>NC_081828.1:59518933-60143933 GCF_030867095.1 Alligator mississippiensis
ACTTCAGGATAGATTTATCGCTTATCTGTGTTACTCAACTTGCATTCCATTAATCTGTGGCCACTTCCCACAGATGAGCTACCCAGGTTGCGGTCCTCCAGCATCCCAGGATACAGTATTCCCTCCTCCGAACCCTCCTGTTCTGTGTGTACAATTTTCTGCTCTCTGAACTCGACTGCCCAGGGGGTGGATCTGGCACCAAGCCATCTCCTATTCCTATCCCTGCTCTGGCACCTAGCCATCTCCTTCTCCCACCCTCATCTCCTGCTCCCACTCCCACTCCTCCTGTGACCTTCCCACCAACAGGGGTGCAACCCCATAAAAACAATGTACAGATCACATGCCAGCTAGCCAGGTCACAGGGGAACATGACAGGAGACAGGATCAGGTCCCCACAAGCTGGAGCTTCCTTCCCATGGCAGAAGCAGTAGCTCGCCCAAAAGTGCCTTCCCTCATTATGCCCACCTCCAAGAAACCCAGAAAGCACAACCAGACTCCCCCACACTCCAATCCCAAATCCCAATTTATTAAAATGAGACCTTCTTTAGTTTACTTCCTTTTTATTTCTTTTAATTATTTTTTTACTTCTTTGTATTTTATCTTTCAGTGGCTGATTTCCTTCATTTTACCAGTCCTCTCCTATTCCCATTTTTTTCCACTTCTTATTTCATTACCTCCCCCATCCCATTAACTCTCTATCTCCCAGCTTCATGTTCCCATGCCCCACCAACTCATCCCTCACACACCTTCACCTAGAGGAGGGAAAAAGCCTGCCCTTGCTCACCAGCCCTGTAGTGGCAATTCATAGCTGTAGCTCCTAGTCAGACCCCCACTTACCAGCCCTGTAGTGGCAAGCCATAGCTATGTAGGTGGGGGGCAGTCAGAGAAGGTAGTTAGCTTTAAGGTGTGACTGTTCCAAACTCATGCTGGCACTAACACCAATCAACATTTGAGCAGCTCAAAGTGCAATGTGTAATAAGGCCCCAAGTGTCTCTGGGAGGTGCTGAAAGATTCTCATTTTCCACTGATTTTGCTGAGAATTGAGAACATCTAGCCACTCCTCATGTATTTAGCAACAGACTTGATCTGGTCTTAAATATTTGAAGTGGTCCAGGATTCTCTAATATTGAAAAGGCACCAGGGAATTATCTTGATTGTGATGATTATTCATAAATTTGCAATGAAGTTTTTAAATATGAATTCTATTTAGGTCAACCTTTGTAAGAAATTTATACTGACTTGTCCTAATCTACTGAGCTCTAGCAGCAACAGGACTTAAAATGAGGTGTTAATCATAGCAAATTCTCTGTAGGCAGCTTGAATGAATGTTTTATTATGACAAGGCACACTGGAATACAAGGATGCTCTTTAAATTGAAACTACTAGACAAGTCTTTCTGCTATTCAGCCATCACTTGAACTCTTACAGCTGTTGTGTTACTAAACAATGATGATAGTAATGAATAACACTCCTGATAGTTTCATGTGGACCCAAGGGGAAAATGATGAAATCATAATCTTCTCTTCATTTTAGTTATACAAAGAAGAGTCAATCATATACTTTCCTAGTTGCTTGCAGCTAAGACCCATATTTACTTGATCACCATCAAGAAACAAGTAAACAATCCTTGAACTCCTGCTCCACTTTGGAAAAAATACCAGGCTGTAAAAGAAGAATTAGCAATACTATTAAACAGCTTCATCAAAATTATGTAAGGCAAGCTACTTTACCTGTCTATTTTTTGGGAAAGGATGGTAAAGGAGCTTTTATGAATGCCCAATACTCAAAGTGCAGGGACTGCTTATTTCCTACTAATATTTTGGTACAATGGTTTCTCCATACCTATACTCTCTGAAGTGTAGGAAAAGGTTAGGGTTTATCAGAGACAAACCTATGTACCCATATGATAGGGTACCTATACACATGCAGAGCAGGCATTTTGAAAGGCACTGTAACTTTTGCATTTTATTTAAAGCACTTTAGGTACAACATCTTAAAACTTAATAGATGTTCCATGACTTGGTGCAAGTTTCATACCTTCTGTAGATCTGTGAGGAGGAAGCAGGGGGCACTGGATGCTGCACAATGCAGCCTGAGGCATGGTGAGAAGCTGCTGGAGTGTGATCTGCACCCCATCTTCCTCCCAAAAAATGTGAGTATTCAGTATATAACAAATGACACTGATAAAGGTGATCATTTTTATTTTTTTTATTTTTATTTTCACAAAGGAGATTGCTGTGAGTCATGTTGATACTGGGATCCAAAGCTAGCTACACCTGGTAGTAGCAATCAGTAATTACCACTTTGAAAACTCCCAGTTAAATATACCTTCAGTAAAGGTGAACTAGATAACTTGAGACACGTTATTACAGTTCGCCTTACATTTAAAATATGTACAATGAAGTTTAACTAAGGTGACTACTGCCATTTAAAAAATGTTCTAAAGTCACCCACATGTCCTAAGTGAAGGCTTTAGACTGCTTTAAATGTTGATAATTGTCATGTGTATAATCACTTATAAAGCCTGCAAATGTCCAAGAGCTCTGGGCAGTATTGTGTTCCTTGATTCAGCATTAGACACTGTCCCTAAGTAAGACATGTTACTTAAGAGGCATCACCCAAATAGGAGTTCTATCCCTGAAACACCCTTCTATACTCAGTTCCTTATTTGCTCCAAGATTGTAGTGGTGGCTAAGCTCACTGGCAGCCAATTAGAATATACCATTGTGGGTCAGCTGCAGTGAAAAAGAAGTTGAAGGCAGTGGAAATAAGATTCTTTCCATTTCCATCCTATTTTCCATTCATCACCACCCTGCTAGGAAGGAGAGGGAGTAAAACAAGGATACAACACTTATTCACTCTTAGGAGCCTGTGCCCATAGGCCTTATAATTCATCCTAGATTTGTTAGAGAGTTTTCTTCCTCCTGCTTATCCCTCAACCTTCTTTTTTGAAGTCAAATTTATCCCTTGGATACCTCCTTTGACTTAAAGGGAGAGTAAAGGTTAATTTGTCACAATTAATTAAAACTCTCATATTAGCACTATAACAAATATTTCCTATTATTTTTCCTTTACTTTGATTTGTATAACCCACCCATAAAAAGGGATGATGCAGAGACTTAGGAAAGAGTAAAAGGGAGCTTGTTCCTAGAAGGAATTATTAAGGTCAATATTCCTAGAAATTATATGCCCATTTCTATAAACCTTTCAACATAAGATAGCCCTGATAAGAGTCCTTATAATTCATTTGAGCTGAAGGCAAGTTTGACATTGGAAAATGGCACTTCCTTTGAAAGATGCATATTTTTATAAGATGCATCACTTTTGACATTTGTGTTAGATAGGATTTTGAGGTGTAATATTAATTCTCTAATGGTTGTGCTGGAGGTGCTGAATTAAAAAGTTGAGTTTTGTTTTTGATGGAATTCTGTTTTATGAATATTTTCCAGCAGTTTGATTTTAGCTTCAATATGGAAAGAAAACACATTTTTCATAATGCTGAATATCTGATCACTGACCAGCCCTTAGAAGTGATTTAGGGTACAGGCAGAAGTGTACTTCCCATTGTAACTGAGAACACTTTTCAGGAAGTGTTCTGAGTTACAAAAATCTTCAGGACCAAATAGAAGTACACTGTTGGTTCAGTGGGGAAGGGGAATGTAGGGGCTGGCTGCTAGCCTGTGGTTGGTTTCCCCTAGCAATGGCCCCTTTTACCTGGCAGCTGCCTACCAGCCTGAACTGTTTTCAGAGTGGGAGAGGGGAAAGGGAGGAGAGAGAACTAATTCTTCCAGTTCCCCAAGTAGTGCTGGAGGGCAGGGTGGGTGAATTGGGGCCCCACCCACCTGGGGGGGGGGCTGGTTCCAATACATTGCCTCACCCTCCAGTGGGGGCTGAAAAAAACCCAGACTGAACTCCCTCCACTCCCTTTCCTCCCTCAGACATAGTTACAGACACAAGTTACAGACACAAGTTACAGGAGACAATCTGTTCTGAAATGTCTTCATCTGAACATATATATGTAGAGAGAGAGAGATGTATCTAGATATAGCTATATCTAGATAGATCTAGATTTATCTAGATATAGATATAGATACACACACACACATATATATAGAGAGAGAAATATAGTTTTAGATATATCTATAGATATAGATACAAATATATATAGGTAGATATCTATAGATATCTATCTATCTATATATATAGCAGCCTTAACTTTAATAGGATAAGAAAATGCTCTACTACTCTCTCTCAACTGAAATATGTATATATATTCTAAGATAAATCATATACATATTTAGGTTTAGAGAGATTAGTGGAACATTTTTTATCCTGCTATAGTTAAGGCTGCATAATACATTTCATTCTAATCCTCTGTTTTCAATCACGCAGTTTTCTGTAACTTCTACATTTCAAGCTGAATTTTTCTGTTTGGTCTCTGCCTAAGGGCAGATTCCTTTTTTCTTTTTTCTTTTTTGAGCTTAAGCAAAAAAAAAAAAAAAAAACCTTTGGTTTTGGAGAGAATAAAATAATCTTATAAACTCTTTTGAAATCTCAAAACAACAGAGATTTGAATGATGAAATATAAAACAGAAAGACTCCAGCAAGAAGAACTACATGGCTGCCTTCTGGAGTAAACTTTGATTCAGATTGACAATGATGGGGGTGCCAAATCCAGCTCATTAAGCCATGGCATCCAACTCATGGGAAGAGAGGGAACAGTGGCAATTAATACTGCCACCCCTACCTTGCTGCCAGATTCTCAAGTACTATGTGGCAGCTGCCCCCCACTTTGATCAGGAATTGGGTATTCCTGATCAAAGACAGGAATACCCAATTACCTGTGGGGGCACATTTCTCACAAGAAAACCACTCTCTCTCCAATCTCTCAGTCCTGATCCTCAAAGGAAACTTACAAAACACTTCCCAGAGACGAACCTATGAACTCCACTTCATCAACCTCCTGGATACTAAAAATCATGGACGAAATATAGACATTGGATTTATGACACATTATAACCTGCCTGACAGCTGACTTCTCAGGTACTTCTCCACTATTCACCCCCCTTCTCTCCTCCCCACACCCAACCAGTCTCTCACCCATTGACTCCTCAATTTACATTTTCAATGACTGCCTGACTTGTATGCATACCAGCCCAGCTGCTGGCTTCTTTACTTTTCATTCCATCCAGGAAGAGCACACACCAACTGCTGAAACTTCCTTAGCCTGACAAAGGGTTTTTGAACCCGAAAGCTTGCTTAAAATTGTTCTCCAACTATTTTGTTGGTCTAATAAAAAATATCAGATTCACCCAAAGAACCCTGTCTATCTATAGCCATGTCATTTTTTTAAAAACCTTGGATTTTCCTATTTAATCTAGTTTTCCTTCCCTTTCTTCTTTCTTTTCCCTTCCGACACAAACCAAAATCCCATCAAATTGGAACCTGGCTCTTGTACAGTCATCAGGGTTTGGCAGAAGGATCACATTAGCAAGTACAGGAAGACCTTTCAGTCTCAGAGGCTACAGACAGTAGTGACAATTTTTGCCCTATCTGGCCACAGAAAACAGTCTATAGTCATGACCAAGCACAAGTTTACAGCGGCAGACAGCTTAAAATGGTTGATCAGGTGCAAACCTGAACCCTCATTCTATTAGGGTTCAGATGAAGATATTTCAGGTTGTCTTCTGTAACTTGTGTCCTCTCTGCCTCTGACTGTTGCTATTTTCAGAATGGGAGGGGGAAAGGGAGTTGAGATAGATAGATAGATAGATAGATAGATAGATAGATAGATAGATAGATAGATAGATAGATAGATAGAATGGAGCCTTAACTTTAATAGGATAAAAAAATGCTCTACTACTGGGGAAGGGCTAGTATTATATAATATCTATACTGTATATATTATAAATTCAGGCTTATTACAGGTTCTTTTTTTCTGTTTATTCAATTTCAAGCCTGAATTTTTGTCACAGGGTAGTTTTAAATGCAAGATTCCTGAGTAAATATATTGTCTTATCTTTGACTTGTATAGTTTGGGGCTGATTGTATTACTGATGCCAGTTATAAAATCTAAAGGAATACATATTTTTTCCATGCACACAGATGACTTGACCATCAAGCTGCCAGCAAAATCCAGGCCAGACATCAAACTCAGGATGAGGATTTGTAGTCTTCTTATGAGTAGAGTTGCTTATAGTCCACATTATTAATATTTCTCTGCCAAGTGTTGCACCCTTAGTAAATCTTTTAAACTCTTGTATGCTTCATACAAGAAATACTCATTGAGAAATGGAAATTAAGAAAGAGGGCTTTAAAATACAGGCTTAGTATAACCTCAGCTGATTTGAGTAACATCAATATATTTATAACACTAGTATCTCAAGTTATCCTAAAATGCAGCAAGTTTATTGTTATGCCTCAAGCACTTTATCACAGATTCTTCAGCAACATTGTGCCTCAAGACAATAGAGCCATTTCAAACAAATCAAGAAGGCAGAACAATAAATCCCATCTTGCACCTTCTGGGAAAATATATTGTGAGAAGTGAAAATAAATATTCTAAGTATAGAATATAATGAGAAAAGTATTTTCTTCTCTTTCATCAGCAAATACAATTTCAAGCACAAACCCAATATATAATGAATTGTTTAAAACAATTTAATCATTAAAAGTTAGTATATGATTTCTGGAAGATTTATTAGTTATTTATACATTTTATATGCTTTTCAAACTTTATTAAGCTCTGAAATAAAGTAAAAAGCCTATATCTTAGGGAAAATAAAATTAATTTGTGCAGTGACATATCACTGATGACATAACCAAGCAAAGAAACACAGAAATCACGGTCCTCACAAAAACAATTAGTTTGTCCTATATACAGAAATTCATACAATGTATCGCAAGTTACACAGTGAAATGAAATATATATGATCGGTGGAAAAGAACTCATGAAGTGATCTAGTCCCCTACTCAAGGCAGAATCATCCTGGTCAAACTAACCCCAGTAATGAGTCTATTTAATCTGCTATTTGAAATATCTAGTGATAGAGATTCCACAACCTTTCTAGGAAGTCTGCTCCACTGCTTGACCATCTTCACAGTCAGAAAGTTCTTCCTAACCTCCAATCTAAATTTCCTCTGCCGCAGCTTGCTTGGTCCTTATCCTGTTCCTTAATAGCACAGAGAACAGGCTATCTCCCTTCAGGTATCCCGGAAGACTGCTATCAACATCCTGTTTCTGGCTTCTCTCCTCCAGACTACATAATCCTGCTTCTTTCAACACCTAGTCAAAAGTTGTATTTCCCAGACCCTTAATCATTTTTGTTGCTCTCTCTGGACTCTTTCCACCTGTCCACATCCTTCTTGAGGTGTGGGGCCCAAAACTGGATACAACATCCCAGGTGAGATCTCAGCAGTGCTGAATACAGAAGAAGAATCACTTCCCTTGTTTTACAAGTGACAATCCTGTTAATAGGACCCAGTGTGCTGTTGGTCTTTCTTTTGCAACAGGAGCATATTGTTGGCTCATATTCTGTTTGTGTTCTACTAAAACCTCGAGGCCCATTTCTTTAGTACTGCAGCCTAGCCATTTTTTCCAAGTATATATTTATTCATGCAATAATTCTGTTCTAAGGGCAGGACTTTGTGCTTGTCCTTATTGAATTTCATCTGATTAACTGCAGAGCATTTATAAAGTTTATCCAAATCAGTCTGGATCCTAGCCCTACTCTCCATAGAATCTGCAAATCCATCCAACATGGTGTAATCCATAAATTTACTAAGTGTATATTCATGTCCATCGTCCAAATAATTAAGGAACATGCCGAGCAGTATCAGACCCAGGGCAGACCTCTGAGGAACCTCCTCCCTGCTAGGCACTAAGATATTGATAAATACTCAACGGGTGCATCTCCATGAGATGTCTTATTGTGAAGTAGTATAGATCACTATGTAGTATGCATGTGCTATGTAGTATACATGTGCATATGCTTACTGTGCAGTAAACCTCACTAATTGTGAGTAAATTTGCTACCTGAAAATGCAAGTAGCAAATTTACTCATGAGTAGTTACTGTGCAGTAATGTGATGCCTGAAGGGGAGCAATTCTGCTCCCAGTCAGACGGCCACTGGGGGGCAGGAGATTGCTTCCTTCCTCCATGAGTTGCCAGCTGCTGGAGCAGGCTTCACCAAAGCCCAGGTCTGGACTATGTCCCCCTTCTCTGGCAGCAGGAAGCTCGAAGCCCCCCACTCTGAGACTGCAATCTGGGAATGGAGCCTGGGAGATCCTTATCTTCTAGCCCCCAGTTCATCATCACAATCAGGGAACGTGGGGGCCAGCACGGGGAGATCCTTATGTCTCAGTGCCAACCCCATGGTTGTAGAACTACTGTTGGGAGTTCTCTGCTGCCAGGAACTAGAGAACCTGTTCCCCACTCAGCTCCGTAAGCAGAGAGCTGGGAGTGGAACAGGCTGGGGAGCTGAGTGAGAAACAAGCTCCCCAAACTGTTCCCCCGCCCAGATCCATGAGTGCAGAGCTCAGCAGGGAACAGGCTCTCCAGCATCTGCCCCATGATCATGGAGAAGGAGGAACTGGAACTGTCCCAATCAAGGGTAGGTCCCAGCCCTGCACTCTGATTGGGTAATTGAGGCTCAGGGCTTGAAAAGAGGTTCAGCTCTTTCCAAGTTCCCCACTTCAACCAGGGACCCAGGGTGAGAGTTCCCCACTGCCAAGGTAGTGGGGCATTCTCCTTGTTCTGTCAGTAGGTAGCCCCCCGGGGCCCCAGTCCTCTCTAGGGGACAGCTGTCTCCTGGCCCAGTGCTCCCTTCCAGCCCCTGTGCTAGCACCCAAGGGGAGCCTAGAGCTCCCCCCTGTGGTGGTATGGGCCCATTACAGGGCCTCAGTAAGTGGGAGCATTTTGCTTCTAGGAGAGGCAAATGTGCTCCCATATCCTTGCATGTGTAGGTGCCTGCCCAGGAGCATTTACTTCTGAGTAGTTTACTCACAAATAAACTGATCCCAGACCAAATGTATGGGTAAATGCAACTATTGACCACAATAATTCAATGCATTATAGATATATATTACAGTATTTTCATTTATTTTGCATTTCCTTAGCTTATTGAGAATACTGAAGAAAACAGTGTCAAAAACCTTGCTAATGTCACAAATATTACATCCCCACTCTCTCAACATCCACGGAACCTGTCACTTTCCCACAGAAGTAAATCAGGTAGATCAGACATAGCTTGCTCTTGGTGAATCCATACTGGCTGTTCCTGTTCACCTTGGTCTCCTCCAGGAGCTTTGAAATAGTTTTCTTGATGACCTGGTTCATAATCTTTCTAGGTATTCAGGTAAGGCTGAAATCTAATCCCTTGAATCTTCCTTCTTCCCTTTCTTAAAGATGGTCATCATATATACTCTTTTCTAGTCATCTAGAACTTTACCCATTGATTGCTCTGAAATTACCTCAGCCAATTCCTTCAGTTCTCTACGTCAGAGATGGACAGCTTTTTTACCAGGCATGCCATAAGGTAAACCTTACATATTCCCTGAGTGCCACTACTCTGATGCCTTTCCCCTCTATGATCTGCTATGTGCCACATACAATGTGCCCATTGCATAGATTGATCACTCCTGCTTTATTCTTTTTCTATTAATACAATTTATAAAACATTTATTCATTTATAAAATAATTCATAAATATTAGTGACCAATGAAAAATATTAATGCAGGCATTCTTATAATTCTACAAGGAAGATATTAAATTGCTTGAGACCACTGCCTGTATATACACAAGACGCTGACTGTGCAGTTGTTACTGCGTAGTTATTTAGTACTTGCATACGTAAGTACTAAATGCCTGCACAGTAACCAGAGTTACTGCACAGTAGCATTGTTGAACAGCTTTTAGGTGATGCTGACTGCACAGTAGCTCATTACTACTGCTCAGTAGCATCTCATCACACTTCATGCCACATGACAGTAATGTGCAGTAGTAATGAACTACTGTGCAGTTAGTGTCGTGTAGATGAGGCCACTGAGTTCTAAAAAAATTTGCTGCTTTATGAATTTCTTTCATAATTACATTAGCTTTGCTTTACTTTGTATTTGGAACAAGTGAATAATATACCTTTAGAGAATGCAGTCAATACCAAATATTTAAGCTTAGGATTTTTACAAGGTACAAGTCTTTGTGAAATTCAATATTCCTAATTTTCTTGGGCTTGCACAGTTTCAAAAAGAGGAAAGGCTAACTACAAACAGAGAATGCAAAGTAATAAGTTCCTCTCTCAGGATTGTCTGTTGAACACACTGAGCAAGAAACAACCATTCCCAATAACTGCTCTCTGAAATTCATATCTCCTTCTTGTTGGCTCTGGATTTAGGACCCAGTTGCCTTGCTCTGGGGAGGGAGAGGACAGAGGACACCCCCCCTCAGACTGACCATGACCTTTCCATTTGATAATAGGCAAATTTATTGATACACAGTAATAAAAAAAAAGAACAATACAAACAATCAAGAAATTCTGTATACAACCAATCCTACAGCTGTCATCAGAGTCAGGATACACCTGGCCAGGATGCAGGCTTCACTTTGAGGCTTCCTCTTAGGTGTCATCATGTCAGCATATCAGCAGTCTAGTGGGATGCCAGGGTCCACACACCCCCTCCAGTGGGGTGAATGAGCCAGGCTGGTCATGTGCGCTCCATGGTGGCCTCAGGGTTCCTTCCCAGGGGACAGGGACAGGGACCCCTCTCAGGGAGAAGGATGGGGAGGAGGAGGAGGAGGGATCCTTTGTTACTCTAAAGCCTCTGATTTTGTATTCTCATTCCCTTCTGATGAGTGCTGATGACTCTTGATCTATGACTATCACTGATTGGTCTGTCTCTTTGGTCATTACGCTCTCCATGTTAACACATTTCAAGCCCATCACATGCACAACCTTTCCAAAACAGGAATTTTAGGCCCCCTTCTTTGGCATTGTGAGATGGTGCTGTCTCATCTCATGTTACAGATCAGTATGGTACATGCCCCCAGTTTTCCAGACTGTGTCCCCATTGGCCTTGTTGTGTTAGACATCCTGTTTGCTTCAAAGGCTGTGTGAAACTGTATGTGAGACCCAGGCTTTTAAAAAATCAATTAACCCCTGCTGCCCATCCTGAACCATTCTAATACATATGCATATATCTATAAGCCAATTCCCAAAAAGCAAAACTTTAAATACCATTTTCTAAGCCAACAATAACCTCCTTGAAGGTTCACACCTTCACAACATAAATGGAGAATAATCACTGAAATCCCCTGGACTGTTCATGAGATTTGTGGGGAGGACCTCCACCAGTCATGCCCAGAAAAGTATGATAGCACTAGTGGTCAGGGGCTCCAATTGGCTGGATGCTGTAATGAACCCTTAACCATTGTTCAAATGTCACCCATACCCCCTCTGACTTAGTCTCTGGCCTCAGCATTCCCTAAACTGGCAACCAAGTTTTAGCCATTGAGGTTTAAACAGACCTCCCATACTAGGACAGGGGAATGTACAGCCCAAGATGCCTACCAAACCTTTTACTTAGCATTTCAGCTATCATTTTGCTCCACAGTCAGTGTCTTATTTGATTGTCAAGATGGCTATTGAGATTGAATTAACATCTTATAGTCACACTCTCTTGCGACCAGACATATTCTTGGCAATTTTATCCCTGCTGTATAAAGGGCAATGTTTTCTTGTTCTTCCAGCTAGATGCTTGGTGTCATCATGGCACTACCAGTGCCCCTCCATCCTGTAAAAGGCTGGAGAAATGTCAAGGGTCAGGTCTTTCCCAACTGGCCATGGCAACCAGGCATGCTGTTTACACAGGAAGAACCTGGTTTTCATCAGGATCTCACCACTTTACTCTATGTTCCCAATCTCTGCACAAATTCTGGGAATTAATAAATCTATTACATTATTATTTCTACTATACAAAGCTAAAATACGTATCTAATACAAGCAAAGCAAAAAGGAAAGAAAGAAAGAAAAAATCCAAAAGGATGATAATAAAACCAATGATCAGTCCAGCCTTCTTGATCTCTGGCGTGGCTGAACTATTTGAGGCCCTGGAGGCAATGCTCCACATGATGCACCATTTCTTGTAGCCACTCTGCAGATATTTCATATACTTTCAAGAAGTTTTGCTTTACATTTATAGTTTAGCACAGTTGATATCACAATTACTTACAGCAATAGCATTTTACAAACAGAAAAACACAATTACTACACATAAAACAGTCAAGCTCAATTCCTCTCTGTACCAAGCAAATGTCATGGTGCTTCAGTGGTGGGTCACATCTAAGATAAGTCTTTTTAGTGGGAGTTGGAAGGACAGGGAAATAAAATTCCTTTGAAAAGACCTTGGCAAAGGACATAGCCACTGTTGAGAAGTAGCAGCTGTATGACAAGTCAGAAACAGCTGAGAAAGTGGATACAAAGAGAAATGTCCTGCCCTCTCAGGACACATACACAAAGCAAGTGGTAGCAGGTGCTGGGAAGCCACAGTGGTACAACATGTGACTGTTGGACCTTGTAATCAGGAACAAGTCTATGAGGGATTTATGGGGAAACTGGACAGGGAACCAGTGCAATCACTGATCCTGAGTAGACATTTGCAAACTCCTATTTGCTTTTAATAGAATGAATAAAAGACATCCTAGGGCTGAATATCCTTACTCTCCAATTGAATGCCCCTCCCCCTGTATCCCAGGGATCTGAATAAGTACTACTATTGTTTCACTTGGAAATGTAGCATTCTATACCACTGTAGGTATGGTTTTTAAATGTTTCTTTTTCTTGCCAGCCTGAGGAAAAAAAATCTTCACCTTAAGTCACGCATCTCCATGGCTTTAGAACCTGCCTGTTCAAACTCCTGAAGCACTTGCTTCCAAGTTACATACACTCCAACCAGAAATTACCCCAGCCTTTCATTAGTGAATCCAAAGAATCCCCATTTCTTATCATCTGATTATCAAACATACCATGGCAATGAAACCTGGTAGGTCAGACTTCTCTCCTGGGACCTCATAAGGGGTACAGAGCAGTGTTCACCAACAAGAACACTGTAAATGTTTTGCCTAAAATAGAAACAAATGTTTCTGAAAACTTCCCAGCACACAGGATGAGTATACATGTTATAATTAAGTATTTGAATCTAAAAATAACCGTGCAGTGATGGGACTGTGCAGTAACTCTGGTTACTTCAGTCATTTAGTACTTGGTTAAACACGTACTAAATGACTGCACAGTAACAACTGTGCAGTTAGCTGCTTGTGTAGACATGACTTCTGAGATGGGAAATGCTCCTTGAAACCACCTCACCCTGTGCATTCAAATAATGTACAGGAATTCTATGTCCCATTCAATGAGGACAGATACAGAAAATCTAACTTAGAACACACCACTTGGCTATTTATTAATTAGATCCCCAGTTCAGCAAAGAACAGTATATTCAGCCTCCACAAGAGAAGGTTGAGAGGTGACCTTGTGGCTGCCTATAAGTTCATCGCGGGGGCACAGAAGGGAATTGGTGAGTATTTATTCACCAAGGCGCCCCCGGGGGTTACAAGAAATAATGGCCACAAGCTAGCAGACAGCAGATTTAGATTGGACATTAGGAAGAACTTCTTCACAGTTCGAGTGGCCAGGGTCTGGAACGGGCTCCCAAGGGAGGTGGTGCTCTCCCCTACCCTGGGGGTCTTCAAGAGGAGGTTAGATGAGCATCTAGCTGGGGTCATCTAGACCCAGCACTCTTTCCTGCTTATGCAAGGGGTCGGACTCGATGATCTATTGAGGTCCCTTCCGACCCTAACATCTATGAATCTATGAATATCTGTATCTCTGAGGTTAATGAAACCTAAGGATAGCCCATCAACTTCAGGGAGTCAAATCTGAACACAGAGCCTACTAAACCTATGGACCAATGTCTGTAGAAGTTCATGAGAGAAAGAGAGAGAGAGAGAGAGAGAGAGAGAGAGAGAGAGAGAGAGAAATAATATTTCATCAGATATCATGTTAAAAAATGAGTGAAAAATCTGGTCTCGGTTACTGTTTTAAAAACTTTGAGATTAGTTTTATTGTTTTGTTTTATTCTCTGCTAAATTTTGTGGAAAACTAAAACTAAATAAATTGAATTGCAAAAATTGTACCCAAAATATAGGGCTGGTTTACTTTATGGAAGAAAGATTTAAAGAGTAAATGAAGGAAACGTTCCTTACTGGATCTTCTTGCATAAGTGATCTCACTCCCTACCCCACCTGTTGTTTTGCTAGCAGCCCAATCCCACTTAGCCTTTCATCCCCTCCCTGATCTTCCTCTCACCCTCTCCTCAGCCTGCCCCTGTGCTTTTCACTTGATTCTCCCCTTTATTACCTGCCTGATTCTTCCACACGTCTGCTTCCTGCTTTGTCTGCCACATGGTACAAGAGCTGTGAGTGTCATCTGTGGCATGCTTGCCATGGGTTGACCATTCCTGCTCTGTGGTGTATCCTGTACAGCTCTGATGAGTTAAAAGCATCTAGTTTCTCTAGCCTGTTTGCCTCTGTCCCTGGTAGATGACTTTGTAAAGACTGAAGTGAAAAAAGGTATTAAAAACTGTAGCTTTCTCTGCAGCTGTAATTAGATTGCCTTCTTCACTCAGTAAGGAACCTACACACTCTTTGGTCTTCCTATTACTTCTACCATGATTAGCATGAATTTCTGCCCCTCCTCAAAGATATCCAAAGATAAAACACTTCAAGTTCCAGTTTTGCATGACATTTTTCTCCTCCTCAAACGTATCCAAAGGTAAACCACTTAAAGTTACACTTCCCAATACAACATGTTGTGTGAGTGTTTTTGCTTCCAATATATACACAGGTGGTTTTGTGTTGCACAAATGCAAATATTATGAATAGTTAACTAGCAGCTAGACAATTTTATGGGATATTTACAACATTCCTTTGCAAGAGTACTGATATCTTTTATCACCATCTATTAAACATTTTACTTATACCCTTACAAATAATATTCTTCAGTACCGTAATATTTTTTTCCAGGAAGGAAGGAATAAGGAGGATAGTCCCTTATGGTAGGTATGGAAGTTTATTACTGCAATAGATTTTATTTGTTTCTTTCTCACTAGTGACCAATTAGACTGGTGTTTCACTAAATGTAGCAGCACCTGGAATGTGCTCAGGAAGGTTCTTTTGATTTTCCCCATATGTTACTGTTTGATAACTACCATAGCAATAAGCTGATGCTACTGATCCTGACAATTCTTATACACACACTTAATTTTAAGCATACAAGGAGTTTGACTCAATCTTATTATGTATTTTTTTTTTAATACGCATATATGTATCTGCAGGCTTAGAACTTCTAATACAAACTAGAAATATGTTGAAGATTTTCATGCAGGAAAGTCATTCCCTATCATCACGTGGAACTTATATTATACATAAAAGCATGTTCTCCCATGTTACAGAACATTTCAGTTTTTCCATCTCAGCCGCTCCTGTACAGTGAAATTTCCCCTCTTTTTACAACAGTCCTTCCCATGTTATAGTATGAGATGTACAGTACTATGAACTTATACTTGCATAAGACTGTTCCTAGGATTATAGTGGCATTTGCTACTAGCATATTCTCAAAGCTGTAGGCACAATTTTTTTTTTACTATTTCCTTAATGCCCCTAAGACCTTTTTGTCTTTCTACTATGCGTGTAATGGAGAATTACAAATGGGTAAGCAGCACTATCACTGCTTAGTGCAGCTCAGATATAAATGACTGATTTCCTTTGGTGGCTACTCCACACTTAAAGTATTCTGTATCACACACAGGGTGCTCTTTTTTCCATGAATATCAATCCTAAAACTATAGCAAGTGTAGCAGAAGTACAAGCAGTTACTTTGATTCTTGTTTCCTGTGTGACTCAAATGACCCTGTCAAGTTGCAAGCATTACAGCTTGCATCATGCTGACTACAGTAATGTTTCTCATGTGCTAATATTTAAATTATGTACTACTTGTTGAGCTTTATGACTGACCGCATACAAATGCTGGTAATGAACGTTTATTCTAAATATTATCATTAGGGATCTACTGACATCTCAACTTCGTGTTTTTCACAGAAAATGCAAAATCAGGTGTTTTCCACCAAAAAAAAAAAAAAAAATGATGGGCTCTGTGAGTTTGGTGGGCTCACTCCAGGGAAAAAAAAACTTACTAGGAAATAGAAAAAAGGAAGGGAAGCCCTGCAGCTTGGAAGTACTGGGGAGGAAGGGAAGGGGAAAGAGGGAACAAATGAGAGGCTGAGCCTGTGATGTAATGCTCAGTATAGGTGCTAGTCCAGGGACTGTCAGGGAAGTGAGAGGATTTTTTCACCATCTTTTTAGCAGCCAGAGGCATGCTGCTGCAGCATGCTGTAGCTTGAGGAGGATTGAGCAGGGATGAACAGTGAGAAGAAATCCTCCAAGGGCCAAATATGTTTCATCACTGGACACCTGTAAGGCAGTACCCTGAAGGGACCTGTGTGCAGATGGAGGCAGACTGTTCTGTCCCACCTGCAGCGTGACTCTGGATGTGTTGAGGAAAACCAGTATAGATTGACACTTGAGTCTGAGGCACACGTGAAATGAAAGACTGCTGCAGAGGCTGAAAGTTAGAGCAAGAAACAAGTGGCCATGTCCCTCACTCTTTAAAGGATCATGGAAAGCAGCTTTGCAAGACATTTTCCCTCATGGAGGCTTTTGCGGCAGTTAAGGGACTACCTGAACCAAAATGTGCCAAATACTGGCAGTTTTCTGTGTGCAAACAAGCTTCACCAAGACTATCTTCCTACGGTGATTGCTTCACATGTACAATTCAAAATGTGTGCACTACCAGTGTATGAATCCTTCTCCACTGTGGCCGATGAAGCCACTGACCAACAAGATAAATATGTGCTGCACAAGCCTTCAAGCACTGTCCAGCCTATAAGCTCCAATACAGGGAGTCTCTTGCAAGTCAAAGTGGGGACTCACATGTGACTGTGTCACTGCCACCAAAGCCTGTCCTCACAAGGTGGAATTCATGGTTCAGTGGGGTCCATTACCACACCAAGTGAGAAGCTGGAAATCACACCTGGCACAGTGCATACTTAAGCTTCACAATTTCCTGGACCAAGGAGACATTCAAGATAAAGTGAAGTTTGGGGCACAAAATGCTACTTGGTTCAGGGAGCTTCTAACATAGTTTGAAGGCCAGCAGGCTGTGATTCACCACACACAAGTTGCTGATTTGATAAGTTGGGTTGAAGAAATGGAATCACAAGAACTTTCAGGATGCCGACTTGTAAACTCACGGAGAAGAAATCTGTTCCAGGAAGGAGCTGTGAAGTTGAACCAGTGCTACAGGTATGACCCATCACTGCCACAATGGTTTAGACAACTGGCTGTCTCCTTCTTAAGTTCTGTGCACATTTTGGACCCAAGCCAGGTGCCTGTTCTGAGTTGTGACCCTCAGATACTTAGATCAATCTTTAGATGACAGGAAGAGCATGACAAGGAACATTTTGTTTACATGAACTTTGTCAAAGAGTGCCAGACGCCTGTACCTGTGCCTGTGCCTGTGCCTGCGTCTGTTCTTTGGAACTGTTTGTGACCAGTTTCCACATCTGTACACCCTGGAAAAATGCCGCCTCACCATTCCAACCAGCATAGTGGATGCTGAACATCCCATCTCTTTTATGGACAAGTGTTCACCCCACAAAGACAGAGAATGTCAGCGGCAACTGCTCCTGGGTGCTGCATGCTGGCATTTAACAGCTAGCATGAAATGCTTGTCTCAAGGTTTTCACTGAGTAAACTCCTTCTTACAATGTAACTTAATAAAGTATAATGATGGTAATGGTTACAATCCATTTTGTGTATAGCTTTAATGTCATAAGACATTTCATTTTAGAGTTTAATTCAGTGCTTAGATTGCTTAATAATGTTTCTATTAATGGCTTCTGTGGGCTTATTCAGGGTAATTAATTTGTGGTTTGGGGCCATCTGCCAATCTGCAGGGAGAGGTGGGACTGCTGGGGTCCCAGGAAATTCTATTTCATGAATCAGAGGTATTGGGGGGTGGGGAAGGAAAAGCAGGGAGGAGGGGTGGAGGGAGGGCACTGCAATAAACCCACAAAAATGATGGCCAGCCCTGCAATCTGCCCACTAAATCAGCCACCTGCCCCCTTATTTGGGTAGATCCCTAACATATAATGTAATACACAGTGGAAAATCTTGATGAAAGCCCAAATGTAGAAAATGTTTGCTTCATTTTATGTCCCTCTCAAATCTGTGATTTTTTTCCCTCTTTGTCATTTGTGAAGTGCTTTTTTATGTTAGGCTAATGGTTGAAAGTGGGAGGGAAATCAATTATATACAGATGAAAACATACACAAAATGATAAATGGATGTGATTGTGCTTGTGTTTTGTAGCTTGTCAGTCAGCTACTTGTAAGGATTTGCTTTCTTGAGGTATAGCAGAGAAGATTAATAAATTGTATTTCCAACTGAGAGAGGCTTTCACTTTGTGTAGGATCCTGCAGAGAGTCACAAGTAAACTACATGAGAAGAAATATTTCCTGCAGGGAGCTATCCCATTGAAACTACAGACTGTTATTGAAAGAAAGAAGTTTTCCATAGTTAGAGCTTAATACTTGTCAAGCATTTACATACCTTTTAGTCACTTAAAGTTCCTTGTTGTGCACTGAAAAGAAAATGATGTCCAATGTCTCTGAGAGAGATAAGCTATCAGTTACTTTTTTCCCAAAGGCTTTCTCTCAAACAAAACTAGATGGTCTGTAGCATACCATAAGCTGTTCTGTATATATTTGATCAAGATCTGCCATAAATATGATGCCATTATATAAGTTACATATGGAAAAAAATATGAGCTTAAGTATGCAAAAACTCTATACCTAAAGTTCTTAAATGTAATTCTATTTTAGTTTATATCACCCTATATTAATATATGCAACTTCCTTTGAAGAGTTATGTTGTATAAAAGGGGAAAGATTTTTTTTAACCAACCTTATTTTGACATGCCAAAAATATAGGTCTTAATTATGAACCGAGCTCCACAGTTCTCTTATTTTCTGAATTACTAGATTTTGTGCTCAGTGGAAGCAGAAATTGGTGTGCCAATGGCCTAATTTCGGCACCGATGAAAAGGTAATGGCAAGGAATGGGTAGCAACCCTGGAAAACTTTATGGATGGGTGATGTAGGCATCCATGTTGTCAAACAAAAAGTTAGCAACAAAAAAAGAAAATTTGAAAATATGAAACATAGTATTTGCTGGAAATAATTGTTTTCTATGAAAATGGCAAATGGGCAGTGTTGTAAAATTTTGCCACACAGCAACAGAAATCAGGCCATACTTTCTATCTGGCTTAGTCAGTTCATAGTTCAGAAATATCTATAAATTATATTTGTAGATAGATGTGTTGGCTAGTGTTCTTCACAGATAGTATAAAAAGTCATAGCCAAAATTGCAAGTGATGGTGACAATCACTTACAGAACTAAAAACACCTTCTAGAGCTATTGCAGAAGGAAAACAGAAAGAGAGTCAATAATGCAAAATATTTGTGGTTTATTTTTAGGAGTTTTTTTAAACATTATTTAACTTCCAGCTGATACATCAGAATCTTCTAGTTGTGAATGTTCATCCAGTTTTCTTACTTCTGAGAATAACCTTAATGAAAATTTTTGTTTCTTCTGATAAGTCTACAAGAAGAAAGCAAAAAAGAAAATGTTGTCATTAGTAAAAAAAATCATTTTGGATAAGTCTTCAAACAGTATCAAATTCAAAGAATACTGAGGAATTTAGAGAAGAGAAAACCCTGTTATCTTCTGAGGCCTTTTGAAATGACTAATAATCAATGAAAGTTCTCTGTTTCCTTGTAACAGGAAAATAAAGTCTATTTAAATGTTTGTAACTTAAAAAGGAACTTATTTCTTCTTTGAAAGCTTCCAAATATTATTTTAATGTACTTGATTGTACTAAAGATATTGGTGAATCAAAACAGATGACAATGATTGGCAGAGATATTTTTGTACAAGAAGCATGTGCAGTAAGAGATGGTAGATAGGTGATTTGGATTTTTGAACATGGATTTCAACTGGCACTAGAATAAGAAAAGCTTTATTATAACAGTTAAAGCTAAGTGAGATTCCTATTTAAAAGGTCAAAGTTAAGACAGTATTAAAAATGAAATATTAAAGGCAGGCAAAGGCTTAAAAAGATAATTCATTATCTTAATGGAGTATATCTTGGTCCATAAAATGCACCTACCATGAGTTTCTGCCCCAAAGTTGTGGTATATTTCATTGTGATCGTAAGTGTTGCATACTTCTTTGTGGCCTATACTGGAATGGAGTGAATTAATATGTAACCTCCTTATTTTTCAACTCGTTCTGTGAAATGAAATGGGAAACTGAACTGAAGAATACTCACATATTTTAGCACTGTTTCAACTACCAATGATTCAAACCATAAGAGACCTGCGGAAATCAAAGCTTGAAGTAAGACCAAATTGCTGGCTCATGAAACCTGAAGTGTGGTATTTTGCAATGATACAGTTTATGAAATCAACACTTGAAGTAAAATGCTTGAAGAAATCAGGCTATTGAACAATGTATCCATAAAATCAAAGGATTTACCTATGAACTGATAAGAGATTTACAAGTGTCTGAAGTGATGGTCAGTAGCTGACTGAGCTAGCAATTAGCTAGTTTTCCACAAAAATAAAACAGTTTGGAGTATGAGCTAAAAAGAGAACATATGATTATGGGGCCAGAGGTAAACTGCTAACTAATTCAAAAAAAGAACTATAAATTCCATTGTTTTACTATTAGGTTTTTGGTGCCGTCACTTGAATAAAGATTTTTAAACTGGAGGAGCAGCATAAGCTGTTGTTTCTTATATATGATATTTCCAATACATTGAATATGCCCTGCAAAGAATTACAGTAACAATGCATTTTTATAAGCAAAGTTTTAGAAAATGGATAGCTTGGTGGAGCCTTATATGCCTTGGATCTTTTGCAATGAACTTCAAGCTCTTAGCAGTTAACTGAAACCTGGAACATACCCAAACGTCACAATGGAGTTGCTCTGTGAAAATAAGCTATTGCTCTTTTTTTTCCAAATATATCCATCACACTGAGCCTTCTAGTAACTTTTCCTATATCCATTTCTAGCAGAGAATGAAGTTTTTGGGGTTTTTTTTAACTTAGGTTTATAAAGATATACTTACATTCTACAGTGGCTTAGTCTTCATTGGTGGATCTTTCTTAATTTCAAAGTACAGCTAAGTTATGCAGAAAGATGACACCCCCAATTTCACCTGTATTAACTAAAGACTTCATTAAAGTCTTGTTAATCCCATTTTTTTTTGTGAAGAAAAGAGCTAGAAAAGACTAGATGTACATTTAATATTTTTTATTTTTCAATTTGTTATTTTTCAATTAACAATAAATAACACCCCCCGGTCTAACTCTAGTATTAGGGAGTTATGAAGTTAAAGGGGGAAGGTAGGAAAAAGTACTCCTGCCCACCCTAGAAACAGGCTAACATTGATACAACAATTCAGTAGCCAGAACAGCTGAAGAAATGAAGAGAGGGATTTAAACTCTTCCCAGACAGGATGGTTGTGGATTATTTCCCTTTATAGGTGGAATGGCAGGCAAAAGCCTAAAAGAGCTGCGGTGCAGCCATAAAACACTAGGCAGTGCCAGCTGTTGCTCTGCTGATAGTGGCAGCAGCTATTTTTGGCTCACAACCCACCTCCAAAGCTTCTTCCCCAGCTCCCCCTCACCCAGTTATGTTACAGGTTACAGGTCAGTCCCTATGCTGCCCTTTATTCTGCCTGGACTGCTAGATGTTCATCACGCCCATACAGAAGATGGACCTGTCTAGTCACTGAACCTTTTGTAGTTGTTAACGTCTGCAAACTTTTATGTCTGCTTATCATGGTGCAAAAGTCTGTCCGAGTATTGTACTGTTAGAGTGATGTTGTAGCTATGATATTCCAGGAATTACATAAAAGTCAAGGATTTGAGGGGAGCGGGGTGGCAGGGTGATATCTTTTATTGGACCAGCTGGATAGTTGGAATAGAATTAGACAGACTTTCAGGTTTGAGGAAGGAAGCAAGCACAGTAACTGTTAAGAGCCAAGAGTAGAGCTGTGAAATTGGAGAGGGAAGGGAAACTCCCAGGGGTATTTAGAATGAGTTTCAATGTGTTAACAATCATAGTTTAAAAAGCAGCTGGCATTTATACAAAACAGTTAAGCAGTGTTTCTCCGTGTAAGAGCTGAATAGATCTAGAATAGGTAGAATTTATCTGGGAGCTCCATGCCACATTGCCTTATAATTTATCTCACTTACACTGGTTTTGCAGAATTGTAACATAATTTAAATGGAATTATTCTGGATTTACATCAGTATAATTTACCTCCAGTACCTGGCCCATTGGTTTTAAGGAGCTCTTTAAACTCTTTCACTTTAAACAGGTCCATACATATAAAGACAGGGTTTGTGTCATTTCATTGGCAAGAAGAAAACAAGGAAGCCCAGCTCGAGATTATAGAGGAGAGGGGTAGAGGAGTTGTTCTCTCAGCAGTTAACATAGAGAAGGATCACTCCCTTGGGAACAGTAAAAATTCTTCATTTGACAGCAAAGCTGAAGAGGTGGGCAAAAAATAAACAGTGCTGTTAAAAGGAGCTGTCACCATGATTAATGCTGATGAGCACTAATTAATGTGGATTCTTTCAGGCAAGGTCTGCAGCTTCAAACTCAGTGACCAGTGATTCAAAGAAGAGAGAAAGACACACGCACACATTTTTATTGCCATATGGTCTAACAATAAGAGTTCAGAGGCTGAATCATTTTCATCTGCAATATAGTACTGTCTTTTAGTTTATGCAAGGATTCATTGGACTTTAAGGACATGAATTATTAAAGAGAAATGTAAATAACTCAACTTGTGCCCAACTTCTGTCCTCCTCCACCAAGGTTTTGGAGAAGTTCAGATCTTTCTAGAAAATCTGTAGTGTCAACCCATTGTACAGCAGTATTCAGAAACTTCAAATGAACATTCCAATAGTGAATAACAAGTAGATTAAAACAGAGATGATTTTGGAAACTGTGGGCCCCTATAAATGTGCCCCATATAGATGTGCCCTGATGGTGCTGTTCCTACTGTGCTGTCATTTAGTACTTTCTTTTGGAAGTACTAAATGATGGCACAGTAACAGCCCATAGCAACGGTGACATAGCTGTGGTGTCACAGTTCGTGCTATGTCACCGTAGCACATTGCTATGGTGATGTAGCATCTCATGTAGACCCACCCACTATATAGCCACATTTTATTCTTTGAAAAATTAAAATTAATAAAAATGAAAATGACCAATAACTTCTTGCACATACATTTTATTGCTCCATGTAGTATTTCCTTTATCTTATATGTGACTGACAGAAGATTAGTTGTATCCCTGACATCAGTGTGTATCAGATTATTTTCTCCAAAACATGCAGCCACCTATTTTAGTGTCTCCGGTTACCTTCAGATAAACAGTTCTTAGTATGTTCTAAGGAGTATTGTAGAAATATCATTTCAGGCATTTACTAACTGTTTGATGTATTGAGAAGTAGCACTTTGTGCCCTGTGAGATGTCTGTTTTAGTATCTGAGGTTAATATACCAGTATGAATCTCTTAGTCAGGTAAGCAATAAACATTTTAGAAGTATAGTCCAGTATCCAATGCAGGTTTAAATGAAGATGGTAAATAAACTCTGCTTTTTTCTATTGATTTCTCCATATGTTTAAAATGTAGGTTGTAAAGGAAGGTCTACTCCAGGATCAACTCCTCAGTAGGTGTCATTCAACATAACTTCCCTGAAGTCAGTTAAACTATGTCAAATTAAACTACCTATAGATCTGTTTGTATTTTTCCTCAAATCATGAAATGATACCACTGGGTTAGGATTATTCTTATCTACCTAGCAATTAGACAGACACTTGGCAGGGACGGTTTAGTCAGGGATCATCCTACCTTGAATGGGGAGTTGGACTAAGATGACTTTACGAGGTCCCTTCCAGCTATACTTTTGTATGACCCTATGATCCAAAGACCCAGCCTTTGTGATGCAACTTTCACTTCATCTTTGTATTCTCTGAGCAGCTCAGAATTATATACTAGCCTGCTGGGCTGTCAGAGATTCACCAAATCCCAATTAGACAGCTTATTTAGGATGTATATTGGATTTCTTGCTTACTTTAGTTGTCTCAAGCAATTGTTCCAGCATGTATCACCCCAATATAGCTATTGTTTGCATCCCACATCAGGAATATCAGCTTGACTTTTGGTTGTTTGGAGTCATTAAAAGAAAGCACAAACACAAGTTACCATATTTTCTCATATAACACATGCACCCAGATAAAATATCCATCTTGTTTTGGGAAGGCAGAATAAAGAAAAAAAGTTTGCTTTTTTGTTTTCTAGAATTATATTCACAGAGCAGAGACAAAGCCTAATCTTTCTACCAACCCCACTCCCTTTCCTGTTTGGACAATAGCTACAGTTTTAAAGCTTTCACAGCTGAATTATCAGCAGCTTTTGGCTGCTGCTGAAGGCTGGAATCCAGGGGTAGATTTCGATTTCGAATTTGAAAAGAGCTATGAAGTCTGCAGGGCTGTGAAGTAGGAGGAGACAAACAAGCAAAATTGATGACCAAAAGATAATGTGGAACATTAATAACATTAAAAAGGAGAAAAGGTTGTTAACACCTGTGGAGTGAAGGGCAATTACCAGGAATCGGGTAGATTATAATGAGCCATGAAAGTAAGTGACTCCCTCAGCACTGCATGAATAGAAATATCACTGCTGCTACTGTCCAGTTGTTTTTCGAATTTGGATGGGCTGGGAATCAGAGCAGTTTTCTATTGATTATTTTATTTGTATCAAAGATTCTAGTCAATTCATTTTTGTTTTCTTTTTTCATTACAAATTAATATTTACTATACTTAGGCTGGGCAGAATTCTATTTTTATTTTTTTATAATTTCAATGGCTAAAATCAATGTTTATTTTTATGCATTAAGGTCAGGCCAAGTCAGGCTTGGCAGGAATTTGGCTCATGCCCTGATCATGCAGGAGCCAGGCCAGGCTTACCAAGACTTGGGGACCTGAACCCTGGCTAAAACCTGGGCAGATCAAGTGGTGGGTAGCATCAGGCTTCTGGGCTTCCAACTCTCAGATCTTTGGGTGGTTAAAATTATTAGAGGCTGCATTGGTGTTAATGGAAATATGTCAATTTATGCCTTTTAAGGAACTGTTTTAACTGTGAAATAAATATGAATTAGGACAAACATATATGCAAACATGATTTCCTTTTTAGGGAACAAAAAGCATTACAGCATAATCACCACACAGAGTATAAACATCTAATTTACCAGCAAAACGGTACATAAGGAATAGGATGGGTTAATGGTGGTGAACTTGAGAGTTGGCTAGCAAAGCAGAAATAAGAGAGACTTATCATTGTGAATGATACATGCTTTGCTAAATAACACCAAATATAAAAATCTACTAATGTGATCTAGGAAACAAGAACTTGCTAGACTTTTATTTTTTACCCTCCTTTTAAACCTTAAACATACACTCTAATCTGGTTTTCAAGCTCTTTACAACCAGAATTGCTAGAAATCCTAATTTTCTATAATGAAACCTGAATCTCACCTAATCACAGCAACAGGAACAGACAGGAACAGCAGAAAGGAAGATAGAAATGGTCTATGGTTAAATACAACGCAAAAGCTGAGAAAAAACAAAAGATATTGATTTTATTAGGTTGGATTTTAGGCAGAATGCTAGGGGATAATTTCTCATAAAAAAAAAATGCAAAATACATTGCAAGCAATTCCATAGATTAGTAACAGTAATAGGCTTTCTCATTGAAGTGTCAATCGCCTGCTGCGTAAAGTGCAACTTCTCACTCTCTCAGCTTAATGAGTTTAATAAAATTTAATGAAACATTTTTAAGCCTAATGAAGCACTTTGAAAATGAAAAACAAAATCTCCTCTAAGTAGGGAACTGGGCTATCTCACTTGAAGCATAGAAGTAACTGAGGTCTTGCTAAACCTGCAATTCATCCTGGAGGTTAATTGGTATGTTTTCAAAAGGAAGTGATGCTCACCAGATAATTTTTTATTCAAGTAAATCAAAACATCTCAGACCACAATTTTTTTCAATCTACACTTCTGTTAGAGGATCAAGTGCCATTGATAATACATTGAATGAACCCTCTACATGGGGGAGGGGGGTATAGCTGATTTTGAGATACCATTTCACTTAGAAAGTGACCACCTCCCTTTAGTCCTCAACCTTAAGAAACAACTTGATACCCTTTCAATCTTTATTAGTGATAGAAGGACACCTATATTTGTCAATAGAAAATTGAAATGAGACCCCCATCTAGCCAAAAAGGTGACTGATAAACTTCACGTGGATGACCTAAGTATTTTAAGAAATGTGGTAATAGTAGCCCAAATACCAGAGGAGATTTTAAAGCATTGCTAGCAAATTAAAGATCTTCTGTACTCACTCCTCTTGATACCTGTAATCTCCCATCCCATACAGACATTTAAAGAATTAGGTGGTTCCTGGTTTGATAAAGAATGTGTAGAATGGAAAAGAACATTAAATAGGAAAGCCAGGGAATTAAGGAAAACTGGGCACACTGGAACAACTTTTTGGAGTGAGTTTCAAAAGTTATGAAAGGTATCCAGGTTGTAGCCGTATTGGTCTAGAGGAAAAGGGAATCAGGACTCGTAGTAGAGATGATATCTTTTCTTAGACCAACACGATTTTTGTAAAAAAAAATCTTTAATTGCAAGCTTTCGTGCACAAACACCCTTCATCAGGCATTGGAGAAAAGATTGTAAAAGTTCTCCTGGGTAGAAATGAAAGTTCATATTTCATAGGATTTCACAGAGGAGTCAGTAGATGGAAAACTCCTCTGGGCAGTCAGTTCATAGCTGATATGAAGCCTCTCACCTCCTGTGAGGATTTGTGATGATGCAAATTACCTTGAAACAAAGGGAGGAGCAGGATCTCAGGTTTCAGATCATCACAGTTGCTTCCTGCTTGGGGAAAATATGAAGATTTCATTTTTAAAAATCGGCTAAAATTTTATATCTTCCATGTGTCAGGTGTCCAAGTTGTAGCCATGTTGGTCTAGAGGAAAAGACAAGCATGACTCATAGTAGAGATGATATCTTTTAGTAGACCAACAAAAAACCCTAAAAAACAAAACCATTTAAATGCAAGCTTTCAGACCAACACAATTTTTGCAAAAACAAATTCTTTAATTGCAAGCTTTTGGGCACAAACACCCTTCATCAGGCATTGGAGAAAAGATTGCAAAAGTCCCCCTGGGTAGAAATGAAAGTCCATATTTCATAAGATGAAACTGCTATGAACTGACAGCCCAGAAGAGTTTTCTATCAATTGACTCCTCTGTGAAATCCTATGAAATATGAACTTTCATTTCTATCCAGGAAAACTTTTACAATCTTTTCTCCAATGCCTGATGAAGGGTGTTTGTGCCCGAAAGCTTGCAATTAATTTTTTTTTGAAAAAAATTGTGTTGGTCTAATAAAAGATATAATCTCTACTATGAGTCCTGAATGCCTGAAAGTTATGGAAAGCATATAAACTGCTCCTCCAGGATAAGAATAAAGAATAATACAACCAGCAATGGGACAAATTGAGGTTGGCAATTTTCGCCAAAGATAGTAAAAACTTTTGGCTACTTGTGTGAAAGGGAATGGTTAACTATATTATAACACTGAAAATAATGTTACTGCAGACAGTTGAATAGAACATTTTTCCAATCAGTTTACTTCTTCCATGGAGCAAGTAAATAGTAATTAAGCGGGTAATATACCTGATACTGATACAACTAAGTATCTGGTAACAAAGGATCAAATAGAACATTTCCTCTAAGTACAATGGAAAAATAAAGCCCCAGGCCCAGATAGAATACCTGTGTAAGTTTATATTGATAATGCCAAATGGTGGACTCCAGTTTTGGAAAAATGATGCAACTCTATAATTGAGCTGGGCCAAATCCCAGATTCCTGAAAAAGGAGTACCATCATACCTATTTTCAAGAAAGGTCTAAAAGATAAACCAGAATCTAATTGCCCCATAAGTTTAATACACATCTCAGCTAAAATCTTAGGGTGCCACTTGTTATACCATCTCATAGCATGGGTAAAAGGAAAAAACATATTATATGAACATAGACCAGATTTAGGGATGAATATTCCACTATTGATAACATATTTAAACTTCAGTTTTTGACACACAAATATATGCATATGCACAAATCAGCATTGTATGTTGCAATTGTTGATCTGTCAAGAACTTTTGACAGTATAGATAGAAGTAAAATTTGGGAGACATTTTTAAATTATGGGATTGACCCTTCTATTTTGCATCCCCTGATGGAATATCATAAAGACACCTGGGCCCAATTTAGGTGGGGCCTGAGGGGCAAACTTAAACAGAAATTTCAGATGCAAAAAGGGTTTAGACAAGGATGTATTTTGGCCCACTTACTATTTAACCTTTATATGAATTAAATTATTGGAAATATACAGGGCGCTCATTGTCATCCCTCAAAATTACTTGCAACCCCGATCCCTATTTTAATGTATGCAGATAACACCATCATACTGTCAAGAACCCCCAACGGATTACAGAAACCAATTACAACTTTTGAGCATCTTTGTGGACAAAATAACTTAAATAAATCCAAAATAATGTGTTGGGGAAGGTGTTTGATGAAATATCCATGGAACATCAGGGGACTCAAACTCAAAGTTGTTAAAACCTATAGGTACTTGTGTGAGATATTTACAACTTTTCCATCATGGAAACACCACACTCAGTCAGTTAAAACCAAAGCAGTCCAATCAGCAGTGGCTATAAAGAAATTTTATGAGACCACAGCTGGACAATCAGTCCAAGCTCCCATATTCGCATATAAAGACAAAGTTGCATCTCAGATCCTTTATGGCACTGAAGTATGGGGCTATGCCATTGGTAATGATGCAGACATACCTCAGAATAAGTTTCTCAGGACTGTTCTGTGTCTTCTTCCTTCAACTCCTACATCCTTTTTAAGATTAGAGAAAGGATCAGATTCCATTTTAACTAATATTATTATTAGAATGGCGGGATTCTGGTTTAAAATCCGGCCTCTTCTACCATGCTATATAGAAGACATCAATAATCCCTTTCTCTTCAGTCTCCCTGGCTAACTGTTCTCTCCTTTTGCACTTCTGCAGTTTCCAGGATGGGACACTATATCAAAGACAATGAAAGACGCTTTTCCCCATAGAAAAGATCTGGGTTTTCCAGAGATTCTGAGATATTGCCAGACAGAATGATTTTGCAGTGACCTGGGCTACTCACATCGCCCCTCTATATATTCTTTGCAAATTAGATTGGGGGGGCGGGGGGGGGGAGGGGGGGAGAGAAAGGTATTTACAATGGACCTGAATAATAAATGGTGAACCTCTTTAACCAAACAGATTCCCACAGCTCTTTTGGCTGGATGTAGACTTTCTATTCCAAGGGTTAAAAGATGTTGCCCAGGATATCTAGGAGTTTTGGAAGACACTATTCATTATGTTTTAGACTGTCCTCTATATAATGACATAAGGATAAAGTATTTATTACCATTCTTGCAGAAATTGACATACTTCTCAAATAGAGAGAAATTAATATGGCTCCTCCAGCGAACAGATCCATATTTAGTAAACCATTTTGCAATTTTTGCTTACAAGGTTGAAGCAATCAGAGCTAAACATCCTTTACTGTTGATATGACCAATAAACTTTATCACTATATTTGTTTTTTACTGTTTTAGTTGTGGACCTATGCACAGTACTTTTATAGATTCATAATCTGATTTATCACCATATCTGTACTTGATTATGTTAATTCTAGGAGTAGGAATAATGCTTTTAGAATGGTTGAGCCTATTTTCTTATTATAGTTGCATTTCTCTTATATTTGTTCAAATTTATATTATGGTTGTATATCTGTTATGTTGGTTTTGGGAGCATGGCTTTCGGCTAGAATACTTAATAAATTAAATTGAATTGAATCTTGAAATATTTCAGAAACATAGGAATCACCATACTAAATCAGGCCTGTGCTCCGTTTCATCCAGTATCTTACATCTGACGATGGCTAGTGCTGTACATATGCACATAGAACAGTGCAAAAACCCCTGCAGAAAGCAAATACAAGCTAATCTACTACTCACAAAGTTGCCTAATAGTTTAATGCCTAATTATTGCTTAATATGTTTTTCCTTTGTTATATTAACATCACAGGAAGCTCTATGAATTTAAAAAATATGATTGGTTTTATGTAGATTTTCCTACTGCACTAATCACCTTATTATCTTTGTAAGTCACAACTCATAAATGTCATTGTTGGGCCAGTAAAGTGTTATTTGAAAGCCAGAATGTAGATGGCTGAGGCTGAGTTTTTGGTTGTAGCCGTGTTAGTCTAAGGACACAGGCAGGCTAGCATGCAACGATAATGAAGATGACTTACTTTATGAATCCTGAGTTCTGTGGTAATTAATAAATGGACATATAAAGTATGTGATTTTTGCTTGTGGATTATGTTGTTGTGTGAATTGATTTGAATCCAGTAGTCTTCACACTTTTTTTTATTAATACCTTAACTACACAATGGCACACACATGCCATGGAAAGGAATTTTGCATACATAAAGCTAAAGTGGGTAAAGTAAGTGAGCTGGGTTACCAACCCTCACAAAGAAGCACAAGGCAGTTTAAACTCTGATTATATCCTTACATAAGAAACCTAGACTTTGAGTCTGCACATGCAGGCAGACAAATCATAGAACACAGATTAAAAGTTTTGACACAGCTGCCTTATTCTCCTCCAAATACCAAATTCTCTGATCAAAGCACATCCCTGAAATACTTGGGATTTTCCCTGCTTGCTACCCTATGTACTGGATTACATGGAGTCTCACAGTCATGATGTCAGGTTATGTCTGTTTCTACCTAACTTGCATTTTATAGGCTTGTATAAGAATTTTTCCAGAGAGATTATAGTCTTGGCTTAGTGGGGTAGATTGTATATTTGCCCTCTGCTCTGTTTATAAGGAATAATAAGTTCCCCTGTTCCAGCAGCAAATTACTTCTTCCAGTGTTCTAGGTCAATTCATTATGTTGAAAGACAGAATCCATTTTGTATCTTCCACATGCACTGGAAGGACACATAGTAGGCATGTAGCACCTAGCTGAGCCAATCCAGACTCAAGTTTCAGACAGTAAAAATTTTTTTTGTATATGCCAAATATCCTGTGACATTAGAAGGGAAGACCATGTTTTGGAAAAACTGAAGGATACAATAGTCTTATGAAGGTATCTTTAGTCTGCTCCTAGTCCTGTGTGGCTGTGGAAACAGAGGCACAGTTAAGACATTGCATGTAATCAATGGTAGGGTAGGAATGTGACTAGCCACATATAAGCCTCTCATCTTCTATTCTTACATTAATATTTTTATTCCAATTTATAGTTTTTTCTGCTGTTAAATTCCTCATTTTATGGCATCAAATTTATCCTTGTACTTCATGACTGGGATTTGGATCACTCAAAGATTGCCTATTTCAGATGAATGATTTATGAGTCACAGAATGAGCTCCCTGAATTTAATCTGAAGAGGGAAATTTTTCCCACAACTTATCAAAAGAAAGTTATAAATCAAAATATTTGATATTTCATAAAAGGGTTTAAGATGTCTTGTAATGTTTTAAATATTCCTTTGAGGCCTGGTTTTGTAAGCTGTATTCACCCTTTATTTTACTACATTGAAAACCAATAGGATTACAAGTGGAATAAGAGTGTCTTCTCAACAAAATGAATAACTAAATTTGACTTTTAATAAATAGATACATGCAACATATTCTTCAAGATAAATCTGTTATTTTCTAATTGATCACTTATGCTATACACACTCTATTATGATCAGTATTATTTATTTCTTTTTAGGTAAATAGGAAAACCTAATGGGAATTAAAAGATTATGTCAACATAATGTGCTTTTCAAATAAATCTAGGACCAGACTGAAATCAGTGAAGTAGCACCAGTATATACCAGCTGAGGATCTGCCACATCATTAACTTTTTGATATAGAAAGAAAAAAATGTTCTTTCTCTAATATATTTCATAAACAGAACTTTTACCTCATTAGAAATTAGAAAGCTTGCATGGCTTTCAGGTTCTCCCTGGTGTTGGGTTTAATAGTTGCACTAACAACATATTAAGCTCTTCTATAAATATGATGAAACCTGAAAAACTGAAATACAGTGGAAGAAAAGGGCTATATAGCTTTGTCACACCCTGGGCCCAGATGCAGCCTTCGTGTGTATTTGAAACACTTCCATACCTTTGCAGTGCCCCTCTGCCTCAAACTCCTTTCTGCTGTCTGCTGCTTGACCACTGAGAAGTAGGTCAGGTGTGCTAGAAGCCAACTTCTTGCCCTGTGGCGCCTCAGCCCTACCTGTTTTGCTCACATCTTGCCTGTCCTTATCAGAGGGGATTACGCCAGGTAGAAGAATCATACCCTTTTCCTGCCATGTCCTCAGAAAAGATGGATTCCCCTTTCTGTGGAATGTGCAAGCTTGTATGGTCAGGTACTCTGGAATCACAAGTATCAGTGAAACAAGTTGTTTTCAAAAACCATAAAGGTTTTATTATAATAAACAAGAAGGAGCATTAGAACCACGTTATGGTACAGATAAAGGTATGGGAGTAACAAACAAAAGAAAATATTAGCACAGTAACCTGTTAATTTGAATGCAATTTCTAGCCCAGCTTCAACAGGTTGAACAGTAGACTCTGCCTATGAACTTTCTGTCAGGGCCTCCTACAAGTTCTCATGTCAGTTTGCTTTTTTCAGCCTACTTTGCTCACACTAAGGGATCATGGCCCACTTATATCTGGAAAGACTGAAGGCAAAAGTGTTGTATTTTTTTTATATCTAATGCTGTAAGACAAATATCTTTCAGAAATATTGACTTGACTTTGAAATTTTAACACTAAACAGGAATACAGTGAGTGAACTTTGTGAACTTCAGTGGAAGAAATATTTGTAAATTCAGTAAAAAAAAAGGTCTGCTTCCATAATAATAGTTGAAGCTATATAGATCTGGATTTCAGCATTTCACTTTCGTCTTAAAAAAGCATCCTTTCATCTGCAACAAAAATCCTGCATGCTGAGAAAAGAAAAACATGCTGTGACATAGTTGAAGCTCAATCATTTAAAAAGTAAAACATAGATAAAAGATAATTACTGAACCAGTTGCAAAGCATTGCAAATGATTTCTCCATCAGATATGACCCTTCCCTACTTTGAGAATTATCATAACTGGTTCAACCATAATGATAACTAATTTGCTCATCATTAACAATTGCTTTTATTAATATTTTTTACCAGAAATATTTAAACCAATGCATTCCCTGAAAATCTTTCAAAGTAAGAATCTGGATGCTTAATATTTTGAATTCATTATTCAAACTCTTATCTAAATCACACAACATTTTTCTTCTTCTCTGACTGAATATCTTAGCTTTACATACATGAGAGAAGTGCTCAAAGAAACCAATGGTATATTGAAACTTAAAAAAGATGATGGGAACACTTTAGGAAATGACACATAGCCAAAGATAATCAAACTTAGAACATTCAAAGTCCATATTGTCCTCCATTGTAAAGTTGTATATATTTTTCTTTGCTGTGTCTGATTTAACAATGTTGGACAAATTTCTGACTGAGGGAGAGAGAAATATTAATGCCAGAATTATGGTCTAAACAACTTTGCATTCAATTTTTCTTGTAAATTCACACCAAATAATTGTATTTAAATAGCTTCGTTTTGTTTACTTTAAAGATTCCTGCATCACTCATTACCTTAATATCTCAATGCTTCCAAGGTAATTTAGATAAGCACTATGGAGATTGTAGTGGCATATCTAACTGCAATTTTAGTTTATATCTTTTTCTCCTTCATCAATGCAGTTCTGATACAAAGTCTTAACAAGACAGGTCTTCCAGAATACTTGAAAGGCAATGGAGTCTTGCTCTATATTTGTCTAGTCAGCCTTAGGAAAACTTTGTCTAAAAATGAATGGAAACCTTTTTATCTTTCATTTTCACATGTTCTACAATTCAGATTAAAGAGAAGCTTATTTGTGTTGGCAGGTCATAGAGATACAATAATTGTGGTAGCTGGGGGTCCTGAAGACCTGCAGGGCTGCTGCTACTATCTCATCATCTACTGTCTTAGCAATATCTTCATTTAGCAAATTAACATTTTGGACTAAATTATGCTGTGAAGCATATGGAATGACTGGATGCACTGACCTTACAAGATCCTTGGTGGGCATGCCCTCAAGAACACAACTCATGAACATAGTTTCTTCTAGTGACAATTTGTTGCATTGGAAGAGAAGTAATTCACCTTTTTGGGGGATATGTCCCTTTTCCCACATGTCCAAATAACTCCACTTAGGATTGGAAGTAGGGAAGCATTTCCAGCCTCTGAGCATTTTCACATGTTCTTGATTTACTTGAGTTTTCTCCGATGCAATGGATTTCTAGCACGTCAGAGCAGGCTCTGTGTATGTGTATAGGAGCCTTCTGTTTCCAAAGAAGGAATAGCAGTAATGTAGCCACCATATTCCTCCAGAGACTAGAAGCCATGATACCAAAAGTCACACAGTGGTTCACTCTCCTTCTTCTTTGACATGGGTATGTTAGGGTTAAGCCCAAGGTTTTGTACTTAAACATTTTGTGAGATCCTGTATGAGGGAGTCAAGAGAACTCAACGGAACTTTGTTTTTGGCAGAGATCTTTCATTTAATTTGTGAGCCTTAGTGTGCAGATAAAGATTCAGTCACACATATCATGCAGTCCTCTTGATGAAGAATGTAAGTGTCAATCAATTCTACTTTGCGTCACTTTGCTGCAGCTAAAACACACACAGGCACACACTCAGGAGGGAACCCTACTGCCTAGCAGCAGGAGTAGTAGTAGTTATGTCAACATCCATGGCAGCAGGTGGAATATAATTCTGCTGATTTTCAGATCAGCACAGCTTCTGTGCTATGCTTCTGACAGGCAAAAGAATGCTTAAGGTAAGATAGAATATATAAGAGGTTGAGCATAAGACTGGTGCTCAGGAGATATGTGTTCTGGTCTTGGCTCAGGAGACTTGGAATCTGTTACTGGCACTGCCAAAGGCTTGTTGGATGAGCTTAGGCATTCCTTTTTCAGTTTCTATATCAATAAAATCTGGATAGTGACAGCAACACTCTGAAAAATATACTGATGTCTACTTATGAAAACTATGATGTAAGACCTAGCTATGAAGATAGCTGTACTTGGTCCTTGCTTTTGTAAAGTGATAGGTGCTATGATACAGAGTACATCCTCCTGAACACACAGGATATCCAGAAAGTGTGAGTGACCAAACAGGGATAAGAGCAAGAAAACAGAGAAAGGAAACGGAAGTTTCAAACCAGTTCACTTGGAGCAAGAGGAGGAAGGGGAAGAGAAGCCAGGCACCAGATCCTGCTCTGTTAAGTGAGACAGAGCTGTCTATCTATTTGGCCTGCTGACTGTTTTTCTGGTGTGCTGCACTGGTGGCAGATGGCCAGGCTAATGGGGCTTAGTCTCCCCAAATGCAAGGCAGCCGTGGCAGTGCAGAGGACCACAGGGAAACCCAGGCGTAGTCTCTGGGTAGCTGCAGCAAGGTGGGAGGGGTGCTCACAGACACAGACACACAGCTTCAGTCTCCTGCAGGCAGCCAGGACTGCAGCCCCACAGCATGTGGAGCAGCTCCCAGAAGGTAAGTTTGTGAAGGGGAAGGAGTGTGCGGAAGAAAAGAGGTAGGCAGGGGCAGATGAAGGCCCCCACAGTGAAGGAGGGAGTGGGGCAGAGTCAGGGTGAATGGAGCCACGAGGCAGGTCATGGGATGGTTGGAGCCCTGGGTGGCTCCTCCAGGGGTGCAGGTGGGGGACTTCGCCACTGCACATACCCTGGGGAGACATGGGGAACATGTGCCCCTGGATTTGTGTGCAGGATGGAGCAGAGGCAGGCTGTCACTGTGGGCTGGGGCTCTGTACCCTGCTGCCTTTGCCTTGGGAGCCACACAATGCCATGTGCCTCCTGTCACCAGGTGGGCAGGGAATACGGCACAGCCAGTGCATGGCTCCCAGGGCAATGGCAGAGGGGTGCAGAGCCCCAGCCTATAGTGGCAGCCTGCCTCCACTCCACCTCATTCACAAATCCAGGGGAAATGTGTCCCTCATGGCTTCCCCGTAGTGTTCACAGTGGCAGGAGCTCCCCCGCCCCCCACACACACACCTCTGGATGAGCTGCTCAGTGTTCGACCATCCCATGACCCACTGAGAGGCTCCATTCACCCCATCCCCTGCCTATGCTTCTGCTCTACTCCCCCCTCACTGTGGGGGCCTCAATCTGCCCCCTACACCTCTTCCATCCCCCATGCTCCTTTCCCCTCACACGCTTACCTACTGGGTGGTGTGTGTGTAGCAGCACAGTAGGAGTATCTTTTAAATTTAAGCCCCTCCACCATAATATTTTCTTCCTATGCCTATGGTGTGCTGTGTGTGTGCTGGACATGTGCTCTGACCAGCTAGGAGTGCTGCTAGCTGAGTGATTGCTGGGTGATTTCTGCTTGCATCTGACAAAAGCCCTAACAAGGGGGAAGAGTCAGTCCAGGCCCAGAAGAGTATAAAAATAGACTCCCTGAAAGTTCAGAAAGCAAGAAAATAAGGACAACAAAGAGCAGTGTGAAGCAGTTTGCAAGTCAGTTTACAGGTAAGTTTGCTGTCCTCCTCTTTGAAGGGGAGCCTTTAAGGTAAGCTATTTCTTTAATTCAGAGTAGCTAAGCTATATGTACTTAGTGTTAGACCACTACCTAAGCCCTTCCTTAGCTAGAGTACCAAGTAAGGGGGAATTTACTAGGGAGTTTGCCCAGAAACTGTCACCTTAACTGTAAGCTTGGTGAGAGGAAGTAGGGAAAAGGGAACCATTCAGGCCCAAGAAGCAGTGAACAGGTCATCTTACAGGGTAGTTTGCTAAGGAAAGTCTTCTTTGAAAGAAGGGCAAGAAGAGAGAGGTGGTAGATTAAGGGAAACAGAGAAACTGTGGGAGGTCATTGCAATGCCAGAGCCACTACTACTGCCAGCTCTTCCTCTGCTTGGATCTGTGAGGTGTCTGTCCTGGCAGGACCACTCACTACCAAGGCTTCCACCGAGGCCCTGGTTTGGCACTGTGGAAACTGCAGCTTGCAGGTTTCTTCCAGTTACAGCCAAATGGGCGAGTGCCTGTGATGTGAGCGGTGCCTCCTGAAAATGCTCCTCAGGGAACAAACAAGAGAGGTACAGGAGGAGGTGGTAGGGCTCTGAAGTATCCTCTGCCATGAGAACATCAATGATTCAGTAGTGAAGGAGATCTCTGGAACTGTGAAGGAAGGACTACCAGAGGCAGCATTAGAGAAGGAAGAGGACATGAACACTCTGAAAGCAAACAGAAATCATCGCCACCTGCAGCAGTTTGTCTGGAGAATAGATATGGAGCCCTAGCATCAGAGGAGGATGTGCACATTCCATTGGTGGAGGAGGCCAAACCAGGCATCCCCAAGTTTGGGAGGATCAGGACCACTGACACCAAGAGAAAGTGACAGATGGTGGTGCTTGGAGATTCCCTTCTGTGGGGGATAAAGGCATCCACCCCCTGGCCTGACCTGTTTTCTCTGGAGGTCTGTTGCTTGCCCAAAGCTGAGATCTTAGAAGTTGTGGAAGAATTACAAAGACTCATCAGGCTCTCTGACTATGACCCCATGCTTCTCATTTATGTAGGCACCAATGATACTGTCAGGGGTGACTGAGCAGATCAAAAATGACTAGAGATCTCTGGGTAGAAAAGTGAAAGGGACAGGGACTCGGGTAGTATTTTCCTCAATCATTTCAGTTTCATTTCAAGGTAAGGGCTTTGGCAGGAATGGACACATCAAGCAGATCAATGCATGGCTGCACAGATGGTGTTGCCAGTAGGGTTTTGGCTTCTTCAACCATGAGATGTTGTTCCAAGAACAAGGATTGCTAGGAACAGATGGGATCCACTTGTTGGAGAGAGGAAGACCATCTTCACAGACAGACTTGATAACCTAGTGAGGAGGGTTTTAAATTACTGAACTGAAGAAACTGAACTGAACTGAAGGAAGCAAAAGCAGGAGGGGCAACAGGGATGGACTTCTCATTCTTCCTGAGAAAGTGGGGCAATCATATAGTTACCTCAGGTGTCTGTACATGAATACATAGAACCAGGGAAGGAACCAGGAAGACCTGGAAATCCTCACACAGTCATGGACCTATGATGTAACTGGAATAACAGAGATTTTGCATGACTGGAACACTGTCGTGGATAGGTATAAACTGTTCAGGAAGGACAGACAGAGGAGAAAAGGAGAAGTTATGCTTTATATAAAGATCTCGATGATTGTTCAAAGCTCCATTATAGTGGAGATAGGCCTATTGAAAGTCTCTAGGTTACAGTCAGAGGGGAAAGTGTGACAACCCTCCACATGGCTTACCTTGTCACTGCAATCCAGGTGGCTGGACCACACACAATTAAGATAGCCAGCAACATGCAGTTGGAGAGCACACCCCTGGTTGACATAGAGACTGGAAGCCATGTGTATAAAATGGGTCCAGAGGCTGAGGCAGTGGGGAACATGTCCAGGTGCTGGAAATGGAGCTGGATGAAGCCAATACTTTCCCTGATGACTGGCGTGCCTGGGGAGACAGTGTATACATGTCCTGTGGAGGCAGCCGGGAAAAACCCAGACACAATCCCAACAGCTGGCTGAAGGCCAGCTAAGTTCACAGGGGCTGAAAGACCCAGGCAAACCCAGGAAGGTTCCTTAAGCCACAGAACCCAGAAGACTGGAGTTGAAATGAGCCCACTCAACTCAGCTGATGAAGGGCTTAGCATAGATGTGAGCCCACTCAGCACCACAGACTAAGGATCACATAGGAACCTGCATATCAGGTGGGGCTGGGGGAGGGGAGCCCAGTGGGCCCTGCAGGTACCAGGTGATGGGGAACCATAGTAGGGAGCCCCATAGACCCCACATGCCTGGGTATTGCATCTGCAAGCTCAGAGCACACCAACAGGAGACTGGCAGGGTGGCATCATGGAGCACCACAGCACCCTGGCATACCTAGCCCAGTGGCTGGATAGGAAGAACCTGTAGCACAAAGCCAGCTCACCAGGAACAGAGTTGAACCCAAAGCAGGGTGGGGGAGAGTGAAGGGTACACCAGGCACCCAATCCCCACACACTCATAGCTAAGTGACTTAGCATGGGGCAACATTGCCCTGCCCACCACGCAGTCTGAGCTATTTAGGTTAAGCTTTTCTGTTGTGTTGGGATTTCTGGAAGGCACAGAACAGTGGTGAGAATCCTGCAGCATCCCTTCTCACTGGGCCCCAGCATGGGAGAACAAGCCACACGATTATGCCATGGCACTGCCTGGATCCATAAAATCCAAGAGGAAAAGGGTGGGGTGTAAGGTAGAAGGAGCCCCACAGAAAACATGCCAATGGAGTCACCCCTGGGCCCCAAATGGAATAACAAATTGTGGTGGACAAATAGGCTCATATGTGACACAGCCCAAGGTGGCAGGGCACACCCATCAGCCTGTATGTTGGTGCAATTTCCTGGTGCAAGTGTTGGAGAGGCCAGCAAGGGCCATGTTCTTCTTGACCTGCTGCTCACAAACAGGGAATAAGTGGTGGGGAATGTAGTAGTGGATGACACCTTGCACAGCAATGACCACAAGATGATTAAGTTCATGATCTCAAGAAAAGGAAGGAAGAAGGGCAACACAGTAAGGACCCTGGACTTCAAAAAACAGACTTTGACTCACTAAGGGAACTGATAGGCAGGATCCCCTGAGAGGCCAGTCTGAGGGGGAAAGGAGTCCAGGAGAACTGGATGTATTTTAAAGAACCCTTACTGGGAGCACAGGAACAAACCATCCCAGTGCACAGGAAGACTAGCATGTATGGCAGAAGACCATCTTGCCTTAGCAAGGAACTTCAGTGACCTAAAACACAAAAATAAAGCTTACAAGAGGAAGCAAAAAATTAGGGAGCAGTATGAAAGTATTTCTCAGGCATGCAGGGATGAAATCAGGAAAGCCAAAGTGCAAGTGGAGTTGCAGTTAGCAAGAGACATGAAAGATAACAAGAAGAGTTTCTATAAGTATGTCAGCACCATAAGGAAGATCAGGGAAAGTGTGGGTCCATTACTGAATGGGGAAGACAACCTAGTGACAATTGATGCAGAAAAGGCTGAAGTGCTCAATACCTTTTCTATGTCACTCTTCACAGGGAAGTTCAGCTCCCAAATCACTGCAAGTGGCAACACAGCTTGTGGAGGCAATGACCAGAGGACAGTGGTGAAAGAACAGGTTAGGGACTATTTAGTAAAGCTGGACATGTACGAGTCCATGGGGCCAAATGAAATGCACCTAGGGGTGATGAGGGAGTTGGCTGATGTAATTGCAGAGCCACTGGCCATCATCTTTGAATACTCATGGTAATTGGGAGAGGTACCGGATGACTGAAAAAGGGCAAAGATAATGCCCATCTATAAGAAGGGGAAGAAGGAGTATCCAGGGAACTACATACTGGTCAGCCTTACCTTAGCCCCTGGAAAAAAAAATCATGGAGCAGTTTCTCAAGAATCCATTTCTAAGCCTTATGACTAGCTTTGTGAATGTGGGGAGAGTAGTAGATGTGATATACCTTGACTTTAGCTAGGCTTTTGATATGGTCTCTTACAACATTCTTGCAAGCAAGCTAAGGAAGTATGGGTTGGATGAATGGACTGTAATATGGATAGGAAACTGGCTAGATTATTGCGCTCAGACAATAGTAATCAATGGCTCAATATCTAGTTGGTAGCCAATATCAAGTGGAGTGCCCCAAGAGTCAGTCCTGGGACCAGTTTTGTTTAATATCTTCATCAGCAATCTGGAAGATAGGATGGATTGCTTCCTCAGCAATTTTGAAAATGATACCAAGATGGAGGGAGTAATATATATAGGGGAGGGCTAGGATTCAGTGATACCTCAAGAAATCAGAGGATTGGACCAAAAAAATGTTTATGACGTTCAACAAGGATATATGCAAGGTCCTGCTTTTAGGATGAGAGAATTCCACATACTGGTACAGTCTGGGAAATGACTGGCTAAGTAGCATCTGTTCAACAAAGGCCCTAGGGGGTTCTATAAACTTAATATGAGCCAACAGTGTGCCTTTGTTTTGAAGAAGGCTAACAGCATCCTGGGCTGTACGAGCATACCCAGCAGATCAAGGGAAGTGATTCTTCCCCTCTGTTCAGCACTGGTGAGGCCACATCTGGAGTACAGCATCCAGTTTTGGACCCCCCACTACAGAAGACTGAGAGGAGATTTAACAGCAGCCTTCAACAACCTGAAGGGTGGTTCCAAAAAAAGATGGAATTAGACTGTTTTCAGTGGTGGCAGATGACAGAACATGGAGCAGTCTCAAGTTGCACCAAGGGAAATTTAAGTTAGATAATATGAAAAACTTTCTCATGAAGAGATTAGTAAAGCACTGGAATGGGTTACCCAGAGAGGTTGTGGACTCTACATCCTTGGAGGTTTTTAAGATCCAGCTAGACAATGCCTTGGCTAGGGTTATATAGTTGGGGATGGTCCTGCTTTGAGCAGCAGGATGGACTAGATGGCCTTCTGAGCTTCCTTCCAAGCCTAATTTTCTATGATTCTATGAAGTGTGTTATCCCACAATACTCTAAATGAGGTCAGTAGAAACTTCCTAGTCAGAGAAGAGGGGGGTAGTATCCTTGTGAGGACAGCAGAAAAAAAGTTACTTCTTACTGTAAATACTTATATACATTATGCATTTAATAAAAAATTGTTTCAAGTTACAAGCCTCTGGATAGTACAGGTGCTAGTTCTCTTCCATTCAGAGGCTTGGATAAGTGTTCTGTGGTCTACCACACTTCCAAGCCTCTTGGCAGGATCCCCCTATTTCATTATCCTGAGCACAGTCACACTTGTGATTATGCTGCAGTGACCCATGATCCTGGATTCTGCTGTCTACTATCTAATCAAACAGAAGCCATAGAGAAGTTGAATTCATTACTGTTGCTGTTGCTGTAGCTTTGTCATCCTTAATTATTCATGACTACTGCTGTTTTATGATACTCCCATTTTTCCTCCAAGATAGTAGTAATGCCTCTCCATTTCTTAGAGGACTATATCTAACCTGTGTGGCATATGTGCAGGGGATTGAAAAACTAGCATAATTAAGTTGAATGTTACTGTATTATCTTGCATATAGCCTGCAACTTTTGGCCAGAACCAGCCATTAAAATTAGGGTGTGCACAGATTGAGCTGGCATATGCTCCCAGACTTGGCACATGGGGGTCTGACCTGTCACATGGCTCTGAGCCAGGGCACTGGGTTGGACTTGGCACACAACCCCAGAGCCTGTATGTGGGTGTTGAGGGTCAGGACAGGCCAAGGGCTCAGGGAGGCCACCCCTGCTGGTGAAAACTTCAGGGTCCTGACCTGGGTCCCAGGGCACCAAAATGTTGGTCAGCTGTCATATAAAGGGCATGGTCTTGTGGGCACTGCCAGACCAATGATTGTAGTCAATCTTGGGCACCCACCATGCCTGCAAGGCCTTAACCTTTATGTGGTACTGCCAGGCAGACTGGGAGTGTCCTTTCTCACACATTCCATGTCACATGGCCACATAAATGTGAGTGTTTGAGCACCTGCCCCATGCAAACTGCCTCTGTACCTCCTCATCACCCCAGAGTGCCACAAGGTTACCTATCTCCTCCTGGCTCCAGTTGGGACTCCAGGTGGATCACATGCCTAGGTGAGCCCAGGCTTCAATGGGAGGATGCAGACGAAAGTGTCCCTTACCAGCTTAATGCACCCACATGTGGCTGCCCCTGTGTTTCTAGCTCTGCACAGCTGCCAACAGATGCTTGTGCAGGGACACAGCACAGGATTGGGAGCCATGTAGCAGAGGCAATGCACCACAGCACCTGTAAGGTCAGGACAGACTGCTGAGGGTGAGCAGCAACAGTAGTGAGTAGATGCTGGCCCTGCTGGCAGAGATAGCCTGCAGGCTAGGGCTAGGCCAGGGAGGGCTGGGGGAGGCCAAGGCTTATTTTTAGTACCCCCCCAACTGACCTCTCAGAAATCCTAAACCCCAATACCTCCTGCCCCTCCTCACACCAGAACTTAATTCCTTGCCTCCTAGCATAAGATATGTTGATAAAAACCAGCACCAGAGGTGGGTTACAGGATGAGGGGTTTGAGGCAGCATTGGCTGGTCTGCGGTGGTTGGGTGGGGAGGTGGGAAGGGAACAGGGGCTAAAAATACCCTGGTGCCAGGGGACTGGGTAGGAAACCTCAGCTCTGGGACTGGGGCCAGAGTCTGGGGTTTCCTCACCCTGAGGCTGTGCTTGGAACTGTACAGAATTTCAGGAAAGTTAGATTGGTCTAAAAATGGCCAATTTAATCTACAATAAACTACCTCAGAGTAGGCTTAATTTACACCAGGTACAGACATTACACTTTTACTGGTATAAGTGATTGGAAACTGGTCTATACGCACAACAGAACAGAAGTTCAGCACACATAGACTGGTTTAAAAATGGTGTAACCCAGTCTAAGTTCCTCACCACCACCACCAAAGGGTAAATGTGTGTTCTGTTTCTCTACTGATCTAAACTATGCCACTTACAGAAAATCATGTAAGTTAGATCTAGTCTTCCTTGGGTTTTTTTTAATGTCTGTGCCTAGCCTTATATTGGGGCAGTCAGTTTTAGACTTATCTAACCTTCTTGGAACTTTTGCGCATTTCACACTTAGACTGACCTAACAAGGTATCTAAGTGTAAGGTCCTCACCTGGGTGAACTAAATTAATGGGTGATCATTTTTAAGATGATCTAACCTTCCCCTAATCTTTCCCCTCACCTGAACATCTATACTTAGCCCTATACTCTTTCATATTTAAATATGAATATCTAAATAGATAAATACTACTTCTGTAAACATACATACAAATAAACTCCATGCATTTGGTCATTTATGACAAAGGAACTAAAAAGCAACTGTAATATTAAAAATGAACAGTTAAACATTATGTGTTTGTCTATAAATAATTTTATCTACAACTTACTAAGTTCTAGTTGGAAAAGAATATATTTTAAAAGTGCTTGAGGAATTATTTTTCATATCTTATTAAGACCTATGTAAGTTTACTTTTGAATGAATTCTTAGAAGTCTATATATTTTCTTCATCACTGGAGTTTTTAAACGATCATTTACCTGCCTTCTGAAGTCAGAAATAATCCAACACAAACCAAATTAAAATAAATACACAAACAAACAAATAAATACATGTGAAGTAAAAGTAGTTTTAAAGTGGGAAAACCAGAGCTACATTATGTGATATTTTAAAAAATATTATTTTTAAAAGTATATGTAAATTCCTTAAATTTTACTGAAAATAGACAATTACAAAAATGTTTCCAGTTTGATGTCTCAGTAGCAAAAGTATGAGCTAAAACATGCTGTGTTCAAACCAGATTCTACTCCATAATTTGGGGCATTTATAATTTGAGCATCACCATGTTACAGACAACTGTAGTTCCTCAGGTTTATTGGAGAAATACCAAAAGAACACTCTTGAACATGGAGAGCAAAGTTCCATCAAAGATCAAGATTGGGAAGCCTACATGGTATCCCTAGTAGGTAGTACCTAATAATTTGCCCCAAGTTTTTATTGGCTTTTACTTTTACAGCAAAATATTCTGAAACTTATTTTGGATTCCATTGTTGGACCAGTATCTGAAATTGTATATCTTTTAGGAACTGTGTGGAAGATAGCAGCTATCTTCACTTGGTAAGAGGTTTCCATGTTACAGTCACTAAGAGAAGTGTAATATGGTAGCTCTGTACTTTGGGCATCTTCAGTGCACAAGGCAGTGCCAGCTTCTGGTCTGGTCATTCCCCACCTACCTCACTTACAAAACTGATTGAGAATCTGATTATTATACTTGTACTGACTTGTAGGTTTGCCTATATGTATTGTACTTAGTTGCACGTTCTAATATAAATGTCTTACTTTTCTTGTAATGGTAAATATAACATGAGACACATAAGTTAGGGAGCAAAGGGCATTATAGGGAATAGTCAGGCTTTAAAATGTCTTATACTGCAACAGTATCCACAACATTTGGATGGAGATAAAGTTGACAATATATTTGCATTTTCAAAAAAGCATTCAACAAGGTCCTTTACCCAAGGCTTTAAAAAAAACCTGTGTTGCTACAGGATTGGAGGGAAGGATTTCTTGTGGACAGAGAACTGATTAAAACATAAAAACCAAAGGGTAGAGCTAAATGGTCATTTTTCAGGATGGAGGCAGAACCAAAGTAGGGGTCTGCAGGGATCTGGGCTGGGCCCCATTTTGTTCGACTTTTTTATCAATGACCTGAAAATAGATGTGCACAGTGAAATCCCCAAGTTTGTGGATGATAGTAAATTATTCTGGGTAGTCGAATCCCAAGCTGATGGAGAGGACCTGAAGAAAAATCTCACCAAGCTGTGTGAGTTGGCAAAAATATGGCAGACAAATTTCAGTGTTGACAAATGCAAAGTAATGCTCCAGGGGGGAAAAATAACCTCAACTATATTTACACAGTGCTGGGTTCTAAAGTAGCTGTTATAGCTCAGGAAAGTCATCGCAGATAGTTGAATAAAAAAACAGCAGCCCAGTGTTTAGCAGCAACCAAAGAAACCAATAAAATGTTTGCCATTATCAAAAATGAAATTAAAAACAAAATAAAAAAGATCATCATGCCATTACATAAATCCATGGTGCATTCATTTCTTGAATCCAATGTAAAATTCTGGTCCTCACATCTCAAAAAAATACTGAAGTAGTAGAATTAGAAAAGTCATTGAAAAGGGAAACCAAAGGGAATTTATAAACATGCTCTGGGAGTGGTGGGGGAGAGGAGGTGCTTAAATTAGAGCAATTCTGAGAGTTTCTCTAGTTAAAGCACCTGTCACACCTCATATGGGAATGTAATCTAGTTGTTCCTGTCTCCTCAGCTCCCCCCACTCCCCACCCTTCTTCTTTTTTCTTTCTCTTTTTTTTTTTTTGGATGAAAGATCTCTGTAAATTTTCTTTTTTCTCTTGCTCTAGAGCAGTAATTCTCAACTGCATGCCGTGAGATTATTTTAAGTGTTGCTTCACAGCTACTGCCATGTAGAAATGCAACACTAAGTCTCTGTTTCTGTGAGATAATGTGCAGAGTCAAACCAGGAAGCAGCTGCAGCAGAAGGGAGTGCTCCACTGGAGCATAGCCTGATGGGAGAGGCCACCATGCTGCTAGCCCACCCCAGAGTCTAAACCAGCAACACCACCACCAGTGCTGTCCCTATTCCTGTGCTTCCCTGAAGGCAAGGGACACCCCCTGGGCTTCATGCATCAAGAAAAAAAAATGGAGGGGAAGGGTCATGTCTCCTTTGTGCTGGGAAAAGTTAGTGGCATCTGCAGGGGGTGTCACTAAATTCATAAAAGTTATGAAGTCGTGCCTTGAGTTTAAAAAGATTTAGAGCCACTGGTCTGGAGTCTTTGTGTATATGTGATAGAGCAGGGGTTGTCAACCTTTCTTAGTCTAAGTACCCCCAGCGGCCAGACACCGAGCAGGAGCGGGAAGGTAGCGCAAGGCCAGATGCTGGGTGGGTGGGGGGGGAGGGTTAGCACATGGCTGAATGCTGAGTGTGGAGGGGGGTTAGCGCATGGAACAGGGAGGCAGGGACAGCATGTGGGTGTGTGGGGATGAAGCACTGCTGCTGCATCCCAGGAGCAGGACTGGGGCGAGGTGAGGGCAGCAGCACTCCTCTGCAGGGCAGGGAAGCTCACTGGGCTCATGTGTGGCAGCAGCGGCTGTCACATGAAAGCTTCCCCACCCTACAGAGGGGCACTGCTGCCCTTGCCCCACCCCAACCCTGCTCCTGGGAGGCAGCAGTGCTCCATCCCCAACCACCTGTGTGTACCCCCTAGTACTGGTCCAAGTACCTCCAGGAGTACATGTACACTCGGTTGACAACCCCTGTGGTAGAGTTTTAGCATCTCATTAGTTAGCTTGAAAGACTGATGGTCCTAGTTTGGTAAGCCATTCCAACCTGCATCTTTGCTTGCTATTTGAAAAATATGTTTTGTTCAGTTCTGCAAATAGAGTTGTATTCTCATTTATTTTTATTGGCAATATATTGTTGACAACATCAGGTGTTGAGGCACTATATAAGATGTAGGAAAATAGATAATTGACAGCATTTCATGGTAGGCAATCCCTCTCTCCTTTAAAATGGATACATGTTTGATGGTATCAACTATGCCAGAAGGAAACTGAATTTCAGCCAGATACAGGAAAAATTGTAAGCAGTTGGGTCACCTTCCTCCAAGCAGCCCCTAATATGATATTCAACCAAAAGAAATTTGCCCTTAGTCTGTACTTACACAGAGCTGCAAAAATATTAAACAGGCAGTCCATATGCCATATAGACTTCCTACTATAACAAGCCTCTTTTTTTATAATAGAACTAAAAAAAAAAAGAAGAGAGGGAGAAAAAAAGGAAAAGGAAAGTATTTTAAAAGCAGTCCCTGAGATGCCCGGGGTATTGTTAGGATTATGCACCGCAGTGATTCACATATATTTTTTTCATAACAAGGGCCTTGTATGAAAAGCAAAATCATCCTGTGAACTGAGACCACATCCATTTATAATTCCAATTTCTAAATTGGCAAATACGAAGCTGCTTAAAGCAAAATTAGGAAAGAACTTATGTATATTGTTTTTGTGTTTTGTAATGTTTTGCCATGGACAGTAAGAGATTAAATGATACAGTTTATTAAAAGAAAATGTCCATAGTCTAACCTGGTTCACCAGATAATTTTCTCTTTTCTTAGACATTCTCAATCACTTTTTGCTTTTTTTTTAAGCTATACATATATTTGCTGTATTCATGCTATATATTTGCTTTGCCATAAAATCATTTGTTCTAGTCAGTTATATGGGTTGTGGTAAGGCAAGAAGCTTTATAGTGAGGAACTCCCCATTCTAAATACTCTGCAGTGAAGCTGACAGGGACTACTCACTGAAAGGGAAAACATTAATTAGTCAAATAAAGTATTTACTTAAAGAGTAAGTTCCTATTACTAAGTCTAATGACCCAAAAGCAGAGCCAGGTTTCAGGTCAGTATTAAATTATATCCTGAACAAAAAAAAAGTAAAGTGTTCCTGAATACACTCAGATCCCTTCTTTTGGAACATATTTGTTAAATCTGTTACTTGCATTCTCCAAATACTTAGAAATAATGTACCAAAGCCTAGAAATGGAGGTAGTCAGGAGAGGGAGAGCTTTCAAGTATTTCAAGTATTGAATCCTCTTTGTTGAAGCAACTTGGAGCTGAGGTTTTCTTCCATTTTCAGACATACTTACGTTTTCCCTTTTTTCCATTTGTGCTCCATTTCTGTAAGTCTCTAGGGCTAGAAGGAGGTTTCAATTTCAGACAAAGAAGAAATTGAATTTTTACCCAAAGAGAGATGCTTAGCTTTATTCCTTCAAGGAGTTTTTCTTTTCTTTTTAATTTTCTTTTCTTTTTTCTCTTTCTTTTTGAAGGAAGAGAGAGAGAGAGGGAGAGTAGGAAACCTCATTAGAACAGTCAAAATGAAACACGAGGACTTTTTCCTTTTACATAAGAATATTTTTTTTAAAAGCTAATGTTTTCTTTGTTTTCTAATTTTCAGCCATTTTAACCTTAATTTTTCCTTAATGTACCTAATACATTCTAAAAATAGTTTTTGCATGGTTCACTTTTAGTACTCCTAAACGATCATAAAACCCATAATACAATGTGGTTACTGAAAAATTAGAATCAGATTGTTCAAACCCCTTCTTTTAATAATATTGCCCAACCATGATAAGAGAATCTTCCAAACATGTGTAAAAGACACTTAGAGGAATGGCCATATGGACTGAGAAACGTCTTATCAATGCAACAATAAGCCAAAGATAAACACACAACGTTGACATTTAGAGCAGTGACTTAAACAAAGGATACAAGAAGACAAGGCTGCTAAAAACTAACCACAAAAGAATCAATCAACCCTGTCACCTCACCTCCTCATTATATTACCAAACGAGGGGATGTGTTAGTATAATTCTATGACTAAAACTTTTCATTGGAGTTAGAAAAGGGAGAGGTTACTAAGCATAATCTTAGTATTTGATTATTAGTAAAGATTCCATTTTGCTGTAGTCTACTTTGAATTTTGTTTTCTAGGTTCACACTACTTTTGGCTATACTTCAGGTAATATAGAGCTGCTTGTGTTAGCCAAGTCTTGGCTAAGAACTAAGCTAGGAGTACAGCCTACTGATTTTGACTGAAATTGCAACATAAGTAACTAGAACTTTCCTAGCTCAAGTTGAGTAATTTCTGTTTTTCTTTTCATACTTAAAAATAAAACAGTATATTTCCTCCTTCAGTTGTTGTCGGGGGAGTGGGGGGTCCTCATTGCAGTGAAAACTATCATTTACACCTACAGCCATCAAGACACATTGGGATTTCTCATACATGGGTGCATTTTGAAGTCAAAGGGGTTACACCCATTTGTCTCACTGTAACCGGAATGTGATAATCCAAGACTATGTTACCAATATACTGTGTAATATACATACCATCAATTAACTGGTTGACTTTAATAAGTACATTTCCATAAACCAACTCTTAGTGCACTTTTATTTTGTGGTGCAGCAAAGCTTTCTATGAAAGCTCATGCCTCTGTGAACAAATGAACCTATAAAGTGCCACACTGCCCTGTCTTCAACTTAAGGCTTCTTATCAGTTGGGACAGTTTTTTACAAGAGCTGAGTCTCTCAGTTTTGAAAGATGGAAGCTTGTTCTTCCCTTCATCATTACAGTCCAAGCCACATATAATAGACTGGTTTCAGAATCAGAAGAATGTATGATATGAAAAAGGGTTATCGATTCTACTAGCACATCTCAAATTTTACTAGCACATCTCAAATTTGAGATAGACACATTACTGATATAGTCATTACTGGGTGAGTAGCGTCTCCGAAGCCAGGTCAAATTTTAGGCTGCTGAATGAGGTCCTCTGAATAACAGTGCAATTTTAGTTTAATCTAATTTTAATTAAAAAGGTAAAAGTGTGCTTTAATGGATTCCTTCCCTTCTCCCACCTCAATTAACTAGATTTCAGTGAGGTGTTGATTAAATTTACAATAAAAAAGTTTTTATAGTATCTTCAAATCCTGCACTGCCAGACAACCTTCACAGATGGGCGGTAAAGGCACTGATTTTATCATAGGTGTATATATTTTTCATTCCTATATTGGCAGGCATTTTAAAGGCAGTTATTTAATTAACTGATCCTTGAGACCAGCAGTATCGATGTTGATCTCTAGATAGCTGGAGAGTCATTGCTCTACATCAGGGACAGGCAATTATTTTGGCTAGAGGGCCACTTATTTAGTTTTGGTGAACAGTTGAGAGCTGCAAGGATAGCCCTGCCCCTTGACAGGTGTCCCACCCCCTCGTTGCCATCTTGGGACTGGAAGTCCCACCCCTGACACCTGACCTTTGCCTGGGATTGTCTCTCCCCTTGCCCCCAGAAGTACTCCTTTTGGGAGGGGTGTTACCAACTTGGAACCAGAAATAAAACAAATCATATAAACATCTACTATAACATATTTTAATTTTACTTCAAATAATATTTTTGTCATGATTTGTGTTTGTGTAGTGTATATAGAGATAGTTGCATAATAGCTGAAAAATAAAGTCTTACTCTTGTATATTGTGGGTGGGGGAGTGTGTGGGTTGTGGTGAGGGTATGGGTGTGTGTGTATGGTGGGGTGTGGGGGTTGTGTGGTGGGTTTTTGAAGGGGTGGCTGTGTGGGGAGGTGTAGGGTATGTTGTGGGGTATGTGTATATGTGGGAACATTGTGGGGGAAGGGTGTGGGTGTGTGGGGTTTGAGGAAGGGTGAGGGGATGTGGGGACACCCTCACACACCCCCCTCATGGTAAAAAGCCCCCACCAGTGATAACAGTAGCAGCAGGTGGTGGGCCCTCAGGGTGCTACGCCCATCAGCACATGACTCTGGCCAGTTCCAGGAGCTACACATGGTGGCAAGGAGCGGAGCCAGGCTGGCCTGCCTCTATTGCTTGGTGCACATGCAGCTCCCTGCACTCATGTGCAACTGGGGTGGGGGGCAGCCGCATGCGATATAGCCAGCTGCCTTCCCCACTCCATGCCACCATGGGAAGCTGCTGGGACTCTGCTGGGTAACAGGGTGTGGGGCTCCTGTCCACTTCCACTGGAGTCTCAGGAGCTGCATGTGGCATCAGGGAGCATCCCTATCTGCTGCCTGGAGTGAGTGCTGCAGCAGGGACACAGGATGAGCCACTGGAGGCCAAGGAAGTTGAACAGGTCCCCTACCTGCTGCAGCAATGATAGCAGCATTTGCACCCAGAAGCTGTGTGTGCTGGCTGGGCCGGGCACTTCCATGCATAAGGATGGGAGCAAGGCACATAAGGGTGGACAGGGTCTTCATTGGTGGGTGCCCACAAGCCAGATAAAATTGCCTAGTGGGCTGGATAAAGCCCATGGGTCTTATTTTGCCAACTCCTGTGCTAGATAAATCAAACATATTACTTATAGATGGTTTGTATCTGTCTACTCTATTTCACTGAGTTATATTTCTCTAAATATTTTTTAATAAATATGTGAACAAGCATGCAAAGCAAATAATTTTAGAAACTAAACACATTCCCACTGGAAAAGACTTTCTCAGCTTTAAGCTACTGGATATCAGTTAGATAGCTAGCTTTCCACCTGCTCTAATAGATAAGGCAACCATTCATCTCTTTGTATGCGGCAGAACATCAGTACAGGCATGATGTCTATTCTAACATGGACAATATTACCACTCTGGGAATCTGATCATCATGCACACTAGCTTCAAAAAGACATGTCCATAAAGTGTCTCAAAGGTGCAGGGAAAAGCATACCATCAACCATGGATGTCAGTTAGCCTCAAGATGAACTTATGGATTTGTCTCTTTCAAAATTAACACCGGATTTTGTTGGCTTTCTAAAGTTTATATAAAAGCAACATATTTACCATTTATTTCCCACCACTCCTCCCACATACTACACACACAAAAGTATATCAAGGCTATTACTCATTTTGTGAATAAAAAAAAAAGAATCCCACAGCATTTCTTTTTAATAACTGTTCAGCTACAAAATTTTATTGGTATCCTTTTATGTTCCCTCTAGAGGATGTAATGCACAAAAGCATTGCCACGGAACATATAAAATTACAAATGAAATTTATTGTAAAAAGTAGAATGTCTTCTAGACTGTGTCAGTATTTATTTCATTCATAAACCAAAACTGCAAGTATAATATATTCATTGTCAGCAAGTTCAGGTGTGTAAATTGCCATCCAACGGTATTGACTGATATAAGACAGATATTGAAAAGACAATTTAAATTTACTCTTCCAAACATAAACTGTTCCACAAAAGCACTTTAAAAACTCCTTCAAGGTTTTGTGTTGTGCTTCACATTTTATGGTTAACTACATAATTTGGTTGTGTCATAATCCACTGTGTTTGGCAATTTGGCATTAAAGGCCTGCAAAGCGGATTGAATCCTTACCACCTCACTGGTAGACAGCTTGAGTCTATGACGGAGCAAGCAAGAGAAAAGGTCTAGACGACGTTGGCCAGGTGGGGAGAGTTTATTTACACGGTCCCTTATTTCTAATAGCTGCAAAAGTGCTGAGTCCTGCGATCCCTGAGTATAGGGGTAGTCCAGCTGTAAAATCAAGTCACGAATTGCTTCTGGGTCAAAGTGCATGCTGTAGCCAAACACTTGGATGTTGTTGATTTTCATGTAGCCCAGGTTCCGTGAGGGATCGATAAATTCCAGGGGTTCATAGTAGATGCTTTCATTGCCATTTGGACCATTTGACTTAATTCGACTCCTCAAATAGATATGAACTGTTTCAAAAAATGTCTTCCACTTGTTGCCTAGTGTCAGCGTCCAATTATAACACTGAAGGGGTAAGTCCAGCTTAGTCCGCTCCCAGTCTGGGAAATTATTTTCATTCACAGGCATAAACCAGCTCTCAGAGTGGCTGCCACCAAAAGGGTTGACATAAACAGCTAGAACAGGCTCCAAGGTGCTGTTTTTAGTTAGGCAAATTTGGAGAGAGAGACCCAGTATCATATGGACCAGGCTAGACTTGTACTTGTTGCTCTTAAGGGTAAGGAGCATCCGTTTGCGCCAGGAGGGATCAAACCAGCTATTGAGGCGCATGTCATTGCTGATGAAAATAGCATGGACTTCAATCCTCCGGTCTGTTTTCTGCAATAAATACTTCATCTCCAAGTCCTGGAGATCTGTCTCAAACCCAATGTAATGCTCTGTGGACTCTGCCACTTCCGGCTTGCAAAGCCCTTGGCTCAGCATGTATCCAGTGTTACAGCTTCCACAGCGGGTACGGTTATCAGGTGCACAGATCAAGCATGCAGAGCCATCACCTATAATGCACGGAAGGAACCCATGGCAGGCAACTTGGTCATTAGGACAAGTGCATGAATGAGTCTCTTCAGAAAAGCTTCCCAGAAGACCATTTTCATTGCAATACAGAAAAGACTGGATGCGGTTTAGCCAGTAGTTTGAAGATCTGTAAATTAAAAAAAAAAAAAAGGAAGTAAAAGAAAGCAGGAATCAGATCCCAATCAATATTTCCCTGTAATTTTTCCACTTTGAGAGAGAAAAAATATATGGTATTAATATTGAAATGTCAGTTCACAACACCTGGAATCATATAAATGAATAAATAATTTGCCTATATGATGAAAAATCACAAACAAATGTCACCATAAATTCACTGGTATAACAGACTGTTTGGTTTACACTTTCTTTTCATATGCATCATTTGGAAACCCTGTGTGTGTGTCTGTGGGTGTCTTTGGAAGCTTGCAACATATTTCTTGTTACAAGCTAGAATTCCCTTGATTTAGAGTGTAAGGTAGAAAGAGACCTGATTATTTGTCTGGAATATCAAATTGAAGAAACAATAAAATAAATACTTCGAAGGACTTCTAGCACTATAGTTTACCTGTTAAGCATGGATGAATATATTTCTCTTTCCTAAAAATGAACATGAAAGGTTGTATTATAAAATTCTTTTTGCAATCTTATTTAGCCCTGACTGCAAGCAACAATTAAAGTCCTAAATCATGTAGACAAAACAGACATTGAAATCAGCAGAATTGTTCAGTAAGACATAGATGCCAGGAGAAAGACAGTGAGACCAAAAACAGAATCTGGAAACAAGACAGAGAGAAATGATCTTAAATGCTTTTTCTTTTTTTTGTTTTTTTTGTTTTTTGGTATTCTTCAGATGTCTGTGCTGGTCACACCAATACACTGCTTGAAGAACATGTTTTGGCTGCTACTATGTCAAATTCTATTGTTCTCATATTGATGAAGATGTTATAAACATCTTTCTTTTCAACACATTGTTTCAAACAGAAAATGCAAGAACTAGTATCTCAAGCTGACTTTAAAAGGTAGGTAAGATAGCACTGGTTTTTAGTTCAAGGATTCTGCAGTCAGGATATTAGTTTCTTTCTCTAACAATGAAATAAGCATCCACACATCAAATATATCAATTTAAATGCAGCAAAATCATATAATTCCGTAATTCTTCGCAGTAATACAGATGCTTCTCCATTGTGAAGCATTTATGATGTACCACACCGATGTAAATAAAGGAGAGACTGATGCATCAGTCCAGTAAAAGAGTCTGAGGCATGGAGAAGAATCCACCATGAGGCATCCAAACTACAACTTTCATAAGACATCATAATAAATTAATGTTGAACTGACCCAAACTAAACATTTCAATTCCGTTTGACAACCCATTTTTTGAGTCAAAATAGAAAGTTGAATAGTTTTTTTCCAAAATTGAAATTTTATCCAAAACAGTTCAACTGAAAAGTCTCGACTACCCCTGTTTATTACTGATTCAGAGTATATACAAGCTTGGATCTTTCAGAAAAGAGAATTGAATGAGGTAATTGGGTGGGAAATGGTTTTCCTGTCCTGGGGATGAAAAAAATGCCTTGAATCAGGGTAAAAATAAAACATCACTCTTTATCTAAAAAAAAAATCACTCCAAACATAATTTTGAAATATATTTCATTTTGAAATCTTGGAACAAAAATAAGCATTCATAATACAGAATTTTATTTTTTAGGTGTCCAAATGAGACTTTTGACATGACTTTTCCAAATTATTTTTTAATGAGAAATTTTTTTAAACCAACTCTTTCCTTCGCACAGTTTTGGGATTAATTAACTGACATTTGCCAACTGAAAGACACACACACACAAAATCAGCTCTACTTACAACCTTATATTGATAATGTCTAGTTTCTGCTGGATGGACCTTCTGAAGTATGATTTAAGACCTCAAAGTGAACTAATTTGATATTTGAACCAACTAACATTTTGACAATTTTAAAATTAGAGGTAACACTTCAGTACACCCCCTTATAGTATCTCAAATTAGAGTGTTTCTGAAATAGTAAATGCATCACCTCTCTATCTAATCAACATAGCTAACTCCAGTCTACATGTCTTGCCCAAGGCAGCAAACAAAATACATGACGATCCCTTGAAGCAAGGTTCTCTGATGTAGCTCCTAGCTAGAAACATTTTTAAATGACAACTGAAATTTAAAAGCATATTTTTTTACCAAGTGAGGACTGATTTCTATGGCAACTGAAATGAGTACTGCATCATAATATACACAGGCCCGGTTATTGGCAATTTTGTTTCTATTTTTGGAATGGTTTCCCACTTATACTTTTTAGATAAGGAAAAAGTCATATCCATGGTTACAATATGTTAACTGAAATGGAAACAATGGTGCATATCAGGAGCCAGCAACATTTGGGGGCAGAATGCCAAAAATACTTACAACCTCAAGTTGTAAGATGGTGTCCCACAGCTGGACATTAGGGGAGCCATGAGCGGCCCAATCCTTGTTGTGGCAGTGTAGCCCCGGCCCCTTCCCTACCATCTACCCCAAGGTGCATACGTACCTGCCAGCAGCAACAAGCTGGGTGGAGGCTCCTTGGACTTTGATGCAGCTGCTTGCAGCCTCCAGGCTGCCTGACACAGTTAGCCCAGGCTCTGGGAAGGACCCTGCCACCTACCACAGAGTCCAGGCTGCTTGCAGCAGTGGTGGGGAGGCTGCAAGCCACTACACCAAGGTCCACAGAGCCCCAGCCTGACTCATTGCTGGAGGTGGCTGCTCACATGGCCTAAGGCAGATGGTGGGGAAAGGGCTGGGACTGCACTGCCACAACAAGGATCAGGCCCCTCATGGCTCCCCCACTGTCCACCCCATGGTATGCATGTCAAGCAAATTTCCTTTGCCTCCCACGCTCTGGCATACATGCCAGGGGTTGCCTATCCCTGGTATACATATTTGTGTAGCCATTTACACTTAATACCACATAACTGAGATAAACCATCCTTATAAAAATTCTACCCTTGGAAAAATTGAAAGTCTCCAGTCAAACATCCCTCATTACATCTTTTTCCTACACCTTTATTCTTTTATATAAGAAATGATACTTAGTAGAATTCCAAAATCTGAGTGATATGAAACATGGAAATCTAAAGCTATTTATTTCTTTTGTGTCTTTAGGTTATACCATTTGCTTTTAATCTCAAAAGAGTCATCCTGCCATGTTACTAGCAGTAAGAACTACATAATTAAAATGTCCAGGTTAAGTACTTCAAATAGATTCTTTTTGTCTGATCTGTAAATATGAATTCCTTCATTATCTAGTTCCAAGAAAAGTTCTGTTTCTCTGAAAAGTTTTGTTAGTAAAATATGAATCTGTTAACATGAAACAAATGTGAATTTGAGGCTCAGTGGGAGCTGGTTATCTGAAGAAATACAAAAAAGGTTCATTTTTATATTATAGAATATTCATAATAGAGGCTAAATCCTCTATGTGGCTTCATCAGAGTCTCACTTTCCTTCAGATACTTATTTTCTTTGCCTGTCATTTTGACAATGTCACTTTCTACTTGAAGCCCTCCAAAGGATTCCCCTTTTTCATCACAATTTATTTAAATATTTTTCCTCTTCATTGTTTCAGATAAGCCTTTCTTGGACTTCATAGTGCATCCCATCTTTGTACATTTCCAGCTCAACCAAAGATAATAGTGAAACTCCCTTTGACTTCAGTGGGGCCACCATCTAACACTTTTTACTCTAAGCTCTGAAGGTCACTTCCAGTAACAATGTCTTTCTAAGTTGTTCTGTTCCATTCAGGATTAATGCATTCTTACTACTGGGAATTGGTGAGTATTTATTGGGAATTGGTGAGTATTTATTCACCAAGGCGCCCCCGGGGGTTACAAGAAACAATGGCCACAAGCTAGCAGAGAGCAGATTTAGATTGGACATTAGGAAGAACTTCTTCACAGTTCGAGTGGCCAAGGTCTGGAACGGGTTCCCAAGGGAGGTGGTGCTCTCCCCTACCCTGGGGGTCTTCAAGAGGAGGTTAGATGAGCATCTAGCTGGGGCCATCTAGACCCAGCACTCTTTCCTGCTTATGCAGGGGGTCGGACTCGATGATCTATTGAGGTCCCTTCCGACCCTAACATCTATGAATCTATGAATCTATGGTTTCCAAAGTTTTAAGGTTTTTCTTCCCCTGTATCTGTATTCTAGATCAGATTTTACTTCACATGTATGCCACACAGTATTTTGTTCCCCAAACAGTTCCTTTCTCATTAATTTGTGAGAAACTAGTTGCTAAATTAGATGCTACTTATTGTGAGTTGAAGTACCACAGTCAGGTGTTCTCTGTTTTGCACAGTCTAGCTTGGCACAGCTTAATAATTATATTGCTATTATTATTATTATTAATAATAATAATAATAATAACAACAACAACAATAATGAAGAAAACATGGTGAACTTAAACTACTGTTCACCAGGGCACCCTGGGGGAAAACTAGAAACAACGGCCACAAACTCCTGAAAGACAGTTTCAGGCTGAACATTAGGAAAAAATTCTTTACAACTAGGGTTGCCCAGACTATGGAACAAGCTCCCCATAGAGGTGGTGCAATCATCTTTAAGAGAAGACTGGATGGTCACCTGGCTGGGGGTGTCTGACCCCAGATGTCTTTCCTGCTTATGCAGAAGGCTGGACACAATGATCCTTCGGGGTCCCTTCCAGCCCTATGATTCTATGATCATAACTTGGGTAGCACTGAAAGGATTCACTTTATGACACTGGAATTATTTCAATTGGAAAACACAGTTCTGAACTGTGATCTGTTTTTGCTTTTCAAGTACTAAAATCAGGTGATGTAGAACTACTAATTATTATCACCATCAGCAGCAAATCCTTGCCATCAAGGATAATTGTCTTCCATGATTGTCTTATCTGTGGGTCAAAAGATGGCTGATGAAGCCTATCTAGGATCTGTTGCAGCTCAGAAACATGTTTCCATGTGGAGTGGGTGGCTCCAGGTTCTTGATTCAATCTGTGACACACTGTTTTGCTGCTGCTGCTTTTCCATCTCCTATTGTCATCATAAGGTTTGAAAGTACTGAGATCCTTGAAGCAGCTTCTTCCTCCATTTGATAGTCTCCAATGAGTTGATGTTGCATTTTTTCAAGTTGGCCATAAAGATGTCTTTGAAGTGCTTTCTCTGCCCTCCTTTGGAGCTGGAAGAATAAAACTTGCTTTGGGAATCTGGAGATGGATATCTATACAATGTGGCCAGCCCAGCGAAGGTGATGTTGGGTGATCATCACCTTGATGATTGTGGTATTTGCTTGAAGGCAGATGGTAACAATGATGCTCCCAATGGATTTGAAAGATCTTCAGGTAGTGTTGATGGTACTTCTCCAGTGGCTTGAGATGTCTCTTGTACATTGTCCATGTCTCAGCTCTATACAATAAGGTGAGGTTCATGACTGCTTAATAAGTCATGAGCTTAGTTCTGGATCTGATGTCACAATCTTTAAACACCCATTTTCTCAGGTATCCAAGACTATATTTGCACATTTGAAGGGATGTTGGATTTCTTCTTCAGTGTCAGCTTTCTGGAAGAGAAAGCTTTCAAGGTATGGGAAATGCTCAACATTCTTCAGAATCTTACTGTGAATCTGAATTAAGACCTGGGGACCCATAATTCAGATTCATAAAGAACTTGTTGATGAAGGACCTTCATCTTCTGAATTTTAAGTCAGTCTCATTTTCTTATATGCCTCAGTAAAGATGTCAACAATAGCCTGAAGTTCTGCTTATGAGTTTGCACACACTACAGCAGCATCAGCATACTGGAGCTTGATGACTGGGTCAGGGTGGTTTTGGTTTTGGCTTGGAGCCAGCCGAGATTGAACAGTTTACCATCCATTTTGTAGTTTAGATCCACTCCCAACTGGAAGCTTGTTGGTGGTCAGATGTAGCATTGTGGTAAGGAAGTGTTTGAGCAATGATGCAGCCTAGCTTAACTCCTATCTTAACCTCAAAGGAATCTGCAATAGATCCATTACTGAGAACCACCACTCACATACCATTATGGAGCAGACAAAAACTGGTGATTAATTTGGGTGGGTATCTGTACTTCAGAAGGTTCTCCAGAGTGCTTCTCAGTTGATGGAGTTGAAGGCTTTCATGAGGTCAAAGATGGCTGGGGGCAGAGGTTTATTTTGTTCCTGACATTTTACCTGCAGCTGGCAACCAGTGGATATCATGTCAGTTGTGCCTCTTTATGCCCTAAATCCATGCTGAGATTTTGGGAGCAGTTCTTCAGCAAGTGGAAGGGGACAGTTCAGGAAGGTTCTTGCAATGATCTTTCCTGTGGTGGACAGCAAGTTGATCTACTTATCTACTTCTACTTATGGACTGATTCACAGCCCACTGAAATGAGTGAAAATACTCCCCTTGACTTAGGGTTTTAGGTCAACTTCTGAATGTGTTTGAAGTCTCTATGTTCTGACCAGCACTGAGAAAACTGTAATTTGCATGAAAGATATTTACCGAATTCTAATCTTTAAAAAAGAACAAAATATCAGTTGATTAACATTTTTTAAATTATATCAAGCATAATAGCTGGTTGCAAACTTTTTAACAAGACAGGTTTTTCATTGAAAAAGGGCAAATTCTTCAACCCAAAACTTTTCACATAAACATCCTTGAGAGAACAGGCCATTAAGAACTGCTGTGACAATATGGGCTTCATTAGTCTTTTGCGTGTAGCTCAATGACTGAGCTATTTCTACTTTAAGGTATTAGTCTCCATTTTTATCTTTGTACAAAAAAATTGCCAAAAAGTCTCTGTTCCATTCCAGTGCAGAATGAAGATCAGTAGTAGAACTGTAGGTGGGCAAGCTGGGCAGGAGCCCCAGGGACTGCCAAGGCAGGGCAGGTGCTTCACCTTTTCATTCCCCCGCTGTACCATGCACTTGCAGGGATTCTGGCAGGTAGGTACGGTGCTGGGTGTGAGATGGGTAGGGAGGGCAGAGCAGCAACTCTGTGCTTGGCACTTACTGGCGGTTCTCTCCTAGAGGAAACTGCCATTGAAGGGAGAAGTATTGATTAACCCTTCCTGTCCCTTTTATTTGGTTCAGAATTTTGGCTTTTAAATTGTTGCTTAACATGTATTTCTGTAATGGCTTCTCTGTTAACTTATGCAGTGACAGGTTTCCCCATTAAGCCTCTACAGGCCACTGCCCATTCCCCATGCACCACCTTGCAGCACTGCCCAGTTATGCCTCCGAGGAAAACAAATCCCAAAACTAGGAAATTATTCATTAATTGGAAGTCCTGTTTTATGACCAGTTCATATGAACATTCAGATATATTCTCTCCATTCATTTGTATTTATTAGAAAGACTATAAAGTTATGCTTCATTATATAAAATATTATTATTCCGCAAATCCTCTCAAATGTTTACTTTGCTTGTAACAAACTGTGTTCTTGGTGTTTCTTTATGGAAAGTACATCTCTGAAGCATTTATCTATGAGAAATGGCTTGTTCTTATACATAACTTCTGAATTTTCACCTCCCTCCTTTTACATTTATTTTAGTAAGTTTTACTGCCTCAGAAAAGTAACATATTCTCAGCTTTGTGGATTTAAATCCTCTCAGTGAAAGAGGTACAAATTGGTACAACATTGTATGCTTTCTGATGCTGTTCCATTAATGTGGTTTCTGAAATAAGCATTTCTATGGATGAAAAGAACTTGTGGTCAGAGTGCCCCCATCTGTAAGGAGAAAAAAAACAAGGATTTTAAGTAGAAGCAAAGTTTCAGCCATGAAACCTATCCAGTCCCTAGTATGATTATTGGCCTAACAGCAGGAGACAGAAAGCTGCCTGCATACAGACTTTGTGCCTCTATGCAGGCTCTGAGTTTCTTTCCTCCTGAAACTCACCACGCTTTACTTCTGCCCTCAGAAATTACTACAGAGCTTGGTGGATTGCAGGACTCCTGCAGTGCAGAAAAGGCTCTCTTATTTTTTAGGCTTATCTACTGGTGCTGTAGGCAAGGGGACAATATGCATTAGATTAATTCTTATCCCTCACCATGTGCAGCAGTCCTGATCTATCCTCCATAGAGTCCAGGAAGAGAAGGAAATTGCTGTAGATTAGCTGTGGAAGAGACCTTCTGTGTATAAATACTGGGGAGAAAGTCTCATGAAAATAAGCAAAAAGCATGATTTAAAAAAAAATATATGGCTCAGTTTAATAGCATTTAGTAATCAAGATGCTTTTGAAAACTCTGCTTTCACTTTATCTTCATCTTACAAAAAACAATGTATATGTTTGCATTGTGTAACTCTCATGTTATTGCAGTACAAAGATCAAATACACAGGTCCTGATAATCTTAAATACATTTTTAATTGCAATGTCTTAACTTAGGTTACATAACAAAATAAGAATTATAAACCTTGGCAGAGATTTGAAGAATAATAGTGTGCCATTCTACACTTTTCTTAGTCTTGTCTAATGGGTTAAATATTAGCAGTCTCTAAAATAATGCACATTTATTCTATGTCACAATGATTCTGTAGAGAGAAAAAAAATACATGTTTAGACTGCTTTTATTCGTTAGACAGAAGATCAATGTAAATATCTGTATCTCACCCTCAATTTTAGGTACTACACTAAAAACTGCTGGACTTGATTTCCAGGAAAGTCAAACAAATTTTTTTCTGATGCAAGGATGGTTCCTCCCAAGGAATGCTTGAAAAGCCACCTCCCTTAAGGACTTCAGTAAAACAACTTTATATTAGTGCATAAGCTAAGCGGAGTTCTGCTGATAGAGGCAAAGCAAGGGATGAATTAAATTTCTGGGCACAATTCAAAGTGCCAATCTTGACCTATGAGAGGCTCAGCTGTTTGGGTCCTATAAACCTAAAGGACTATTTTATCACCAGCCCTAAAGTCAGTTGAGAGCAACTTCCTCTAGATGCAATTTGTGCACAAAATTTGTTTGGAGAGGTTGTTCTCTAATTGCTCTGCAGCTTTGGAACTCCCTCCCTCTTGTGGTTGATCTGAGCCAGGACATCTTCTGAAAGCACTGTAAGCCTTTATATTTATTTATTTATTTATATTTAACTAGAGCAGGCCTTCAGCTGACAGAGGTAAATTGGGTAGCATTGTCTGGGGAGTCTGTTATTTTACATTTTTTTTAAATCTATTTTTATAATTTATCTGCTTTATATTGCAAAGCACCCTGAGCCTCCTTAGGGGGAGGAAGGATATAAATCTACCAAATAAATAATAGGTAATTCCACTTGCCTAAACACTTTCCTAATATGTGCCACTCACCTTTTATGATGCTTTGGCTGCAGTTTACCACCACACTCAATTTCAGTTCAACGTAACATTGCTAAAAGTCTTTAGGCAGTGGGCTGCAGTACTTTTAACCAACAGGACCATATTGCGTGAGTTATAAAGAGCTAAGTGAGAAAATCTTCACCTCATATAAAATGGAACAACTCTATTGAAATCAATGGACACCATTTAAATCAGTCAATTGGGATCATGTCCAAGTAGTCTTAATATTTGTTACTCTTACTGAGGTATCTATTAACTGTTTCTGTTATCATCCTGAGTGACAATGTAGAGTGATTTAGTGTAAATTGATTACACTGCACACATTGTAAATGTATTCTTAATAATTCATATTCTTCATGTGGCTTTTAAAATTTGCAACTTTTCCCATCTCTCTATAACAGCACATACATCAACAGAAAATAACTTGGAACCATTATAAATTAGGTATCAATGCTTGTCCAATACAAAATAATATTAAACATAAAACTAGAATTGAATGGTCTCCCTATGTAATAGCTGTAGCAGGTATTTAATCATAATGCGACAACTCTACCTCCCTCCCTGCTCCACTAAGTGCTCAACATCTGCTGGATATCAGCAGGTTCAATGGCAGATGATGAACACTCAGTGAAGCAGCTGCTGAGTAAAAAACAGAGACAATTTAACAACAAATGTATGGATACTAAAACATCCATTGCCTATTTTTTTTCTTTCTTTTTTTTTTTTCTGGAGACTGTGGAGTCCTGTATAAATTGTCAGAACAGGAACAGCTAAGGCAATTGCTCTACATCCTTTTCTAAACTGTTCAAAACCTGATCTGATGGAGTTTCCTCCACAGAGCAAGAGCAAAGTAAGTGTCACTTGCTTCTGTGATGAGACTGCCAGCAGACATTAATTGGTACTAAATTGGATAACAGTCTTCATGTGTGGCTCCTTGTCTTCTAAGACCTAGAATGAGACCACCAAGTTATGCTAAACAAGCCAAAAAGAGGTCAAGCAGATGGTAATAATTTAGAGCCTGGTTTATTGAAATTAACTGGCAAAATTAAGAGAATGTCTTCTCTACAGTCATTGTGTGCTTGCAGCTTGTGTACATGTAATGGAACAAGCTTGAAACTACTTAGTTCAAATACTGCTATTGGTTTAGCACACAGAGAACTGTGTCTGCTGCAGAATGTACCTAAGAAGTACTCAGGTGGTGGTCTAGCCTACTCTGGTCACAATACTATTGCAGTTGAATTATTAGAGTACTTAAAACTAACTAATTTAAATGTAGCCTGGGTATTGATGAAAAATGTGAAGAGATGATTGCTTTTTTTGTAAATTCATCATAGGGTATAGCCCTAGAAAGTATTCAGTTAAAAATGCAGGCATGAGAACTGAAATATGTATTTGACCCTGACAGAAATTACAATAGAAATTAGGAGGTGTCTAATCAGCACAAGACTGAATTTCTAGAACAGCCTTTCAAGAACAGTAGCAGGGGAAAATATGAAACTAGTTCTAAGCTGGTTATCTGTGCTGTTATGAGGCATGTGGTGTTTGGGCAGTTTCTTGCTCTCTGTTGTTCTCAGTGTTCAGACTGCTTGTACCTGTGTACTCTAGGAGGCTGCTGCCTGCAAGCAACCTTCTGGAGCTTAGGTCTGATACAGAAAAAATACTCAAATTTGTGTTTTAATGGCAGAAGCTTAGAGAGGTTTATTGTCACTTGGACAGTACACCAGCTGGTCTATTTAACAATTAGCCCAAATAAGGGCCTTGTTACATGTTGCACTTTGAGCTGAACAAACACTGATCCTTGTTAGTGCTAGCTTGAGTTTGGAGCAGTAATACCTTAAAACTAAAAACCTTCTCCGACTGTCCCCCACCTGTACAACTGTGACGTGCCACTAGAGGGCTGGTGAGCAGTGCCCTGACTAGGCTACAGCTGTGAGTTGCCACCACAGGGCTGGGGATCCAGGATGGACTTCTACTGCTGCTCTAGGTTGGGGTGTATGAAAGATGGGTTGTGGCATGGGTAGATGAAACATGAAGCTGGGAGGCAGAGAGCTAATGGCAATGGGATGGGTAATGAAATGGGGGTGGAAAGGAAATGGGGTTGGGGGAAGGGTGGTGAAATGAAGGAAGTCAGCCACTTAAAGACAAAATAAAGAATAAAAAAAAGAAGAAAAGAAAGTAAATTACAGAAGGTCTCATGTTTTAACAATTTAGGATTTGGGTTATGCAGGTGCTGGTCCTGCTTCCTGGAGTGGGTAGTTGGTGGGAGTAGTGAGGGAAGGGATGTTTTTGGAGGACTCACTGCCTTATCCCGTGGAAGTAAACTCCAGCTCATGGAGACCATGTCCTGCCCTCTGTCTTGTTCCCCCCACCCCTAATCCCCAAAGACCCCATTCCTGGATCTATCCATGCCCTGTGACCTTGATAGATGGCATGTACTCTTTAAACTGTTTGTATGAAGTTGCACTCCTGGGGATGGGAAGGTCACACCTCTGGGGGCAGGAGGAGGAGATGGCTTGGTGCCACAATTACCCCCTGGGCACTAGATTTCAGGGAATAGAAAGTTTGTCCATACAGAGTAGGAGTGACAGAGAGACCACTGTATTCTGAGATGCTGGAGGACTATAACTTGGGTGGTTCATCTGTGAGGAGTGGCCACATAACACGAACTAGATGACATGGGTCAGAGATAAAATGCCCCCGGAGTAGCCTAAATTTAAATCAACTAAAGTTGCTTGAAACTAGTTTCAGGTATTTAATGTTTGGGCAATCCAAGGGTTAAGAGTTGCTGGAGCCACCCAAAATGCATGTGTAACAAGCCTTTTAGTGAAACTTGCCTGAGACAGGTAGTGACACAGTACCTCAATTATGGTCCCAAAGGTTGCTACAGAAAACAAGTCTGGTAGCCTCTGTAGTTGTACCCCAAATGCCCTAGACACATGCTAGTGTTTATCTATCTCACTAGATGTCCATATCTGTCGATGTCCATTTCTACTTGTTTCTCTGTCAAGTTTGCACACCTGAATGTTTAGTTCTTTTTACCTCTGCCTCATTAGTGGGGTTTACTTTTTACATTACTTCTTGCATTATCCAGCTACTGCTTTTGCTATTATCTTCTTTGAATCAGCTTATTTGATCATTGGTGTGTTTTTATTTTTTACCTTATCAGATCATTAAGCAGTCAGTAAGGTCTACACTTCCCAAGCTCTTTTACAAACTTTAGTTTATAGCTCAGCATAACTATGGCATAGCAAACTTCAAAGTCTCACCGTTTGTTATGGCTTAGAGACTAGTTATATGACATAGACCCATTCACTCCTTTTTACTCCTATGACTATTATTATTATTATTATTATTAATAATATGCATGGAATTTGCATTAAGAGAGAAGAAGAAGACCATTATCAGTCCTCGAGGCTATTAAAGCCATACATGTCACACCACTTTATTCTAAAACTGATGGAATGCTCCTATTTCAAATGAAAATCTAGCATTCTGATTAGCAATGCACTAATGATACTCAGTGGATCTGATAAATATCTTCTAATGCAATCAAGGTATTTAATCAGAAACTAACTAAATATTCATCATATATTTCAGAGGTGAAAAAGTGTGTACAAATTACTAGCAGAAGCCTTGCTCATTGTTCTCATGGAAGTATTTCTAAGGAAAAGCTAGTAGTCCATTTGCAAAGGTGATTCCCATTGCAAAACTGTATGCAGAGCGGACCCTTTGAACTGTTAGATATTCCAGGAAACACCAGATCTGGCCTTGTTCAAAGTTTGAGGTCCCCAGAACTGATAAAACACAGAGATTCAGAAGAGAAGCACTAGAGTAAGACATGGCTGGGCTGCAAATTAAGCTTGCAAAGTAGAAGGGAGATGATACAAGGGATTAGACTGTGGCATATGGGAACTAGATATGAAGCAAGCCACAGAGGAGCTAGCTATTTCTAAGACTATTTTCAAGTGCCTATACTTGTGCTTTCTTATCTTTTCCTTAACATTTTTTATTTTATTTACCACTATCCTAATTCCTCACTATCTCTCACAGATACCAAGTTCTCATACTACTGTTCTATAGCCTCTGTTCTTCACCTATCATTTTGTCCTGCTGAAAATTGTTATGCTTCACTCTATAATACACTCCCTATGATCCTAATAGTATTAGAAAAAAATGGTCTCTGTTAGGATAACTGTGATTACTCAGATTAGTAGAACAACACAGCCACATGTTATCTCAGATGTAAAATTAACAATTATTTTAACCTTAAAAGTATAGTTTTCATTATTTTGAATTAAACACATCACGCTAACTACCATACTGAGTCAGATAATGTGAAGCTACTTGTTATATACTATCATGGCATGCTCTTATCTTCTTAACAACAGATGCCAGTCATTGGTCCTTGCTGATGAAGTAAAGTGCCTGTTCATTTGTAAATCTAGAAAGCTTACAGTTTCCTCTGGTGGTAACAGGAGCATTGAACAATAATATATGACCTTGTACATTACAAGTATTCTGTTGCTAAAATGCAGATGGAAGAGTTGTTCAATTTAACCCTTAATCTTAAGGTGGGTATTGAAAAATATTCAGGATGGCATGGATGACTATATGGGACATAAAGGGTATAAGTGGAATTTGTTGCAATCCTTGCAATTATCTTTAGTCAATAAACAGAATGCAAACTTTGTAGGTTTAAGCACTGCTAATGTATATGCCTAATTGTTTTGATAACGAGGTATTTCCCCCTTTTGTTTTTCAGAGAAGAGTACACTTTAGGATAAGGTGTTCACATGTTTATCACGTTACTGCCAAAGTTGAAAACAAACTACTATGCAGCATCACTTCCTTATTTGCTGAAGTTTGTATCAGAACCATCCATCCCAAACCTTCAGAATAACCCTGTCAATGATCCATGGTACAGTAATTATACAGGAAAATAATGGCTGAAAGATTTGGTGGTAAAAGCAGAATAGGATAGCCAGTGTAGATGTCAAGGAGAATGAGGACTTCTGCCATATGAAGTCAACAAGAAGTACACAAGAGAAAGATAGTACAAACAAATATGAACAGATACAGAACGAATGTCTTTTTAAAACCATTCAGCTACATTTTATATATTCCATTTTAAGAGGATAAATAAAAGAACAATAGGGAAGTCATAACAACTTCTCCTATGTGAGACTCATCACTAATCTGTATTTTTTTGCGTGTGTGAAAAAAACATATTAAATATTTGTCTTCTTATTAGAACATTTGAAAATTTTCAGCCAGTTGTACTACTGTAGCAACTTCAGTCCCTTTGTATCACAAGATAGTGCACCTAAAATAATGTTTTCTGTTTCTATTTCTATGACAGAAATGGAAATAAATTCAAATAAGGGTGACATAAATTAAGGATTAAGAAGAAAGATTAAATATCTAAATAAACGTACCTTTTTCTTAGGCTGAATAAGAGTTTGAGTGAAATAGCTGTCTATAAATAAGTTTTTTGAAGGATATAAACCCTAAGGAGAAAGAAAACTCATTTCACAGAGATTTGATGATGATAAACTAAAGGTAATGGAATGAAATTAAGCAAAGGAAACATTTGATTTTAATAATGTGAGGAAAAAAAATTCTTCTAAGACTGAGATATTGGGTTGTGATTCCAAGGAGAATTATCTAGAAGATGGGAACAGCTGGATAGAACAATCCTGTATTTTTCAAGGGTTGGACTAGGTGACTTAATATGATAGACTGTTCCCATTTTTAATTTGTGTAGCTATTCCCTGAAGATCTGATAGCATCTTCTCCAAACTGTCAGTATATAATGGGAAGGTATTTTAAGAGCCATGAGTTTAAAGAGATTCTAAGCTAAGGTACAATGTACCACCCACTTTACTTTCTGAATGCAAATCTGAGAATCAAGAATATTAAAGAAACCTTTTGCCTAAAGGACCAGTATTTAATAATTGGCATTTAGGTCTGCAGAAACACAAACTAAATCAGACTTTATATATGTGTAAGTATTGGATTGCAGCATCAGATCAGGCCAGGACAACATCCTAACATTTTTTAACCCAAAACAATTATAGTGAAGAAAATCAGTATAAACACCATTTTCCTCAAATTCCTTTAGCAGATAGCAGAGTGAATAGTCCGTGGATGAGTATATGGTAGTCTCTGAACCATATTAGAAAGGCAAATTGCCTGATAAAGTCACTGACCTAAATTAGGAATTGGCAACCAACTTCCCATAGGCCAGTTCTAGCCTGTGAAGAGGTTCACACTTGCCCACAGACATCCTATCCATCATAAGGGGATCAGGAGCATGAAGGAGTGGGCAAAATACAGCCTGCTGGCCAGATTCAGCACACCAAGTAATTTTATCTGGCCTGTGGTGTGTTCTTTAGCCCCTCCAAGCCCAGGCATAGAGGGCAGCCCAAACTGTGGTCAAAGCAGATAGTCCTATCATTCCCAGGCATGAAACAGGATGGGGGTGGCACAACGGCCGGACTCCACTTCTTGGCAGCCCTGGCAGTAGCATCTACTTCTGATGACTGCTGCCAGTGTCATTGCTGCCACTACTGAACCCAGCCCTGCTGCCCAGGCACACCGACTCATCCACCCACATCCACCTCCAAGGGTGCCAGATGGGGTGGATGGATGGGCAGGGTTCCCATGGAGACCAGACTGTGACCTCTATGGGCAGAGCACATTCAATGGGGTGGATGGGATGGGGCTGTGCATGGATGGGGAGAGGCATCTGGGAGCAGGACAGGCAGGTGGGGCTGGAGCCGGTATCATGAGGTGGTGCGAGGAGCAAATAATGGCTCTGCCCCAGGCCCCAACTCCGTGCTGTCATTGACCCACAATCTTGACCCCTGGCCTGAGACCCACCACTCCCAAATATCACTCTCTGCTCACTGTGGTGCCATCTCATCTATCTGAGCAAGTGCACCCTGCACACAGAAGTCCTGGGCAAGGCTTCATGGAGATCCTGCCTGCTCACCCACTCCATCCAGTCCCCCCTGAACCAGATTACTACCAGTCTAGTAATTTACCACTTAAGGAGTTTTCATAGGCTGTTGCAGGCTTGGGGCGGGAGGGGGGAAGCGGGTGTTGACCCAGCCTATATCAGCTCACCACAACTCCCTAAGTGGTCCTGAAACCCAAAATAATTACTCACTCCTGAGCTAAACTATGCTGCCCTTCCCTTCTGCAATGCTCCCTTCCATGATGGAGAGCAAGATAATCACTCCAAAGGAGCAGAGACTTCAGGACCATCCATGGTCACAGCTGGGTTGCAAGCTCTAGTTGCACTGACAAAAGTCTGCTGACCCCTGGCCTAAAGTTTAATGGTGGTTTGGAATATAGAAAGGGATTTAATATTGGTCTTGGAATTATAACTTTTCCAAATTTTCCAATATTCTGAAATTTAACTTATTTCCCAATGCCACTGAAAATAATAGCAGAACTCTTGTTGATTTCCTGATTTCACCTGAGTTTGATATGAAGCCCACTGAAGCAAAATTAGAGACTCTGATTTTGCATGAAGTCCTGTATTTCCATCAAGGTTATGCAAGCAGCTTCATTTCCATGCATGCCATTCTTGAAAATAAACTGAATTAAAAAAAAAATATGTTCCTACAAAGTTGATGATTACCATATCGTAGGTAGATCTGGACTTAAGCAATCTCAGTTTGGCTTCTCTCTACCTCAGATCCCTTGTAAAATAGCATAATAACCTTTACTTTCTTTCACTTTTTTGTAGTCCTGTCTCTTTAGATCAGAAGCTCTAGTATCCAAGTAAAAAACAAAAAGCCATATGATGCAGAATGGAACACAGCACAGGTGAAATAAGTGACCTAAGTTGATACCTGTTGCCAATTACACACACACCAAACCAACAAACAAGCAAAAACCCTTCAAATGTTGAGAGCACAGAATGGCTTTATCTTTGCAAATTATTTACTGATTAAATTAAAACCATATTCTGAATTGGAATAATAGAATTATGATCAGTGACATAGTAAAGTTATTAATGAATTCTAGTTTCAACATCACCCATCTAGTGTGACTAATTCTTTCTTCAGTTACAAAGATTGAAACAAGACCTACGGATAAAATTGATCCCTAAGAAATTACACACTCCCATTAACCCATTTTCAAGATGGGAATGAATTCAAGTATTTATGTAATTATGACACATGCCATTTACCTATTTATTTATGATAATAAAACACTGAGCAAAAACAATTTGAAATATCCTGCAGAAAAAGAGAGATGTCAATTTATGTCTGTCTGAACTCTGCATTTTGTTCTTTGAACTTGGTTTTATTGGCTTTGGAAACACTGGAAATGTGGTAGGAGCAATCTGCTAAGTACATAGATCCCTTTATATCAGCATGTTAACAGGATTTCCAACAATCCTTGTGTATGTATGTGTAGCCAAAACAAGGGGATATGGAAACTAATCAAATATAAATCATAAAGTCTAAAAGTGACAGCCTTTTTGCCGAGAAGAAGCATATTACCTTTGCTAATCAATTTGCAATGCTCCTAGTCATTCAATCTCATTCCACTGAGGATAGTCCCTATTCATTAGTACTTGTTTATGTTTACTGTACTACAGAGGAAAAGAGAAAACTGGTCCCTAAAGTAGTTTTATTAAAATACTGCTTATACCTAGTAAATTTTATTTGAGGAAATGTAATCTTAAAACGGCAATTTAGCTTCCCCCCTCCCCTTACCCCTTTAAATTTCTCCTCAGTGGAAACAACATGTTATTCCTGAAAAGACTTAATTTAATGTGTCTGCCTTTCACAGAGGCTTCCTAAAAACTAACATTAATAACTGAAAATGGATTGGAGTAGACAGCATTTGCTCCTAGAAAAAAAATCCATTAAAGAATATTCTTTTGACAAGTGAAAATATGCGGATAACATTTCAGATCTAGTTCCAGCAGCATTTCCACATGTATTATGACATGTAGAACAGTCTTAACAAAGTTATTTTAATAGATCTGTAAAACCTCTGATGATAAGCAATGTGGGATGTTAAAATGACTTGGAGAAAGTTAGTCATGAATATAGTCCCTTCGATCTTTTTTGTTGCATAAGAAAAAAAAATGCCTTCTACAAATACTTTGGACATCTCCTAAAAAGATTCACTGAAAATTACTCAGCTTTTGGAGGTTGATCAGATGCTGTTATCTAAAAACTTAAATCTTCAAATACATCCATCAAAAGAAACAAATCAAGTTGGACAAACCATTGAGTGGTACTGTCCCAGTAAAATCTGATGGAATAAAGAGGGTAATTTGGAATGGAGTATGTAGTGATTATGATTAATGAAAGGCATGGGTGTTGTGGGTAGAGTGCACACATTTGGGCATGTGGCTAAAGAACTAGTAACAGATTTTTTGTACTGAGCTAAATTGAAATAGCATTACATTATAAGGGGAAAAGCCCTGTTCAATCATTGCAATATACCATATTTACTCAAATACAAGATGAGGGGTTTTTTTCCCAATCAGCATGGAGGGGGGAAACTCCCTTGTCTTACATTCACATACAAGGAAACCTCACAAAATGGATTGTCTATCCTTAAACTACTGCCAAAAACAGTATGCGCTCAGTAATGGAAACGAGCTATGAAGTTGATTAAATGCAGCCAACAGTGGCAAGACTATAAAACATATGGCCCATATTGGGCAAACATAGTGATGGGAGCCTACCACAAGGATAGCTTAGTACAGCCCATATGAATAAGATAGATGGTAGTGCTCACTGAGTGCAGTTCCACTCAGCATCAACTTTTTCAACTCATGGTGAGCCACTACATTGAATACATTTTGACTTTCTCTGCACTCCTGCAGCTGAGCTGTGCTGTGGAAGTGAAGGCTTCCAAACAGTTTACCCAGAATCCCTCCTTTGCACCCTTCCTTAGCCTGTTACATGTGATTAGTGTGGCCCCACCCTCCCAGGAGTGGAACTGGACCAGGTTGCCCAGTGCCTAATGTGGATATAAAATTTGGAGGATCCCAGGACTTGCAACAAGAACATCTAGTTCCAGTCATGAGTGTGAGCTATTTAGTATACAGGTCCTTTGTGGAGGGCTATCTAGAACAGTGATTTTTCAACCTGTGGTACACAGTCCCATCGGGGTCTACAGATTATCTCTAAAGGGTCCTTGAAAGATGACTATGACCAATCAGAAGTATTTGAAAACCCACACTTACAATTCAAAGGGTCCATACCTCCATTCCAAAAAAAAAAAAATTTAGGGGTCTGCAAATTAAAAAAAATGTTGAAAACCTAAAATCTAGAGTACACACAGATATGGAGCAGTGCTGAGCTGTGGGGTCACCATAGTTTGAAATGATTCTGACTCTTCTGGGGCTAGGCCCAATTAAATCAAGACCCTTTTGGCTTTGGACTAATATCATGCATAGTTTTGTATTATATATAGATATAGATACACACACACACACATACATAGGTATAAAAGTGTTGCTTAAAAGTATGTTTATGGAGTACCTGTGCTAACACTTGCAACAGTTTAAATTTAAAAAAAAGGTCAAATGCATCTTTTCTGCATGAATTAAGTCTATGGTACTATATTCAATTATGACAGGTAAGTTATTTCAAGGTCAGTATTTTCAAATTTGCCCCTCACTTCCATGTACTCAGGGAGAGCAGGGCTTTATAGTAAGGAGGGGGAAAAGCGGCTGCAGGAGGAAGTTGGGGGGAGGCAGAGGACAAGGCGGCCACCTGTCCCTCCCCTAGATATATATTTCCCTGCTGTAGTGTGAGAGGGGAAAATTTCAAGGCAAACCTCCAATAATTAAATTCTATACCTGGAAAATAATAACAAATTTATTAATTTCCAAATATAGAATCTAATTATTGAAGGCTGTCTTATATTTAGTGTTGTCTTATACAGTGAAATCCCTGTTATCTGGCATGAGTGGGGATGAGGGGTGCCGGTAACCTAAAAATGATGGTTACCTAAGGCACAGGGGTTTCTGGATGCGGGGGGGGGGAGGGGTGGCAGCAGCTGCACGCAGAGTGGCAGCAGCGCAGGGTGGTGGGTGGCAGTGGTCATCGCCTCATGCAAGCTTCCTTCTCCCCTCCCTTCACCTGCATCTGGCTGACTAGCCAGAAATTCTGGTTAATACAGAGTTCCAGTTACTCAAATGCTGGATAACAGGGATTTTACTGTATTTAAGTGTAGCAGGCTTACCTTTTCAGGACTTGGGTTCAGCCTTAGGCTCAAGAGTCTCCTGTTTGATTGGTGGAGCCCACCCACCAATCCAGAGGTAGCATAAGGGAAGCAATGCCCTGCCCTTTTCTGAAGGGAGGGGGAAAGGAGCAGCTGGACCTGAATCGGAACTGTGCCAGCCAGGTTCAGAAAACTTCGGGGGTGGAGCCCCTGAAGAGTATAAAAGGGGAGCATGCTTGGCACAGTGGTGTGACAACAAGGGATGGTGAGGAGACAGGAGCTCCAGAGACAGCTGTCCTTGGGACCCTGCTTGAGCTTCACTGGTATGCAGATCAGCACACGGGGATCAAGCTCTAGGAGGCTTACACTTAAGGAGGCTTGAGCCTGTGAACCTGGCAAGTGACTGGGCAGTTGGTGTGCAGATCAACACATGGAGAGCTGGTCCTGGGAGCAGCTCCTGGCTGCTCAGGCCTTACCCAGTGCATGGTTCGGTGCATGGAAGACCCGCCTGGGAGCAGCTTCTGGCTGCTCAAGTTAGCCCCAGCCCTAGGCCGAGTGACCGGAGCCCCTCAGTGCAGCTCTGCCTTTAACTAAAAGAGCCCTGGTGCCCAGAGTGGGGCCTGAGAAAGGAAGAACCTCCATCATGAGACCAGGGAACTGAAGCCTGTAAGAGGTCGGCTTCCGCAAGAGAGAGAGAGCCCTGGGCTGCCCAGTGTGAGGCGCCAGGCCATCGAAGAGAGCTGAAGGCACTTCTGGAGAGATGCTGTCATGGGATCAGCCTCCAGGGGATAAGCCTTGGCTGCTTCAGAGAGGAAGTGTGAGTTCCTGGGGAAATGGGCCCTTCAGGGGAGGTGGGCATGGGACAGGAGGGTCTGCTGCCTCCCTCTCCATTGTGGAGGCGTGTGTCCACATCCCAGGGCCCTAAAGGGGAGGGGGTCCCTGGAAATCCCTCAGGGAGGTACGGAGTGCACTCCCTATTTTGGGTGATTGTTGTCGTGTCAAGGTCTATATAGCTATGGGTAGTCTTTAAGGGAGTTTCTATGGTTCATATATTCCTTATGTATTAATATGTATATTTGTATTGTTACTTGGTAGGTCTAGGGAATATTATTAACTTATTTGGGTTATATAAGTTGATTCCCCATATGTGTTTATCATGTTGGAACCTTAACTATCTTGTTTAATGTGTTAATTATATATGCTGTACGTTATATGATTTATGTGGATTGTGGGATAGTATATGTGGTGTCATATGCTAAGTTTTATTGTAAATATTTCATGTTTTACCTTAAGTATTTATTATAGTAATAAATTGTATATGGTTAAGCACTCTGTCTTGGCCTGGCTCTGTAGAGAGGAGAGGGAACTGCTCTAGTAGCAGGCCCCTCCATCAGCACCCACCACTGTCATTGGAAGCCAGGGCACAGCCCACTGGGTGTACCTGAGCTACATAGGTAAATACAGTAAATGCTTGCTCACAGCCCAACACTCTGGAGAGACAATGGCTGAGTCTACATGAGATCATGGCTGTTCAGTTGTTACTGCACAGTCATTTAGTACTTGCACATCCTAGTACTAAATGACTCTGTAATCACTAGCATTACTGCAAGGTAGCATCCCTGCATGGCTTTGTGGTGATGCTGACTGAGCAACAGCTTGTTACTATGGCATAGTAGCACTGCATCATGGTTCATGCCCCACAATGCTACTGTACAGTAGTAATGAGCTAATGCACAGTGTCTTGTGTAGATGCAGCCACTGTGTACAGTATAAGTCAAGCTTTTAAAACAGCAATTTTATATTCTGCTATTCTATGGGATCTCTGCTATTAAAGTTGTATTGAAATATATACAACTTTTTATTTCTGGGGAGCTACCTAAAAGAAGATTGATGGATGAGCTGCTGGGAAGTGTAATACTATCCTCAGTTATTCTGAAATGAAATGCCATCTACTGCATCTTATTCTTCATTGCTTAATGTATTTGGATGTCAGTTGTATTTACCTTGGAATCTATACACAGAAAACCTAGCTCAGTTGTTTGTTTTTTTTCTTGTACAAAATTATAATACAATCTTTTGAGCTCTGTTACAACATTATCTACAGCAGTAAAGCTCAACAAGTGTCAAAGGTTATTAAAACTGATGTCTGTGATTCAATTTTGTGAAAGATCAGCTATTCAGGATTCTTATGTTATGTAACTTGGGGCTAACATTTCAAGCTTAATATAGATAGTTGTAAAAATAATAGGGGTATATCAAGGAAATGAAACCAGACAAATAGAACAAAGGAAAGCAACTTAAATGCTAAGCGTAGGAAGGAACTCGTATAAAATGACCAGCACCTTTTAGAAGACCTTTTTAGGGCCATTAATGAGTAAAACTAGATTGGAAAAATAGAGCACAAGCATGTGTAGAGCATTTGTTGTTGTTCTGAGCATTTTGAAGCAGATTTAAAGAACTGATAAAACTTTAGCAGCTACCAGCAATGTCATTGTATCCAGTTACAGTCATTGTTCATAATGATGTGAGAATTAGAAATATTCTGTAAAATTATGGGAACCCATGAAAAGTGATGTGGAAGTCAATACTTAATCAAAGTGCTATACATAAGAATAAGTCCCAGTAAATACCGTACAAAGGAAAGCATCTTGACATTATGAAGATGGGATATAGAAAAACACTTACTTGCTGTCTTTCTAGCTGGTTGTCTAAAACGTTCAGGATTTTTCTAGTAGAAAACTTTATGTAACACTTACCCCACAGGGACTAGTTGCTTATTCTATCCTTTCCCATCTTTATGTTTCAGCTTGTCAGATTTTTCTGGGCTAGACTTCTAAAAAATAATTTTATATTGTAGTGATTTTTTTTTTCCACTGGTTTTCTTCCAGTTACTGTTGTACTGTAGCCTCATAATTGGGCAAACCTTCCCAAGTGATAACAATCTACATTAAAAATGATTAAAGTTTAAGATGCCACAATTATTATGGTTAATCAGTTGGATAGCATAGCACCTAGAAGTCCCAACCAAGATTAGGGCGCCACTGTTAGGCACACAGAGAACTGGTCGTATGCTTATTATGTTCATGAACCTAGTTACTAGGGGCCAACTAAGAACAGTGCTAAGTGCCATCCAGTATAGATGAGACAGTCCCTACCTTCAAGAGGTAACAATTGAAACAAAGAAAAGGGGGACAGAAGGGATGCAAGGGATAGGATGGTGGTGGCCTGGGGTAAGTGAATCTAGAATATCACTGTACAACTAGCTAAAGTGCAAGTTGAGAGCTTTAATATTTTCTTTGTCCTGCAGAGAATTTCCTGCTGTGTAGTTGAATTCCACTGAATAATAATGATTTCTTATTAAAAAAAAAAATCCTCGGGCATAAATCTTCTATTTATTCCCCATATTATTTAAAACCCAATTTATCTACATAGTTTTAATAGCCCTTTTACATTTTTTGGTAAATGAGATGGCACTGTATTTATATTAAAGCAGCATTTAAAGTTGCACCAGAGGATTCATTTGGTTTGTTTCCAGCCTGTTTCCTAAAATATTTTTCCTCAGTGCTGTAATCCCTTCTCCCCCATGTCTAGCAGCTACCGTTTTGTGGTACTGCTGATTGGCAGCACAGGCAAGCAGCTTTGTCACTAGGAAAGTAGGCAGGGACCAATGTAAACACTTTCACCTTGATGACTAATCACATTGCCTCTGCAACACAATCAGTTTCCACTTGCTAAAGGACTGAAAATCCCAAATCCACTCATAATTCTGTGTTTTCCAGAAGGCAGTTGGATGCCTTGCTGCCATACCCCTAGGATTGACATTACAAGAAGGTTAAAGAAAAACTGATCCTGCTCAAACATTGCATATTATTTGAAGTTAACCCTTTAAAGCCAAATATCCATTCACAGAAATTCAGAATAGAAGTCAGTGTCAAGCTTTTAAACTCTTCTATTGATGTTGAATGAAAAATAAGTTTTGCAATAAACCGATGTTATGTGAATATATAACAGATAGTGGACACGTCTACACATGCACCCAACTGTGCAGTTGTTACAGTGCAGTCATTTAGTACTTGATTTAGCAAGTAACTGGGACTGCACAGTCCTGATGCTGCACAGGTCAGCTTCGTTGATACTGCTTGTTGCTACTGTGCAGTAGCGGCAGCATCATGGTTCATGCCCACCGATGTCATTATGGCAATGTAGTGCCTTGTGTAGATGCACCCAGTCTGTCTGAAAATTGTTGTGTTTTATAAATATGTCATCAATATGTTATCTCACTTATTGATATAAGGAGTGCTGAAACCAGGAAAAAAATTGCTTCTATCTTCATTCAATTTTGGATCAGAGATGTTGTATAAAGCCCAAACTGCTCTGATCCCAAGTCAGAAACCTACTAGCAACTCACATCTCAGAGAAGGCAGTAATTTGGCAATATTTAAGAATAATTACATCCTAGCTACTGGCTTTTTTATTTGAAAATAGCAATGTGTTACAGAATGTCTTGATTATCAGAAAGTAACTTGACTGAGCTCATTTCATTTCACCTAAAAGCTTCCATTTGCAATTGTTAGTTTCCATGGAAACCCCATGTAATTTTTTTTCACATAGTTCAAGTAAGCATTTTGTTCTGCCTGCCCACACAGATAGGACACCACATCCTTAAGCTCTCGCATGGGCTACCTAGACCTGCAGGAGTTAATATGTGCTTGCATTCTACATTCTTGTGTTCTCCCTGGGGCATGGGGATAAAACGGGCCCGGAGTACTGCAGCTAGCACAGGTAATATAACCCTACAACAAATTACTACCATTCCACAGTATAAAGAGACTATTGTGCAGTCTCTTAAGTACATTGTCTCTTAGGCTGGGTTCAGGCTTTGCCTTGTCCAGGGTTTTGCCTTAAGACAGAGTCTATCCAGTAAAAGTGTCTGTTCTTTGTTTTGCCAAGTCTTACAATTTCCTTCTGAATGCAAGCACTGTTGTCATGGAGACAGTCTTCGGAGCAATTTAAGCATTGAACAGTTTAATATTGCTTACATTTTCATCCTTGTATCAATGTATCATAAAAGATAAAGAAATCCCATGCTTTGCTAGCCACATTGGGCACATCCAGATGAGCGTGGTCATGAGGTATGTGGCACTGTAAGCACATGTGCAGTGCCACATACTGCACAGTCCAGAGTTCTCCACGTTGCAAGGGCCTGCTGCCCAAGTGTGCAGTGCTCCTTTTTTTTTTTTTCCAAAGGTTTTTTTTTTGACCCCTGCATATCCAGGGGTAAAATAAAACTGTGGAACCCCCCCCGAAGCAGCACATGCTCGCATCCACTGCTAAAAGGCAGAGCCGGGCCCCTCAGAGCCATGCTACAGCTGCCACTCAGGCTCTGCCCAGCAGGATCGCCATGGCTGCAGCTCCAGGAGGCTCCCAGGACCCCAGGTAAGGCTTCTGGGGCCAGGACGGTGCTGGCCCTAGCCTCCCCTATGCCACCCATGGCAACTTGTCGTGTGCCAAAGCATGCATGGCATGGGTGTTCTCTGGAGCGGCACAAAGTGCACCACCACTACTTGTTCCCAGGGAACCAAACATCCATGCACATCTGGACATGCTTACTGTGTTCAAATAATTCTGACAAGAGGCACCAGAAACTCACTAGACCAGTTTAATGGTTGGTACACCAATGCATAAACAGCACTAAAATCATGGTACATATGTTCCAGAAGTTCTTAAAACTAAGTGTAATTTTCAGGTATATGGATGGGAAGAAAATAGTAAGGCTGATTATATTCTGACAGGGTAGTTGAACACAATGTCCTTTACTAAAACACGGAATCTCTACTTGGACCCAGTGGCTGGATCCAGAGGCTGGTTCCAGACACACAGGCACATGTGGATTGTGGCACTGCAAACCTCTTTGTAGCACCACAAACTGCATGCGTTACGCATTTAATCAGTGTGTGGTGCTGTTAATTTGCAGTGCCAGGGCAAATTTTGCTATTGGAATTTCCTTGTAGCAAGCCTCCCCCCCAAAAAAACCCTGAAAAAAACCTAGTGCAAACCACACCAAAATGGCAGGCTCCAGGTCAAATGCAGAAATGGGGGAGCAGGCAGGTCAGAGCTGCCTGCTTTTCTACCTCCATGTGCTGTGGAGCCCTCATGCTGTGACATCCTGCGGGTGCAGGATGGGTACCTCCAGATGGGGGAGAAGGGGAGAAGGCAGCCCTGGGCTGGCTGCTCCCCCTTCTCCTCATGCCTCAGTGTGGGGGGGTCCACTGAGGAGCCCCGCACACTAAGGCACATGCACCCCATGTGCTGAGACACACTGAGGCCCACAGCTGTGGAGCAGCTGTCTGCGGTGCAGTGTACCTTGAGATGGGGGAACAGCCAACGCAGGGCTGCCTCTTCCCCTTTTCAAGGCACCATGCACCCCAGCCATTCAGGACTGGCTGTCTCGGGGGCAAAGTGTCTCAGCATGCACCCACATCTCCACATGCCACTCCCCAGCTGGCCAGGGTACAGGATGCCTCAGCACAAGGGATGGCTAGCTCCTGCTGAGGCCCCTTTGCTCCTCCCCCCCTCCCCCGCCCACCCACCCACCCACACAGTGCAGCACAACAGAACAATGGAACAATGTGTCCCATTGCAAAGCACACCAGCAGGCACTGCTACTACTTGTGCTGCTGCAAAGGCACATCCGTGCTCATGTGGACTTGGCCAGGGAGCTACAATTTACAAGCAAAACTACAAACTACAATTAAAAAAGTCTAGGCGGTAAACAAAGGGGATGAAAGAACATATATTCAATTAAGGTATAACTTTCAGTCTATGGCACACAGGAGAAGAGCAGCCATTCCATTATACAGGATAATTAATAGTACAGTATTAACCTCTCTTTCCTGATTACTTTTATATTTCTAGATGTCATTAAAGTATGATGTGTTTACCTTACTAAGATATAATAATATGTCACAATTATCCAGGAATAGTTACAAATCCCTTTCATTAAACAGTAATCAGTTTTTCATATGAATATAACTACTATTTATGTTCTCATCAATGTAAGAATTTACTCATGCAAAAACTGCCCTTTGCTACACATTACAAACTCTTATTCATTCTTTAACCATGTTCAGAGGTAGTCTATCCTATGTGTGGATGCATCTTCCCTGAGACCATACTCTATCTATGCATGTGCACAAAGAGGAAAGATTGCAATCCCTCTTCTAACAGATATGTGCTCAGGGGCTGACTAAAATTGCAGTTCTCATTCTTCTTGAACCAGTATCAAACCAAAAATGAATAGCAAATACCTAGATGGGCAATTCTGTATCTTGGGCAGCAGCGGTGCATTAGGGCAGCAACTCTAGCTGGGCTGCTGAAGGAGATGGCCACCCAGCCACTTGGTGGCTGCTCTTTCTGCACATTTCCCTCAAGTTGGCACTTGGGGCTTGTGATAGTCTGTCAGTAGTTACACTTGAGGATCAGGTTTAAGGTTGGGCATGGACCAGGTTTTCCACAAAAGAAGGAGCATATTCTATCCATGAAAGCAGGGGAACAATCATGATTGGAGTTAATTTTAGGATCATGAGATGTCACATAATTCTCAACCCCAAGCTATATGCAGATACTCCATCCAAAAAACTATGTTACAAAATGAACTAAAAAAGTAGGAAATGGTATACACCTGAATTCCAACCTTCTTCCCTTGTGTACTATGCATTATGATATAGTCTTTAATGAGTTCCCCTTCTCCCACAGCACTTCTTACTAATTTTCATTCAAGTCAGGTAACTTACCCCTGAATCTGTGAGGGAATTTATATAATTCCTAAAAAGTATACTATCACTTTAAAATAGGCATAAAAACTTATTTGAAGATATTGGTTATTTAACATAGCTTATCTTATGTGACTCTCCTCTTCTATGAGAAATCCTAACTAGGATAATATATGATCTATGTTTCCTGAGTACCAGAAAAGAGAATCATTGACAGCATAGGGACTAGAGTCTTGGTTTTGAGGCGTTAACAAGAAGAAGAAGTCATTTTAGGGAAAATCTTGCTGGGATTAAACATTTTTAGTCATGTGTACATAAAATCTTCAGAGATGCCAAATTTGCTGTTCCTACTAAATGTGTTTGACTTAATATTTTTACCACGGTTTGTTTGGCCAAATTTGGGTGGATTTTTATGGATACGCCAAAAGGCATATCACTGACAGAAAAACTACTTCCCTGCCAAATTCCAAAGTTCTTATTCTAAGAGATGAGATATGCTAAAACATGTCAGTGAAATGGCTTTAATTAACATAGGTGAAACCACATATGCCCCCCAACTTCATTTTTTTGCAAGAAGTAAGTGAACCATTTTAGCTGAAACTTTTTAAAATGTCAAATTAAGGCAGGCAGACAACCAGCATATAAAATATAAGATTGAGCATTTCAGGTTTTGTCAATTTACAAGTAACTTACAAGTAACTTACAAGGGAAAAACGGTTTGGGAGGATCATATACTAGAACATGTAATTGCGACAGATATAGGTTCTGGCATTAGCAAGAATCTAGGGACATTTATACACATACATTTTTGTGCACGGATGCACTGGAGATCTGGCTATTCAGAGCAGACTTGATTGAGTCTGCTCTGCACTGCGCTGCAGTGTGTGCAGTTGTATAAGCAGCAAAATGCACATCAGTGCACAGAAAAAGGCGGTGGTGTGCTTTTGAACTAAGGCACCTCCAACCTGTTTTAGTTCGAAAGTGCACCACCACCACTTTCTCAGTGCTGATGTGCATTTTGCCACTTAATACAAGTGCATGCACCACAGTGCCATGCACTTTTCAAAGGACCCGCCAGTGTGGTGCATGTATGTGTACAGATGCCCTAGAAGCCTAAAGAAGAAATTCACCAACTGGGGAGGGCAAACTAATCTAACGCTTCAAAACATTTAATAATATTATATTCTGAGTTCAGTTCTAGAAATGTATATCTTCCTTACCCAGGACCTGCTTGTGACTGCACATTAAAGATGAGAGCCACAACAAGGGCAGGGGGCAAGCAGGGTGACTGCGCCGGGTGCTGAAGTGAAGGGGCACCAACAGGGGAAGGGAACAGGACGGAACCACAAGTGGCTCGTTTGTGGGGGGCGTCTCCTGCCACTGTGTGCACTCCCGGGCAAGCATGGGGGGTGGTGCACCCCATATCTGTGCATGGGGTGAGGGTGGGCTGCCACTGTGGGCTTTGCCCCAGGAACCAAACTTCCTTTCCACAGTATTGTTAAAAGACATGCAGGTGCTAAGCAGTGACAGTGAATTTGATTTAGTAGATGAGCAATGCCTGTTATATGCAGCATGATAATAACATGCAAATGATTTTCTGATGAGAAGACATCCTGCATTTAGAGACTCAGGAAGCCTTTTCCAATTAAAAGCATACTGTTTGGTCTCACTAGAGTCTATGAAAGTGAATTTAAGTGTTTGTGTTTTGTTTTGGGTTTTTTTATTGAAACATTTTTTTCTTCACTTTTGCTGCAAGTCTACCCCAACTGTTCTTTATTGCCCTGACAAAAAGGAAAATGTAATTTCCTGCCATCTGTCACTTAATTTGCTAGTTACTTCAAGTCTACTATGTTATTTTTTTTTAAATTAGAAAAGGAAACTACTATTTGCAGAGAGAAACTGGAATTGCTTTTGCTTAGATTCAGCAAAACCTTTCTTGTGGTTAGCATTTGGTTTTATAAAATTGAAGACAAATTAATACTGGATATTATGACGATATGATTTGGATTCCATTTTATCTAATCCTAATGAAGATGGATTGGTTCAGATAAATGACTTTGATTGGGCCTGGCTCTCTCTAATCCAAAGTCCAATCCTTTAGAACATTCCTTTCCATCACCTTCCTTAGTTCATTATGGCAATTGAGAATGCTTTATGTGGAGAATATGACAACTTTCAACACCTTTCTCCTTTAAATGTTGAATAACTAAGCCTGATGGCAGCCAGTCAGTTTTCTAAACTGCAGCAGGATGTCACAAAATGGGCAGGTCTACATGTTGTCCTACGGTGGCATTGTTACTGCACTGTCCTTTAGTACTTCCTTATGGTACTAAAGCATAGAGCAGTAACCACTCATACTGCACCCCACATGCAGTGCATGGTTAGTTTTAGCAGCTACTTCACTGTACCAGCACATTTCCCCATGATAGTGTGCCAGTACAGCAAAGTAACAGCTGGTCACATGCAGGTACCCATGGATGTTACATTGCTGTAGTGACATGCTAAGATAAAATAGCGTCACGTGTAGATGCACCCAATAACAGTTACTTTGCTCTCTTGTGAAGTTATTATATTTGCTTTTTTTGGCCTTATGATGTTCCTTAATGCCTGAATTAATAAGAATAACAACAAACACATGCTTATTACACTAAAGTAATCTGTTTTCTCTTTGTAGAGAGAAAAGAATTACATAATTTCCATCCAGGAAAATGTGATTGTAAATTAATAAAGGGCTTGGAGATAGAATTGAAAAAGTTTGCTAGTTTAAAAATGAGAGAGAGAAAATTACAGTAGTTGCTCACATATAAATGTAGAGAAGTTCACCAATTTAATGTAAAAGCTAAAGATGAATAATTTGTAATATATATGCACATACTTGATGAGTAGGCCAGATACATGACTAAGGTAAATCAGCAAAGTTCCACTTCTGGTGTTAATAAAGTGCTGAAACCATCTATGAACTTATTCCTTGAAATAACTTAAAAGTTGGATACTCAAAATCCAAAGTTTATTCCATTTAGTAATTGTGTATGACAAAAACAAAACAGACAAACAAAAACAAAGCAAAACAGAAAGGAGAAGGAAGGGCAGATAAAATGGAGAAAAAATAATATGATAAAAAACATGATTTTTGTTTTAAAGTTCCACATCTTCAATAGTTCTTTTGTTATACATTTTGAAGTTATCCAACCCCCAAATTCACTGCTTCTATGACATGTTTTTCCTCACTCACTGTTTGACATGTTAACATATCCGGAACAAATGAAAAATGATCACAGGAAAATAATGCTCTGAACTCTTGTCAATAGCCTGCTTGTTCTTTAACATGATTAAGCTAACATCCATGATGTGTGCAAACCTAAAATTAGAATACATATCTATTGTGAAGTATCAAATAAGAATGGCATACTATTCAAACTCAACATGAAGAAAGACTCTTAACAGGGTGTAGTATAAATAATAAAAACAAAAAAATCCCAAGCCAAAAAAAACCCCATTGTAAATATGCTGTCCCTGGGCATGTCTACGTGTTCATTAATGTGCAGTGGTTACTGCACATTTAGTTTAGTACTTGTATAATCAAGTACTAAATAAATGCACAGTAACTGGAGTTACTGCACAGTAGTGCCAGCAAACACCTTGTAAGTGATGCTACTCTGCAGTATCCTAATAATACTGTGCAGTAGCGTATTACTACTGTGATGTGCTGTGACGTGCTACTACACAGTATTATTAGGCTACTGCACTGTTAGTGTCTCATGCAGATTTGCCCCCTGTAGGTTAAAGGGGTATGTCTGACCAGTGTAAAGGGATTAGAGCAAGCTGGGAAGAATAATGATACTGAATAGGATTTGTTCAGCATAAAAAAGAATAAGTCTAATTTTCTATCACAGCATACTGGGTTTAATTTGTAACTTCTGGCAAGATTAATACCTTCAAACTGTTTTTACTTGCTATCAGGCAAATTAAAAAAAAAACAACCCACCTATTATAACTTCTTTTCTTTGGCCTATTCCATCCATTATAACCATCTTAGTTATAATTTAACCATGCACTTATTCTCCTAGAGAATGTGTCTTTAAATATGTGCAAACATACTCAAACTGCATCTGACTTTTACAGGGCACATCTACATATGCCCCCATGGTGCCTTTGTTACTGAGCCGTGCTGGCAGCGCATGGTTATTTTTAGTCCCTACATCGCTGTAGCAATGAGCTATACTGAGGTAGCACATTGCTATGGCAATGTAACATCACATGTAGATGCCCCCACACAGAAGTACCTGAATAAGGTTCCTCTCCTGTCTCTAAAATAAAATAATACTTTTAAAAAATAATTCTAAATTTTAAGAAAAGATTATTCTGTATCAGGATTATACATGAGACATTCTTTTCTTTAAAAAAGAAAGTATCAAATTAATTAAAATATTTTAAAATGGTTTGTATCTAATTTTACAATATATACTTTTCAAAACGATGGAGCAATAACTCTGCAGTTTATTGCTGTGCCTTAATAACAAGTGTAGAAGTGCTCACTGAGGTGTAAATTTCACTGAATGATACTGAAGAACAGATATACCCATTCTGAAGGACAGGTGATATTATTGGATTCCAACTGCCTTTTAATTATCCAGTAGTGCTATACCACAATAATTTCCTTTCATGAGAACTTGGGACATGAATATAAAATAATGTAATCCTCAGCTGTGCTGTTACATATAAAGACATGACATTAATCATGCTCAGTTATACTTGATGGTCTAACAATATGCAAAATATTGCTTCCCCTTCAGCAACCTTAAAAGCAGCATTTTCACAACTTAAGTGTATTTTAAAAATTATTTTCTGAAGAAATTAAGCAGTCTTTTTTTTTCCCCAATGGGAGTGCTAGTACAGTGTTTTATGATCAGTTTGATGCCTTCCAAAATTGGGTGGGGAATAACTTAGGAGTGCATGCAAATTAAATTTAAAAAATACATTCACCTTGTAGTCTAATTCCTAGTATTAAACCTATTAAGAGACTGATTCCATGAGGATATTTAGGATTTTGAAAAGAGGGATGTGACCTGCACCTACCTTTGCAGGTAGGGAGGGGAGGCAACCCATTGAAGGTGGGTCTGAGTGTCTCAACCTGGGCCCGGGTAGTGCCTCAGATTTAACCACCCCAGGGCAGTCCACAGGAGCAGGGGAAATGGGTGAGGAACTGAGGAATACTCCCTTCCCACCCTATGGCAGAAGGTTAGGGAGGCCCAGCCCCACATGCCCCTGCCACCTCCTCCCTCACCTAGATCTTGAGGCTGATCTTGGTGCTGATCTCTATAGTTGCAATGGCTCCATGATCCCCTGCTGCTGCTGCCACAGAAGATTCAGTTAGCACTGAGTCAAAGAGGGCCTGGCATCAGGGGGAGGGGGGGCCATACCAGCTCCTACACAGTCCCATCTCCCCACTGCCTCAATGGGCCACATCATCCTATACTGTGGGATACCCCTGCCCATGGATCTGTCCCTGGTTGATCCAGGTTTGTGGCTGATAAATATATTTCCTTATTTTTTTCTCTCCTGTCATAATGGACTATAGGTCCCCTGCTTCACCCCAGTTCTTGGAGCTGCAAAGTAAATTATTGAAGGTATATTGATGCTCATATTCAAAGGAGTAAGAATTTTGTTCACGTCTCCATGCAAGGTATATGTATTTAGGTATAAGTATACAGTATGAACCAGGACTTCATAGATGTTCACTTCCTGGGGGATTTTCAGCCTCTCACACATTGGCTAACATAATATATTCAGCTTATGATGGGGGAAAGTTCTATAATTTACACTAGGTATAATTCCTAGTCTGCCAGTCATCCAAAGCATGGAAGTACCAAGAAAGGAATTGAAACTCATGAGGTTCTGGACGGACACACACTTGAAGCCCTTTCAAAATGGGAACATTTCAAAAGGGCAGCAGGGGGAACACGTTAATTGTTGTGTGACCATGCTGAGAATGATCTAACTGCAGCAAACATCCCTGCGGCCTTAACATTCCTTCTTCAAGTGTTAACCTTGGAAATGGGTTTTCTACATTTGAATCATTCTTAGTCCATTCACAAATAACAATCAGAACATACATGCAGCTGCCCTTTCAAAAAGTTCCTTTTGAAAAGACTGCAACCAATCCAATGCCCAGACCCTTAGAGGTGTTTTTTTGAGGGTGTGGATACAGGTATACTTGAAATCCTTTCAAAAAGAGAATGTTTCAAAAGGGCAGCAGCAGCTGTTACCTTGTAGTTGATATGTGTGAATAGGCTGAGAACAATTCAAAAGTAGCAAAACCCTCCAAGTTTAACACTGCTTCATCCAGGTATAAATTGACATGGTTTGGCTGCTTTTGAATTCCCTTCTTATCCTCCATTAGAATGCCCCTTTGCAACGCTCCCCTTTTGAAAGGGTTACAAAAGTATGTGTCCATATCCTCAGACATGTAGCCTCCCAAAGCCATTTGTAGAGCTGTAGTATTTGTGCCACTAGGAGTTAAAGTAAGGAGGAATTATATTTAAAAATCAGGAGAGCTTTACTGAAGTTGCTAAGCATGGATCTGGACAACTGATTTTATAAAAAAAGTTTTGACAATATTGGTCTAAGCATGTGGAAGATTCCTTGTGGGTAGTAGCATTAATTTTACAAATTTGTGTGGGCAGTGTATTATGCAAACGCATAAACAATTTTGATTAATCTTCCAATATGGAGTTGTTGGTTGCATGTAGTGTTATATATGGATTTGCATATTTGCCATATGTGTTGCCAAAAAAGAATTTTCTACAATTTCTGAGTTTCTATTCCTAAAACAGGCTACTAATTAGTATTTTATGAAAAAGAGATGAATGATGCACACTGCAAACTCATTATCATTAGTTTTTTGCTAATAATTTTGAACAAAGCAAAGCCTAAACTACTAAGCAAAATGTCGACAAAGCTACTGAAAATCTCTTTACATGGACCTCACAAAAAAAGCTCAGTCTCAATTATCACTTCACTTTTGAGAGTGAAAGAGGTGAAAAAGGTTTTATAATTAAACATTTGGATGCCTGCAACAGTTATGCATTTCCAAGGGCATATAGGACTTGTTGTGTCATCAACTTCAGAATCCCATGGTTCTATTCATAGAAATTGTCTATAGACCTCTATATTGAGAAAACTGTAAGCTATTCAGCAAAAAGGCCAAGCCAGCTATGGAATCATTTTTTGCCAAGATTCACAGGTGCCTCCTGTAGAGAAATTCTTTCTATGGCTTCACTCCTCCCCTTCAGAACACTAATCTCTATTCATTAGACATACAAAAAAAACTTCCCTTATGTAGACAGAGAGTCTATTTTTATCTTTGAAGTTAATCCAATTTCAAGTTGCAGCAACAATCGTACATCCTTTTAAACACAGATGCAGAAATTCTGCATAGACTTCCTTCTAAATATTCATGGATGGAAACCTGTTCCTTTAAAACTGACATTCAAAGCTGAGATGGGTTCTCTGCCACTTCTAAATGCTTGTTCATTTCTTTACTTATAATGTTGCCTCTTTCAACACTGATGAGCGCACAAAGTTAGCCAGCTCCTACAGATGGTGATACTTTATGGGGGAAAAAAAATCCTCCTAATGTTTAGCAATTTTACATCTATACCAAAGTTTATTGGCTCACACGCTGAAATCATCAAGACAAAAAATGCTACTCAACTGTTCTCCAACACACTGAGATCTAAATTAATCGGACAAAGAGGAGTCCACATGTTGTCTTGATACCTGTAAGTAGCTCCCTACTCTGAGATTTTTTAACAGAAGTTTTGTAGAGAATTATTAACTATAACTCAGTGAGCAGCTTAGCTCTGCATTTCACTTTGCTTGGATCCTGGATGTAGTTGCCAACTGTGTGGTGTATATTTTATACTGTACCTTAGCCATCACTCCAGGAATCATCGAAACCGGTACTGTTTTGTGTAGATAACGCATTGATGAAAGCAATCCAAATGCACACAGATGGTAAGCTTTCAGTTTAAATTAAAAAAAAAATCAAGTATTGTTCCTGATTTTTCTCAAAGTTGAGGCAATAATGCCAAAAAGAACGTGCAAAATAATATTCTCATTGTGTCAAGGTCTTGCTTATTTTTTCACGTCAGGATGTAAAACACTGGTATTTTTAATTCGGGCAACTCCTTTGGTTTTTCCTTAATTTGTGGAATCAGAAAATTAACAGAGGAAGGCAGGCAGGCTCTCATTATTTGGAGTATTTTTACCATTAAAATGGTATCAAAAATGAAGATAGCCTTAGTATTATTACTTGGATTCATGGCTCTGTCAGCACATAAGAAGCCTGTGGCTTGAGAAATGGAAGATCTTTCTGAATACAATGGCACGTGCATGAGTTTTAATTGACACAAAATTTACTTCAGCCACTTGTGGTTGCCAGAGATTTGTCTGACTTTGGTGAAGTCAGTCCCTGATACAGGTCTGAACAGGAACCTTTTGTCTAAGGTATATCAGTAAGGATTTAGATGATCATAAAGAATACTTGGCAAAACTTTGAGAAAACATGTTTAATGGGAGGAGGTATAATATAATTTTTCTAAGTCGCAAGTTTTTGACCAGTCTATGGGCTTTTAAGGCTAGAACAAATAAATGACTTTAGGATGGTAAAGTAGCCATGGAAAAGATTTTTTCAGGTGAACTCCAAGTTTAATTTTTCTTATCACTTTGTCTTGGTTATTGACAGAAGAATAACCTGAAGAAAAAGGTCTTGCATTGAAAAGCTTGTCTAACTCTATCCCAACTATACAGTTGGTCCAATAAAAAATATCACCCTAAGAAATCCTTGCCTCTCACATTATTGACAGAATGAAATTTCTTAGGGTGATATCTTATATTGGACCAACTATGTAGTTGGGATAAAGCTAGACAAGCTTTTCAATACAAGCCATTCTTTGTCAGGTCTCTGATCACAGGAAACTAAGCACAGCATAGGGAATAAAGATCAGAGAAAGGGGCTGAGAGAAATTCTCAGAGGTAACAGAGGCACAATTAGTCAAAAAAAGAAGCTGATTACTAGGAGACAAAGGCCTATCGGAAGAGAAGCGTTCATTCTCATCTTTCTTCTCACCTTTTTATGGAAATAATTCAGGAGTTGGATAAAATATAATGCGTCATAAATCCAATATAAACGTTTGGTCCTTGGCTACAACATCACTCCTGCACTACCACTATTGATAGAAGTCATCAACCTTTCCACTTAATAGCAGCCTTCAACTACCTAAGGTAGTTCCAAACAGGAAGGAACTAGACTGTTTTTAGTGTTGTCAGATGACAGAACAAAAAGCAATGATCTTAAGTTGCAGCAAGTGAAGTTTAAGTTAGATATTAGGGGGAAAAATGATCATGTGGGTAGCAAAGCACTGGAACGGGTTACCCAGAGGGGCTGTGGAATCTCCATCCCTGGAAGTTTTTATGACCCAGACAGACAAAGCCTTGGCTGGAATGATATAAGTAGGGATGGTCCTGCTTTGAGCAGGGGGTTAAACTAGATGACTGTCCCTTCCAACCCTAATTTTCTATGATTCTATGACTACTCATTCCAAACCAGTCTGTTGATTACATCTAGTGAAAATATATTAGGGCATTCCTAAATATATACTTGGAGAAACTGAGTTGTCATATTTTGAGTCAATTCTTACACATTCTGGACAAACAGATAGAAAATTAATAGAGTCATCTGAAAGTATGAATCTAAAGCCCCAGGATATTCCTGGGTTATTCAGAGATATATAGGTCCAAGCTTAGGATGACAGCATATATAGGCATTTTAGATACTTTGTTTTCTTTCACTTTGATCTGTTGTTAATACTGAGAGCTGGAGGATGTGAAGGCCATTCTTTAACTTCCAGACTTTGGTCAAACTGCAACTGTGGAGAAATGAAACATGACAGAAATGAACTCTTGTTTTTATTTCAGCTGTGGTTTCAAAGCACTAGCCTTCTTTGTTTAGTTACTGAAAGTACAGAGATCTTAGCTTACATTGGCATTGCTCTGAAATCTTCCTATCATAGGCACCATAAAAATGATTTAGGAATTTCACTGAATGACCCAGAGTTTTGTGCTCCCACTTCCTGACATTAATATGGTACCTTTCTAATGCAATGCATATCTGGGAAAATCATATAGACATAATCTTCCCACCAGAAGGAATCCTTCCTTGCCTCCTTTTTATCCACTGATAATTCTCTAAAATAAGTGAAGAGAAAAACTTCTAAGTGGTAGTGGTATATAAAGATGCATTTATCCCAGCATTGTACAAAAAAGGCACATTATAACACGGGAGTTTTACACAAGGCTATTTTTCACTTCTCCCTGAACTCTGCACATAGGTAATCATTTTTTTTAGTGATTTACAGACAAGAATTAAAATCAATTATTAAACTGATAAGGGGAAACTATCACAGCTCTCTTGCACCTCACTCTGAGCTTGATCAGTAAAGTGAGTATAACTGTAGTGAAGCAGTAAAGTAATAGAATTGGGCTCTATATTAGAACAAGATTGTAGGACTCTTACTTAGTTTGTAGATACCCCCCAAAAGAAGCAAAGGTTTTTTTTCCTTTTTTTTTTAATAATCCCTGAAATTATGAGTTATTAATAACAATTTAGGAACAGGTATTTGAGGTGAACTGTGACTGAATAGCACCTTACAAGAGCAACATCTCTTAAATAAATTGAATTCTTCAGGCAGGAGATAATTCCTTATTGTGAAAAAAAAAAAAGGTTTTGGCATCTGGACTTTAAGTCAAATATTTGATGTCTATAGTAGATCTACCAGGAATCTCCTGACAATATGAAGTACCAGCTCCAAAGGAAGCTGTCTTCTGATTGATATCCTACACCACAGGTGGTTCCTGTGTAGACATTCTTATCAGGCCAAGGAATGGATGAAGAAAAAGACTGACTTTTCTTCATACTCTTAGAGGCAGTCCCTCAAATAAAACTTGAGGCATGATGGCAAAATACCACCAGCCTACTCTGATACTATTTCAGGTGAACCTGAACATATCAGAGGATGGGGTATTCCAGACTTGAGAATCTGGCACTTTTCAGGAACAGAAAGATGATTTAGAAACAAATAAAAAGGAAGAAAGAAAAATGAAACTACCTAAAGAAATCCAAAAACAAAACCCTAAAACAAAAAGACAAACAAGAATCAATCATAATGGGATTTTGAAATTGCTATTAAATATCTCTTAGAAAATGGGGATTCAACTCTGGTTTGCAATACACTGGTTTTCATACTTTTATCATAGAGCATATATATATTTTTTTAATAAGTTAAAGTTCTGGATATGCTGGTGTAGCAGTTCATGGTTCTGAGCATATCTGTCCACCAATTAACATTATTCTGAGACTATCCATAACACATATGCCACCAGAATGGCAGATCAAATGCTAACTATAATTTTACTTTCAAAGGAGTTACAGGCTCCTACCAGCTTGTAGTATGGTCTTTCCATCACTTTGTATTATTCTCAGAATGGGAAGATAAAAAAATAAGAAAAACCTATAATATGGAAATTATATTATATGCCAGAAAATCAGAGATAATTTGTTTGTAAAATACACGATTGCCTATTATTAAGATTAAAAACATCTAACTTAGAAGGTAAACCAAAACGACCTCAATAAACTGATCCATCACAGGTAGTTTCTTGCTTTGTCTGCCATATAGAAAAACAATTTAGTACATGTATATATCAAAGATTTACATGAGTCTGAGTTTTTCTCATGCATGCATAGGACAGACAGGAAAATCTACCCCCACAGCTACGTGAAGCAGAAGGGTTGAATGAACTTTTTTCATTTTTTCTTTATCAGTATTTTTAAAGGAACATAAGAATACACATGACAAAATATGAATATTTCAAATGCAGTCTTATAGAACTTTTCAAAGAATTCTGCCAATTCCTTTCCCGTATCTTGGATCCACTAATGGCCATGGCCATGTCCCTACTAGTCTAGAGAACAACCAGGGACCCTATTGACAAGACCCTATCCACTCTACAACAGGCAGGACCTAAATTCTGTACCAAAATGTGCACCATTTCAAAAGAAACTATGGATCAGCTTCCAGCTAAAAATTAGTTCTTCTTAGTATTTTAAGCTGAATTTTGGGGTTTTTTTACTTCACATTTTCAGTTTTCACTGTTATAGATACCTACACTGACAAAGCGTAACGGCATCTGAAAAGCTGTCTGGAAGCAAACTGAGGATGTGTAAAGATGTTTATGAGAAAGTTAGGGCTTTTTGGCAGCTGGGCAGACAAAGAAGGCAGTTTGTAATTGTGGGATACATACATTATTTAAAAAAACAACTGAAGTTGATTCTGTTTCACAGAGAGGGATAGGGTAAAATTGGACACAGCAAGAACCACTTTTATTCTCCCAGGCCTAGTGATCTCAGGGAAATCCTCTCTTTTGGCTCCCTACAACATATAAGGAATTCCTTTCCATATCTTTCGTAGAGAATCTGTAAGAGGACAGCCATAGACTGAAGACAACAGAGCTGCTGCAGGAAGTAACCTCATAAACTAGATAACTTCACTCTGAATGCCAATTCCTATTTATCATTATTCAAGAAACAGTGTGCCATACTTTCTGATGGTGTTTATGACACACAAAGTCAATAGAACTGCCAATTTATGCAAGCCTAAACTTCATCTAATTGGTCAAATGTGATTATAGCAGCATTTATTGTTGTAGATTGATTTTAAAGTATATTCTCTTATTGATTGATCTTGAGTATTTTCTGATGGTATACACTGGCAAGAAAGTGCAACTTCTTCCTGCACCAACATAATATTTCCATAGCTTGGAAACAGATACAAGCCTGTTCTTGTGATACTGATATTGATATAGATATAACCTATTCGTAATTTTTTTCACCGTGCTTTCTAATGTGATTAAATTACTTCAATCCCTTTTAGTCATCAAACAATCATAAATAGTGTTATCAGAAGGCTGGGGAATTTCCTATCTTTTAACAAGTTATCAATGATTAAGAAAAATAAACCATTCCTATAACAGTCACAAAACACTTTACTTGAACCCTGTAATGCAACTAAACATTAATGTTTAACATTGCAACATTAAAACAAAGCAACGTGTGTTAAGGACAAGATTATTACTATAATGTAGTGACCATGTGTTTACGTGTATATAGATATACATGTATAATATTTTCTTTCAACTTGTCATTTTAATCTGACCTTTTATTCAAATGTCTATGAATGTTATTTGCATGTTTGTCAAGTAAGTCTTAAATAACTTTAATCTCCAGTTCAATTAAAAGTATCACCTCAAAGTTGATTATTTTGTTTCTTTTGAGAACAGATGGGTTCTTATTATTCAGTTTAATAAAACAACCACTGCCAAAATGACCTTCATTTTATCTTGCATTCTTTCATCTTATCAACATCCTTTTGTATTGCATGCAGTTTTCTGATGTGCACCTGGTGGCTGAGATAGCAAACTTTGATTTCCATTGGAGGTGCTCCCTTACATTTAAACCTGCAAATGCATCTTTAACTCCCACATGCAATATCTTAATGAAGTAGATCAAAACACATTTTACAGCTCATGATTCAAAGTGAAGCACAATTTAGGTGCCTTTTCTTTGTTCATACGCAGGGCACTTGGTATTTATTAACTCATATATATTTAGTTATACTATAAAATTAAGTCATTTCCTAACAAAGCACAGTAAAGATGTTACTGGTTTAACACTGTATGTAGAAGAGCACTGAATGAACCCTAGGGTTAGTCCCTTCAATAAATAAGACTCTTGCATAATAATCTTGTTGGAGTTTAAAGCAGTGGTCATTTAGAGTCATCCTTTTCCTTTATTCTAAGGGTCTGCTGAGTGGATTTTGCCATACAACCAGGTCTACAAGTTGAAGAAAAGAAAAAGGGGAAAAAGCCATTGTATATTCAGCATACTCTTCTTTATATTGAGAATTCAGTTTTCTAGATAGATAATTTCATTCCTGGATAAAGTTCTGATCATGATTAAACATCATTTGTAGTGATGCAATCTACAAGAAAGGTAATCAAACCTCAAGCTCTAAAGAATAAAGAAACTTGACAGTGTAAAAATGTTCCTCATTCCTATTTTTTTTTCTTTTTCTAATTTTGAAGTATTCAGGTATTATCCATAAGAAAGTGGGATACAAGGCTTTCTGTTCCTCAGCAAACAAGGAGGCAAGGAAACAAAGAAGAAGGAAGGTACCCTTAAGTACCTTTGCAGCAGCTGAGCATAATCAGAGTCCTTGAATTCTCTGGAACTCAAGCTCTGTTCCATTCATGAGAGATGGAAAAATTCAAATCTGAGCAGAAGGAGCTGGGCAGCAGGCAGATACATGGTTCTTCCTCCTTTTGCAGCAGCCTACAGGGCATGCCATGGAGAGAAACTAATTGTAGTAAGCATGGTTCTGCTACATCCTGGAAAGCTCCAGATAGAATATGGCCTTCTGAATGCAGATATTTTACCTTGAGCCTGGCGCAGCTGGTTGCTATTCTCAATGATGAGCAACCTATTGTGAGCATGAGTGGGACTTGCATCTTATGTTTCTTAAAGGAATCCTCTATAATGAGAATCAAGATCTTCAGATACATGACTGGCTTGGTCACACAGATATTTTCCTATCTGAATCAGTAGTTTGCTTGCTTTTAAGAAACTTTCAAACAGAGCAAATTGTCTATTCTAAATATGCTTTTCAAACAGAGCAAATTGTCTATTCTAAATATGTTTTCAACTGTGAGTTTGCTAATTAAAACTTCCATCTGAGATGATGGCTAGAGCTTTGCACAGTACATGGCAATGGACTAAATATTCATTTGGTGAAAATTAGCCTAGCTCCTTTACTTTTTATGGTTGATATGTTTTAAGCAAGCTCAGAATGTGGTCCAGATCTGACATTTTGGCTAGTCAATTAAATGGTAAAATAGATGATTTTTTGTAAAAAATCTACTGGATACAAAAAATCATGGTATAAATGTAGACATCAGATTTATGGTACATTATAACCTGCCTGCCATTTGATAACCCTGGGCAGAGGCTGCAGAACAACGTGGGCCATGGCCCGACCAACTTTTAGCACATTAATTCAGCTAGCTATGCAGTTAAAAAGAAAAAAATGAAAGATATTTCATTGTTTTACTGCTGTATCTACATTATGTTTCCCCTTTAATATTTTTTATGTATTTTTATTAAATCACAAATTGTACAATTTAGATGCAGCACCAACTGAGCTAATGAGATACAAATTAGACTTGTGCAAAGAGCATCCATGTTGCAATATGCTATGTATCCAGTCACATAGAAGACATGCTATGCGTGGAAATTCTAAACATTATATGGAAAGATCTAGAAAGTAAGTATTTAGGATGGCATGTCCAGAGGAGTAAATGGAATTGATAGCCTCCTTCACTATTTTTTACTGGGAGTTGGGCACCACTTCCCTTGGCCTCTTTAAAATTCCCTGCTCCTACCTGGACATCATTATCCATGCTTGTAGATAATGGCTATGGGAGGTGTAAATAGTTTTTCTTTCCACAGCTTTCTATGGTTTTTTTTATATAGAGCCTTGTGTTTTCATATTTTGGACCCTGATGCTTTCATATTTTAGACTGATTTCTCAAAAGAAACATTGCCATCAGTATAAACAGGAACAAGTTTGGCCTCTTAATCTGGAAAGACCTAATTATGTAGTTTCACAAACCATTATTCATCTCAATAGTTCCAGTGACTCCACGTAACAACTAAAATAGGAATTAACATTTCTATAATTTTCAATTTCCCAAAAGATAGTCATTACAACATAAAAGATGTGTTCATCCAGACTGAAAAGAGCAATGACAAAGGTATGGCCTCTTCTCTCCCTCACACCTTTCATCTCCATGAAGTGTGAACAACAGTGCCTTGTTAAAACTATTTATAGACAACCTCTATTAACACAGGAAATTTCTACCTTTTATTTCTCTCACATTTTTTTCTTTGAAAAACAGTCTGTTAAATATACCATATGCGTATATTCTGTTACATTTGCATAAATCCCATCTTTAAGTTCAGATACTACACAGGGATCAATCTTAACTCTGAAGCTTTACTAGGATGCTAGATTCCCAGGGCTGTTCACTACTTGTTACTAGACAGTGCTGTGTCATCTCATTTTGGTGACAAGGTGTTCGTAGCTTGAAATAACCTAATCACAATCTCAGCCTTTCTAACTGGGTGAATATAGTAGAAATAAAAGTTTGTACAGATATTATATTCACACTGAAGATTCACTGTAATTTTTGCACACATCAATCTTCATACAGGGAGCTGTACATCAAGCACAGCCTGAGACAAAATGTATTTATCCATCAGTAGTGCTTCAACAACCCTCTATATCAAATGTAGCTGAAGCTACTTATGTAATAACAACTACAGCATACAATGGGCATTGTTCAAGCAAAGAAAACAAACTGAGTGACCATATATCACAGAATTTTTAAAGAAGATGGTAACTGTCAGTACATCAAAACAGCTGTTCACTGAATGCATATTGGTGACCATCCTCAATCCATCTGAACCAGGATCCTACTCTCTATGACTTCATAATCTTAACCAAAAAATTAAGACACTCTCCTTCACAGTACAATTTTCTGGAATTTTTTTTTTTTTTTCATATTGCAAAAGCCTGTGCTGAATTCATAGAACTGACATACATTCTCATAGAGCCTGAGGAAAAGACTACCACCATCTTCAGCTTCCTCTGTTCAAAAATGAAGTTTATTTCCTCCCTATGGGGACTTTTAAACATCTTTAATTTTCCCTGAGCCTGGTGAAGGCTGTGAGAGCCTGAAAGCTTGCAAGAAAAAAAATATTATTTTTTTTTGTGATTTCGTAGTTGGTTTAATAAAAGGTATCATCTCTGAACCAAAAGTTCTAGAGTTTTGCATTTCTTTAGAGTTGACATAAATGGTTATGGATCCTCAGTCAACAAACACATCACAAGTAAGTCAAAATTTTCATACACAACATAAGGTTACATTGAATTCTTGAGGAGATGAGAAAGGTCATTGATGCTTATGACATGACAAAGAAGAACAAATAATTCCCATATTCCTCCAGAGTGTTCTCTCTCATACAGAAACTCAACACTTACAGTATATTGCAAGTAGCACATGCATGATAGAAGTGTAGTAATAAAGAAAAGGGGATAACATAGAATGCCTAATAAAACGTAATCTTTTGTTTATATCTAATTACTGATATTAATTACTTTAAGATTACTGGCTTCTGTGTGGCTGCAGTTAAAATATTATCATGAATGTATTTATTCAACTTCATATTCTTTTGCACACCCAATGTTCATAGATTCATAGATTGTAAGGGGTTGGAAGGGACCTCACAAGATCATCAGGTCCAGCACACCTGCACTAGGCAGGAAAGACAACTGGACTTAGGTGAGCCCAGTGAAGTGACTGTCCAGTCTCCTCTTGAAAATTTCCAGGGCACATAATTGCACCACCTTTAGAGGGAGTTTATTCCATAGTCTGAACACCCTGACTGCAAAGAAGTTTTTTTCTAGTGTTAAGCCTGAAACAGTGTTCTAGGAATTTGTGACCATTAATCCTGGCTTTCCCCTTGGGTGCCCTGGTGAACAATTGTTCACCTAGCCCTTGATGTATTCCCCTAATATAGCAATAAGCTGCTACCAAGTCCTTCTCTTTTTTAGGTTGAAGAGACCCAACTCCCTCAGCCTTTCCTAGTATGGCTTGCCTTGCAAGTCTCCAATCATATGGGTGGCTCTTCTCTGGACTCTCTCAAGTTTCTCTACATCCTTGTTGAAATGCAGATCCCAGAACTGGATGCAGTACTCCAACTGTGGTCTCATCAATGCTGAGTAACATGGACAAATCACTTCTTTGGTTTTGTTTGAGATACATTGGTTGATGTATGCCAGAGTACAGGCAGTCCTCGACTTACAACATTTCAAGTTGCAATGTTTTGCACTTACAACATTTATAAATTGACACCCTGTTTCAACTTTATGATGTCAGTTTCAACTTTACAATGCTTGATCTGATGCAATGCCATGCCAGTGAACAAGTTTGCTGTGACACCCATCTCCCTGGAGAACATCTATCCAAACTTCTTTGGACACTTTCTTAAAGAAAGCAGACAAGACTCTAAAAAACCTGCAGCCAAGACTCCTGAGAAGACTTCAGCCAAGAACCCTTCAAAAAGTCCAACCAAGAGCCCTTCAAAAAGTCCAGCAAAGTCACCTCAAAGAAGTCCTTCCAAATCAATATGATTGCTATTTACAATATAAATACATTAATGTAGCTATATTACTCATCTATAATTGATTAAGTACAACATTTTGGGGTATTTTTGGTGAAAATAGGTTATCAGGCCTTGGTTCAGGAACCAATCCCCATTTATAACATTGTTTCTTATGAGAAAATCAGGTCCGAGTTACAATGTTTCGACTTAAGACATGGTTTTCAGGAACCAATTGTGTCGTAAGTCTGAGGACTGCCTGTACTGCTTGCTCTGCTGGCTACAGAATCATACTGATGGTTCATGTTCATACTATGGTCTATTATTACCCCTAGGTCCCTTTCAGTTGTGGTGCTAGTCAGTTTGGCACCACCAAGCCTGTAAATATGTTAGGGATTGTTCATCCCCAGATGGAGCACTTTACACTTCTCAATGTTGAACTTCATCAGGTTCTGATCCACCCAACTTGCCAGCCTGTCTAGGTCCACCTATATCTGCAACCTATTTTCAAGCATGACCATGTTCTCCCATAAGTTGGTGTCATTCATTAACTTGGCTAGTGAGCTCTTCACCCCCACATCCAAATCACTGATAAAGGTGTTGAAAAGCACCAGACCAAGCACAGACCCCTGAGGGACACCACTGGCCACTTCTTGCCAGGACAACACAGATCGGTTCATTAGAACTCTTTGGGTCCTACCCCACAGCCAGCTTCCTACCCACCTAACTGTCAAGCAGTTAAGCCCATAATCGTCCAAAGTTACCTGGTTGTAAAAGGAGATTAGATTGATAAAACAAGACCGGCCTGCAATGAAGCCATGTTGGCTATCGTTCAGAATCCTACCTTCTGCAAGCCTAGCGCACAAAGACTTCTTGATGTTTTTTTCCAGGATTTTCCCTGGGATAGAAGTTAGGCTAATTGGCCTATAGTTGCTTGGGTCCTCTCTCCTCCCCTACTTGAAGATGGGCACAACATTGGCCTTTTTCCAGTCTTCAGGGACCTCCCCCAAGCACCACAAGTTTTGGAAGAGTTTTGCCAAAGGTCCCACAATTACTTTAAGCCAGATGAAGTTCATCCGGTCCTGCTGACTTGTAAATGTCTAACTTTTCTAACTGATCATGTACTAGCTGAATCTCAACAGTAGGAAGCTGGTCATTCTCACCATGTCCATTCTGAACCGTATCTAATATGATTTTCCCCTTAGTCCAGTGAAATACCAAAGCAAGGCAGTCATTCAGGATTTCAGTTTTCTCCTGAGTGTCAGTGATTAGCTGTCCTGAATGGTTAAGCAATGGCCCCACACTTCTATTTGTTTTCCTCCTGTTCCCTACATACCTAAAGAAGGACTCCTTATTGTCTTTGATTTCTGTTGCTAATTTAAGTTCAGTCGTCACCTTAGCCTTTCTAATCTGATTCCTACAAGTGCAAGGCATTGTTGTATAGTCCTCCTTGGGTACTGTCCCAAGCTTCCATTGTCTGTATGCCTCTTTCTTCTTTTTCAAGAGGACCATGATATCCCTAATAAGTCAATAGGGCTTACCAGCCCTTCTGCTACCTTTCTTCTGCATGGGAATGTACTTCTTTTGTGTTTTAAGGATCATATCCTTGAGGAACTACCACTCTTCATATACTATTTTCACCTTCAGTCCCTGGTCCCACAGTGCTTCCCCTACTATTGCCTTAAGCCTGTTGAAATTCATTTTTTTTGAAGTCCAAAATTTCAACCCTGCTAACTGATTTGCCTGCTTTGTGACAAATGGTGAACGTGATGGTTTCATGCTCCCTGTTGCCCAGGCTACCCTCTATATTCAAGTTGAGCACTAGATCATTTCCTTTGGCCAAGACCAAATCTAGGAGAATGTTACCTCTGGTTGGCTTGTGCACTTTCTGAGTCAGGTAGTGCTCTACAGGTCAGGAACTGGGTTCATAATTTAGGTGTGTGAAAAAATGAATACAGGATCATGGTTTGGTTACACATTTTTTTGGTCTGAATACTTCTAATTTAATATAACCTAGATTATTTCTATGCGTTTCCCTGAAATGTATTTATTTTTAAGATGATGCAACTGGTTTGCAGGAACATATCTTTATTCTTCCTACTCTTCTTGCTCTTTATCCCAACACACTGAGTCTGAGATCATTTGATCACCACAAGGTACAACATGGGAAAGAAGCCCTGGGCTGCTTTCTTCCACATCTCTGTGTGCTGCTCCCTGGCTGGCTAGCATACAGGGTGCCTCAGCACAGGGTCTCTGCAGTGCACAGTTTGTCCTGGAACATGACATTCATCACACTTGACACTGCTTTTTTTCATAGGTGTGGGGTTTTTTGTTGTTTTGTTTTGCTACCAGGAAATCTCATTAGCAATTTTTGCCCCACCACTGCAAATTAGAAGCACTGGGCATGGTATAACTTGCAACATGTGCGGTTTGTGGCACTGCAAAGAGGTCTGAGGCACCACAAACCACACGTCTGTATGTCTGAATCCAGCCATATATTTTAATTCAAAGAAGTTGAGCTAAAATCTAGAAAACAAAGAACTGGCAATGAACAGAATATGTTTTCCCAATGTATGTAATGAGGTAAAGTTCAACACTGAATACCTCAAAATGAGACAAAACCATGTATATATTATGATAATTGCAGAGTATAAGCTGTATGCAAAAAAGAAGAGAAACAGAAAGGAAATTTCACTAACTAAAAGACTTATTTAAACTAAGAACAATAGGCATCTGTATACAGGCTAGACATCTGTTCCAATGTGTGCTAATTAGCACGCATTGGAGCAGACTCAATTAATATGGTCTGCTGGAGCACACTAATTAGTGTGTTTCAGCAGCCTCCACATGACATCTACTCAGTGTCCCCATGCTTCAAAATGGCAGCAGGGGTGCTTTAACTAAAGCTGTTTTGACAAGCTTTAGTTAAAGTTCTCCCATCACCATTTTGAAGTACAGGACTCTGAATATACAAGATGCTGTGGACAGTTTAATTAGAGTGGCTCTACACCATGTAATCCTCTTCATAAATGTTTCAAGCTAAATCTTAAAAGCAACTGTTTGGATTGTTGTTGTTTTTTTTTTCACTCCTTCAAATGGAAGACTTTACTAGAACTGATTCCTCTAATGGTTAAAAACCTTCTTTTAATTTATTGACAGCCAGTTCTGTACGCATTTGTTCTTGTGCCAGGATGGTTCTTTCCCCCTCTCTGGCATTCCTAGCAGTTATAATATATTTATAGGGGGCAAGCATATCCCTACTCATGCTTTTATTTTATTAGGCTAAACCAAACAATCTCTTCTACCTTCCTGTTCACTGCTTTCATTATCCTTCTCTGAAGATGTTCCAGTTTCTGTTTATCTACTTTGAACATGAATGACCAGAACTGCCCACCATGTTCCAGATGAGGTCTTACCAGTGCTCTGAACAATGGCACTATTACTTTCCTATCTTTACAGTAAATACCTTCCCTGATTTATTTTTGGATCACATTTTTCTTCTTTACAGTTGCATCACATTGATAGCTCATAGTCATTCCATGGTCAGTTAATACACCTGGACCTTTTCTCTTCTTCACTCTTTTACAGCTGATGAGCTCTCAGCATATAGAAGATTAAAATTTTAGTCCAATTCTGCATGACAGTTTATTGTGCTCTACTAAATTTCATTCCATTTTTATTTAAGTCATTATGCCCATTCTGTATTATATCCAGATTCTCCTCTATATTGACAGCGTCTCCTAGTTTTAGGTCAATAGCAAACATTATCAGCATATTCCAACTTTTTTTGCCAAATGTATTAATGAAAATATTAAATAAGATAAATTCCATGGTTGATCCTTAAGGAATTCTGCTACTAAGCCTGGACATATATTTCCCCTTCCAGTACAACTCACTTCTGTCTTCCTTGTTGTCAGTTTATCACACCTTAATTCCGCTAATAATTCTAAGAACTATTATACAATTCCCACATACTTCAATTGAACTGATAGTTCTCCATGAGGCACCTACAATATTTTACTGAATTCCAGAAATCTACTGCATTTGCTTGCTGTAGGCAATAAGTTATCTTACCCAAGGCAGATATCATGTTAGTATCATATGTGAATCCAAGTTGCGTTTCATTCCATTTCTCATTTATATCCAGGTCTTTAATCCTTTCTTTCAAGATCTTTTGTAAAGCCTTGTGTGCTATCAAAGTCAAAATAATATAGGCCCTATATTTGCTGTCTTCTAATCACAGAGTACATACACCTGGCTTGGTAGATTTATTAAAAATGTATGCTACCAAACCTGCAATTCCACATACTTGTTCTCCTGGAAGTCTCAGTGAGGATTATTACCTCAGTTTTAGTAATTTGCATTTCCAAACTTGATTTACAGCAATTCTTACTGTTTTTCTACTTCTTGGCCTCCAAGACATCATTGTGTTTTCTAATGAATATTTTTTTTTCCCATTCCTCACTTTTTTCTATTTCATTCCTTAACATACTCCTTGAAGTGGTTGTATTCCCAGTTAGTTCACAGCCCTTTTCATATAAGCTTTCCCCACTGCTTGGAATATGGATTCTAGAACATTTTAGCACCTTTGACCTGAAGAAATTCTAGGTCTCTTCCATCCCAAAGTCTCTGAGTTCTTCAGTCCAGCTGACTTGAAACATTATGTTCTTATGTTACAATAGGGAAATTCAACTAATTTGATTTTACCTTAGTAAAATTTTAGTATCAATATTATGTATTTCACAATTAATGTTGATATAAAATCACTCCTTCACAAGGCAATGGCAAACAGTGGGCTGTTCTCACTCTATTGCTACTATCTTATTTTTATAGGATGTTGCAAAATGGTGCTATGGAGAACTTTGTTTGGAATAATATCAGGCAGTAACTCCTGGAGAAATTATTTTAGTTGTGGAATATGTTTTGTTTTCTTTTATTTTCTTTGTTTTAAAGAGTTCTGGGTGTCATTGGTGAAAATTGGTTTCTTGACAGAACACTGAATTTGGTCATAACACTGTAGTTACAAAATATTATTATATAATCTTTCTTTCTGAAAATTAACATAAAAAGAAATAAAATAACACTCTTTATAGCCAAATCACTAAGTTCCCTGCCACACATTACATTTAAGACATGATCAATCAGTTAACCATGTTGTAAGTTGTAACCCAGCAACATTTTCAATCAATGGCATGTGAAAACAAGGAATAAGCCACAAAATTATCCCTCAAAAAATGTGTAATAACTTTGCGGCTGTTAATTGATAATGTGACCAGGCATGCCCCTGTGGCTGGGAGCTGCATCAGCTGATGGGGCTCCCTGCTGTAGGGGTGGACCATGTGCACCCATGGCTGAGAACTCCATCAGCTGATGGAGACTTCAGTCACAGGGGCATACCATGTGCTTCCAAGCCTGGAATCTTGCATCTGATGGTGCTGGCAGCAATGGGGGCACCTGAGCCTGCCGCTGATCCAGGCTTCAAACCACAGGGTTGTACCATGTGCTCCCATGGTTGGGAGCTCCAATCACCTGATGGGGCTCCCAGCAGGGAGTGCAGGGTGTGTCCCTGTTTCTAGGAGCCCAGCCAGCTGATGAATCTCCCAGCTATTGGATCTTGCTATTTGCCAGTGCAGGGGGAGTCCAGGATCATGATCCTAAACTCCCCCCGAAACATTAATAAGGCCAGGTGGGATCTGATGCCCAATCCCACAATTACAACACCTTCCATGCATGTACTGCATGGCAGGAAGTATAATTGTGTGGACTGTGTATCAGATCACATCACAACTTAACATTCATATCTGGTAGGGGCCTAAGAAGCACAACGGATGTATATGAGATAAAAGTTGGGCAGTACTTGCCAAGAAGACAGAACATAATTTATAGAGGCATGGCTTCAACTGCATAGTTAACATTTTATGATTATGAGACAGTATTGAAGACTCTCTAAGGGCCTTGCTACATGTTAATTCTGGGTGGCTTCTGGTACTCTTAATCCCTTGATTGTCCACACATTAACAATAAGTGGCTTAAAGTACAAAATTATGCCACTCGAAGGCAGGATTATCTCTAATCAGTAAAGCCCAGCTCCTGTTCCATTAAGGTGTAGTCACTCCCCCACAGATGTGCCACTTATGTTGAAGTCCTCCAGTATCCCAGGATGCAGTGGCCACTTCCTCACCCTCCTGTTCTGTTGGCTCTCACACCCCTGTCTGCTTACTAGAATGGCCCAGGGATTGAAGCCTCAGCTTTTTTAGTTTCCTGAGGTTCCAGTCCCCCTGGCCCAGGAATGGTAGCCTGGGGCAACTTTGCCCACCACTGCTGAATCCTGTGCTCCTCCCCACCCCCTGCACTAAACCACAGAGAGAGGAGAAGAGTGTGGCCAGTCCCAGAGAGCCCCCAGAATCAGGCAGGCTCCAGCAAACCTTGAGCTCTAGCCCAGCAGCTCCAGAAACACCCTGATCCATGCACCCAAACCACACACAGTGTGGTGAGACATTGTGGTGGCTGCTGCAGGGTGGAAGTCAACCTGCTGCCAGGGAAGCCATTGCTTCCCATTGTCAGGCATTGCAGGTGGATTCAGGCTGCAGGTGCAGGGCTTTGTTGCTGGCCATGTGGACATGGGCACTGGCTGTAGGCAGACTCTACTCCCAGCTGCAGAGTGAATCCATCTTGGTGGGGAGCTGGCTGCGCCAGATGCTGCTGCCACTGTAGCCTCAGCCCACAGCCCTATGCACACCACTGCCACTTCTGCCACCATCACTGGCTTCCTGGGGCCACTGCCTGGGCCTCCCCCTGCCCTGGGGTCAGAGGTGTCTTTCCACTTACCTCATGTCTACTGGGCTGCTCCTGCCAATCTCAGGGGCACCAAGGTGGGTGCGTGTATGTGAGGCAGGGCTGAGGGGGGGAGGGTGAAGAGGCAGGGAGACAGATGATTCCCCTTCAGGCTTGTTGCTCAGGTGCTGGGAACAGCCTGAGCGATATGTGGGGCCAGGATATATGCTCAGACATATGTGACAGTGAGCCAGGAGCATGTGGGCACCTGGAGCCAACGAGCCGGGTGGGCAGTGACCTCCCCAAACAGCCCCCCACCAAGTCTCTCAGCCTTGCTTTTGAAGGACCTTGTGCCTTCCCTCCCCTCCCTGAAGTCTAGAACCTTGCTGCTGAGACAGGTGAGGGATGGGCAAAGCATAGAGAATAATAGAAAATTAGGGTTGGAAGGGACCTCCCTGCTCATCAGGCCTCTAGGGCAAGTCACAGTTGTGCAGGTGGAAAACAGTCAGGAAAGGTTTTTAGACTGAAGACGTGACTGCTCCGACTCCAAGCTAACACTAAGCTGATCAACATTTGTGTGGCTAAAAGTACAACATATAACAAGGCCCTAACTGTGGTCAATAAACTGTTGATCCCACTGCTAGAAATAGTCTAACATTACAGTCTATGGAGACACTTCTCTTAATCTGGGAGGTCAGTGGATTAAACTGATGATGATTGATGCTGGACTCTGCAATCATAATAAACTCAGTGTGCCCCATACACTGAACCTCTAAATAAATTCTTACTCTCAGAACTCTGAGTTTGCAATAAACAATAAACTTTGGGCCTGATTTGCCCTTTCAGACTTATGTTCTCACAGTGTTTTTAGACAAGGTTAATTCACCACTACCCCCATTACCCAGTTATTCTTTCAAATTTAATTCATATTTTACAAATGAAAGGAGAGATCTGTAGCTTATAATATATGCAGTAAAGTATACAGGGCAGATTTGTCCTTAAAATAGTTGTCCTTACTTTTCCTTATCTAATTTAGAATGTTGTTTTGTGTTGTGGCTATGGCTAAATCCTTTAATGACAGAAATCTTCAGAAGTTAATGGATTAAAGCAGGATGACTTTGGACCTGGCTATTCATCTTTCTTTCATTTGATTCCCATGATATACAATGACGAATGTAGTTGTAGCTTATGTTTACTTTTCCATTGTGATATTATATTTGGGAAGGTTTGAACAGAATAGTACTGAAGCTTGGAAGACTCAGTACTACTGTTTGCTATTATGGTTATAAAGGTTTTATAGTATACTTATTACCATACCTGTAGTTTTAAGCAGGTTTCGGAATCAAGAAAAGTCCTGAGTTTCTCTGATTTTCATAACATTTCTTACCTCTGTCTTGGCAAGCGGATGAGTGGTTGTTTATGACACCTCTTACTAAGGCTAAAGAGCTTATGAACAATTTTCTGTGCCTTTAGGAACAGTTGTTTCATGCTGTTTTCCAGTTGCTCGTAGCGACGCTGAAAATTAGAATCCATTGTCCACAAATGCATTATGGAGGATGTGTTGAGGAAATAGTTCATGGGCAGTCTTTTCATAAATAACTTGAATTCATCTGAAAAATGGCAAAATTCAATACTTTTTTAATTATGCAACTATTACTATTTTGAAACAAAATGTAACTTTTCATCTGATTGAACTTGAACAGCCATTTTCAATAAAAAATGTAATTACCAATGCTAATAAAATAGATAACAAAGAGGAGATGCATGCCTACATATCTTAAACATTAATTCAAAATTAAGATTAAATACACATGGAAGCATTATTTTCCATTACTATGGCATAAAAATGCTTTAGTTTGTGAACAGATTGAATTGGTGTGGCAACCTATATGTGAGTTGATCTGTGTAACTCTTTTTTAAGAGTCCACTTAACCCATGCTGTATGGAAGCTAAATTAGCTTACATCTTAAGGAAACAACTACTAAATGACTGTAGTTTAATTTCTACTTACCATGGGATATGAAAACACACAAAGCAGTTACTGCAGAGCAGCTGATACATAATAAATCCCCTGCTTTTAAGGAACTATAATTTGTTCATCTGTCAACACCTTTAAATTAAATGAGAATCATGTCTGCTTATCTTCATTTTCAGAACCCAATTAAGCAAACAGATGTGTGTGTGTGGAGACACACACACACACACACACACACATATATATATATCTATATCTCTTTACTTATACATACATACATATGTCATTACCATTGTTAATAAACTAGATAACAAAGGGGAGATGCATGCCTACATATCTTAAACATTAATTTTAAATTAAGATTAAATATACATGGAAGCATTATTTGTATGTATGTATACATATGTATGTCTGTGTGTGTGTGTGTGTATTTTATATATACATATACATACACATATGTATGTATGTATGTATGTATAAACAGATTTTATGTATATATGTGTGTGTGTGTGTGTGTGTGTGTGTGTGTGTGTGTGTATTTTTTTTCTTGTGAAGAATAGAAATAATAATTGGATAGAGGCAGAATGGTCAAGTAGTTAAAGAAGTAGTCATATGCAGGAGCATCTGGGATTCAGATTTACTGCTTTACCATATGCTTTCTTTGTCACCTTTTCCCAATCAGTTAGGGCCAGATCTCTAAAGATATTTAGACATCTAGAGGTGCATTTAGGGGCCACTTGGAATTTTTAAAAGCACTTTTATAATCTTTCCCTCAACCTATGTCCCATCAGTACAATGTTGATAATGGGATTTTTTTGTGTCACAAAGATATTGCGATAATAAACACACTGAAGTTTGTACAGTACACAGACACTCTGGTAATGCACGCCACATAAGTCTTTAAGATAGAATTCTATTGACTTCCATGGGACTATGCACTGGTTTACATGTAAGATTTGCACATTGATAATAGAAAAATATAAAAATTATAACTGCACCAGAATTAATTTTGGGGCGTGGGGGCTCCCATGCTTCCAGAGATCAGTATATGTCCCCCTCCCCCTCCACCACCCTTCTTTTTTTCCAAATTCATTGCGTAGTGAAGTCATGATTGTCTCACAATTAGGCCTTAATCCAGTGTGGTGCTTCATTTGAGTAGGATCTGCCCGAGTTCAGTGATCCATTTGTGTGAAACAGTTTTAGAGTTGTGATGTTTGTTATATTCAAAACTGCTTTGAATTGTCCATTGCCCCCCCACCCCCTTTTTCCAAGAGGAAATGGCTTGTTCTTTGTGAAAAGGTATGATTTGGCAAAATAAAAAATAGGCTTTTATTAAACACATAAATAAATAAATAAATAGATATATGATACAGATGTAAATGTATATATGTATAAGCTTAACAATTTTGTATTTCAGTTTCTTTATTAAAAAAACAAAAAACTGCATTGAAAAAATGGATAAAAATGGAAAGAAAATGTCCAGATTTTGGTGGTAGAAAAATAATTATTTCAAGACAAAGTGAAATGACATATCCACCATCTGGGTCTATTATGAAAGTAAACATTTCAGTATCATATCTTCATTGAAGGATTAAAAATTATAAGAAAACTCTTATGAAAACATATATTTTTTAACATGTCAATCAGAAAGATAGACAAAATGCAAGGTATGTGTTTTACTTTAGACCACACAGTTATTAAATTATCCAGGAACTTTATGGCATTAAAACATACAGTGCAGATCACTGTTATTTTCTAAATCATTTCTATCTTTTGAAGGACTGCTATCATTCCTACATCTCTGCAGACTCAGTTTGTTGTTGGGATACTAAGGCTCTCCCTTTGTATGAAAATGAAGAATCTAAGAAAAGTGTTTCCTTATTGTTTCCCATCTAGAAGCTCAACCACAATTCTTTGGTGTTTTAAGAAAATGTGTTTCTCTAAATCAACATATATTTCTGGTTCAAAAGGGGAATAGATTTCTATGGCATGAGTATTTACACTACACAAATGCAAATTTGAAACATTTGAATGTTACTTTTCCATCTACTCCAAGGGGTCCAGGACCTTCTCTGATGAGAGCACCAACCCTCTGCCTTAACTGTGAGGAAAAAAATCTTGCCCTGGTGCTAAAAAAGGAACTAATACTGTGGTGACAGACGACCACAAAAATCTTGTTTTCCTTTAAGATGAAGGGTAGGTCAATAAATGATACTTAGTTGTTTTGAAAGAAGGCTCTGTCTGGAGGGATGCAGGTTATCACCCCAAATCCATGGGATGGGGAATCCATTAAATGATGCCATCCCTTTCTTCCTACTGAAAAAAAATGCAATGACTCTCTCTTTAAGATTGTAGAGAGCACATTTTAACCTTTGGACCCCTGCTAAACCAAATGGGGCAGCTGACAACTGACACCCAGGAAAAAGCTAATCTGCTTAATGATTGCTTTGTGTCAGTTTTTCACCATCCCAAAGGGACCACCCTACCTAACACAATGTGGTATGGCCAGATTGAGGATGAAAAAACAGCCATAATTAGCATAGATCTTGAGAAACTGGACACCCTCAGAGCAGCTGGTCCAGGTAGATTACACCCAAGAGTGCTAAAGGAACTGGCAGACATCATAGTGCGGCCACTGGCAAGAATATTTGAGAACTCATGACACTCAGGAGAAGTACCTGAAGATTGGAAGAGAGCCAATGTGGTGCCTATCTTCAAGAAAGGAAGGAAAGAAGATCTGGGAAACTATAGGCCAATCAGTTTGACCTCAATCCCTGGAAAGATCTTGGAAAAAAATTATCAAAGAAACCACTCTCGACAGGCTAACAGAAGGCAACATTCTGAGGGATAGCCAGAACAGGTTTGTTGAGGGCAGGTTTTGCCTGACCAATCTCATTTCCTTCTATTACCAGGTGACACATCACCTGGACAAAAGGGAAGAGGTTGATATTATATATTTGAACTTTTAAAAAAGCCATTGACCTGGTGTCCCATAATGTCCTCATGGAAAAATCAGGCAACTGTGGCCTCGACTATCCTACTGTCCAATGGCTGGAGAACTGGTTCAAGGTTGGACACAGAAAGTGGTAGTCAATGGAACTGAATCAGCATGGCACCCAGTGACCAATGGTGTCCCCCAAAGCTCTGTTCTCGGACCTGTACTCTTTAACATCTTTATAAACAATCTGGACTCTGGTGTCAGAAGCAGACTAGCTAAGTTTGCTGATCACACCAAACTTTGGGGAAGAGTGTCCACACTTGAGGATAGGCTGGTGATACAGGCTGACCTTGATAGACTTGCAAGGTGGGTGGATGTAAACCTGATGGCATTCAATACAGAGAAATGCAAGGTGTTCTACCTCAGGGGGAAAAAAACCCACATCACACTTATAGGCTTGACAGTCACTAGCACTAAAGCTGAAAGAGATCTGGTGGTCATGACTGACCACAAGATGAATATTAGCTACCAATGCAATACTGTAGCTGGCAAAGTGAACAAAACTCTGGCTTGCATCTACCAATGCTTCTCAAGCAAGGCCCAAGATGTCATCTTCCTACTGTGCTTGGCCTTGGTGAGACTGCAACTGGAGTACTGCAAACAATTCTGGGCTCCACAATTCAGAAAGGGCACGGAGAAGCTTGAAAGAGCCCAGAGGAGAGCCACACACATGATCAGAGGGCAAGAGAGCAGGCCATATTAAGAGAAGCTGGGACATGGGACTCTTCAGCCTGGAGAAGCACAGGCTCAGGGGTGACTTGGTGGCAGTCTATAAATACATAAGGGATGTGCATCAGGATCTGGGAGAATGCTTGTTCACCAGAGCATCCCAAGGAATGCCAAGGTCCAATGGTCACAAACTCCTGCAGACCATTTTAGGCTGGACATAAGGAAAAACTTCCTTACTGTCCGAGCCCTGAAGGCCTGGAATAGACTCCTCTCAGTGGTGGTGCAAGCACCTACTCTGGACACTTTTAAAAAAACAGTTGGATGCTTATTTTGCTGGAATCCTTTGACCCTAGCTAATTTCCTGCCCCTTCGGCAGGGGGCCAGACCCGATGATCTTACGAGGTCCCTTTCAGCCCTAATGTCTATGAAATGTATGAAATATTTGTTCCTTGTATCACTATAATATCACAGGGAAGTAGGGCAGGAAGGGACTTCACAAGTTCGAGTAGTTCTGCTGCCTGGATGGGATCAAGGCAGAATCATCCCTGACTAAACCAATCCAGCCAAGTGCCTGTCCAGATTGCCCTTGAAAATGTCCAGGGATGGAGACTCCACAACTTCTCTAGGTAGCCTGTTCCAATGCTTGACCACCTTGATAGTCAGAAATTTCCTAGTTATCTCCAACTTAAACTTCCTCTCCTTCAGGTTATGGCCATTGTTCCTAGCCCAATCATTAATGAAGGTTTTGAGCAAGATTAGACCAAGGAAGGACCCCTGAGAAAACTCCCTGCACCTGGGCAATGAGCCACTGACAATTGAGTATGATGATACAACCAGTTATGTATCCACTTTACACTGGTTTCATCTAGTCTGTATTAATGTTTCTTAATGAATGAAAATATTGAAGGAGACAGTATCAGAAGCCTTGCTAAAGTCAGGATTTGACTACCGTAAGCAAGCGACAGAATGAGAGAGCTAGATGATAAAGTTAGCATGGTTATGTGGCCTTCCAAAAATAAATAAATAACTAAATAAACAAACAAACAAATAAGATTATGTCCTCATCCCTTAAACAGATACATTTCATGGTCTGTGAATCCACAACATGAACTCCTACCACTCAGAGATGATTAAACTATTACACTCTAATGAACAGCATACCAGCCATTCCTGATGATTAACAACCTTCTGAGCTACAGTGCTGGAGGCGTACAAGTTTCTAGTTAGACAGATATGTGAAAAGCAAGGATTCTTGTATGTGATATATCTACTGAATATTTTTTTGGATATAGATAGATAGATAGATATTCCTAGAGCATGATCTTAGATTATGAGTTACTATATAATTCCAGAACTCCCCAACCTTAAGGGTAGGTAGACATGAAGTATACATGCAACCATGTATGTCATACTATATCCAAACTCAGTTGATCAGAGCATATGACCTAAAATGATACAGATAGATTAATCTATCTAGTTTACTTGACTATATTTTGATAATTTTGGAAACTAAAGATTCTTTCACTATTCTGGCCCATGCACAGACATGACATTACACTTATATTATACGTTAGGCATGAATGGAAATAAACTTAAAACTATAGGAAGCAAACATTTTTTGGCTAAAGAAATGAATGCATGCTCTTATGAATGAATATTCTTAGTCTTTAATTGACAAAGAATGTTTAAGGTATATATATTTAAAATCACATTGAAATATCTTTCCTTTTTTCTTTGGTAGTAAGATGAAAATGTCTCTGTAGTGCACGTGTTAAATTTAGTTGCCTAAGTTCTGAAGTGCTTTTTGGAACTTTTGCCAACTATCAAATGCTTATTCACTACATCAATGATGTCCAACATTTTTAACTGGCGGGCTAGATTGGCAGTATCCAGTCTATCCATGAGCCAGATCAGCAAGTGCTCCTGATCCAGGGCCCAGGTGGACCTAGTGGACACCATTTGGTGGGGAGAGAGCTGGCTGTTTGATTCCAGTGCAGCTCCACAGGGGGAAGAAGCTTGACCTGGCCCAGTGGAGAGGGAAGGGGGCATAGCCAGGCCCCAATCCTGCCCCACAAAAAGGGAAGGGGGTGTGGTCTGATTTTGGGGGGAGGAGGTATGTCCATGCTCCAATCTGCTCCACAGGGGGGAACGGGCCATGGCCCAGATCCAATGGAAGGGAAGGGGATGTGGCAAGACCCTACAGGGGAAGGCAATATGGCCAGGCCCCAACCTGGCCATGTAGGAAGGAAAGGGGGCATGGCCCAGCCCCAGTCCAGATGTGGGGGGAATGACCTGCCTGCACTGGGAATGGGGCTTGGGGATTTGGCATAAGTTAGGGTGGCTGTATTAATAGCCACTGCTCCCCTGCTACCAAATTTTCAGACCCATGGAAAGCTCTGCAGTCCAGATGTGATATCATGGTGGTCCACATTTGGCTCACAGACCAGAGGCTGACCACACCTGCACTACATAGTTTCCTTTCATAGTAAAATATCTTCTGTGGAAGTATCAAAATCCATATAAGGTGATGCAGAAAATACAACCAAGTGGATTGATACCGGTATGACAGACCTCGAATCTGGCTCTCTGATATGATTTCTTTTACCTTTTGTTTTCAGTAAAGCTGGAAACAATGTTAATTTAAGGTGTAAGATAAGCTTCTTTTCCACAAACTTTAATAGGAAAGCAGGGACAATATTTGTCTTATCTTACCCCTTCAAAAATTATTTCTTATATATTTTAATGTTATTTTCTTCTTGGATTGATTTAATTATACAACATAGAAATACCATGGATCAATTATCCCTAGCTACCTGATCAAGTGCATAATGAAGTACAGGGATTAAGGCATCACACTTTTCATGACTCCAAAATTCTACTGCAGAATGCCCTTTTGCTGGAATGAAATTAGGCCTTTATACTAAGAAAAGGATACATGCATGCACACACACTCACTAAAATCAATGTATCTGTTTCCATCTTTAACTTACAAACTTGTGCTTAAATGTATCACTGTGCTGCTTCACATTCATGATCATACATTTTTTTCCCAGGTCCCTACGCCAAAGGGAAAGATCAGTTTAGGGAAAGATTTTTCCTCAGTTTTTGAAGAAAAGCCTGACGTTTATTTTCTGCTGTGTTTTTCCTCATAGATATATATTATGACAAAATTATTGAGGCTTTAAGCATGTAAATGATGTGAAGAGGTCCTCACAAAAGAAAATGTGAAACATTAATTATGCATTATGATAGAAGGCAGAGCATGGTATTACCTTGCCTTTCCTTTCTGCTTGTCTTCAGACTAAACTGGCTAGCTCAGATTGTCTACATTATGATAGTGAAAGCAAACCATAGAACATTTTCAGCTAGGTTCTAGAGTAGTGGAAATGAGTAGAGCTGGATAGCTGATCCTTCACAAATTTAAGTTTTGTGTTTTAATATAATATTCTGAGTAGCACAGTTCCCCAGTACTCAATAATTTAATCCTATTGCATCAAACTCATTACAAAATCCATTTTTCTGAGAGTTGAAAAATAGCATTTCTGTAAAGATATATGCCTATCTAATTTGGCCTTCAACATCTAAGCTAAGCACTGCTTTTATTAAAAAAAAAATGCTTTCAAAAGCTGATACCAAATATAATTTTTGGAGTTAAATAATCTAATGCTTAATGAAAAAGCAGTTAAGTTATTTAGTTCAGGACTATTTTGTTAATAAAAAACCTATTCAGTGACCCCATGTTTGGGGTGTAGGTTTGTTAGATTTTTTCTTTCAATCAAGAAGACATTAGAGTTATGATAATTTCTGTTTAACAATCCAAAGTCCCGTAGAAAAAGTGCCTTTGTCAAAATTAACACTTTAAAAATGTCTATATAGCATGTTAAATGGTCCTTTTGTTACTTCTTAAAACATTCCTATTCAATTTCTTGCTCATTTATAAAATCAAAACCATAATACTTTAATACACAATTTTTGAATAGATGGAATAATTATAAACAAAAAGTGACAAAATGGTGTGTGTGAAGAACACAGTGGGCACATCTACACGTGTCCCTATGGTGCCTTTTACTGTGCTGTTCTTTAGTACTTCTTCTGGAAAGCATGTTGCTACAGAGTGACATAGCAACTAAAAATAATGGTGTGCATGGTGCAGTACAGGCTGTTACTGCACCATCATTTAGTACTTCCAAAAGGAAGTGCATTCGGAAGTACTAAATGACGGCACAGTAACAGCCCATACTGCACCATGCACACAGTTATTTTTAGCTGCTATGTTGCCGTAGCAATGTACTATAATGAGGGAGCACATTGCTATGGCAATGTAGCTGTGGCATCATGGTTCTTGACTGCATGTGCTACATCACCATAGCACATTGCTATGGCAATGTGGTGTCACATGTAGATGCGCCCAGTGTCTGTTAACTTGAAAGATGGCATTAATACATCTTATTACATTTAATACATTTAATTTTTCCCCTTAAATATGTGTAACTATCATATACACGTGTAGAGACTAGCACACTTTCTTTCATCCTGCTTCTATGTAGTTCTTGAAGACACAGTTTCTTTTATCTTAATGATTGTTTTAGTAAAGAAATGATTAGAAGGAATGCCTTGCTTTGGGAACAACTGCAGTCGCTGAATTTAAAATAAGCTAACAAGTTCTGTCTGCTCCTCAGTAATCTCAAGGGTCAATCACAGCAGACATTCAAGTCAGAGGATCTGGATTTCAATACAAATGAGAGTTCATGTCAATTTTAGAGAAAATATTCCTATAGGATAGGATTCCTAAACTCAAACCTATCTTGCAGCATTGACCACAGCACTATCATGGCATTTATTCTTAAACAGAGATCGCATGCACAAACGCTGTAACTTTGGTCTCTTTCAAAAAAGTAAATTCACTTAATAGTCTCAACTTTAAAAGAACTCTACAGTCATCAGTGATCTTCACAAATCTTGTGTTTCTAGACATATTATTGATTTAAATGGCCACATTTTCTATATCAATATACTACAAAAGGATTTTCTTTAGTTAATGTGGCAAAAATACTTGGTATAATTTCTGTGCTATAACATACTTATAATTTCGGTTCTGTTAATGGAAAATGAGAAGGGGCATTTTCAGATTTTTTCTCAACACAAAGATCCCACTCACTAAAATGGAATATTACTTCTTCCCCCATCAAGGGACTCATAAGACTTTTAGTCTCCTGCTTCTGTCATAAAAGGAAAAGGTCATGGTGGCAAATCAGTCTTCTCTACTCACAAAAAGGAGCATGTATATACATAAGTCCATCACTTAGTCTCTCTATTAGTTCTTAAAAGATGAAGAAATGATGGAGACACTTCCATGTGCTGGCCCAAATGGGCATAATTCCTAGATGGTCATACTTACCTGGGGCAGTTTTTCAAATGATTTCCATCCCTTCATACAATGATATGTAAGAGGCTGTAGTTCCAAAGGCATCTGCATGTATTTCTTAAGACTCCTGATTATCAGAGAGAATCTACACCTAAAACCTGAAACCTTATATTAAACCAAACAAGTTTCAAGATTTGAAGATTAATTTCATTCAGTCGTGTGTTGACACTTTGGAGTATCTTATCTCACTCTTTGTCTATGTTGTTAATTTATCTAGGTCTGATTTTAATGTGGATCCCATTTAATTTCATTTGGCGCACAGATAATTCTTTAGAATAGCAAATTAAAATAATGAATAGTACCACGCTATGCAACTGAACAGCAGCCAACTCCAAGTCCAACAAAGAACTATAAAAACAAAAATATTCTTTTAACCTTTGGATGTGACTTCAGAGATTTCCTCTGTAGAGTGGTGAATTCCAAAGTGGTACCTGGGATTGAACCCATCTAGCTGATGATTCTGAAACTTTAAAACACAGAATTTTGGATGCTAGATATTTAAGCCTTATTGATCATTAAAACCATCAGGCAAATATGTGAGGAAAATGTGGCCTATTCTCTATCCAGAGAAATTGTGAACCACACATGTAGCTACACAGTACACAACCTTATTTTGCCTTATGCTTCACACAATAAGAATACCCCTCTTTCATGTTCATTTCAGTCTCTGGCTAAATAAGACCATTTTAAAATAGTAACAATGACTTATTCTGAATGCCTGAAAGCAAGCTGGAGTTAAGGCCTGCCTGCTGATTTCCTATAAGCTAAATAAAGCTGTTAAAGTGATACTTTTTGAGACAAAGATGGATCTTGAGTATAGCTGTCCTAAGCTTTGGAAATTCCATTGTGTGAAAGACTTAAGATGTTGTTCAACCAAATCAACATGACTCTTTAAAATGTTAAAGTTGTTTGTAAAAGAACACTCCAAGTTGAGGTTACCCTTTTTCTATTTTGCATCAATTAAAATATTTCATTTTGACAAAGCCAAAACACTGTATTTTAACTTATTTTCTATTCTAGCCTATTCAAGTTCCTAAACAAAAAGTAATGTTAAAATGAAATATTAAAACATTTAATTCTGAAAATGTCAAAATAGGATGTTTTACTATGATTGGATTTGTCAATATTTTTCTCTAAGACATATTTTCAGCCAAGTTGACACAGTTTTGAAAATATTTTGATTTCAACAGAACAGCATAATCCAACAGAAAATGGGTCTTAGTTTCTGACCAGTTCTAGTCCTTAGGTTAAAGTACTAAAATGAGTCTGAAGAAACTTGAATTCAGTTTCTGGCTTTACTACTGATTTCTTATATGACCTCTGACAAGTCATTTCCTTTCTCTGTGCTTCACTTCCCTATCTGAAACATATGAATACAAAGACTTCATTTATTCATACTCTTCATCTGTAATTCTATTCAGAATAATTTATTCAGAAAGAGACTATTATTTATTATATGTTTGTAGATTAGCAAATTAGGGCTCTGATCCTGACAGTTGCTAGGTAATAAATAATAATAATAGTATATTTACACATAGCCTCGGGCAATTCTATCCTCAGTGGTGTCCAAATTCCAGTTGCAATTAGTGTGAGGGGCATCAAGAGTCTTGACAGGGAAGATCCTCAACAGCCTATCACACTGTTAAATAATCTCACTGTCTGTGAAAAAACTTCCATTCCAATAATAAAACCATGGCAATATTACTGTCTTCCCATAACAATGCTTTTAATTGTAATCAGGCAATAAAAGTTATAACAAGTCAGACACCACTGCCAGCTTCAAATTGAAATCCCAAACCACAAAACTACTGCAATTATTTTCTGATGCAGTAGGACTGACATTTCAATTGGCCAAATACTGTAAATGTTCAATAAAATGCTGCCACAACCTTGTGCAGACATTATTAAAGAGATTTACCAAAAATATATGATGTTTAAAATAGCCACCATCTTTCTAAGGCATGAGAAAAACAATGCAGTAAAATGAATATATATTGTTTTTATGTTCCAGTGTATTTTAGTTATTTGTGATACATTATTTAATTCATCTAAAGAAGTAGCAGCTGTGTTTCAAGAAATATATATATTTATTGAACAGAATCCAATCCACAGAAGCATAAGCCCTTAGTTTAAAATTGCTTTTTTCTTCACAGAGAAAATAATAAAGTTGTACTTTAAACTCTCTTGGTTAATCAGTTAGCTCCAGTACATTTGCTCTTCTTACTCCAAATATAGGAGCCAAATGTACATGTGGTGAAAGGTACATGCAGGGTATGAAGTGAAAGGAATCAGAATAAATGTTAGGACCAGAGTGACTGTCAAATGTAGTAGGATCAGGCTACTTTGTGAAGTAGGTAGATTGTTGCCAGAAATCGTGGAAGAATTTGCCTTGAAGAGGGAATGTTTCATGGGAATAAGGGACAGTAGCTAGGCTAGGTGCTCCTCGCCCAAACATTCAATTAAAGTGTTTGCCTGGAAAAGAATATCAAGATAGAAGTCTCCTCCAAAGACATGAATGTTACTAGCAGGAGAGAATGGAGCTTATTGCAGTTATATTCTGTTAGCATGCTGTATCTTGAGGCATATCTACTTAGCCTTTCTTCTGACTCTGGGTCTGCTTCAGATAGATAAAGTCTTACTCCAGTGATTCTCTACCAGGGTATATGGCACCCTGGGGTACCTTCAGGTCCTTTCAAAGGTGCTACAGGGTTCCATTCAATGCTGACATTGTTAAGTGTGCAAGCATGCTTTACAAGATAAACCCAGAAATTTCAAATAGGAGTCTGCAGTATTAAAACCTTCTGATCTGTTGTGGTCTTCCTGAGTTCTTTCCAACAAAATAATTGCTCTATTTTTTCAGCAGTGAAAAAATGAGTGAAAACAAAAAGCCAGCACTTTCTGAGGTGTGCATTGAGTCTAACAAGGTTGGAAAGTATTTCCCTATCCCTTCATACCTGCTTCGGAAAACACAAGACCAATAGTTAAACAGAGAAAACTGTTTAGGAGTCATCCCACATTGCTAGGACCAGATCTGAGTGAAGCTTCACAACACACAATGACAAAGAGAGGAGTGATTCCCGCCCCCCGCAGCTCTCTCTTTCACCCCCAAAATGGTTTGATATTAGCGTATTTGATATGTGGACTCTTTGTATGTTCCAGGTCATAGTGTTAGAGATGTTTATGTACTTGCCCATTTATCTGCTTAGCTACAGCACAGCTACTTTGCATACTCATTAGCTCTAAGGGCATACTCATTAGCTGTAAGGACACTTGCATGTCCACACTGCCCATGTAATAGGATCTTTAACTGTGCATGAGTGCCCCAAACTGCAGTTTGGGAATGCAGAGTGAAATAGGAGTCTGTACTAAATCTCTCATCATGCACTTCAAGCTCTCCTTTGACAGAGGTGTATGGTGTAATGTGGGAGTCATATACCTATTGGTACATCATGGAATCTGTCTGGCCAAAGAGCCTGACCTGTACAAAAAATGATGGCAGCTGGGATAGGAACTAGAAACTTCCATGTGACACTGCACAGCTTAAGCAGGTGCCATTTTAAGTATATATTTTTAGGCAGTCTCACAATGTTTTATTCCAAACTGAAGTCAAAATGAAATTTCAGCAACTTGGAATATTTTCATTTGTTTTTCACTCATTTTTCGCATAGATTCTAGCTTCCTGTCAGCTCTAGTTATTAAGGGTGTGAGACACTTTGGTCCACGATTTGATTCGAAGAAGATTCAGTCCAATTCAGAGGCCAAATCAGCAAATCTGAATCGAATCAGGAGAAACAAAAGAACTCCAAATAGATTTGGAAAAGATTCAGAACAGATTTGGAGATTTTCAAGAAGGGGAGGAAGGAGGACCTGGGCAACTATAGGCCAGTCAGTCTCACCTCCATCCTTGGCAAAGTCTTTGAAAAAATGATCAAGGCTCACATTTGCGAGAGCCCAGCAGGAAAAATTATGCTGAGGGGAAACCAGCACAGGTTCGTAGCAGGTAGATCATGCCTGACTAATCTAGTCTCTTTTTATGACCAGGTTAGAAAATGCCTGGACACAGGAGTAGGGGTTGATGTCATATACTTAGACTTCAGGAAGGCCTTTGATATGGTATCCCACACCATACTGGTGAACAAGTTAAGGGCCTGTGACTTGGAGACTACACAGTCCGGGGGGTGGCGAATTGGCTAGAGGGTTGCACCCAGAGAGTCGTTGTGGATGGGTCGTTTTTGACCTGGAAGGGTGTGGGCAGTGGGGTCCCACAGGGCTCAGTCCTTGGACCGATACTCTTTAATGTCTTCATCAGCGACTTGGACGAGAGAGTGAAGTGTACTCTGTCCAAGTTTGCGGATGACACAAAGCTATGGGGAGAAGTGGACACGCCGGGGGGCAGGGAACAACTACAAGCAGACCTGGACAGGTTGGACAAATGGGCAGAAAACAACAGAATGCAATTTAACAAGGAGAAATGCAAAGTGCTGCACCTAGGAAGGAAACATGTCCAGCATACCTACTGCCTAGGAAATGACCTGCTTTGTGGAATGGAAGCAGAAAGGGATCTTGGAGTCTGTCGCAGGGCACCTTAGTGCCTGCTCCTAAGAGAGGAGAAACTGCCAGGGAGAGAGCCCTGGCAGAACCAAGTGAGCACAGCTGTGGGTTGCCGGAGCAACCAAGCGGAGCCAGCTGCCTGTAGGGGGCAGGGCCTGGCCCTTATAAAGCTCAGGGCTGAGACCAGGCTGGCAGTTCTCTGCCAGCAGCCGGAGAGGCAGGAGCTCCCTCAGCCGAGATATGGAAAGGAGCCTAAGTCGCAAGTACAGCTCATGATAGCCCTGGAGGCTTGAGCTATGATGAGGAGTTATGGCCAGGCGGCTTGCATTTGTGTTACAGCGTAGGGGCTTGTGGTTTTGCTTTGTGTTTGTATTATTACACCCGGAGGCTTGGGTGAGGCTGTAGGGGTTGGAGGAGGCCTCAACTATAGGGACCCCAGAGAGTGTGGGGTGCCCTAGCGCCAAGAGGGCGCATTATCTACATAGCGCCAGGGAAGGCACAGCTCGCACGCCAGTGTATGAGCAACTGGCGGCAAGGAGCGCGGCCAGTAGGTCGCGGGCGCAACCTGTAGGTTGCAGACGGGGACCTAGACCTTGGATTGTGTGTGGGGGAACATAGACCCCGAAGGCGCAGCTTGCACGCCACTGTGCGAGCAGCTGGCGGCGAGGAGCGCGGCCAGTGGGTCGCGGGCGCAACCCGTAGGTTGCGGACGGGGACCGAGACCCCGGATTGCGTGTGGGGGAACATAGCCCCCCGGCCCCAGGAAAGGGGCGGTATTACTGAGTAGCCCAGTGTGGGCACGGCGAGCCCCAGAGAAGGGGGGAGTGCCATACTGAGCAGCCCTAGAGAGCGGGGCCATACTGAATAGCCCAGTGTGGGCGCGGCGAGCCCCCAGAGAGGGGGAACGCCCTTGTACATTATTGAGTAGCCCAGCGTGGGCGCGGCGAGCCCCAGAGAGGGGGAACGCCATTGTGTTTTATTGAGTAGCCCAGCGTGGGCGCGGCGAGCCCCAGAGAGGGGGAACGCCATTGTGTTTTATTGAGTAGCCCAGCGTGGGCGCGGCAAGCCCCCAGAGAGGGGGAACGCCATTGTGTTTTATTGAGTAGCCCAGTGTGGGCGTGGTGAGCCCCCAGAGAGGGGGAACGCCCTTGTACATTATTGAGTAGCCCAGTGTGGGCGCTGCGAGCCCCAGAAAGGGGGAACGCCATTGTGCTTTGTTGAGTAGCCCAGTGTGGGCGCATGGGCATAGCGAGCCCGGCTGCAGTCTAGTGCGGTAATACCCCTCAGACCAAGGCAGGGCGCTGCGGTTGCCCCTGAGAAGACAGGGAGTAGCAGCGCGGGGAGCCAGAGTCAGGGAGGGTATCCGTGCGGTTGGCCCATAGGACCGGAGGCCCGCTAGAGAGTCCCGGAGCGGAACCACACCGGCAGGGGAGGCCCAGAGTGGGCCAGACGAGAGTCCCAGCAAGAGGCTGGGCATGAGAGAGGGAGCCCAGGGTGGGCCACAGTAGAGAGACAGACCGGACAACGTCCTTTACATCTGCGAGGCTTGGGGCGTGGTATCAGGGGAGGTAGGAGCCACGCATAGCCCATAAGGCTAGGGCGCTTGGGTAGCGCCCATTGTACGGGGAGACCCATGAGGGGTCCAGGAGCTGACAGGCCCGAGGAAACACAAGGCAGCCACCCTACTACATATTCGATCAAGACGTGGCGGGCGAGAATGGAGGGTGCCCTCGGGCCGGAGTAGCGCAGTGAGAGGGCTTCAAGGAGATCACGGCCCTCCGCGAGGACCCCACCGTGACAGAGTCCTAGTGGACTCCAAGATGAACATGAGTCGGCAGTGTGATGAAGCCATCAGAAAAGCTAATGGCACTTTATCGTGCATCAGCAGATGCATGAGGAACAGATCCGAGGTGATACTCCCCCTCTATCGGGCACTGGTCAGACCGCAGTTGGAATACTACGTTCAATTTTGGGCGCCACACTTCAGGAGAGATGTGGATAACCTGGAGAGGGTCCAGAGAAGGGCCACTCGTATGGTTAAGGGCTTGCAGGCCAAGCCCTATGAGGAGAGACTAGGGCACCTGGACCTCTTCAGCCTTTGCAAGAGAAGGTTGACAGGCGACCTTGTGGCTGGCTATAAGTTCATCACGGGGGCACAGAAGGGAATTGGTGAGGTTTTATTCACCAAGGCGCCCCTGGGGGTTACAAGAAATAATGGCCACAAGCTGGCAGAGAGCAGATTTAGACTAGACATTAGGAAGAACTTCTTCACAGTTCGAGTGGCCAAGGTCTAGAACGGGCTTCCAAGGGAGGTGGTTCTCTCCCCTACCCTGGGGGTCTTCAAGAGGAGGTTAGATAGGCATCTAGCTGGGGTCATCTAGACCCAGCACTCTTTCCTGCCTATGCAGGGGGTCGGACTCGATGATGTATTGAGGTCCCTTCTGACCCTAGAATCTATGAATCTATTTGGAAGGCAGTCTTTCAGGGGAACAGAAACTAAGAAGAGAGAGGGGGAGCAAGGGGGGAAAGACTGACATGTGTAGCTGGCCAGTGACTGTGATTTCTCCCTGAGTCCCCTTCCATTCCCAGTGCTCTGGGGGAGAGATATAGAAACAGCATATAAGCCTCTGAAGACTTTCTGTGCCTTTTGTGAGCTGTTTCTGCCTGAGCAACAGCATCTGAAAGGTACTGGACTGGCTTGGCTTCCTACCTAGTCAGTTTCCTGCTACTTCCTGTTCTTGGAAAGGAGTGGATATAGCTTACTAACTAGAATCCCAATACTTATCCCTATCCAATCCATTTCTTTCAATTTATATTTGTTCTTACCCCCCCCCCCCACACACACTGTTTAAAAAGAAAGCTTTATTTTCCCTGGCAGTGAAACCTCTGCACCTATATCCTTGAAACTTGGCAGGCCTCATGCCCTCAGAAGAGGCTACCATCCTTGCTGTTTTCATCCAAGTCTGCCTTAGCATGCACACATGACATCAGTTAAGCTTTCAGCAGTTTGAGGTACAGTTTCCCAGAAACCCCTGCATCTATCTCCTTGTTTGAGGGCAAACATCATGCCCTCAGAAGGGGCTATCATCCCTGCAATGTTTATCTGAATCAGCTAAAAAATGACAAAGTTATAGGTATTTCAGTAATTCCGCATTATAGTCTATGGCCAAATCTCTCCGAACTGGCGCAGAAACTTCCAAAGCCAATTCAACCGAATTGACTCGGGACAATGATCTGAACCCCCAAATCAAATCACTGTCCTCTGAATCAGCCAAATATGAATCCGAATTGAATACTTCCCTATTTGCACAGGCCTACTACTTATAGTCATCATTAAATATCATACATGTATACACTGTATATGATATACTGTAAGCATACAGAAAGCTTAAACATCATGGGTTTAATCACTATCCCTACTACTCCTAAATATTTTGATCCAGGTTTCTACTCATACAGGGAGTTTCACTTGGTAAGCTGCTGAAGTAAAAGAATCCAGAATAGATAAAGCAAGCAAACACAAACCCGGTCACAAACTATGGTGCGGGGAATGAGATGCTTTTATGGAATGCAAGAGGAAATGCATGCTTGGATGAAGTAATGGAATAAAATAACAAATGTATATATATTTTAAAAGAAAGTTTTAGAAATGATGAATCAAAAGAGATAATATTCATCTAGGAGGAAAAGGGAGACACAGGATGACATCTTCTTTAATGAAGTAAAATCCAAGGCTGCCAGGACAGATTGGAATCCCACCAAGAATGAGATTTTGTTACCAGTTTTGAAAGAAATGACATTATGTCCTGACCATGGTAGCCATCAGTAGAATTATATTAGATCAAACCTTCTGCTCCTCCTCTTTCATTACAATGTCATCATAATGTTTAAAGTGTCTGAGCATGCAATACCTTGTATAACTTTAATAAGTAGATTTGCCAGGTGCTGCACTTGCAGGAGGCACATAATGCTTTTAGGGCTGAAAATGAGGCAATTAGATTGTGAGACTCTGATTGGGCATCCCTTCGTTTTTGGAATATGAGATGAACAATTTAGATATTGGCTCTCTGAATAAATTCTGCATATTGCACCTGTTCATTTTATTAAAACAGTGACACCTCCACGGGGGTGAAGGGGGAATACTGGTCACAGAAGGAATGACAGCTTGGTATATGTGTTCCTAGTATTGATTAAATTTCCTGACAATCACACAGGGAAGTTAATTACTGGGAGGTAAATTAACACCCTTACAAGATAATAGAGAAAACAATAATTATATTAAGAACCCAGGAGGCTGAGTTTCTTGGCCTTGGGCCTGAAACTCTAAGCCCCATTTTAAGAATAACCAATGTTGTACAGCTCTGGGGCAAATGGATAGAACCATATTGATTAACATCTTTTTTTTTAAGTGATTAAAAATACCTTCAACTGCCAGTGATTTTAAATTTCCTCAGCCTTTTCACAAGGAGTCTTTCAATTAAGATCTAGAATGAGGCTCACTTTGCATAGCAATTTGTGTATTTTGGTCAAAAGATATAGTGCAGAATGACTAACCTGAGCAATACTATTTCACATGTATTGAGACTGATGGGGTCTTTCATCAACACATTCGCCCCTTCCTGCCTCCCTTCTTACTCATTTAGAATGAAAACCTATCATACGACAAGGTTAATTATATTGCCTATGGAAATCAAAAGAGTTTTCACTTTTAATTCTAGGTATGAATTATTGAGCATGTGCTGCATCTATCTCCCATTTAAAATACACTAAATGGAAAAAAAAAAAAAACATTTTCTCACAATTTTATAAAAGAGTCCTTCTACTGGGAAAAGTATTTTGGGGCAAACAGCACTGTGGAATTTCAAATATGTCTCCTAATAATTCCAGATCAAACATAATCATGTCATAAAGGAAGAGGACAGTTAATTCCAGCTAGAAGGCCTGCAAACTCAACCTGACATCTGAAAGCCAAGTTTGGCTCTATCTTTTCTTTGCAACATCACAGTGGTAAAGGTTCTGCAGATTTAAATATACACATAGTAACTCCTGTGCAAGTCCACGGTCCCCAGATTATACTTTCAGTTACACTACTGCAACCACATTCATTTTCAATATGGAGCAAATGAGGACATACTGTACAATAGCAGTAATTGAAAAACCCAATCAAACAAACTTTTTAGTTCCCTTAGATGCCATCCTAAATAATCTTTCCTTGAACTAAGAGAAACACAGGGAATACAGCAAAACCAAGGTGTTTTAATTAGCTTTTTATCTACAGCAGAATTAGGTGCAATTAGTTAATGCATATTAATGCACATGTAGACGCGACCTGGCACTATAGTGCCGGACTACCCTGTCACTAGAGGGCCGGCCTGAGCCCAGCCCCAGGGAAGATCCAGGGACTGGGGTTCTGGGCACCTGGCCTCTAGCTTCCCCTGCCCCTCCCCATGCCCTTCCACTCTGGGCTTGAAGACCCAAAATATTGCAGATTGTTTCCCCCTTGTGTGTAGTTTCCCACTTTTAAATGGTTTTTTTATTGTTGGAGGGTGGGTAGCGGCTCTGTTGGTCAAGTGGGAAGGAGGTTCTGTTTGTTGAGGAGAGTGACAGGAGGGATGGGGATTGGTGTTGTGAAGGCAATGAAGTTTTTTGTTGTTTCACCCATGTGTGTGTCATGAAAGTGGTGCTGGGGGTGGGCAGGGGTATGTGGGCAGAGGGACAGGGAAGCTGGAGTGCAGTTTTCAGAAACAGGGGGGCAGGCAGGGCCTCCTGCAGCCAGTGCCCTGGCCCCCACTTGTGGGTGCAGAGCTGTCCTGGCTGGAGCCTAGGCAGGGGGGGCTGATGGGTCAGCACCATGGCCAGCAGGAGCACAGGGAACTGGTCATCACTGGCAGGGACAGGGGGAGTGGCTGGAGCAGCCATGGTGCAGGGAGGCAGGATAGGCAAGGAGAGAGCTTCTATGTACTGCTGCTGCACTGGGCACACAAGTCCTGGGCAGGGAAGGGGCTGACCAAGGATCGGACTTTTCCACATGACTGCTAGGTGCTGGCAGCTGGATCTGGCTTCAACATAGCTGCCAAGTGCTAGCAGCCATGTGGCCAGACGCTGGAGCTCCCCTGGTGGTCACAGGGGCACATGGAAGTGCTGCAGGGACTGGGGACTAACTTTAGTGCCAAGTCTAAGAGCTTGGGACTAACTTTAGTGCCAAGTCTCTGCCCGTATAGACACCTACCAAAATTGCTTAATGTTCATTACATTTAGTTGTGCTTAAATGCACAGGTAGACAGACGCATAGGGTAATAGGACTGAAATCAGAGAATCATAGAAAATTAGGGTTGGATGGGACAACAGGAGGTCATCTAGTCCAATGGTTCTCAACCTTTTTTGAATCAGAACCCATATGTAAACATTGATGACCAGTCTTGACCCAATGCCCCTCACTCCCAGCTCTCTGTCCCCCACCCCCAGGTCTCAGCACCACAGTATGTAGGTTAGCAGTTGGGTGTGGGATATGGAGGCAGCTCCAAGCAGCCCCTTGAAAGCTGGATCTCTGACACCCTGAAAAGGAAAAGACACAGTTCCCCACAATTTAAAGAAGAATCCATTTTTAAAGTTTGTAACTCATTTTTTAAATTTGTTTCCAGTCATGTCATATATTCTTGTGACCCACTTTTGGGTTGCAACCCATGGTTTGAGAAACTCATCTAGTTCAACCCCTTGCTCAAAGAAGGACCAGCCTGACTAGACCATCCAAGCCAAGGCTTTTTCCAGCAAGGTTTTAAAAACCTCCAAGGATTGAAACTCCAAAACCCCTCTGGGTAATCTGTTCCAGTGTTTTACTACCCTCCTCATGAGAGAGGGTTTTTTTTTCCTAATATTTAACCTAAACTTCCCTTGCTGCAGCTTAAGACCATTGTTCCTTGTTATACCATCTGCCACCACTGAGAACAGTCTAGCTCCATCCTCTTTAGAACCACCCTTTCTAGAGTTGAAGGCTGCTATTAAATCCATCCTCAGTCTTCTCTTCTCCAGACTAAATTAACCCAGCCCCCTCAGCCTCTCCTTGTAAGCTATGTGCTCTAGCCCCAAACTATTTTTGTTTCCCTAGCTATTTCTGTTACCTGATTATTCCAGGTTTCACCAAAATTGGAATGGGGAAGGGGCATGCATTCCTTCCTAAAACCTTTTGTCTTGTCTTATGGGAAACACCAAATATTACTGTGCCTGCAATTAGTGAAATCATGTTCTTCCCAAGAACATAAGTCTATCGCACAATTAAATGAATATTTTCCTGAATCCTGCTTTGGAAAGGTTGGCAGAGCATAGGAGTTGATCTCTTGTATTGCTTTGCATGTATTGTATATGGAATGGAATTATGCGAGGTCCAAAAATTGCTCACAAAAATGAATGAGTACATAATACAGTAATAAGCAGATTGTCCACTCTACTAGGACTTTCTTTCTTTATCCCTTTAAATTGCAGCACTTTATGCAAAGAGGTGTGTGTGGGCATGGGGGAAAGGGGGTTGGACAGGAGAAAAGAATGTTAATAATTCAACTTACACAAAAATTGAAAAATGCAATAATAAAATATCTCTCAACCAGATTTTCAGTTGGTGCAAATTGAAATAGTCCCATTGACTTCAGTGGATTATGCTAATTAATAATCACTACTGAGGATCTAGACCGCATTTTAGATGAATTCTTCAATATTTGGACTTTTTCTGATGACTGCATATTACCGGATGTAAAATGCATCAGCCCTCAGCAGCAGGAAATCTATCAGTTATTAAGGAATTATAAAATGTTTCAGACATTCTTTATGAAGCCTAAATCCAGTGAATCCAAGGATTTAGGGGAAAATAACATAAAAAGCAAAGCAGCTCAACTAATACATATCAATCATAGCAATGATGGAAATTGGGCACATAATGAAAATATTTTCAGCAAATATTTATTGAAGTATTAATATCAATTGACTTTTGATATGTTTATGCTGCTTTTGCTTTCTGCAGACACTGAGAGTTTGAGTATTTTAAAATGATCTGTGTGAAGTAGATTTCAAAGTCAGACATGAGTATTTACAGAAAACAAACTTTAAATCTATGCATGCCTTTGTTTTCAAAGCATTTCACAGTCAGGGAAATATGCACCTATAGAACCATCTTCACTTCATGTCTAATTTTGAAATTAGAAATCTAATTAAATGTATTTTTTCCCACTTTACTTACATAAGCATATGATAAAAAAAGGTGGCTTGCTTTAGGCCAGGTTAGATAGTAAAGCTATCCATCCAACATGTATGCATATGTGCTACTTCTATTTACAGTATTTTAATAACTATACCTCATGTTTGTAACAGGAAAGTTTTGCAGTGCCATACTTATGATTTCATTATAAAAATCTTAAACAATAGAACTGAAAGGACCTGCTTGAGGCAGGATCACCCAAAACCACTCTAAGCAAGTATTTTTCTAATCAATACTTTAAAACTTCCAGAGATAGAGATTTGATGATATCCTTAGGTAATCTATGCCAATGTTTATACAGGCCTATAATTCAAAAGCTGTCTAAACCTAAATACAACATAAATTAAATTATTTTCCAATTTATATTTGTCATGTGATTGTTTTGTTTTATATGTAAGATTTAGCACTTGTTCTAACTGTATTTCATTTGGTTAATTTTGCACTGTATTCTAGTTGATCAAAATCATTCTGAATCTTTATTCTATCCTGCAAAGTGGTATAAACTCCACCGAGCTTGGTGTCATCTGCAAATTTGCTAACTGCACTCATACCCATCTTCCAAATCATTAATAAGATATTAATCAGTACTTGACACAGGACAGGGAGCCCACTCAATAGCTTCTCCCAATTAGGCACTGAGCCACTGATGACAACTCTTTGAGCACAATGATCCAACCACTTACATATCCATTTTACAGTAGTTTTATTTCAAATGTATTCCTTTGCTTACTAATGAAAATGTCATTGAAGACAGTGTTGAAATCCTGGTAGTGCTCGGGGGAACAGGGACTCCCCCAATGCCTGCTGGTTCCCCCTGACTAATAGGTCACTAGATCCCCCCTCAGCCTTCTCTTGTGGAGGCTGAACAGGTTCAGGTCCCTTAGCCTCTCCTCATAGGGCCTGCCCTGCTGCCCCCTGATCATGCGGGTGGCCCTCCTCTGGACCCTCTCAATGCTGTCCACATCCCTCCTGAAGTGCGGCGCCCAGAACTGGATGCAGTACTCCAACTGTGGCCTGACCAGTGCTGCGTAGAGCAGGAGGATCACCTTCTTGGACCTGCTTGAGATGCATCTGTGGATGCATGACAAGGCACGGTTGGCCTTCCTGACAGCATTCCCACACTGTCGGCCCATGTTCATTTTGGCATCAATAATGATTCCAAGATCCTTTTCTGCCTCTGCACTGACAAGAAGGGAGTTCCCCAGCCTGTATGCTGCTGGTTCTTTCTCCCCAGGTGCAGCACCTTGCACTTGTCAGTGTTGAAACCCATCCTGTTCTCATATGCCCACCCCTGTAACCTGTCTAGGTCCAATTGCAGCCTATTCCTCCCTTCTAGCGTGCCCACATCTTAATGTCATCAGCAAATTTGAACAGGGTGCTTTTTACCCCCTTGTCCAAGTCACTGATGAAGATGTTAAACAGCGCGGGTCCGAGGAGCCCTGGGGGACCCCACTGCCCACATCCCTCCAGGTCGAAAATGACCCATCCATAACTACTCTCTGGGTGCGGCCCTCCAGCCAGTTTATGACCCATTTGACTGTGTAGGTGTCGACACCACAGTCCCCTAGTTTTTTAATGAGAATGGGTTGAGAGACAGTGTCGAAGGCCTTCCTGAAATCCAGAAAGACTACATCCACTGCTACCCCTACGTCTAAGGATTTTGTGACCTGGTCATAAAAGGCCACCAGGTTGGTCTGACAGGACCTGCCTCTAATTAACCCATGTTGATTGCCCCTAAACATAACCTCCCCTGCTGGCCCCTCGTGGACATGAGCCAGGATAATCCTCTCAAAAAGCTTACCCAGGATCGAGGTAAGACTGATTGGTCTATAGTTCTCTGGATCCTCCTCCCTTTTTTGAAAATGGGAACCACATTGGCCCTTTTCCAGTTCTCTGGCACCACACGAGAGCACCACGACTGCTCATAAAGCCATGCCAGGGGTCCCTCAATGACCTCTGCTAATTCCCTCAGCACTCTGGGGTGGACGTCATCAGGACCAGCTGATTTAAATACGTCCAGTCCCTCCAGAAGTTCCCTGACTAGATCCTCACTGACTCTGGGCCTGGGTGCACCTCCCCCAGGGCCTGAGGGGGTTCCGGGGGCCGGGCTGATCTGGTCCCTGTTGAGGAAAATGGAGGCAAATAAATCATTAAATAGGTTAACCTTGTCATCTGGTGCAACAACCAGATTTCCTAGCATGTCTTGCAGAGGCCTCACGTTACAGGGTACCTTCTTTTTGCCCCTTATGTATTTAAAAAAGGACTTCTTGTTGTTTCACCAAAATTAATCTGGGTAGCTAGTCCCAGTTCCATCTCCGCCTTGGCCTTCCTGACCACCCCTCTGCAGTCTCGAGCTACCGAGGTATAGTCTTTCCTGGTGGTGACCCCTCCCTTCCATTGAAAGACCTTTAACTTGAATGGTTCTTGTTCCTTAAGGATGGGTACTATTTCTGCCTTTGTCCAGCCACCAAATTTTTATGACACAAATAAATGTCCCTACTCTTTTTTGTAGCACATCAGTGGCATGACAGAAAGCAACATTATATACCATATTCACTTGAATATAAGATGACCCCACCTTATACTTAGATTCTATATAAAGAAAAAGTGTATATTTACTATAATGTTCTAGGAATAAAAATATAATTATTGGAGTTTTGCCTTGAATATGTCCTCCTACTACTGCTACAGAAGGGAAAATAATCCAGGGGGGAGGGGGTCAACTTGACCCCTTGTCCTCTGTTTCCCCAACTTTTTTCTCTTGAAGCCCCATCCCCCCAGCCCTTAATATCAGACCCTGCTCTTTCTGAGCACATAGAAGGTACAAATTTGAAAACACTGACTCTGTACTATATGTACTCATAGACTTAATTCATCTAGAATTTAGGTATTTTAACTTTTTTTAAAGCGGTTGCAAGTTTTAGCGTGGATACTCCATTAACACACTTTTAGACGGTAGTTTATAGTACAAACCATGCATAATATTAATCCAAAGCCAAAAGCTCATGATTTACCATATACTTAATTGGGCCCCAGCAGTGTGAACAGCATTCCAAGCCATGGTGACCCCCACAACTCAGCACTGCTCAGTAAGTGTGTGTATTCCAAATACACCCACAAAGTATTCATGTGGTAATTCACTTCCACTCATGAAGGGAATTCAGTGTTCTTGTCATAAGTCCTGGGATCCTCCAAAAATGTATATGCAGATAAGGTGCAAGGCATTCTGGTTTGGCTCCAGCTGATGGAGAGTGGGGCCATACTAATCATATACAACAGGCTGAGATAGGGAATGACAGAAAGATTATGGTTGACCCATTTGAGGCCCTGTTTGGTGATGTTTGCTAGACATTTAGGGCTGGTGAAGAATCAGGAATCATTGGAAATGGTAAAGTTTAGCTGTGGAAGTGAAGAGAAAGTTGAAATGTATGAATCATGTAGTGATTCACCATGACTTGAAAAAGAGTTGGTGCTGAGGGGGACGACACTCAGTAGGCACTACCACATATCTTGTTCAGTTAGGATGCACTAATCTATATTTGTGATGGGTTCCCATTACTAAGTTTACCTAATGTGAGCTATGTGTTTTACAGTTGTGCTCAATGTAGACTGTATTTAATCAACTTCATCTTTGGTTTCCATTACTGAGAATGTGCTGCTTCTGGCAGCAGTTTAATGTTAGATCAGGAATCAGCAACCCCTGGCATGTGTGTCGAGCACAGCATGTGAGGCCATTTTTCTTGGCACACCACCACCAGCCTGGGCTCTAGACACCTGCTGCCAGGCACGAAGCCTGGGCTGCTCCCAGCAGGCAGCTTGGTGGCTGCAAGCCCTTTTGCAAGCAGACCAGGCTCTGTGGTTGGCAGCAGCTACCCAGTGTATCATGAAACCTTTTTTTGCCTGCTCCCCCATCTACATGAAGCCCCTCCATATGGCAAAAAGCCCCTTTTGCAGTATTTGCCCCCTTTTGGGGATGCTTTCTCATTTCTACCTTTTCTTACTTCCTCCCTCTTCTTTTATTATATTAGTATTATTTTTATAGAATATAAGGTGTACTTGTAATAAAAATATAATTTGTAGATGCTTTTATGGCTATAAAATAGTATTCTGCAGTATGTCCCCCTCCCCACCATTGTATTTGGTATATTTGGTATATTTGTTGCATGTGCCATGGCATTTCACGTTTTAATATTTTATATTCTATGCTTTTTAGCTTTGTAACAAATATACTTTAAGTTTAAAAGTAAGTTGTACCATGTAACAATGTTAGCAAGGGCAGGAATCAAACCACTCTGTATGGAGCAGGTCCCTGAATGATTCTTAATTCACTGCGTAACACAGTAGCTAGACAGGATAACAAGCTAATGAGCAGCAATTAACATCTATGAAATGACAGACCAAGGAGAGGAAAGGATCAATACAGAGCCAGGAACTCCCTGAAACTTCACTGTTAAAGGTATGCAAGCCCCAGTTTGAACTAATCACAGCAGTTAATCAAACTTCATCAACAGACTTCCAAGACTGCATGTAACTGTGGATATGACCCCTGCGGATGACAGCTGCCATGTAGGAACCACCAAGGGGGACATCCTACAAGGTCAATGACCCCTAGATTGGGTAAGCCTGAAAATTGGGGAGTCACCAAAGTCTGCCAGAGAGAGATAAAAGGCAACAAAGAATGACTCCCAATAGCACCCTCTCTGACCTGCCCAGCACCCTACCTGCCCAGGCAGAAGGATCAGCCAGTGACCTCCTTCTGAAGCAACATCACACTGAAAGAAGCCTCAACTGGCCATCGACAGTGGACTCCAGCACTTGGGGATGACATGGTGCTTAGTGTTTATAGCTAGCTACTGTGTGTGTGTGTGTGTGTGTGTGTGTGTGTGTGTGTGTGTGTGTGTGTGTGTGTGTGTGTGTGTGTGAGGGGATCAGCCCCAAGGTTTATGATCTAACTTTTGCATCCATCTAATAAACTAAAATTTTATGATGATCCTGTGAGTTGGTCCTTTGTAGCCAACACCAGAGCCTGGGCCAGTTGCAGCCAGGAGGCTGCAAACATCTGCTCTGGGCTCCAGCATTAGCGCCATACTTGCGGGTGTATGCACGCCTCAGAGTGGATGGTGGGGGAGCAGCCTGAGGCAGTGCAACCCTGGCTTCTCCCCCACTGCTGGAACAGAGCTGATGACTGGGATCCGGAGCCCAGTGCAGCTGTTTGTAGCCAGCCTGGGCTCTGGGCAGCAGGCAGCAGGCAGGCTGTAAACAGCTGCGCCGGGCTCCACAGCCCCGGCTTCAGCTCCATGCTGGCAGTGACTGCATGTGCACCTCAGAATGGACAGCAGGAGGGCTGTACTGCATCACACTAACCCTTATCCCCACCATCCACTCCTAGGCATGAGTGCACCTGCCAATATGGATCTGATGCCAGAGCCCCGAGCAGCTGTTTGCAGCCTCCCGGCTATAGCCAGCCCAGGCTCTGGTAGCTGCTGCCATCCACGGAGCCTGGTCTGCTTGCAGCAAGGCTTGCAGCTGAGCCCACCTGACTCCCACCCACTTTCAGCCCAGCCTCAGCTGAGCCCCCTACCAGGATGAGGTGGGCACTGCCTCTTTCCAGGAGCACCGCACCTTTTGCACGCTTAGCTGTGCAGGGTGGGTGGGTGGTAAGCCTGATGGGCAGGCTACAGGCCAAGGTCAAGGCTAACTGCTCTGTAGCCTGGGTGTTGGCTCCCTGGGGACTCTGGAGGGACCAGGGCAGTGTTGGGTTGGACTCTGTCCAGTGGCCAAGGAGCCCAGCTCCATGCACCCGCTCATCTGGTTGTGTGTGTTTGTGTATACACACTTGTCTGGTTCTGGATGTGTGTGTGTATGTGTCTGTTCTGGGTGTGTTCTGGTTCTCTCTGTGCACATAGTTGTGTGTGTGTGTGTGTGGTTCTCTGCTCTCTTTTTTCTTTCTCTTTCTCACTCCTTTTTCTCTTATTTGTCTCTTTTTTCTCTCTCTCTTTCATTGCAACATGCTCAACAAAAAAGGAATACACAACAACAAAGGCAACATTTATGATTATTAAATATACTAATATGCAGTGCATCCTGCCATGTACCACCGCCCCCACCCGCCCACCTCCATTTTGTTTTTATGGCATGCCAGCACTCTGGCACCTTCCAAGGTAGATATTGTGGGTTTTTTGACACTCTGGCCAAAAAAGATTGCCTACCCCTTTGTTAGACAGTGTATTTAATGATATTTCCTTATATGAAAATATAAAATGATGAGCTTTTCCCCATGTTGACTGGAAAAAAACCCCATCATTTTCTATTCAAGTAAATATGGTTTAAATTCTGCTTTATTGAGGCAGATGTTTGTTTGCTCTGTGGTGTGGAGCTCTCTTCACTCTCTGCACTCTCCAGATTCCCCAGGAAGATGCTTTGGGGGCTTGAGCAACCCAATCTTGTAGACTGTGCAGGATCAGACCCCTTGAGCCCCTGGATCATCTGCATGGCTTTCTCCACTTATAGAGACATGCCCTGAGGTATTTCAGGGCACCTCTCTGCAAGCAGGGAAAGTTTGGGTTTCTTGTTTATGGAGACATGCCCCAGAATCTCCTGAGGCATGATCCATAAGTGAGGAAAGCCCACATGCTTTCTGCTGTGAAGGCACAGGACCCAGGAAGTTCCTGGCATTCTGTGCTTCCATGCCAGGATCCTCATGGTCTTGAACCTCTGTGATGAGACCTGCACTGACCTTTGCTTCACACAGAGGCACCGGGGGCTGCAGGTGCCAGAAAGGAAGCATAGAATGGAACAGAACCTTGAGAATTCTTGGTACCATATGCTTCCACATCAGGAACTGAGCTAGCCATGAAGCATGGACCATGTGGGTCCCAGCATGGACACAAAAAGCACCAGAAATTCCCTAGGTCCTGCACTATATTGTGCCTTGGCATAAAACATGAGTCAGTATAGGTCCCAGCATGGAGATGCAGGAAGCCAGGAATTCACCAGGTCCTATGCCACCCTGTCCCAGGACTTGTACTTTCACTTGAGATATTGGTCAGCATGGATCCAAGTCCAGGCAAGGAGGTGAGGGACAATGAGGGATATGGAGAATCCCTGGGTAAGGGGGACATGTTTCCCATTGTCCTGCATCAGACTTCTGAAATGGGCAATGTGTTTCACCTAATAAAGCAGAACAGCTGGGACACATTAGATGTTGCTTTGTTTGGCAACATCTCTAACCTGTAATCTCTAACCTGTTCTGTCCCTAATCTAGGTTGATTATAACCTCCCCTCTATACTTGAAGGTTTTGTCCTTATTCTAACTTTATTCTTTAAGACATAAAAAAAAGATATTAAATACTTCAGATTTCTCAGCATCGTCCATTAATGGATTGTCCTCTGTGCCTATGTCTGAACAAGATGCTGACTGAACAGTTGTTACTGTACAGTCATTTAGTACTGGTGTACACACGTACTTAATGACTAAGCAGTAACTGGACTGTACAGTAGCATTATTGACCAACTTTTAGGTGATTCTGACTGCACAGTAGTTCATTACTACTGTGCAGTAGCATCATTTCCACACTTTGTGCCATGCAACACTACTGCACAGTAGGAATGAGCTACTGTGCAGTCAGAACCTTTTGTAGATGAGACCACTGTTCATAAAGGACTTACTTTTTCTTTGGTCTTTTTCTTCTAAGATACTTTTAGGATGCTTTTTTGTTGCATTTATTTTCCCTGAAGGCTGCATCTCTTGTCTTCTTGATTTTTCTCCTTGCATGTCTATGCAACACTCATGCTTATCCCTAGTAATAAGGTTTCCAGTTTTGTAAGATTCCTTTTTTGAATTTCAGGTCACTGAGTTTAGCCAGTTTAGCCAGACCAGTTTCTTGCTACACATCCTATCCTTTCTTTGCATCAGGATAGCATCAAGATATCTTTTACATATAGCCAGCTCTTTTAGACAGTTTTTCCACTCAGACTTGGCTCCCATGTGAGTTGGTTAGTCTGCTATTCTGAAGTACAGTTTCTTTATACTGTTGCTCTCTTCTTTCCTTGTCACTATCACACAACTGCCTTCTGCCTTCATATTATCAACGAATTCTTCCCTATTTTTGAGCACTAAATTGAGAATTTCTGGATTGCTTGTGCCCTTCTGTGTTGGTCATTAATAAAGGCATGGCAGGGCAGCTCCACACCCATGCAACCATGATGCATAGGATGGTGCCAGATCCTGCTGCACTGATTGCAGTGGCACAATCATCCACTGCTATGATGATAGCTGCTCTTGCACCCTTTTGCCCCTCCCTACCCGGCCACCCTACAAAAGTGGTACCTAGGACAGATGTCCCAGTGGCCCCTCCTCAGTTATGCTACTGGTAATCACAATTATTCAGTTACTTGTCTGAAAAAAGCTTCACCCACTTCTTCCTGGGTTGGTCTATAAGAGATACCCATCATAATGTCAATGAGAAACTGGGTGCATATACACATGCATTGATGTGCCATAATTACTGGACATTAAGTTTAGTACCTGTAATAACGAAAAGGTACATGCTTTTTTAGTAACACTAATATTCAGTAGACTAATTCTACTGAGCACTAGCACATTAGCATAGCTTTGGCACAATAGAATAGTAGATACACCCACTGAGAAGTAAATCATCATTAAAAATGTTTAGGCTTAAAAAAATGGGGAGGGAGGTTGAGGGGGGAGGTTTCTGCTTTGTTTTTGAGAAATTCCTATAATTTTTTGTAGGCTTACCTCTAAACCAGGTCTTTCAAAACAAGGTATTCAAAAAGGGTTTGTTTGGGGTTTTTTTCTTTAAGGTGAAAATCAACAGATAAGCACTTGGTGGGGGGAAGAACACAATATAGGATGAGAAGCAAGGTGTATGTGTACATTACATGCAAATAGATATCTACACAGAAAAGGTTTGTTTTATAAGTTTCAAAGCATTATAATAAATAACATAAAAAATTGATTTGATCGATCATGGTTTCAACAGTTAGAACTATCCTGCCGTCCAGATCATTCTTTTATTTTTTCATGTTAAAACACATAGTATGATGTCAAGATTTAACTTTCATCTATTACTATAATTTTTGTTTAAATAAAATGGAGTAACCCACTTTAATATGCATAATTTTATTTTTTTTCTTTTCATCAATCCTTGTCATGATTTTTTTTAAAGAAAATAATAACATTGTCTTTTTCAGAAAAAAAAAACAAAAAACTTTTGCTGTTGTTGATATGATTCCTCAGTGGTTTTAAAAAGAAATTGCTATATAAGATGTTGGTATAAGTTAGGATTTTTTTTTTTTAGATGGAATCTAAATCTGCATTGCTGCTGTTCAAACATATTGTTTTGTGTTCTGCCCTCTGAACAGTGGTTTTCCCTCCTGTTCATGGCAGCCTTTCAAGTATTTGAAAACTATCATGTCTCCATTCATCTCCTTTTCTTAAACTACCTAGTTTTCTCAACCATTTCTTCAATAGCTTTAATTCCAACACCTTAATTATATTTACCACTCACCTTTGGATCTCCTTCAGTATTTTCTCTATCCTTCCCAAAATGCAGATGCTAAAGTACTCAATACTTCACCTGAAGCCTAAGCAGCACCGAGCAGAGTGGTACTATTGTTTCCCATGTCTTAAAAACAATAAATATTTATTTATGTACAATATGTATGTTAATGCATCATAAAAATTCATTAGATATTTTTGTGACTGCATCACATTGAAGCATGTTGAATATGTGATCGAGTCAAATTCCCAAATCCCTGTCAGCAATGCTTCTGCTTAGCCAACCATCTCCTATTCTAAGTTTGTGCTTTTAGTTTTATTCCTTTGGTATAGGACCTTACCTTTGTCTATGTCCAATTTCATTTTTTTGTCTATAGTCGTTTGTCAACTTAACCTCTGAAATTCTTATCCTTATCCATCAAAGTGTATGCAAGCCTTCCTTCTAAAGTTAAAGTTCTCCTTCCCTACATCAAAATTCTTAATAAAAATGTAAAATAACACTGGACTGAAAACAGACTCCTGTGATATATCACTTAAGATTTCCTCTCATTCTGATATTGATCCATTTATAGTTACTCTATGCCTGTGGTTATTCAGCCAATGATGTATCCATTTAATAGTAATTCAGTTAGCCAACATACTTTCTGCTTACAGAGGAGAATATCATGTAGGGCTATATGAAAACCCTTACTAAAGGGCAAGAATATTATGACCAGTCTGCTCCATTCACCTCCATAACTAGGTACTCTGGCAAACAAGGACATCAAGTTGGGTTAATATGGATTTCTTCTTAAATTTATGTAGACTGCTAGTGATCATTCCTTCTTGCTCCCGGTGTTTATATATCAATAATTTAAATATTCTATCTAGAAACATTCTATGTTATGTATTTATGTCAGCCTGATAATTTTGTAATTCCACAAGTTCTCATATAATTCTCCAAGTCTTTCCCTTTTTTTTAAAGATGGAGTTATGTCAACCATCTCCAATCTTATTGATCTTAGTTTGTATCCATAATGCAAATATTGTTACAATTGGCTCCAGGATTTTTTCATCCAGTTCCTTCAGAGCCCTGGAATCATTTTCATCACATCTTGCAAATTTAAATCTATTTAAATTTTTCAAAAGGTCTTTGATATACTTTTTACTTATTGTGATTCTTTTCCCTTCTCTTTTCTTTATATCACTTATGTTATCTGTCTGGTTGCATGGGTTCTTTGTTTTTGGTTTGGTTTGTTTTTTTGGTCTCTTTGTTTTATGAACACTTACAAAGTGTGAAAATTGAGCAGCTTTGTTTTTTTTTTCTATATTATCTTCCATTAAGATCTTAGCCTGAGTATTGGGCAAGTGGGCCTCCGGTTTCTTTGTTCTGTGTTTTCTCTCTGACATTTAAAGAAATGTGGTGGTCCAAGATATTCAAGACCTAGATAATCTAATGGTCTCTTCTGACGTCAAGATTCATGAAACTATGAAACAGTTCATTGTACAGAAATATAAGATAAATTAAATTCAATCAAAAGTTTCCTGTTCAAACTATAGAGTTAATAATTGGAGCCTCTCATAACATTTTTCGCAAGGAAGATTTAACTTAAGCGTATTAAATTATCAAGTGCCTAATTAAATGTGCTACATTTGGATGTATGGCTTCAGTATTGGTGTTGGATAATAAAACAGTGGCTCATATTGCAAGAGTTGTAGCTATGTCTGAAGGCTACAATATACAATTGTGTGAATATAGGATATGAAAAAGAATAAACAGATGGCTCAGAGTAAGCAATTTAAAATAGCACCATTGTCATTTATTTGCATGAAAACTCAGCACATACTCTGACATTAAGAGGTTATGTGAAATCAAAGAGCTAATTTTGTTCAAGTATCTGTTTCTGGAGGGTACCTAGCATAATAACAAGCCAGCCAAGGTCATTGTGAGAGAAGTAACATACTGCTGAAAGTTTCCATTGATCAAAATAGGATTCAAGGTCTTGAAAGGTACCAGAAAAGAATGAATCAAAGAAATGTACAGATAGTAACGAATGCACTAATTCACATTTTGAATGTAATTTGGTCACTAAATTTCAAATCATAATTGTTCATGAGAGAAAATGCTGCTTGCTATAAAGCAATCAAGGAAAATTCTGAATGCATATCAAATCCCACTTTTTCTGGAAATTAGTTATATTTGTATATGGCTAAATACAGTCAGCCAAAAAGCCAAAGGCTAAGTTAATTCAATCATCACAGATTAGTCTAAACTGTGTAGATTGAACCAAAAAGTAAGTGAACAGACATTTACTTTTCATCCCAAAAATGAAGCCACATGCCTGCAGTGACTCAAGCCAAAAGCCAAGGGGCAGTAGAGAATGCCTTCCTGCTCAGCAGGAGAGATCGTTTGGGCCAAGGCTGGCCTGCCTGCCCTGTGAGGGACAGTTTGCAGAAAAGGTGCAAAGCATCCTGGGATGCTGGGGGACTGTCAGTGAAATTGAATCTGGAGGGGATTTGGGACAGAAATGCAAAACAGATTTAACCTAAATCAGTTAAGTCTGATACTATATCCACCCAGGTTTATCTTAAACCAGTTTTGGCCATTTTGAAAGCAGTTGATATGCTCTGAACTTCTCTTGTGTTATGGACTTGAACCAGTTTCCAAATATTTATACTGGTTTATATGTAATGTCTCTAGCCCAAGTATACAGTTATATGCGTAATATTTGCTTATCTACTTTTGTGTGCATTTAACATGACTCTGTGTACCGGCTGGGTTTTTATACATTCAATGGGTGTGTTATGTAGTATAAATGTGTGTATTTGCAGTTACAATATTTGCAACAGATTTGGTCTTTAACTCTACACATATGTCAATGTGTGCATCTTTACAAACCAGGCCTTCGGAATCTATCTAGAAAGGAAATGTATATATCTCTTCTTTTTTTAGGGGGGGAGACAGGGGCAAAGGGAGTGTAGTAGGACTGAGAAAACATTCTTAAAACATTTCTCCCCATTACTGGAGAGCTAGGGGAAGATTTAATATAAAGAAGTTAAACACCCAAAGATTTCAAATGGAAGTTAGCGCTGAACTGCTATTTCTGCTTTTGAAAATCTACCCCACAGTTATTTTATCTGAAAATAACAGAGAAGACATAATTTAGACACTGAACACGACATCTTATGAAAAGTTTACATTCTGCTTTCTTTAGGACAAATTCGGACTCCAAATACATGTATAAGACCTTGGTGAAACTCAACAGGATCAACAGATCTGATAGCATAATTTGTCTCTTCATTTGAAGATGCATTTCTTACATATTTAAGGTAAGGAAAGAAAATGGAAAGTAAAAATGGCCAGAAAATTAACACACTAAATTTACAGTTAGACCATAAGGTGTACCTCTACTCTGCCTTCTGCCTTATATATTTGCATCTATTTGGACAAGAATAGCAAAAATACCATTCCTGTGCAGAAGGAAAGCAAGAGGTTGTGCTATCTAGTGGCTCATGTTCCTGCTACAAATAAGCAAGTCTGAGTTTTGTTAGTTATTCTGATACAGATGTAGCATATGACCTTGGAAAAAATGTCCTCTTTCTCCTTCCCATTCCACTATTTGTCAGTCTTTTACATTTAACTTATAAGTTTTTTGGGAAAAAGTAAAAGGCCAATGAACGTATTAGGCTCACAAACTCATTTAAATGGGACATGCCTAAGGACTGCAGAATTGTCCATATTTACCAGATGTACATTAGATGTAAACTGTGTAACACAGTTTCTTGCCTCATGACAGTTTTTGTTGAAATGCGATACTAATGTGTATCAAATACGTCTTTAATATTTCATAACACTCATAAAATCTCATTATAACCAATGTCATTGGAAAGATGCTGACAGACTCTGTGTAACTTTTCTATGTGGAGACCTTTTCTAATAGTAATACAATTATGCAGTTAGTGGAGGTTCTATGGGGTATGACTAAATCTTTTGTCAAATGTCATATCATCCTCCCCATGACACAAAATAGTACCGGGTACAAAACAACATTTCACCTATGTTGTCCTTTTTTTTCAATAAACTTCTTTATTCAAACAATATAGAAAATGTAAAGTTGAGGATTAATTTTAATTCTGCCTTTGGAAATCATATCTCACTTCCCATTATGTATTGTTTATATTTGTTAAAACAAATATTAGGAAAAAAGGAAGTCATTTCATGGAGATACTATAATTTATATTTGTGCTGGTAACAAAGACCAAAATATCATAACAATTTAAACTGATGTTATGTAAATTGATACCAAAATTGAATATATTGGAAGAGCCATTTTTTAAGCATGGATCACCTTTGGTATATCAATTTTTTCCTTAGCATTATATTATGAAATGTGCTGTGAGAATATGTGATTCATAAATGCATCAATTTTACTTATTTCTTATCTTGCAGACAATTTCCTTTTCTTTTTTCTTTTTGGCCCAGGTACAGAAAATTAAAACCTACGGGTGCCTATACACATGCAGGGAGGCTGTTCTGATGCGCTGTAATTACAGCGTGTTGGAACATGATTAATTACCACATTCCAGCAGACTTCAGCATCATGTGTATCAGTGTCCCCACACTGGAAAATGGCAGTGGGGGTGTTTTAACTAAAGCTTGTTTAACTAAAGCACCCCCACTGCCATTTTTCACTGTGGGGATGCTGATACACATGATGCTCCAGGAACTTTAATTAGAGTATCTCTCAGAGCTGCTCTAATTGAAGCGCCGTCTCCCCCACTCCTCCCCATGGCCTCCTGGAGCACATGTATAAATGTCCAAAGAGCCCACAACTATATGGGTTGCTGAATTTCTTCCAATTGAATTTCTTCTAGGTATTGATAGAAGGGGCATTGTGCCACATGTAGGCTTGCTGACTATGTATAAGTGGTCAAAAATTGTATCAAAATCTGCAGAATGTCAAAATAATCTTTAGAGAGAGAACCTTAATGAAGAGAGACGTTATAAGCTGTTAGAAGTGCTTCAAAGTGGTTTGTTCTCCATGCAATCAAATATTTATTTTATTTAGTTCTACCTAGCTTCAGCTAAGTCCTCCTAGATGTGAAACAGTGCCAATGTATTTGATAGAAATGTGATATGCCCTCTAGATGTTATTGGTAATTTGTGTATTGTTGGATTCATCTCTCTCTCTCTCTCTCTTTATATATATATATATATATATATATATATACACACTATAATTTATAGTATATATATATATATATATATATATATATATATATATATATATATATATATATATATATATATATATATAAATCAGCAAAAAAAGTCTCCAGTAGGGCATAAGAATCTTTAGAAACATCTATTTTGTTCAGGAAAATATCATCATCTTCATGATGTCTAAGAGCATTATTTCTGCAGAGGTAAAGGATGCAGAATATCCAGGAGTATGGAATATAATTGTGTGGGATTTCATTTAAACAAACGGTGTTGCTCTCCCTACTAGCAGCTGGGAACTGGAGATGGAGCCAAAGAAAAGCTACTGTGCATCAGCTTGTCTTATTCAGCTGTTTGATCAACTTTGTTCCCCAGGAAACAAGATACTCCTCACAATAAAAGCTTGATATGAATACAGACACCTGTAGATCAATAGCTATAGATGGATAGAACCTCAAAATATTTTCAGATAGTAACATGTATGGACTTGCCATTAGTGGATGTCTTCATCTGACATTCTTTAATCGTTAAATAATACCATCCCCATTTGCACAGAGTGAAAAATGGATAAGCAAAACTATGTCTTTTTAGCAGGTATGATACAACTGTATTGATTTACAGTGCTGTAAGAGAAAGCATGACATCAGAAATGTATGGAGGTAGCAAAATGTCATAATTGCAAAAAATGTGGCTTCTGTACACAAAAATATCAAAACAAGCATGAATGAATGTTTATATAATCATTGTTTGTTTGTTTTTTCCTGATCCTCTAGCAAAGGTACCAAAAGGTTGATGTACTCATTTTAGGTGCAAGACAAATGCTAGAAACCTAAATTAAAATTTTCAAGGTGCTCTAAGAGAATTAGGCACCCCACTGAAAGTGATTTACGTTTCTTTGAAAATCCCAGACTTGACTAATCCTGACAGATCATAGAGAAATCTAAGTACTTTGCAATACAACAGTGAATACAGAAAATGTAATGCATATAAATGGCTCCCATTTACATTCTAGCATTTTAATGTTTACTCTCTCTCTCGCCCCATATTTTCCTGTTGTTCTTGCTTTTATCTCCTTTTTACTGCACGTGTCACCCCTGACAACTACATCTTTTTGTTATACATTTTATTTAATTCTATGATTCCTGATTTTCTACTACTTCCTCATCTCTCTCATATCTCTTTTTGTTCCTGATTTTTTTCCAGCTCCACTGAGCTATCTTTACTTTTCCCGCCATCTGGCTAGACAGCTGTTACTGATATTACTGAGTGAATGAGTTGTGAAAACAGTTGTGCAGAAGCCAATTTTACCTGCAGTTCTCATCCTCTATGGGACCAGAAGTCCTGAGGATGGGAAGTGGGGAAATGATGTGTGAAACAAACCTTGATGCTTCAAAGAAAGTCAGCATGGTACAAAATATGGTGAGGGACTACCTGGGACTGATCCAGTTTAAGTAGACATGTGATTTCAAGGAAAAACAAGTGGAATGCCAATTCTGACATGGATGAATCATTAACTCCAAATTCATTTATGGGAAAATCCAGTCCAAGGTAGCCAACCTGAATATTCCACTGGAGTATTTTCCACTTGGAGGAAAGTGTAGGAGAAATCCTAAGACTGGGCCAGAAGTGGAGTGTGACAACTCCTTCCATTTTACTATATTTCTGATGCAAAATATCCATGTAATGGTGAATCAGCCAGTCCTGATCTGCCTCCACAGTTTCTAACCCCCTTCATATTACCAGGAAAATATAGACCTTGAACAGGTCATTCCATAGCATACAAAAAATAAATATTCCCAAACCCCACAACTTACCTAAATACTAAACTAATTCAACTGCTCTTCATATTTGTTGAAAGCAGGAGCAATATTTATCCTTTTGTGATCAAGGAGTTATGATCATTAAGGTCCAGATCCAGCAAAACACTTATGCATGTGCTTAATATTAAGCACATGAGTAATCCCAGTGACTTCTAAGAGACTACTCATTCTATAGTGTTAATGCTGTGATGTTCAAAAACACAAATAATTATTTTAAAAGATCACACCTGACTCTTCAAATTCGCTGTTGTAAGCATTCCAGGTCTCACTTATGCGAAGCAGGTTTTCTTCCATGGCTTGAATGTCCATGTATGGACAGTTGCATTCTGGGAATTTGGGGCCACACTGACACCAGCAATCATTGTCCTTGCAGATAAATTCCCCCTCAGAATTGCAAGCAATATAGCTCAGAGCTGCTTGCACAAAACGCTCCTGAAGATATTCAGGCAGGATGACCTGAAGACCTTTAGGAAATAAAATAAGAATAATCTTATTAAATTATGAGGAATGGTTGAGCCAAATAGTGATGGTGATTAAATTCAGCAATCTACATATCCTAGTAACAAAGAAACACATAGATACAGAAGGAAACCAGGTGGCCTGCTGATGCCAATTTACCTATTTTTTTCTGCATTTAAACTATGCAATGTTTTCCTTTCCCAAAGTTTGAACTCATTCCCTCTGACTTCAGAATATCAACTCTACTAACTAGTAACCTCAATTCTTCAGATAGGCTTACTGGAGTGCTTTCCTTCTGGAGAGACTGTCAAAAAATAAGAAGGAAAGGATTACATCAACTTTTTTAAAGAAATCTTGAATAAATAGAATTGTAAGAGATTTGCTCTAGGGAAGCATGCATTTGAATTACAGTCTTGATACCAACAGTTGACTAGTAAATTTTAGAAGCACTGATGTAGGGAAAACAATTCTGAAAGACAGCAATTAAGAGAAAATAGAAAAAAAAACCATAACCCGGAAAAAATGTGTGCAGTAAAACATTATCATTCTTTATTAGAATGTTTGTCCTTGTTGTTTTATCATAACAAGATATGTCCAATATATTCTAGTTATTTTTTTTCATTATGCCAAGAAGACTAATGGCAAAGAATGAAAAATATTCAAGGAGGAAACTTTCTGAACAACAGCAGCAACAAATTTAAGTTAATGTTTCATTTATTTTGAATATAGTTGTTTGTTATTTTTGCTTCATTAAGTATGGTGCAAAAATAGATTTATGATTATTCATTAAGGATTATGATTTTATTATGTTGAACAAAATAAAAGAGGAGATTTGCTGTTGGACTTTTTAAGCTATGAAGTGCTGTGTACTCACACTTCTGACTGATGCATCAGGCTAGGGTTCTCATAGAGTTCAATAGGTATTGAATCAGCATTAAATGAATATCACCCAGCAGGTTTGTATTTCAAAAGGGTCTATGTGACTTAGGAGCACAAGTCCCACTGGAAGTCAGTGGGATTGTGTGAACAGATTTCCAAAAAGTACAAATGGCACCTAACTCTTATTTGAAAGTCTAGTCATAAATATGGGGTACAGGCTAGCTGCCACTGTACCTTTGAAAATATCCCCCTGAGCTCCTAATTCAAGTACTTTTGAACATCTCCTCCTCACCTTCCTAAGAAAAAATGAAAATTCAAGAGGGATTTTCACTAGCATGTCAAAAATACAAATAAGATATCCTTAATTATTCAGAACTTCTGTGACCAGAAATTAAGATCTACTATTACAATAATTTTGCGTATTATTTGCATAAGCTCAGGGAGTAGCATGATTATATGGTAATTAGAGCATTCTAATTTAGTTATGCCTGTCAGTCATGCTAGCTACAATATTAAACCAAAGAAAAAATATATTCAGCTATCTTATAAATATTGATCTTTTGCCAAAGATATGGAGATAGATTGTGCTACTCAATTCACATTAAAAAGTACCTAACACCATGAAATCCCTTTAGAATAACAGAGAGAGTTGCTTCTCAGTGTAAGGGTAGATTATTTGTTATATATGCCTCAATTCCATAGGCACTCATTTCAGTTCATGGAGATATTATCCTTTGTTTTTAAATACACAAATACATAGCAAATATAATAAAACAATATTGTAAAATTTACAAAAAGAAAGCCTACCACAATAAAAGCAATGATGCTATTACTAAAGTTAATTTTCTTTGTGGGTTTCAGCTGCCTCATGTCAAAGCATGTAAAACACAATTGTGACTCAAGCTTACTTTAAAAGCACACTGACAGACTTAGGAAAAGCCTTGAAGTTCCAAACTAAAAAGAACATTTGCATAGGCAATCCTGACCCCTTTGTTCAACATATCTATATTACATAGTTTAAGCAGCTCCTAGCATTATGATTTTTTGTTGTGATGACAATCCAATGGCATGTGTCAAATCTTAGATTGATATAATAACTAATTTTCTGTTCAACTGACAAATATTATGAGAGTGCTGGGAGAACATGTCAAAATGGCAACATTATTTTAAAAAACGTACTGAAGGGGTACATTCCAATGAAAATTACATGATTATCTTCTGAGATCTTTTAGGTCTATAAATTCAGACAAGATCATATGATTTTTAATCTATGTTGTCCTTTATGTTTTCTCATAAAAATCCAGAGGGAGACAGAGGGGAGGGAAAGAAAAATGTTGGCATAATCAGCAAGGAGCTAACCTGTCTCTGAAAATGTGTGTTGATAACTGAAAAAAAACCACTTCATATAATCAGCCCACCTATGCCCCAATACTGCAAACACTTCATAATGAGAGCACCTGAGTAGCTCTATTGAAATCAGTTGTGCTACTTACAATTGCATATATAGCATTTAGCAGCAAGTATTTGCAGAGCCAGAGTCTTAATTTGTAAATTATAAGCCAAATACTTCTCTCTTTATACACATTCATTACCCTACTGATATCAGTGGGTTTACTCAAATAGAATTTGGTCTATGGAAGGAGTAATAATAAAGCAAGTAGAATATGTTTTATTTAAGTAACAATAACAAAGAGCCTTACATGTGACTCTACTACACCTCTCGTATTGACAAGTTGTTAAGGACAGATTCTGCCATGATCTGCCATGATCATTCACCATGATGATGACAGGTAGTACCTCTGAGGTGGTTTTGACAAAAAAGGATGAGGGCAACTAAAAATAAACATATGTATCTAATGCACTGATTCTCAACCAGAGTGTCGGGATACCAGGGGTGTGACCAGATCCTTTGAAGGGTGCTCCAAGGTGTGATGAGATAAGCCAGATATGAGGGGACAAGCAGACAAGTGCAAGCTCAGGCTCATGGGTGCCTGACCACTGCCCTGACCTCACTGCCTGACAAGGCTGTAAGCACAACAAGCACTGTCGATTTTTGAAATGGGGAGCTGCTCAATTCACAAAAGTTATGGAGGGGCACCTTGAATCTACTGAGGGGTGCCTTGAATCTATTGAGGAGCACCTCAAACCTGAAGAACCACTGATCTAGTGAAATTTGTAAGACTGCCTAAGCAATATAGGTGTTTTGGGTTTGTTTTTTTTTTTAATTAAATCGGGGGGCGGGGGGGTGTTAATTAAAATGAGAGCCAGGTGCCTAAACTGCCTTGGTGTTTTTAAAAATGCACTGGGCTTGTAAATACCTTTAAAAACCTGTCCATTCTTCTTCACATGCATCTTGCACCACTCAAAGTATAGGTATTACTTGAAGCGATAAGATATGGAAAATCATGTGTAAGTGGTGCTGTCTGCTCTGTAAAATCTCTGGGACTTTTAGCTGGGTAAACAGTGAATAAGCAAGTGCTAAATAGAGCTGTAAAATGTTAACTGCATTATTTAAATTATTTCTGATGAGTACAGATATTGTTTCTATTTCAGATGCAACATGAGTTACTGACATTTCCTTTACTTTGTCTAGAATGTAGTCATCGGTCAAAAAATTAGGAAAATGACCTTTTATGAGGGGGGGAAATGAAAAACAAATAGCCTGATAAATGTCATTCCATTCCATAAGAAATTAACAAAATTGCACCTACGTACCTTGCAACTGAATCTTATTTTCAGGACTCTGAACCAGAACAGAACTGACAGAATCTAGGTTGTCATAGTTACTGCAGCCAAGAGGACCAGTCCGGGTTTCTGTTACCTAGTGGTAAGGGAATGGAAAACCAGTTGCTATATTATTCAGAACAGACTAAAGTGGTAAGAGCTTGTTTTAAGGAACTGCCATCTATTTCAGTAAGCTGCATACTATAGACATTAGCAATGTGATATAGGCCATTTTATCAGCTAAAGGTATCAAAGCAAATATTTTACAAGTACAGCAGACTTTTAATATTGTTTCTTTTACAAAGAACTTAAAATAGACTTTATCGGTCTGACAAAAGTTATGATATATTTCCATACTGGTGTTAGTTAAAGTGAGTTTGGTGAATATAGCTTAATAAAAATTGGACTGTAATTTTCATAAAATCTCAATCATACATGGAAGTAAGACTGTAACAAACAGAGACCAAGGGCTTGATTCTCATCTTGTACATAACAAATCTTACTCAAGGATAACTTCATTGTCTTTGGTGGATATGCTCTAATCTGCCGATATGTAACTCAGGAGAACATAGGCCCTGGAACCTTGATGGAAATACCTGTAACAAAGTGAGCTTACACATTTCATGAACTTGCTGGGTTTCTTTCAAATAGGAGATCTAAAATAAAACCAAGCATCTTTAGAAATGTAACCTGTTGTAATCAGAAGCTTAAAGAAGCCTATGACTGTCGGATCAAAACACAATTGGACTGATCAAACATTAATCATTCCAAATGGTGCTGTGTTAGTGGGTGAGGCCTGGGCACTGAAAGAGGATGGATCAATCTGAGTTTAATAAATACATGGAGATGAGAAAAGGAAAAAGTGGAATTCTTCATATTTCATATAGGAATATAAACATAGTTTTAATCTGCAGAAAAGGAGGATAAGGGCTAGACAATGACTTTAGGCACAGCCTTGAACAAGGAAAACTGATTAAACAAGGTTCCTAGGAACAGCCCTGAGACAGAAATCTAAGAATCAGAGTTGCTCCCTTATTTCTTCCTTTCTCCAAGGCAATGGAACTATATGACCATTGTCACCATCTTTCTCTCAGGTAGCTCCAGGGAGAGCTGAATGACTTCTGCCCTTTACTGGTTAGATAGCAAACTAACAATCTAACCTTCAGTCTATAACTCAGGCTGGACATCCTGTGATCTTTTCTATATATATCAGATTCATCTGGTTCAGAAACTAATCCAAGAAAGTTTATATTCAATTTGAGTTTGAGCCAAAAGTGCATAGCGGGTTTTATATGTTTCCAAATGGGTGCCTTTACATGCATGGTTTGTCACATTTTCTTTGAAGTTAGTGATGTTCCAAATATTTTTTAAAATGAATTATTATCATGGATGAATAAAGATAAAAAACAGCCTTAGCATCAACATTTCATTTTATTCACTTCTTTTTTCAGTGGAGAATGTTTGTTTGTTTGTTTTTTTTTAATTTTAGAGACAGTTCACTTCATCAGCAAAGATAAAAGTAGCACATATGCAACAAAAATAAATTTATTCACAGTGGATGTAGTTCACTATCACACTGCAGCCCTTAGTACTAGCTCTTTCATTATAAATGGTTCAGACCCAGCACCAAATGTAGGGGGTATCCCCAGCAAGCCAAGAATGAATGTAGTTGTGTGCATCTGTATGAGCTACCCTCTGGCAGGAACTCTCCAGGGCAAGGACTGTCTTGGGTTTAGAGGACATGGACATAATATTCCCATACTAAAACCATTCTGTGCTAAAGTACTGAGTCATAGAGATATAGGAATTGGAAAGGGTATTTAGGGCCATACAGTCTACTCTCTTGCATTTGCTGGCAACCACTTGTGCAAAGATGCTTGAAAATCACCACTTTGAACACACACACACAACCACAATCATAAGTAAATACTGGGAACACCCTAAAATATGCCAAAAGAAAACAGAGAAGAAAAGGACACCACCAACATCCTTTTCCTGCAGGACCAGGGAAATAATTGGTTAATATATGCTCAGAGAATTCCAGGAAAATGACAATGCCTCATGCTATAGAAGAAAACAAAAAATATTCAAAGTCTTTGTCAGTTTGATCTAGGACAATAATTTCTTACTGACTTCAGTTTTTGTAAGAAGAGTAAGACTCTTTATCCAGGTGTATTATAAATACACCTCTAAATACATATCTATATATTTTAATGCATGTCATAAACCCTATCAAATCTTGAGTGGGGGGCTTGTGGGGGGTCATGCAGATTTTCTTGTATTTATTGTACTGATACAGTGTACACTGTCTCCTTGAAAAGCCCATATTATACTGTATCCATTGCTGTCACTTTTATCTCTGTATGGATTATGTTACATTGCCTATACATTTTTTTTTTATGATTTTGATCATGGTTCAATCAAAGGAACTTAGGGCTGAATACTTAGGAAAAGAGAGTAGGCATAACTGCTAAATATCTTTGACCATAGTACTGTGAGGCCAGAAACAATTGCTGTCCCAATCACAGACACAAAGAGCCACTGGTGAGATAGGCACCCAATTTATTGTCTGCTTGTAGTGGAAAAGATAGCTGTACAACAGTGAAGGCATCTGAGAGAAATGGCCCATCAGCCAGAGGGATGCTAGATGTCCTAGGGAGATACATTTCTAGAGGATTCTGAGGCAGACAAGATTATTTGGGTAAATCTGATATCTTTTATTAGACCAAATTCAATAGTTGGAAAAAAAAATGTTTAGCAAGGTTTTGGGTTTAAAAACCCTTCATCAGGCTGAGGAAGTGAGACTCATGAGGAATAAAGACAATACTGATGGGGGAAGGAGACTAGCTTAGAGGTATTTTAAGGGATATCAGTGAGGTAGCTAGGGTCTTTGGATTTTGTCAGGTTTTGGAGAAGTCCAGGTCCAGCAATGAGGACTAGCAGAATCAATAGGAAAGCTGAACTCTGAAAAGACCACCAGGACTTTTCAAGGGACTAGGTAGTAGCCAGATGTCTTCAAACTTATGGTCAAGTTTTATAACAAATCCTTTTGTTGTTTTGTCTTCTTACTGATTGTCTGTGGGAACGAGGTGGCAGAGATTCCTTTACTGCAGCTGTGAAGTCAAATATAAGGGCTGGTCAGTCAAAAACTCACAGTCTTAGCTGTGGCCAAAGTCTTAATGTTTTAGAGGAAGAGTATGACCCTATCTCCAAAGCCAGTACCTCGATCTCCAAAGCCAGTACCATTCAGAAAAAGAAAAAAAATTATCTTCCAGGCCCCTACAAAAATATCCCCAAAGCACATGGGTGCTGGATGATGGCTGAGCATCTGAAGACTTCTTGAGCTCCCACAAGGGGTCAGAGTGACAGGAAAAGTGCAAAGATAGTACTGCCATTTTTTCCCCAAGCCTTCTTCTAGGCCCAGCTCAGACACAACATAGCGAACTTGACTTTTGTAAGTTGATTTTATTTTATGCCGGAGACTAAACAGAAAAGATGATGAAAAGATGAGAACAAAAATAACATATTCTTTTTCTTGTATCCTGCTATAGCTACTTTATTTTGGGTTCATGAAAAATGATCCTAAGTTGGCAAACTAGGGAGCTAGATTCTCATTTACACTTCAAATAAGAAAATGTATCAGATAAATCAATTATCTAGGAAGAGTCAGTTAATATGTTGTTTTTAGGAGAAATATTTTAACAAGCTATTTTAAAAGATGGGGAATGAGGAGAGTGTCCTTATTTCCCTAAAGGTTGCATTGACATTAACATGTAGCCCCACGGATTTCCATACTTCTTCACAAACACATGGTTCTGTTGTGGCTTATGACTTTGTAACAGGGTCCCTAGCCTGTTACTAGAATGGGAGAAAGGGATCCAGGGGTAACTTCCCTTTTCCCCTCCTTCAACCCCCTCCACCTTTTCCTCTCTTACCTTTTTCTGTCTGCCAGTGCACCCTTTCTCTGACTGAGGTCCCTTCCCCATTGTTTCCTTGTTCTGTGATTCTGATTCCCACCATTCCCCCACACCACTTCCTTCCACTTCATGTTTGTGTGTTTTCTGCCTGTGACCCAGTGGTGATGCCAGAGGCAAACTCATAGGCAGGGGAGCTTGAAGCATGATGGCCAGTGGGTCTAGGTGCAGTCAGAGCCTGATGATCCAGGGGTTAGAAATAGAGGGGTTATGTGACCCAGACAGCCCTGCATAAGCTCAATCCTTAGACCAGGAAAGGGTAGTCTGGCTGTGGAAGCCACAGAAGACAGAACCTTGTCTAGGAGGGATGAGGACCTCAGCCCAGACTGTAGTGAGAGGACTGTAGCACTGAATAAAGGGAAGCTGGGGACCTGTATAGGGAGCAACCTAAGTACCCTGGGCACTTTCTGCTTAGAGCCCATCACCAAGGGGTGTGGTGAAGACAATGGGGACATTTCTTTAAGCTGGTGCTTGTATTTTGTGGTTTTAATTTTTCTCGGAGGGCCAGACTGTGGTTGCAGGGGCGGCAGAGACCACTGAAAGGGGATAACTGGGGACATCCTGAACTTACAATTCCACTGTGTGTACAGAGGATAAGAACTAGAGTATGTTCTGTGGCTGACTGAGGCTGAGATTGTCTGGACTAAAAGGCAGGAATCTGGCAGGAGAAAAACAGGAGTCGACGCCCTGTGGGACAGATATTGCAGGGTCTGAAACCTGGGCCTTAACCAAAGCTGGCTCAGGAGTTTGCTGACCTAAACAGTAGTCCCCAAGCTAGAAGGCTCAGAGAGAATAAAACTGGGATGAGGCTGGGGGAGAACCTTGGACCAGACAGTGCCTACCTCTTCAAAAGCATGCCTTGCCCTGTGCAGCTTCCCCTACTCAATTTAACATCAAGATGTGGCAGACAAGACTAATAAATAGGGGAGATACCAGAGAGTGCAGGTGCTAGTAGGTCTCTAGAGGCAGATACCACGTAGCAGCACTCATAAGCAGCCTAAAGACCTATAACTTTTCTGTGGACTTGTGTGCAGTTTGTATCCCCCTGTCTCAACTCTCAGTAATACTGGGCTTGATTATCTATTGTCCCATATCTTGTAACCTCATTCACACCTGTGCAAAGTGAAGAAAATACTCTTCTTTCTCAATTAGTCTTATCTTCTGTTCAATTTGCACTAATGCACAAAGCTCAGAACAATGGAAAATCAAGCTCATTGTGTCTAGAGGCAAGCATATTGTCTCCATGAGCACTTGGAAAAATACACAGCACCAGTCCCTGCCATACCCTTTAGCAAGGTGCAGCTTGAGTTTGGCTCATGATCTCTCCTGTCTATACCCACAATGAAGTCTCTAACAATGATGCCATTTAGGGATGTGTGAGATGGGCCCTATTTGATTCAGATTCAGATTCAGCCCAAATCAGGGACAGTGATTTGATTAGTTGATTTGGATCATTGTCCCCAATTTGATTCTGCCAAATCCGAATCTCAAGATTTGATGCTGATTCAAAGAATCAGTGATTCATTCATAGACACAGCTTTAAATGTTTTTTGTACATACCTTGAGGTACCAGGTGCAGCTCATGAATGCTACAATGCTGGGGCACATGAAGCATTCTACAGGAGCATGGGGGGGGCCCTGAGTGCTCAGCGGCAAACCTAGAAGTGGATCAGAAGTACTTCCAGTCCACTTCCAGGTCCACCAGGGAACATGCTGGGCAATGGGCCATGACGGGACCCCGGGTGCCCCCCGGACCCAGGAGGCAGCAATTGCCTAGCCAGAAGGGTGCGGGGTAAGCCCCCTACAAGCTCTCTGACGGAGCTGGAAGTGGACCAGAAGTGCTTCTGGTCCACTTCTAGGTCTGCTGCCGAGTACGCTGGGGAGCCCCCCATTCTTCTGTAGGACACTCCATGCACCCCAGCATCCATGAGCCACCTGCTACCTAGAGGTATGTAGAAAAAACAGTTAAAGCTGTGTCTATGTTTGAATCGCCGAATCTTTCTGAATTGATTCAGAGGGTTACAATTTGATTCAGAGAGATTAAAGAGTCCTCTGATTCGATTTAGTTTTCGAGATTTGGCCACCGAATTGGGCTGAATCGAATCAGGGACCAAAGCTTTCTACAGTTCTAATGCCATTTCCTAACATTTCCAGTCCTCATGATTATTTATCCTGAACCAGCACAGAGCCTCTCTGACTTAAATGGATAATGGATACACCTATTCACCTTTTGCTCTGACCCTCAAAAGCCTCTGAGACAACACTGAAAACCTATTTACATGTGAGTAATCCCTATTCATATGAGAAGTGAACCCTAATTCAGTGATGAAAATAGCAAAGATATCTAGGACAGACAACCATGTAAAATAAGACAAACACACATCAGAAAATACACACATCTGTAAAAGCTTGCACAGAGAAGCTCTTCACACTGGATGTAGATGTGGCAGCTATTATATTATTTATTCTGTTTTGGAAATGTAATTAATATTCTTAAAGAACAAACATAGTTTGTTGTGTTAGTATCAGTTTTATAGTTGTTTGTTTTAAAGGCAGTACAAAGACATGTCATTATTTTAAAATAAACATGTGGCCACCTTTTTAATTCTCATTCATTCTCATTAGTGACTGTACTAAGGAAGGACAGTAGTTATTATGATGGGCTTTTATTCTGTACACAAAGATTCATTCTTCATTCAAATGGATGTTGCAAGGCAACTGAAGAGGTAGGGATTATGATTCACTTGATTACAAAGATGGCAGACCTGTTTTACTGGGGTGATGAGAGACTGGGAAAAAGTTACTCCTATATTACCAGTCTGACCTCAGTGCTTTGAACAAACTGCAAAATTATTACTTAAAGAATTACATTCCTATATATATGTGTGTATATAAATACACACACACACACACCCCCCACACATATCTGTGTGTGTGTGTGTGTGTGTGTGTATCACAGCTAGGCTGTGATTTAGACTATATACTCATACAAGAGTTAAACACTGAACTGGATCACAGAAAGCATAGGCCAACAGTACATGTGCAATGTAGACCTCCAGGAACCAGGAGCAAGTAGGAATGGAAGAGGTATGCCTCCAAGCTACTAAACTGCTGAGATTGCTCCTGTGTTACTTCAGCTGACACACTACCACTTGGTCAGGCACATACCTAAACTTGCATAACTAGATCTTCACCTAATATCAGCTTCCATAGCTCAGTGGCATCTGAGGAATTATGCAGCTTTATTCCTAAGGATGTAAACTACAATTTTCACACACATTTATATAAACAATACATGTACAATTTACATTTTCAAAGGAGAGCTTTCCTTTGGTGAAACTCCTTCACCCATATATTCTTAGCTACCTCACACAAAATGTACTGAACATAAGATAAAAAGATTTGTATTGAAAAAAAAAGAATACACTGTATTCCTAATGAATGATAAGGAAAGGCCAACAAACAAAAAGCTGTGTGAAATCCAGTCTCTCAGAGGTGCCTGTTACCACTGAACTAACTGATGTTGTTACAAACATAACTTTTACAGAAATAAAAGTTCTGCTGAATGGAACTTGTAAAATATGAGAAAAATGAATAGGGACTTGTAAAATATGAGAAAAATGAAAAACGAAAAATGAAACAAATTAAAATTACATACTATTTACCAAATCCATCTCAACTGTTTGCTGGCATGTTTCTCAATAAGTGTAAGGTGCTCACTTTTTTCATAACTCATTTTAATCACAGAGTTGGCTATCAGAATAGCGAATATTAGGGCTGTGCGAGGCTTCAGTCCCTGATTTGATTTGGCCCAATTTGGTGGCCAAATCTCTGAATCAAAATTGAATCAAGAGACCCTTTAATCTCTCCAAATCAAATTGGAACCCTTCAAATCAATTTGGAGAGATTTGGAAAGATTCGACGATTCAGACAGACAGAGCTTTAAATGGTTTTTCTACATACCTCAAGGTACCAGGCAGCTCATGAATGCTGCAATGGTGGGGCAGATGGAACATCCCACAGGAGCATGGGGGGCTCCCCAGCATGCTCAGCAGCAGGCCCAAAAGTGGACTAGAAGCACTTGTGGTCCACTTCCGGCTCCACCAGGGAGTGCAAAGGGGGTCACCTGTGCCCCCCCCAGCTCAGCAACTGGTGCCTGCCGGGTCTGGGGGGGGGGCACCTGGGGCCCCCTGTCATTGATTGCCAAGCCAAGGCGGTGGGGGGGGGGGGGGGCAGCATGCTTGGCGGTGAACCCAGAAGTGGACTGAAAGTACTTTTGGTCCACTTCTGAATTTACTGCCGATCATGGGGGGGGGGGGGGGAGGGGGGCTCAGCGCTCTTGTGGGATGCTTTATCTGACTCATCATTGCAGCATTCGCGAGCTATGCCTGGTACTTTGAGGTATGTAGAAAAAACATTTAAAGCTGTGTCTATCTGTGAGTCGCTATTTCTCTGAATCAGCATCAAATCTTCAGATTTGGAATGAGCCAAATTTAATTGGGGACAGCGATCCAAATCAACAAATTGAATCATTGTCCCCTGTTTGGTCCAAATCTAAATCTGAATTGAATATGGTCCATTTCATACACCCCTGGTGAATATCAAATTAATCCATTCTAGACTGATCACGTTACCACTGAAATTAGTGGGAATTTTGCCATGGCTGGGGGGTGAAATTACACTAATTTAATTACTTTTTGAACACAGAATTCTGACTTCCAAGGTCATCCTTTGGAACTGTTATGTCTGAAGGTGAACAATATTATGAGGTAAATTTATAAATGGTAGATAAAATATATAAAATATAATGAGTACAATCATTTGAACCTACTGCATTAATGGTGGAAAATCACAGAAGGGCATCTTAGACTTATTCTGTTTTCTAAGATATGCAGGCCAGATGGAGTACTAGCACATGAAGGAAAACAACACAGAATAAAGTTGCTTAATAACGAAAAGCTACTAAAAACAAATAACAATAGTCTGACATGAAGCAGGCAGGCTACTCTCAAGTGTCTTGTTTCCAAAGATTATCACATCATAGGTTTCCCTGGGCATTAGGGTTTTCAAATCCCAGAAATAAACTATAACATTTGGCATTAATGAGACAACTGCCTACAGTTTTCAGTCAGTTAAGACTCAAAGCCATGGTGATAACAATCTGATTATAGGTGCACTGAGAACATACTTCCTAGCTCTTTAGTGGGACTGACATCTTGTGATATCAGTAGGTAGTATTTCCTTAGAAACAGTGTACCTTTTTGTCAGTGATAATTACAGTTATGAAAAGGCTTTCCTAATGAATGGGAAATATATTTTTGCAGCAATAGTTATTTGATGTGTCCAGGTGACAATTTTCAAGTGCATGTTGCTAATATTCCTAACTACTTGCCCCTGGAGAGCCACTGTCTTGTCTTACATGACAAACTACTATCCTTCTGGAAGACATTTTAAAAACATAATTGTATTTCAAGGAATATAACTTAACCAATACAAAAAAAGAAAAAGAAACAACACCAGCATGAGTTATTTATGGAAAGTCACATCCATCAGCCCAACAGATATAGTACAGACATTCAATGCATTGTTCTACATTTTGAATTTTGAATTTGAAACCTGCTCCTACCTGCTAGATGTCCCACGCAGCTCAGCCAGGTGATGTTTCTGCCTGACTATACTTTGTATGCCTAGTGCTCAAAATTGTTGCTACTGCCCGTTTTCTGCCCTTAAAGTGGCAGACATCCAAAGGTGCAGTGCCACAAATGTAACATCTGAACCCAGCCTTTTTGTCTGAAGGTCAAAGGAGGAACAGAGATGCACACACAGCTTCTGGCATGGAAGGAAGAAGTATAGGCCCTTGGACTGGAAGGAAAGGAAATGGGGCCATATAAAAGTAAAAAACATGCAGGAAGAAAAAAAGGAGTAGTGATGCATAGAGCAATTTGAATACAGAGTAGTGAAAGGATGGTAAACAGGGAGCTAGTAGGGAGAAATGAAGAAATACAAGGCATGGGTACAATGAAGTCAGGCCACTTCAGTACTACATAGGGATTGCACTGAGGTCTTCTGGTGGAGAGATCTAAGCAGGATACGTTATAATGCCACAGAAAGGGTAATAGTTGGGAGCAGGTGTTGACAACAGAAGTTGATGTGCATCTATGAAGGAACTGCAAATCCTTTTCTTTTGTTTTCCTTTTTTTTTCCTTTTTTTTATAGAGAGTCTCATTATGCCATATCACTGTTGTGAAGGGGCTTCTATGGCTAATTCAAAAAAAAGGTCTTCACCATACCCACTCAACTTAGTCCTATATATATCCTATTTATGAGTTTGTCTTCCTCTAAAACCAACGCTTTCCATAACCTACAATTTTGTTTCAGGAGTTCTTTCTTTATGCCCTCTACAGTGTGATAGTTGCTCCTCTGCTGCCCTGTTTGATTCAGAAAGTATATTAAAGAAAACCTGAGACAGTAATTGGTACACAGTACAAATAAAGCAAACCTCATTAACCTTCCAAACACTGGCATCTGCTATGCTACCAGCCACATGAACATTTCAGGATACACAACTAAATCTCTAGAGCTCTTAGTGGGTTAAAGGTCTAAGTGCAATATTTTTAAACAACATGTGAATTAATCTGTTATGCAGAAATACCTTGTAATTAATTACAATACATTTTCAAAATATTTTCTAGCTGGGAGCAATATGAATAACATTGGAGAAATACTTGTCTGACTGAGGTGGCTACTAATTTACCAAAGTTGAGATCACCCTGAGGTTATCACAAAATCTAATTTATAGGATATTTCTCCAAATTAAATTAATAGAATGGTCCCAGAGTGCATCATTTTAAAGCTATTTGTCTTTCAAAAGTATATAGACTTTCAATTTATTTGAATATAAGAATATAGCTTTTCCAAAAATCTAGTTTAATATAGAGATTTTTTAACTATATTATCCAAGGTGAGGCAGTTAAGCAAGGCTAAGATAAAAGCAGAATTAAGGTTAAGAGTATTATTATGAATGTTGTTACTAACCTCCAAAGAAGTATTAAAAAAAAAAAGAAAATTCAGAATTTAAGACTGTACTTTAAAAAAATCAAAACATTTTGGGGACTGACTTACCACAGGCATATAGCATGTCTATGTAGTAACTATATTCTGAAGATATTTTAATGTTTGTGACCTCTGTTTAGGTCAAATTTAGGTCAAATGTTTAAGGCACAAAAGGCAAAGTTATATTTTTTTTTCGTTAAATGATGCCACTAAAAGCAGTGAGATGTGCCTGTGAGTCTAGGGTTTCTGAAGTGTAGAGATTATGGATGAAATTTGGGCCCCACTGAACCAGTAGGCGTTTTGACAGTGGTGTTTATTAAGGGAAGATTTCACACTGGGTCTATGAAGAAAAATTTTAATCTGTTTTACCTCAGATGCCTTCAGGAAACTGAATGGAGAAAAGCATATCCCATTTTATTTGTGGAACAGCTCCTATGTTTCAGAATAGGAACTTAGGGTACCTATATACATGCAGCAAGGCTGCTCCCATGCACTGTAATTACAGTGGTAATTACCATGCTCCAGCAGACTCTAGCATCATGCGTATCAGTGCTCCCGTACTGAGAAAATGGCAGCGGGGGAGCTTTAACAAGGCTCCAGCAGCCTTGGCACCTTGTGTATTCAGCCTCCTCACACCTCCAAATGGTGGTGGGGACACTTTAACTAAAGCTTGTTGAATGCCATTTTGTAGTGCAGGGCACTGAATTGTATATAACCCATGTTGTGGATGCTTCAATTAGAGCAGATCATGAGTGCCACTCTAATTAAAGTGCTCCCTCCCACCTCCAGAGCACATGTAAAGACACCCTAGTTTCCTCCTGCTTGGCTTTCCTGTGGGGCATGTAAAATAACCAAAGGAGTCTTCTCCCGGCACAACTGGATGTGAGGGTGAGGGAAGGGAAAGAACCATAGTTAGAGAACCTCCCCAACAAGCTGCCTAAACGTTAAGTGTAACTTGACATAGGTGATAGATGGCTGACTCAAAGTCACAAGATTGTAAAATTAGTGGTAAATAAGTGCAACAAAGTAGCTGATAAGAAAAAAATATATAAAAATCACAAACTGATATTTGGGAAATATAGAGCCTTGCTTTGAAGAGAAAAGGGAATTTTAGGTAATATTTTAAAGGAAAACATTAAATTTATTGTTAGGTATATTTAAATACAATATTGTTATGGTTATTGATAGACTGTAATATCCCTGAGATTGATGGGTGGAAAATTAACCAGAGTTGAAGGTAAGTAGGGCTCTGAAGTCAAGAAAAGGAAAAGAAGATGTTGCAATACAAATACACAGGTTTTAGCAATACGCTATAAATAAAGCTTCTTAATCTAGTACCAGTGGTACTAATCATAATCTAGTACAAGTGGTAACTCTCTACTGAGCAGGGAAACAACAGCCTCTCTTAAATGTTCAAGGACATGTCTACATGAAATGCTTTACTGCTCAGTGGAGCAACTTACTGGCCACGTTTACATTTGGTGGACTGTGTAGTTGTTACTGCAGAGTCATTTAATACTTGCTTGTGCAGTACTAAATTACTGTGAAGTAACTGGCATTACTGCTCAGTACTGTCACTGCATGGCTTTCTTCCTTGATTTCCCTGCACAACCTAGGCCTGGCAGGAAACTGTTTTGATCAGGGGCAGGTCCCAGCCCGACAGCTTTTTCCCAACCCCATGCCCTGATCAGGCAATCAAGACATGGAACTTGGAAAGAGCTTCAGGGGAGAGGCGGGTCCCAGGCCCCTGCCTTGATCTACCAGTGGAGCATCTAGCAGCAAGCTCCCAGTTGAGCCTGGAATTCCTGCCCAGTCAGGGGCTCACTGATAGCTGTCCCACCTGCAGATTGGGCTGGGGGCTGGGACCTGTGCCTCCCCTGCAGCTCATTCCAAGCCCTCTGGACCCTATCAGGGATCAAGGACCAGGAGCTCCCGGCTGCTAGGGCAGAGGGACATTGTCCCTGCCCAGACTCTGCCACCAATGCCTGCCCCAGTAGCAGGTGGCTCCCGGAGGCAGGGAGCAATCTCCCAGCCCCTGCCAGAAGATAGCTGTCTCCTGGCCCTGTGCTCTCTGTCAACCCCTGATCTAGCACCCAGGGGGAGCCTAGAGCTCTCCCTGGCTGCTGCAGGGAGCCAGTGCAAGGCTGGAGGGAGCGGGACCAGGTTCTTGCCAGGAACAGCAAATCTACTATGAAATGGGCACACATGTAGCTGTCTGCCCTGGGTGGGTTTACTCCAGAGAAAATTACTCTGGAATAAACGCATCCAGCAGCATTTGTACATGTAGATGCACCCACTATCTCTGTCCAAGAGTTATATACAACATGAACACACAGCCATTCTGTATAGCTTCTTTCTCCTTTACATAATGGTAAGTGTGTTACTTTGTTTAGACTTTATTAAGAATATGTGTGACCTTAACTGTGTGGCTAGGGGGCTTAATTTAATAACACACTTTCCACTGTAGCAATAATGAAGGAATAGACCACCTCATGTTAATTTCTATCTGGCATAGATAATTCAATTACAGATTAAGTTAAACTCTACCCAAGTCAAGACTATTACTTTTTTTTCCATGCTCAGAATACATTTTTTCTGACTTTATTGTTTTAGGAAAGGAAATTGTTTTTGGATATGGATGGTACCTTGGTTTAGCCTGGCATATTGTTTTCATTATTTTGTGCACTTGGAAGCAGAGTGTATTATGTGGCCAGACACGTGGTTCATTTATATTTGTTAATTATTACTGGGCAAGAAATGGTTTCAAGACCTGGAGATATTTTTTTGACATTTCAGTTTTTTCCTCATACTAAATCAGGGTGAAAATTCAAAATCTTGGTTTATTTCAATTAATTCAAATTTAACTAAATCAGTTGAATTGGTTTACTCTTTTTATTTTTAAATAATGTTTCAAAAAGTCAGTTTGAATTAAAAATGGGGGGTTATTTGTTTTGTTTTTTGCTCTGAAGTTTCAAGGCAGGTTGCTTCAACAATTTAGGAGACTTTTTTTTTTTTATAAGAAGTTAATCAAAACCACTATCTTCTCATAAAAATGTAGATTTTTCCAAGGGAACATATGTGATTAGAAAATTCCATCCAGTTTTAATAATTAAAATTAAATATAATGCAGAAAGGGTCAAAACATGCTTCAGCTATATGATTTGTATTTATTTATTTTTCTCTATCAAGTTTCTATGGCAGAATCAGCTGTGTAAAAGAAGAATATCCTAAACAGAAAATGATAGGCAATCTACCTTAGAAAGGAAATAAAATGCAATGGAACAAAAGTTCATCAGGAACAAATTTTTTCAAGGGAGCCACTATCTCTGAGCATGTCTATGTAGGTTTGGATAAATCTCCCATCACCATAACATCTTCCCTCCAGCCTACACATTCAACTTGTATCTAAATCTTGTTGTTTTTTCCTTCATAGTATTTTAAGATGGCCCATACATTTCCCCTTGTCAGCTCTTGCTTTTTGTCCTTTGACTTGCTCCGTTACTGTATCCAATACAAAGTTCTGATCAATACCTTTGACCATCATCACAAATTGACTTCTGTCCATGTATCCTCTTTTTTTTATGATGAGGACATCATTCATCCTTTTTGCTCTACTGGTGATATCAGCCTCATTGTGTATTGTCTCAGGCTCTACAGAAATTTGCACTCTTATCTTTCCTAAGAATATATAGATACAATTTCAGATATTTAAGTTACAGCTGAAGTAATAACTTGCCCTTTTGAGCTGTCTCAGATGTTTAACCAAAAGGAAACTGTTTGTCTAAATTCATTGTAGAAAACACTGAACTCTTACCCTTAAAAGTGCTCCATCTGTAATTATATTTTCATTATGAATCAATGACCATTCATATCTTTCCTGTTCTAAATCATGGTGTGCTTCTTTATATACAACTATGATGTATACTGCTCTATTAATCTTGCATCACTTCCTCTGTGGCAAAAACAAATCTTTCTCCTTTTACTATCAATTTATTTCATAATGATTTTATAAGAAACTCTGAAAGAACATATCAGACTGCAATCTGATTCTGATAATGTTGCAATAAATATGCCATGTATATTGCAAGACTGTAGATTATATTATTATTGCTATTATTCAAAGCAGACTATTAGGATTGGTAATATTGTAATATATCGCATATCTTCTTTCTCCAAATTTGTAAGGAAATCAAGATTATATTAATATGAATGTTCCTTTGCACGAACATCAATTCTCTGACATTTTTCTCTCTTAAGCAAAATGTGCATGTTAGCTGTCAAATGTTATTTTTCAAGGGGAAAAAATCCACAAATATTTATCTGCAATAGTTTTAACTAGTTTTATGAAGGTAAAGATTAAATTAATTAAATAATAATAAATATTCAATGCACTTAAAGGAATCCACCATTTAATCCTAAAATGTGTTGCTTGATGTAAAGATTTCTGTAATGCTGTACAATTATGCTAATATTTTACAAAGCACATAAGTGACTTACAAATCTAAGCCCCTTATGCAAAACTGATACAGGCATTTATGAGCCTAATTACATTATGAGACTCTTGAGTCAGGTCATTCTGCAAATAGGATGTAGACTTCCCACACTGAAGATTTTACTCTAAAATTTAGATCAGATCCTCTAAGCTGGTGGAAACTGTGTGTGTCCATTAGTTGCAACAGACATTGAAAGAACCAGCCCCAAAGGCTGCATCCCCATGAGCAGGAACACACACTTTGCAGCACCTCAAAGCCTTTAAGGCACTGAAAAATGCATATGATGCACACAAATTGGTTTGCAGCATGGCAGCAACATTAGATAACAGGAATTCCCAGTATCTAAAAAATGGGGGGCAAGAAAAGATGGTGCAGTGCACATGACAGCAGCATTTGCCACCCAAAACCAGAGCCCGGCTGGCAAGAGCCAAGCTCTGGCTGCTGGATAGGCTCCGTGTGCCTGGATCCTCACTTCTGTAGCCCTGGGAGGCTCCCAGGCCCTCAGTCAACCCTATGCCACACCAGGCAATTTGCCACGTGCCAAAGAGCACATGCAGAGGTGTTCCCCAGGGACAACTGGCAGCAGCACAAATATATGCTGCTGCTATTTGTCTCCAGGGAAACTCACGTACCTGCTTGTGGGGATGCACCCAAAGCGTTCAGATTTTGCCAATAAATAATATATTTTAGGATTAGTCATTGGGCAAGATGTGTGAACCCTCCAGTGCTCACTTTGTAAAGAAGTTTGGTTTGTAGTGACTGGAAGAGAACAGAATCTTCCATTTTTTTTGGAGGAATATACACGATCCTCACCAGCAGAAGTATAAAGAGCAGATCCCTTCTTCTCTCATTTGCTCCACAAAAGGGCCTCTAGTCCTCTTCCATAGTGACAAGCTTTAAGAACCCATTCACAGAATCACCTGGATGTTTTCTTGTCTTGCTTGAGAGAGGATGTTGTGTGAGCAAAAGGAAGAACAACTAGGGAAGAACACATTACTTTGGCTTCACAACAGAGTAAGTTGGATCAATTTCTGCATGAGGTGAAAGCTTTAAATTTGCTGAACCTCTGCTATACCCTGGCTAAATTTGATCCTGGCTATATATGCATGCAGCAATAGCTGGGGTGCCATACTTTCAGTTAAGTATTAATTATTTTCCAGATAAAATGCTTTTCATAAGAAATTCTCTGCTTAATGGTTAGTGAGATGATTAGTACTAGTCTGGATAATTGAGGATTGGAAAGCCAAATTAAAACCAGGTAAAGAAATGAATCAAATCTGAAAATAAAGAACCATATAAGGGAAAAATCTATTGATTAAAGATATATTCAGGAATAGGAGTTTTGACCATGCCCACAACAGTCTTTCCCAGCTCAAGACTAGTTCAATAAAGGGACTTAGTGCTTTGTGCATGTAACATATTTGCATTGGATATTAGAATGTAGCATGTTTGCAGGGGAAAAGTTAGGCATCTCAGAATGGGATTTATAGCTGTCAAGTACATCAAGCAAAGTGCCTGAGGAATGATTGTAATAGGGAATGCAGAGGTCAGATGTGCACCTTAAACCCTGCCTGTTTTTGGAGTTTGTGTGCTTTACTGGGACTACAGGTACAGCGACAGTTCTGTCCATGCCTACACCCACTTTCTTTTTGGAAGTGCATCCCAGAACCATCTCCTAATTAAAAAAGTCTTTTCCTTCAAAAAAGCAAAGAGGTCTTAATAGTTTCAGACTACTGCTGCTCCCCTTTTATCAAAATGATCAGTGCTTAGAGCACTCATCCACGAAGCAGAAAAATTTAGTTCAATTCCTTCTCCCCAGAGGAATATTATAAACACCAGGGTAGAAACCGGTGGGGTCTCCAAATCTTTCTGTTGATACTACTTCACTTCCCATGGATTGCTTAAATGTTTATTGGGGTACAAGAAAAGAGAGCAGAAACCTGATTTCTTAGTCCAGTGGCTCAGATTCTACTCCCCTAGCAGTACAGTTACCTGAATAGGTCCAGTCCCTAGTTGTATAACTGCTTGATAGAAGGTATTATGCAGAGAACTTCTAACTTTAAGGGCTTCCACTGACATGCAGATACACCAATGGACCTTAGAAAATTGATAGCAAGACACAATACAAATGAAAAATATCTTAACAGATAATAACAGTTGAATGAAAAATCTCCATTGATTTCTCAAACATGTTTCTTCAATAAGATAGCCCAGATCTTCAGCTGGTATAGATCAGTGTATTCCCTTTAGGTCAATGGACCTATGTTGATTTGCACCAGGTGTGAAGCTGGCTAATGAGTCTACCGTCCTGACAGCTAAAGCCATTCTACACACACACATTGAAAAGTCTGCTTTATCAGGCTCAATCCGCAGCCCTAATTCATTCCACATCTAAAAAGGTTTGTGAATGAGCTCGTTAGTTACCCTTTGGAGAGTTTCAGATAACAACACAGTGATATCCTGATATCTTTATTTCATGAACCAGACAAAAAGAACATATTTAATATGCACTAGGCTGCTCCTAGAATTAGGCTCAAGAGGCAACATTAGCTAGGCAGAGTATGTGCTCAGCTGGAAAATCCTTCAAAACATTTTGATTTGCCTATGCCTGGGGATATGAAGGCTATCAAACTTTAGGGCCTGTTTATTAGGTCTTGCATGCATTTTTTTTTTTGGAGTGTAGATCTTACATTAATGTCTTAAAGTGTTCATAGATTGTAAGTTTTGGTCTATTTGTTTTAAAAAAATAATCTCTATAGCTCTGTAACAAGCGTCAGGCTTTTTAGGATTTTGCATATATGGAAATTAATTATTGTTGCATCATTGTGATATGTACATTTTTTCATAACTCAAACAGCAGGACTGGAATATTTTTCTGAGAAAGAGAAAGTGGTAGTGAAGCAGAGGTCGCCCTACTAGGAAAAAAATATGAAGAGACATCTTTCAGGAGATAGCCACGGTTGACATTAGATTTTGTTGTTATTTACTAGCATTAAAATAAACCTCGGGGAAGGATTTTGGCTTGAAATTCTGCTCAGAGAAGGGTAGGAATAGTTCCTTTCAGAGCTGCATTTTGTCACCATGTAAAATGACTTGCAGCTGAAGGCAGAACATTCCTTAATGCAAATTTGGTGAAGAGCTTCAGCTGCAAAGAAAGTCTGTCTAGTTTCTGTGAAAATAGAGCAAATACAAAGCTCTAGCCATAACTGTATGTTACGTTACATATTGCAACCTAAGAATTTGCTTTACCTAGACATCTGTCCCAGTCCATTTCTTTGTGTCTCTAGACAATGTTCTTTTATATTAACTTTTTAATATTATAACCAATGCTGGCCTATATGTATGCCAAAACCTGTGTTCCAAGGTATTACCTTGTTTGCAATAGTAGCATATTTTTCTTTTATATTGGACAGTCTCTAAGTAATGTTGCTTATTTTTCTGTTAGAATTATAAATGTAGAGTTCCCAACAGCCCTGATGGTCATAGGACTCTGTACATGAATATTTAATACTATAATCCCCAGAATTGCCCATATAATATTGCACATCTTTCCTGGCAAACCAAAACATACTCACTTTCATGATCTTTTTTTTTTTTTTAATGTACTACCTGTTATTTAACCAGTAACACTTGTAAATCTCAACAGTTTTATGTCATGGGGAGCTTTTACACTTGGTCAGATGTAACAAATACAGATCTGTATCCACCTTTATTCATGTAAAACACCTTCTATTCAAGAATTGCAAAATGCATTGTAAACATGACAGAATGAAGCCACATAACTCCCATATGAGATTAGTAACATTGCTATCTGCATTTTAATTATGGGGGAAACAGATGCGGAGAAATTTAAGTGACTAAGCTTGTATTAACCTAATAACTTCTCTACCATCACAATGACAGGGCATTGGTGATGGCTTTGGTTTCATACAAGCATTCAGAAACCATGACTGTACAGATGTTTGGATTTTTTTCTTCCAGAGTAAAAAATGGCTGTTCTGGGAGAAAAAAAAACAACAACCTGGGAACAACCAGGTTATCACTCCCAAGAGAGATTCTCTTTGAAGAACGAATGCCTGTACAGTCTGTAGTTCCTTTCAGAAGAGACTATCATCCTCCAGTTCCCCTCCTTCCCCCTCTTCTCCACCCCAAGGGAAACAGTGGGTGTGTCTATATGCGTGCTTTAGCATACAGTAGACTATTTTCCTGTGCATTAAAGCATCAAGTAAAAAAACATTACATTATGCTAATATACAGTAAAATAGTCTACTGTACATTGTGTCAATAAAAAAGAAGGCAAATTTAGTACTAAATTGGAGGTACTAAATTTAATGTGCATTAGAAAAGGTGCATTAATGGATGCGTAGATGCACCTGGTGTGTCCCTAGTTGAACTCCATTGCTCCAGAAGGGAGCAGAAACTGCCCCCATCACAACCCCCATCTTGTGCTGGAGGGGAACACAGGATAACCATGGTCATTTTGGGTCAGCCAATCAGAGCTGCTCTATATACTGCTACCACCTGCTGCCAAGCAGACTAATGGAGCCTGCAGAGTACTCTGAATCCACAACTTCTGGCTGTGTGCCAGCTATTAAATCACATTCTTTTCCTTATGTTTTGGAGGATAAAATATGCATAGGGGGTGGATGCATAAGGCAAATACATTTTGAGATTTGGAGCAAATAGCTTTACTAGCAATCTACAGAGGTGAAGTACTACAATAGAGATCTCAAGGAATTGCTCTTTTTTTTTTTTTGAAGCACTGTGATGAGGGATGAGAGGTATAGAAGGATGAGAAAAGCCTACAGAGAGCTTTAGAAAACATTTAGTTTAAATATATGCTCAAGCTGGACTTCAGATACAAAGTTCCGAGAGGATTTATACAAGGATACAGATCTTATACAAAGGATGTTTATACTACAAATTAATTTTATTTTTTTTAATTAAGCACTTGGTTGTTGATTTGCATTTATGGAGGTCTTAAACACTGAGAACTTTAGAACTTTATTCGAAGAGGAGAAATTACTATCTCCTTTTTATAGATACGATTTTTCTACCCTACAGAATCTAATTTAACTTACCTGATTTTTCAGTGAAGTTAAAAAGAAGTGTTTATGCCATCAAGCAAAAAATTATGTTGCTATGGATGTATAGCACTCTGACAACAGCAATATTATTACTACACCATTAAATGGTAGACGCTAGTAGACCTACACTTATGTACAGACAAAGAATCTTAAAATACCAAGTAATAAAAAATTGAAGGAAATTATATAAAAAAATGTAGGATATGCTCATTAGTCTGTGGCTTCGATTAGTACCTCCTTCAGTGGGTATTTATTAGGCCTGTGTGAAGTGGCTAGTATTCGCTTTGGATTCAAATTCAGCTGATTCAGGGGACAGTGATTCGATTCGGTGATTCAAATCATTGTCCCGATTCAATTCTGCTGAATCTGATTTAGAGATTTGGCTGTTGCCAAATCTCTGAATCAGCCAGACCAGGCCCATCCCTCTTCCAGCCTTACAATGGCTGCCCCAGCTCCCAGCACTTGGAAAAAAAAAGCCCCGGGTCACCAGATGCTGCCAGGTGGGGAGGCAATTTCCTGCTGCCCCCCACTGCATGGGAGGCTCTGCATGAGCCCCCTGACCCCTCCCTTACTCCCCCATCCCACCCAAGGGTGCCCAACCCAGGCCAGCTCTGGCCCTTTAAGACAAAAAAACCAGAAAAAAAAGACTTGGACTCACCACTCCTGCTGGTGGGCAATCTCTGCTGCCCCCTACTGCCCCACACCATGTGGGAGGCTCTGCATAAGTCCCCAAAGTCCCAAGGCCACTGCAGGAGTGGTGAGTCCCAGGGTTTGTTTGTTTTTTTTCTTAAGAGGCTGGAGCTGGCCTGGGTGGGGCACCCATGGTGGGGTTGGGGGAGGGGGTGAGGGGGCTTATGGCAGAGTCCCCCATGTAGCATGGGGCAGTGAGGGGCAGCAGGGATCACCCCCACCCAGCAGCACCCAGTGAGGGCTGGTGCTTTTAAAAAAAGTACCAGGAGCTGGAGTGGGCAGGGGGAGTGGCAGGGGTTGGGGGGCTGGGGCAGCAGGTGGGGATCTGGGGGCTGGAAGGGGTCCCAAGGTCCCCTCCCCCTTCCCCCAACTCCCCTTTCTTGCCTTTAGTGCTTACCAGTTCAGAGTCAGCTGCAGCTCCCTGATGCAGCCACTGGGGATTGCCCAAATCATCAAACCTCTCTGAATCTTTTCTGGAGATTTGGAGCACTTTGAATCAATTTGGACCTTTAAATTGGTCCCCTTATTTGATTCAGATTTGGAGATTCAGTCACCAAATCAGGCCAAATTTCCTCTGAATTGAATCACCAACCGAAGTTTTGCAGAGACCTAGTAATTATTCTGTGATCCACTAGAACACCCTTATTTTTTACCTTACTCATTTCCATATGATTAATTTGTATAGCAGAACCTTTTGCTATCAGTATCTAAGTCCATTACCTCCTCTTCTGTACTACTGAATTTTGTGCCATTTCTATTATACCTGTTATCAAGATTATTTAGGTCTTTTATTATGTGTTCTTTTCCTCTGCTATATAGACAATGAGTCTGTAGGTATCCTTTTAAAAAATAGTTTCTATCTGCAAATTTAATTATTAAAAACATCTAGTAATCAACTGGATTTTGGCCACTTTAAAATCTTTAGAGTCTTCAAATTGTTGTGAGGAGATTTACTTACCATGGCAAATCCACAAGTTTAGAGTCACACAATGACTGAGAATTTAATTTACAGTGCCTGAATTAATTTAGTGTATTTATTTCTTATATTATATATACAAGGAACAATACAGTTCTGAATGTTATATTAGAGATTAAGTCTTTTATTCAGAATATTTTTCTCTGGAATAAATAAAAGTATGAACAGAAAAATATTAAATGGATCTTTTCAACCTATTTTTTTCCCATTATTTGAAATTTAGTTATCGCTTATTGGTATATATTAAAGGCTCCACAAGAAGTCAAGAAGAATGTTTCTTGCAGTGTTCTGTTTGCTTCTGGAAAAGATTTAATTATATTACCTAATAATTCTGCATACTAAGTAGGCAGTTGTATACCAGTGACCTTCATTAGCAATATTATTACCGTTACTGGATTGTAATAGACTGGTATAACCAAACTACTAAAACTATGTATTTTTATTTTCTCACAGAGGAAATAAAGGAAGCAAAATTGCAGTTACCTACAAAACTAGGAAGTTTATTATCACCAGCAGGGAAACACATTATTTAGGTTGTCCAAAGGGATATGACCAAGAGAACAGAATTGCAGAAATCTAGGTATGGATGGGACTTCAACTTGTCATTCAGTCCAAGCCCCTGCTTCAAGAAGGATTATCTCTACACAAACCATCCCAAATAAATATTTGTGTGACTTGCACTTAAAAATACATCCAGTGATTAAGATTTCACATCTCAAGATAAACTGAACCAGTGGTTTAATAATTCTCAGATTTTGAATTTTTTTTCCTAAACCTAGCCTGCATTTTCCTTGTTGCAATTTAAATGCATTACTTGTCCTATCTCCAGGGACTCAGAACAATTGATTGCCATTTTAACAACGTTTTTTATATTTGATGACTACTATCAAATCATCTCTCAATTATTCTCTCCAGACTAAATAATCACACTTTCTTCAACCTTTTTTCATATGTCATCTTTCCATGACCTCTAATAATTTCTGTTGCCCTACGCCTGGAGTTGCATCAATTTGTCCACATTTTTCTTAAATTATTGTGCCCCAAACTGGCCACAATTCTTTAAGTGAGACCTCAATAGCACTAGTTAGAATAGAAAAATCACTTCCCTTAACTTGAATATGACAGTCCTAAAACTACACTCAAGCATTATATTAGCTTTCTCACCCTTCCCCCCATGCTGGTGACTCATTCAACTCATGAATCATTGTAGTGTATTCAATCTTTTGTGTCATTATATACATTAGATGGAATAGGATGGTTATAATTTTAGGCTAGGTACAGACGTGATGTGTTTCTTGCTTTAAGCAGTTAGAAAAGTCATCTAAGGCTAAGAACAGACAGTCAAAAAGTCTGAGGCTGAATTCATTTAATCTTCACAGGTTAACCTAAACTGCGTAGATTGAAATGATAAGCAAAGAATAGACATTCCCATTTGATTCCAGAAATGCAACCAAATGCCTGCAATGACCCAGGCCAGAAGCTGGAGGGCACTAGAGCATGCCTCCCTGCTCAGCTGGGACAGACAGCTTGGGCCAAGCCTAGCCCAGTCACCTGGGGGGGCAGGGTTCAGGGGAGGTACAAAGCATCCTGGGATGCTGGGGGACTGTGACTTAACTTTGAATATGGAGGGGATCTGGGACAGGAATCCACTAAATCAATTTAACCTAAATCAGTTAAGTCTGATACTGCATCCATCCAGGTTTATCTTAAACTGGTTTCAGCCATTTTGAAATTATGTGTACTGAACTTCTGTTGTGTTACAGATTTGAACTGGTTTCTGATCACTTATACCAGTTTATGTGTAATTTCTGTCCCTAGCCTAAAGCTGTAATGGAACAGACATTTACAGACCTTAGAGTGCTTTAAAAATGGTGGATCATGCTCTAAGTTCCCTCAATGGATGAGGTGTTAGATTAAAGCGCTTTCTGTGAGAGCACTTTATTGAAAATTTGGGCCAGATCCCATCAAGGGTTAACTTAGAGTGCAATCACTGCCATCCCAGGTGGCACTGCACAGGGCTATGCACTAGCCTCAGGCAGAGCTCCTGTGCTCTACCCAAGTGCTGGGCTGGCCCCACCCCTCAGCTGTAACTGACCCAAATTGGTGACAGTCTCTGATTTCATGCCTGGTGGGGTGTTTTGTGTCCTCAGCTGCCCTGGCCCCATGGTTTGCTGCAGCCCGTCCAGAGGGCTGTTGGAGAAAGAGTCTAGGGTCTCTCTTCTGGCAGCCATACAGGCCAGGTCCACACAGCAGAGAGGCTCCATTCCCCCTGGCTCCTGGCTGTAGCTGGGGAAACAGAGCCTCTCTTCTGTGCAGATCATCTCTCCCAAGCTTGCAGGCATGGGTCTTGGTTGGGGGCCAGGCTGGATCCACAGGGCAGAGAGGCTTTGTTTCCCCACCCTTCACCTTCCCAGCCACTGGCACTGATAGCAGCCTTTTGGGAAGAGGAGAGAGGATCCACTGGCTGTTCAGGGGTAGCCAGCTCCTTGCTTGCTCCTGCAGCCTCCTGGGATGCATGTGGGAGTATTCCCATGCTGCTCTCCACAGACTGCAGGCAGGCTCTGATCCCCTCCCCCCACCAAACAGAACATTTGTGTTTGGTTCTGCCCCAACCTAATCTAGAGTGGTTTGAGTAAAGTGCTATATTTGGAGCATTTCCATCTTGGGCTTTTTGAACATCTGTACTTAGCTTCACTTATTATTTATAATAGGTAGACCCATGAAGATGCACTATAGGTCTTTCCATCCATATATGAAGGACTATATGCTGTTTAATATTGGAATTCAAGAAGCAGAAGCAATGAAAGGTTTAAAAGACTTTCATTATTCTTTACACCTATAGTTGCTGAGTCACTATTACCCTATATGAGATTTTCCCAAGTCTAGGTCAATTTTCCCTTTTTATGCACAGTGTTCCTTGTTTTGTATAGTTCAGAACTGTTCTGTGAATGTTACAGTTCTTGCTGAGACATTTTCTGACCCATGGACAGCTAGCAGCTGGAAACCAATTAGAACAAGAGTTCAGGAGATAAAGAGCTCTGAAGGGCCTCTCTCAGCAGTATCCATGCCTATTCTTTTGGAAATTAATGCTGGGGACCAAAGCAAAACTAGGCACACTATTTATTTTAATGATTATTTTACATGAAAAGAAGCAACTAGTCAACAATACTGTGCTAAATATTATCACCACTATTTACTGAATTGTATGATGTTATTTTGTCAATCCTGTTCCATACTTGGAATAGTTTATTCATGTTCAGTTGAGTGAGGTCTCTATAACCAGTAACAAAATGGAACACAGAGTAAAGACAAGATGGAGTACAAACTCAATGGAGACTCAAGATCTACAATGAGCCTCAGAGAAAAGGGAAAATCATTCTGCAGAGGCAGCCTTCTCCTTTCCTTGCCCCAGAGGCTTGAATTAATGGGAGCAAATTTCCTCTTGTTCATAGTCATTAGAAAGTATAGCTACTTTATTTAATGTATATATTCAGAGGTGCAGTGACATGGCTGGGCATCTAGGGCATCTGCCAAACACAGAGTAGCTTCTGGTTTTGACCCTCCACCAAATTGGCGCTCTCTCTAGTTATGAAACTGATTATACAGATATATATAAATCATAATTCAGTGACAAGAAAGACCTAATTTAAAACAGGGGTAAAATAACATTTAAATGTTCTCCTTAAAGTTTACAGACTAAGATTTCAAAGGATGGCGTTTTGGGGTTTGTTTTTTGTTTGTTTATTTGTTTGTTTTTATTCTTAATGGATCCTTCAACATTAGCTTGTTTTATATTTCCTTGTTTTATTTTCATTTGGCTTAGTTTGGTTTGGTTCCATATTTCACTAAAGAAAAAGTCTTGGAAAAGAAATGAGGAAATAGAGTATGAAACATTTTAGGAAACTTTAGCTACTGTGGAACATATAAATTATGCCTACATATTTGACAACTGTGACAGTAATCGCTGTGTGGGAACCGTTAAGGTCTCTTGTGTACATATGTATTTATATTTATGGCCTGATTAGTTTTTTTTTTTCTCTTTTAAAAAATCTAGACTCTTTCCCCCTTACTCTGTCTGTATAACAGACCTTGAGAAACCCTTTAGATCTGCTGTGGTCTGTCACATATGGAGATTAGCGGGAATCTCATAAAATGAAGAGTATTTATCTAACCACTTTTGAAAATGCATATTCCAGGCTTTCTATTATTTGCTAGATTGTTGCTCCTAAACCATTTCATGCTGTGTTACCAACTAGTTGGAGATTTTATAACTTCCTGCATTCGTTACTCCTCGGTATGCATATTGCTGAAAACGTAATGAGACAGTGCAGTGTATATTACAGTTTACTAAGGCACATCCCTTTACAAGTGTCATGTTGCAGCTGCTGTGATGTATTGTGTCAATTAAGTTGCTGAGCATGCATTCTAAGAATGTTTACTAAGAATGTTGTAGCGTTAACTTGACAATGCGTGCATTTTTTTTCTAGAATATTGAGGGCCAGATTTACATCAACTGAGAATCTCACCCCTTCTCCACCTGTGAGGTAAATACCCTGCAGAATCTCCACAGCATTAGCTCCTTTCCTTCTCGACAAATTAAAGTTGTTTTTAATTGACACCACATTTAAGGCTGAAAAAAACAGTCGCAAAAGACTCAGCTTTCGAAGTGAGATATTTCTACATTTAAAGTGCTATAGTGGCTTTTATCCAAGGACCTGAAGGGTCAGTGAAGAGTCAAACAAAGTACAGTTTTACAGATTAGAAAATTGTGGAGCACAGAGACTAAGATCAATATTTTCCAATTCAGATGCCTAATGTTATTCATTCAATTCAATATTTAGTTTGGAATCCTTAAGAGCCACGGGACCCTTTTGCAAATCTCTGCCTTAAAACTGGTTAAAATTTTCAAAAATGGTGTTTCAATGTTGAGTTCTGAAGTCAATGTACAGGCATCTAAATAAATGACCCATCTTTCCTAGTTGCTAAGTATTAAAAAGATGTTTGTGACAGGGGGCACTCTTGAGGCCAGATCGTAAGTCGGCCCACCCACCTGCCTAGGGCAGTCTGACTTAACTTGCCGGCCAAGACTTGAATGTTAATGTGGTTTATTAAGCGGGAGGCTGCCTTTATATTACCCCGATGGTAGGGAGCATTACCCATGGCTCCAAAACTTCCCTACACTGTGGCCTATTCCTTGCAGATGGCATCCAGATTATTTTGTTTGTTCTGGTTTGTGGCTGAGTCAAATTCAATCTACTGTTGGGCCTCTATCACATACACACACACTCTGCCCCACTCTCACAGGGGCCTCTTACAATGCACCCATCACTGAGTCACTCTCTACTGCTCTGCACCATTGAGTGACCCCCTCTGGGCCATCAGGTTTGCCTACTCCCACTCTGGCATGACACACGCAGAATCTTGAGTTTGCTCAAGCTCCCCTACTCTATGTACCCTTCCCTTGTGCCGATCACTGAGCTGCTTTTGCCCCTAGCCCATCACTGGGCAACTGATTTCCCAGACACACTTGGGGTTGGCCCATGTACCATCCTTCAAGCTGCTTGAGCAGCCCTACTCAGTAAACCCCTGGTACAGCCTTTCAGGCCACCCTCAGCAGCCCTACTCTGCACCCCACACTCTCAGTCCTTCAGGAACCCCTTATTGCACCCTATGCTAAGCAGGCCCACACCATCACTATTCACAACACCACTACCCTTCTTCTGGGGTGTCCAGAACCCTTTGTCCCTGCTGGGTTCAGGTACCTATTAACAGGCATGCCTAGTTTCACTGCTCCCACAGTTCTCACAACTACCCACCAGATGGTGGGGGCTGGGGTTAAGGTCTGGTATTTCTTGGGGGCTGTTCCACCACAGACAGCCCTGCCAGACCCCACTTACTTGGCAGGGTGCAGTTTTAGGTCATTCCCAGGACCAGGAGACTCCAATCCATCCCCATAGCTCCTACCCTTACCTCCAAAATGTTCCTAAGCCATAGCTTAGCCAGCTAATGCTTCTTTCTCAGTTGCCAGCAGGCTGCCTCAGCCTATATAAACTGGGTCTTAAAATGGCTGCTCTAATCAAGCACCTTCCAAGTATCTGCCTCCAGCCCTTAAAGTGGCAAACACCCAAAGGTGCACTTCCACCTGTCAGATGGGTTAATAGAAACAATTGAATTTGCTACCCTTTCCAGAAAATGGCCATTTATCTAGGTGCCTAAAGATAAATTAACTTGGGAATTGTTTTTGAAAAAAACTGGAAGAGATGTTCAAAAGAGCCTATATTAAGTGTTCAGTTCCCACTGAATTTCCTGACTGTCTGGAATTTTGAGATCCCAAGTGACTCAATTTGTTTTTTATTCATAAGTCTTTTGGAAGGTTTTAATAATCCCATTTTAGTTCCTTTAGGTTCCTTGAAAATATCAGCCCTTTTTCTCAAATAGTAGCTTAATCTTCAGAAAAGCTGAACAGTTCATGGTTCTAATTAAAAAAAAAAACAAACAAACAGCTACTGCTTAAAAGTTTTAATCCATCTCTTGATTGCCTTAACTCACACTGTAAAATGCAAAGCTTAAATGGGTAATTTTTTTTAAATGTTGATTACATCACTGGTGTCATATATACCTAATAACGCCCCTTTATTTTCTAGTTCAATATTTTTATATGTGATATTACCAACCCACTGCCCACCCAAACAAACCACCTAGTAGACTCAAGCTTTGTAGACTATTTCAGGTTATGCCATATTACACCATTTGACATCTCAGATATGAATCTATTAATACTTAAAAATGGAAGTGAGCCATGTCAGTTGGTTAAAGAAATGTTCAGAAATATGGATTTCTAAAGCTTCTAAATTTCAGGTATTTATAACAAAAGATGCAAAGCATCAACATTTTCAGAGGCTGCCCATTTAAGCTGTTACAAGAACAATCTTTTCCATAGTATTTAATCATTTCAGTGTCGATGCCATTCAGAACCTGAAATCAGAGACACCAGCATGGAAAAAAGAGGTACAATAAAGAAAAACAACCTAAACAATCTTTAAAAAGTACTTAAATTGTTAAGAGCATCACTATAAGAGAATCACCATAATATAGTTTTCAGAGCTCAAGAACAGTTACACAATGATTCTACCGAAAGGGCAGACCTTCAAGGTTTATTAAACTCAAGTGGCATTAAAAGGCGTTAATCTGACTGCAAATACATACTGGAAAACTCCATAAAATGTAAGAAGGATGGGGGAAGTGGGGCAGTAATGGGAGAGCTAAACAAGTAAAGGATCAATAGGAACAAAGGGGTCAGAAAAGCTAATCCAGGTAATGGGATAAAAATCCATGCAGTGTTTAAAAACTGGATGTATTAAGACTCCATACAGATTCTTATCCTGTTACTCAGATTAGCATTTGTGACTCTTTTGCTCCTATGTGTCATTTGCTTGTCTGCCTCTACCAGCACTGCCCCATCCCTTCCACCTCCCTAATTCCTTCCTATTTTTTATATTCAAATCACTCCTCCCTACAGTGGCCTGTGCACGTCTGATAAAGTGTGAGTTTCAGCTCAAGAAAGCTTACACAATATATATCTAATTTAGTCTATAAGGTGCAAATCTACCTGGGCTTCTACCTTCTTTTTTGAGCCAAGTGGAGCTGCGGCAGAAAAATCTCTTTCCTCCAAAATACTGGTCCTATAATATCTTCCACTTACTAAAGAGTCAACAGTAACATTTTAAAAGCTTAGCATAACTTTGTTTGTCCTTTTCTAGAACACAGATGGAGAAAACAAAAATATTTCATATGTTTTGTTACCAATGTGTTTTCCCTCTGTTCTGCACAATGGCTTTGGACTTCAGTAAATGACTAACTAGAAAATCCACATGGAATTTTATGGTCCAGCCTACACATTGTTGTGTTCTTCTCAGTATGGAGCTTCTTAAGTGGAATTCATACAAGCCAAGAGCAGTATTAAGCAATGGAAAGTTACTAGTTTGAATTAATACTTGCATTAATGTGAGTGGTAGAATTATGGCTTCTGGTGAATACGACTCAGGGGTCATGTGAACAACAGCTTTTTTCTGCTACTCCCTAAAACTGCATCCAACTGAGGAGGTTGCTAGATGTATTAAGCCTTTCTGTGTCTGCACCCTCCCCCTCCAGGCCTTCCTCTCCCTTCAGCAGTTGAAATAATCTCCTAATTAGCTATTGGAAGTACGATGTACCATCTCAGTGCAGTACATTAAGATCATATTGCCAGTGGCCAATGAGGGGGAGTGTCTGGGAGACTTACAATTGGTGCTGTGCTGATTTGTGGTCTCCTTGTCCTGTGTTCACAGCATCCAACAATTAGGATGGGGCCAGGAAAAGAGGCAAGGAAAAAGGTACAGGCTCACTACTTGGCCCTCTTCCCTTCACACAGGTGCTTAAAGGAAGGTCTATAAATTAAGACACCATGAGGGGAAAATATGTGCGTGTTGGCAGGACTCAAAAACCAAGGGCTGTACAATTTGGAGTTTTCTATTAACTGTCTTTGTTTACAGTAACTTACTTTGAGTTTGAGTGATAGCACCAGGTCCTCGGCAGGTTTAAATGAATTAGTGGAGCTGAGGTCCAGAAAGCAATGCCAAGTTCCAACAGCTAAATATATGTCCCATAAAAGGTGGGCTCAGAGTGGGGAGGGAGGGAAAGACATTTTACGTCTGTTTGCCTTTGCCAGCCAGTCAAATGGTATAGACAGAGAGACAACCCCTAATTCACAAAGAAGTTAGAAGGCAAAGTCCCTACTTTCTGGCTGTCTGGAGGATAGGAAGGGGAGGTAACAAATGTTAAGCTTCTGGAGAAGCTAATCCAGAAGCTAGAAGGGTTTCCATAGCAAAAACCTTTGAAAAAAAGCATAGAGCAAATAATGTGGGTTCTGTAATTTATCAAACACAACAGGATATACACGATCATATAAATGTATATGCAAATTTGATACAGCCATCAAGCTTCTGGCAAGTTGCCAATGAGGTCCCTTAGGCTGCAAATTGTTGAATTAGAATCTAAATCTAACATGTGATACTAAAATACATAATTAAAATAATACCAAAATAATGTAGGTACCAAAGTATTTTCAAATAAAGTAAACATTGATACAGGCTTTGTGTAACATCCTTAAATGTCTGACCTCCAGTTTGAAAACAGTATCAAGAATGCTATGGCTTGATGTTTTATTTCTTTTTTCCCCACTTATATCATGGCATATTGACAACACATCCAAGGCAACTTCAAATTTAAGGCAACCCACCCAATAATTAGATTCTATTAATTGAAAATAATAAATTTCCTATAATTTTCAATGTGTAGAATCTAATTAGTGGAAGGTCATCTTAAATTTGTCCCTCTACTGCTGTGGTAAGAAAGTAGTGGTATAGGGGGAGGGGTCAGACCTCTGCCCCATGCTTTCCTGCCTGCCACACACCCTTGTACAACCCATACTTGTGCCTGTCCTCCAATGCAACCTGCTCCACACCCCTTGTCCCTCATGCCCATGCCTCCCCACTTCCTCCTTTCCTGTTCCATGCCAACTTATCTTCTACTGCAGCTCTGCTCCCCCAAGGCACTCAGCCTCAGCCTAGGCTGGCCAGGGAGAAATGGAGGCAGCTCCTATCCCATCTGGGTGTGGGATGGAGAAAGTAAGGGGAGGTTCAGGAAAGCTGGGTGGAGGAAGGGGATGGAGGGCAAGGGGTGGATGGTAGGGGGGACAGCTGTAGGTTCTGCTCCTTCCCATAGTTACATAGATTCATGGATGTTAGGCTTAGAAGGCACCTAGTAGATCATCAAGTCCAACCCCCTGCCATGGGCAGGAATGAGTTCTTTGGTCACATGACCCAAACCAGGTGTCTATCCAATCTCCTTTTAAACACCTCCAAGAAAACGGACAGCACCACCTCCCTTGGAAGTTTATTTTACATTTTTGCAACCCTCACTGTAAAAAACTTTTTCCTGATGTCCAATCTGAATTTGCTCTCTTCCAGTTTGTGGCCATTATTTCTAGTTACCTTGACAGGCACCCTGGTAAATGTTATATCCCCTATTTCTTGCTGCCCCCTCCCCCGCCCCGATAGGTTTGTAGGCAGCCACGAGATCACCTCTTAGCCTCCTCTTAAATGCCTCCAGTTTTTCTGTAAGCCTTTAACCAGACAAGTGGCCCTCCTCTGAACCCTCTCCAGGCCATCCACATCCCTCCTGAAGTGCAGAACCCAAAACTGGACACAGTACTCCAGCTGCGGCCTGACCAATGCTGCATAGAGGGAAAGTATCACCTCCCTAGACCTGTTTGTGATGCACCTACTTATACAAGAAAAGGTGCAGTTAGCTTTACTTATTACATCATCACTCTGTTGACTCATGTTCATTTTGGAGTTGACTATGACTCCAAGCTCCCTTTCTGCAGTTGTGCTACTTAGAATGGTACCTCCCAGGCTGTAGGAGTGTTGGTTATTCTTCCTCCCCAGGTGCAACACATGACACTTATCCTTGTTAAACTGCATCCTATTCTGTTCAGCCCATTTTCCTTCCAAATGAGACATTCTGGCCCAGGGTAGGTAGTGGTTCAGCTCTGGCTTTAGCTCTGAGCCTGTGGCCAAAATTAGAGCTGAGCTGCCACCTGCCCTAGGCTCATACTCAAATCCCAAACTAGCTTTTTTTCCCCGTGTTGATTGGGGGGAAGTGGGGAAGAGAGGGCTTGTCTCAGTTTCAAGTAAAAACAACACTGTCAATTTTTAATGGCATGGCCATTGACAATTCTGCACATATTGTATTCCTGGCTAATTATATCACAGTTAACAAACCTGATTACATTCATCAAATATGCTGGCATCAATCCTTTCCTTGTGCTGTACATTTGCATACTGGAGAAATCACAGTTTTGATTTGAAATAACAGTATTTGTCCCTAGCAAATTAAAAATAAATCATGAATATGCCTTAAAGGATTTTTTTCCTTCCTCCTGATGACGTACATTAGGGTCAGGATAGAAAAGCTGATAAATTAGCTTTCTAACTCATCATAATTCTATCCTCCTCCTCCAGTTCAATAAATTAAAACATCAGGGCTGGACAGAAAATGATTTTGGTTATGACTTATTAGAATGATTTTCTTGTTGAGGATGTACAAAATGACATAAACTGATCAGGTGTTAATTGTTTTAAGTGGAATGGATATCACTTTAGGCAGTTATTTGGAGGGTGAAGAATACTTCATTAACACATTCTGTTTTCTATAGGTAAACTGAATGAATTTTCTTAAACTGAGAAAAACAAAAACAGATATATATTGAGACTTTTAAAGAGGAATAATCTGAGCATAAAACTTCTGAGTTATAATTTTTAGACTCTTGTTGACTGGTTTTATAGCTTTTGCTCAAGTGACTTAGGGCATGATTATACTGCCTCCAACCATACTAGGGAGAACTGCCAACAAAAGATACATCACCCACTTATTCCTACTCTGTGTGCACTAACAGTCAAAGAATATAATATACCCACTGTTAGAGCAGTGCTGGGTATATGTTAATAAACACACCTAAGACCCATGAAGTCTTGGCCATATACCAAAGAGATTAGCTATATATATTTGTTGTAACAAATAACACACTGCTCTTGCTATTCTTCCTGCTTAACATGCACCTAAAAATTGTTACTTCTCTCTCTCTCTCTCTCTCTCTCTCTCTCTGTGTATATATATATATATATATATATATATATATATATATATATATATATATAACATATATTGAACTGGAGGAGGAGGATAGAATTATGATGAATTAGAATGCTAATTTATCAGCTTTTCTGTCCTGATCCTAATGTATGTCATCAGGAGGAGGGAGAAAAATCTTTCAAGTCTTATTTAAGCATGTAACAATTGTAGATATGTATACATACAAATTGTGTATGTATGAATACACACACACACTTGTATGTATACATATCTACAATTATTAGGTGAACATTAGGCAGGAAGAATAAGAAAAGCATGTTTTCAGGGTTGTACATTAAGGATATACAGCTGTGGTGTAAACATGTTTTTAATGGTTTCATCTTCTCTTCCTCCTCTGTAAACTATAAACATCTTAGGGAATTGGCAGGAGGGTAACCTCTCACTTTGGCCAATTAAGCGGAACAGTAAGGGAGAACTTCTTTTTTACTACAAACATCAGGACCTGTGTGGTTTTTATAAGGTGGACCAGAACCATAGTCATTGAAGAATTTTTGTGTGTATATTTCATTTTTTTTTTAATCTTCACCTCTTAAAGGACCAAGCATGGCAATAATTATTATAGGTCTGTTGTTCTTGTGATTCTGTGTTTAATGTTCAGTAGCACCTCCTAATATTCCAGCTGCATCTCAGGACAATCATAGAAGATAAAATCTTTGCACCAAAGTGCTGATACTTTAAATGGCAGATTAGACAGGCAAGAGAGGATGTAATAAGGGTAATTAAGAAGAATATAGGATAAGTAGCTATGGAACAATATGGGGCCATTTGATTTAGGAATAAACACATTCTAATGGGCTTTGAATGACTTTTTTTACACTCATTTTTACATGAGCAGAGAGAAATAGCTGTTAGTCTGAAGTCAACAAGAAAGCAGGGTAGATCTACACCTTGTGTACTAACTAAATCAGAGGTGTATGTGACAGTTCTGGAAGAGGGAGAGATTTAAGGAAGCATCTGAAAAGGTGAGGATAGAGGAATAATTATCAGATTTTTCACTACAGTTTTGACTCTTGGTAGGGTAAATTAGCCTGGGTGGAGCTCCATGCTAACAAGTTTAAACCACTTCCAGATGTCTCTAGACAAAGCTTGACTGTACAACAATAATTCTAAGTTAGCTACAGCTGCATTACTTATGTTATTGAATAAAATATTCATACTTCAGTAAATTAAGCTGAAAATGTATGTACATTTTATCTATATGCATAAAATACAATTTCAAAGGCTCATAACTCAAGTCAAATCAAAAATAAATTTTACCAGAACCCCCAAGAAGCCCTTATCCTTAGTAGTATTTGTTACCATGCTGAATAGCAACTTTTTAGCGCTCAACCAGTTTGGTGGTAGAGATGTTCCAAAAAAAGCTTTCAATTATAGCTATCTGGGGGGTGGGGGGAATGTCAAAATAGTATTAAGCAGAACCTTCTATTTTCAGAAAAACAGTTTTATCAATTAAAGAAAGAAAACATTTAAAGTTCTGAGATAAAATGTTTTGAAAATGCTCACATTTTCAATTCCATTTTTTCTAAATGAAGTTTTAATCTTTCATTTCAAAATGTACCTTTTTACGCAAAATGTATAAAAATGGTTGAGACTGAAGCAGCATGTTTTTAAAACCTTTGTTTAATAATGGAATTAAAATGCTGAATTCTCATCCTGTTTTTGAATGAAAAAAAATATTCATTTTTCCTGACATGCAAAATCTTCCATTTTAAGCCCCACCTTTTCTTTTTTTTTCTTTTTTAAGAACAGCGCTACCACTGAAAGTATAATTTTCCGAATGTTATAAACAACCAAAAACAGGGTATTAGTAAGAAATCTGGTATGCAACCTTAAAATTATTTCTGGAGATCTGTTAAGAATATTTAATATGGGTTTTACAGGCCTAATACGAATACAGACAATTTATTAGACTTTTCAGTGACACTATTTTTAAAATATAACAAGTTATTTGTAGTTCCCAAACCTAATATGTAACACACTAGAAAATGAAAACATTGAAAAGCAGAAATAAAACTTACATGTCTATTTTTATTGATGAAGAAGAACAAAGCAATGGAAAGTGAACTGTACTTTTAAAATGTTCCAAGTTTCAATTTAATGAGAGGCATTCATAATATGTAAGGAAGATGTAACTATATATACACACAAGGGCTATCCTGAGAGGAAGTATTTAATGTTAAATCTCAAAGGCAAATATATATATATATCTCCAATTAAATTTGCATACAGTCATAAAAATTAGATATAATGCTGAAAAATTGTCCTTATTTGCTATGTTTCTAATTTATCAAGATGTGTGTAGTCCAGTTCAGGTAACTGAGTAACCAGGTAAGAATGTGAGGTAACATGTAATGAAGTGAGTGGAGGCAGAGAAAGTTTGAAAAAATGACACCCTCCTTAAAAAATAAAAAAAGATAAAGTACATAAAAAAGAATCCTGCCACCACAGAAAGTGGATTAAAAAAAAAATTAAAAATCCATCAAAACAAAAAACCAAAAATCTTCATCTAAAGAGAAAAAAACTTCATGATTTCTATGCCAACCTCCTGTTTTTCTAAGAGTCAAACTTAACTTTTTTAGTACTTGTATTTGGCAATACTGAATTATTCTGCATGTTTAAATATTGACAAATTAATCATGCAACAGGCACTCCATCACTGACCTCAGACTAGCAGGTCCTAAACAACAGAACTTTAAAACCCAACTGAAATGTGATATTTCAAAACCATGCATGAACGACACATGCCTCCAGAGGCTGGGGCAGGGCACAGCAACTGCCTGCAGGTGGCGGCAGTGGCAGGGGCATCATGGCAGCAAGTGGGGAGCTCCCGCAGGTGGCTGCTGCAGTGTCAGTGGTGAGGGGGGGTGAGTGCTGACCAGCAGTTGATGGCCACCTGCAGATGCCACCAGTGGCAAGGGCGGGTGGTGAGCAGCGACCGCCTGCAGGCACCACTGGTACCATCGGCAGAGCTTCTTTCAGGGGGTGTATGTGCACCCACATCGCCAATGAAACAATGACTCATCCACAGATTGTGGTAATTATTGTCTAAAAAGAGATTCTGGCTTATCTCATTACCTGTACTAGCTTTTTATAACCGTTATGTCCCTAAGTGGTTAATTGTGTGTTTATCCCTCTTCTCAGCAGCATATCCATCCCTTATCTTTTCCTTCTTCCTCCCTATTCTTGTATTTAAATTACTTTATTCCCTTCTATTTGGTAAACCCTGGTCTCTGCAATTCTATTCATAGGGTCTGAAAAAAGAGGCAGTACCCTATGCAAGCTTATGCATTTCTGAACAAGTCAGTATTCTGCCCTGCCTATAGCCTGACTTCAAAGTAACATAGCTAAACTGACTCTCATTATAAGGGAGTAAATTATAATTTTAATCTATACCCACAATTCCACTTATATTTTTAGCTTTAACTGGTCTGAACATTATGTTAACATGTATTTCCCCTGAATTTGTCTTACATGCATTTGCTTAAAGAAACTGGAACAAGCAATCATATATCATAGTAATTTTTAAAAGCTATGTGATGTTTGTTGGACAAACTTAAAGCTGAAATGGGGAACATCTGGCATATTTTTCAAAACTATGGTATTGGGATACCCAATTTGTATTACATTTACTGTGAATTATAAGTCTGTAGAGATGAAAATACTTTAATTTTTCAATAATCCAAAATAATTTAAATTATTGACATTACATTACATTATATATTAAAATAAAAATTATACACACTTCTAAAAATATGGGGTAATACTTGGTACTATAACTGTGATGGCTTTTCATGAAGGAGTTTGTCTTTCATGTCCTGAGTTTAGTCAAGGGGTCATTTTCTGGTATATGTTCTTTGGAAGATAGACACACAAGGCTGCCATACAATCATTGGGGAAGGCAGAATTGTGGCCCGAGGAGAGTGCTGTAACTCAGAAAGGCATCCAGGACTGTCTGGTTTATGCCTAGGGTAATTCTAATCTCTGAAGCAGCCTAGTGTTAGAAAGGCAGAACTCTAATTAATGTTCCTATATTGAAAAAAAGCAAACAGATGCTATATTGTGAAAAAGTGTGGGGGGGGAGGAGAGTGGGGCAGGGGAGAAAGGGATTTGGGGAAACCAAGCAAATTGTATTGCTTTCCTTGTTTTGCATTCCAAGTTTCAATCATCACAAAGGTTTTCTGCTGAATAAAAATGCTCTGAAAATAGAAATCTGTTATGCAAATGCTAACAAACTGTCTATCATAGAGAAAGCATAACTTGGAAGGTTTTATACATCAACATTGCCACATGAGACAGAGCAACCATTTTCTACAGGCCTGCTATAAGTCAATTGTCCAAATCTGATAAGTTGATGGACTATAGTTGGTAATTGTATCCATCTCATGAATGAAGAGTGGGTGAAATGGAAACGAAGTCATTTTTAGCAGTTTATTAAAAGCTTTGGACAAATAGAACAGCTACTGCCCAAATAATTTTACCAGCATTTCAATGAGGCTTTTTTTTAAATCAAATAACAGATTATTTGGTTAGTTAGTTTGTACTCTGTAATAAATTCTCTTTAAAAACAAACCAAACTGCTTCTATTGATGCTGATTTCTACTGTGAATGATCTTAATGTGAAAGGAAAGCCTCTCATACTAACCTTCATTCTCATGAGAAAACTTTATGACAGGGGTAATCTTCCAGGTTCATACCTGAAAGATCTTCTCCTGGAAGGGGCGTGTTTCTCCCAAGAGAAATGGAACAGATTCCTGTACACCTCTCATCTCTACTGAGAGAACAACGAGTCTCTTGGTAGAAATGTATATGGTCTAAGATAGCTGGAAAGCAGAAAATAGTACTTAAGACCATGTTTGTATAGATAACTTAATGGGCTTTACATGGTTTAAAACTCCTTGCACTGTTGTGATCATGTGGCTTCCAAAACTTGGGAGCCATAAATTCACTTTAGTGGAATTCAGAGGTACTGTAGATCTAACTAGCCAAGGTGAATATGACTGGTCTACTCACAGTCTGGGAAGAAGAATGTATGGAGCCACTTGGCATGTTTCATAATAGTGTAGTAAATTATTGTAATGGGCATGCCCTAAAGGCTGCAAAGGCCACTGAAACCAAAGGATTCTGAATTGTATCCTATGTAAAAGCTTTATAAGAAAAGCATCTTCTAGAGGTCCTCGCCCCTACCTTGGGCAAATTCAAGAGGATGTTGGACGATCACCTGTCTGGGGTCTTGTGAACCCAGCATTCATTCCTGCCTATGGCAAGGGGTCAGGCTAGATGATCTGTTCAGGTCCCTCCTGACCCCAGCTACTATGAAACTATGAAACTATTGCACCATAGAATTTGTTTTGTTTCTGTGTCTGGATTGTCTTTTGTCTTGAGAGGCCATTTCTGCTAACTAGTCTCAAAATAGATAGCTCTTCAGATACATAGTTATTGCATCACACAACATATACACATCTACCTCTACTAACCTGGTATGTCCCAATGAAGAAAAAAAAAACTATCGCAGATAAATACATAGGCTTTGCATCTGGCAAAGCAGAATAAGGCTCAGGACATGGGATCAAAATTCTTCTAAATGCATGCATAAAAAAAACCCTTTTAAAAATGAATGCCAACATTTGACTGTATCTTCCAAAAAGAAAAAAAATCACTGGGAACTGGGAAGCTGGGAACTGTGTGCCTCTGTCTGAACGATCTCCACATGTTACTTAATAAAGTACACACTTAAAAAAAAAAAAAAGGTGCAATGCTAAATGCTTGCAGTGCTGTTAGCTAACTACCTGTAGAACAGAAATTGTATACTCTGCATCTAGAAATTTGTATGCAATGCTTAAAGCTCACCTTTGAACTAACAGCTGATTTACCATACCCTGTACTTGAAATTATCCATTTGATATGAAAGATTATTTCCTAACAAGCTTGTTTCATCATTAAAATCATAATCCATAAAGGAATGAAGTAATAAATCTGCAACTATGTTTTCAGCTTGACTGTAGAGGGATTTCCCTTACCTTTATGGCAGTAGAAGCTATCTGAATATGATGAAGTCTGCGGAGGGTACTGTCTCTATCAATAAAATAGGATGCTGCCAGCTGGTGAAGAGTTTCTAAAGTCACAGAAGAGCTGTTGGTACTTGGATCACTTCCTTCTGATCTCTTACTCAGCTTCCGCTTGTCCACAAAAATTGTGAGTGATTCCTCCCCTGCATAAATAAATTAAAAAGTCAGTGCATCTTTCACATCTCACATTTAATCAGAAATAGGGTGAAAGTCAATTGTTTTCATTCACTTGTGTGTAAAGTTAGCTTTTGGAGCACTGTGTGGCCTTTGTGGATCTGCCCTTAGGTACCCAACTATCATTTGTGCTTGTGGAAACCTCCATGTGAGTTACATATCTTTGAAAACCCTAAAGATGGTTAAGACCATGTTTGGAGAATGTATTAAGAAGCATAATTTTCAAAAACCCTAAGCACCAAGCATCTTCCACTGAATTCAGTGTGACCTCCTGGGTCCTCAGCACTTGAAAATCACACCACTCATAAAGGTCTCTCAGTACCTATACACATGCAGTGAGGCTGCTCCAACATGTTGTAATTATAGCATGTCACAGCATGGTAATCACTGTGTTCTAGCAGACTTCATTGTCATGTGTATCAGTGTCCCCTCATTGAAAAATGGTGGCAGGGGCACTTTAACTAAAGCTTGTTTGATGAACTTTAAGTAAAGTGTCCACTGCCATTTTTCAGTGCAGGGGCACTGATGCACGTAATGCTCTGGGCGCTTTAATTAGAATGGCTCTTGGACCTATTCTAATGAAAGTGGCCCCTCCCCCCAGCATGTGTATAAATGCCCCTAGATTGAAAATGTAGGCTTGTTAATGTAATACAATTTTTAGTCCTTATTAGAAACCAGTTGAAAATCAGATGCAAAAAACTACTTTCATATTTCTAGTTCTTTAATTTCACAATATGAACCATAAAAATTCAACAGGCCAAGGTGCAGCAATAGAAGCTTAGGTTAGATATTAGTGAAAAATCTCTCTCAGTAGGAGACTAATGAAGCACTGGACCAGGCTACCCAGAGAGGTTGTTAAGACCACCCTTCTCCATCCTTAGAGGTTATAAAGACCAGGGTAGACAAAGCCTTGGCTAGGAGGATATAGTTTGGGATGGTTCTGCTTTGAGCAGGGGGTTGGACTAGATGACCTCTAGAGGTCCCTTCCAACCCTAAATTTCTATAATCCTATGACATTTTCTATGATACTTCCAATGGAGTTACACCAGGCATGAGGTTGCTTTAAATTCTTGAATTTTAAATTCCATAGTATAAATAGTTTCAACAATGCAGAAAGAAGACCTAACATGACTAATAATAATAATAATAATCATAATAATAATAAAATATATTTTCCCTTTTATTAATGTGCCTTTTCCTTGTTGAAAATGTCTGGTAAATCTTAAGAAATGTGTATTCGTGCTACAGATCTCTTTAAGACTGTTAAAAACAAAGCAAACAAAACAACCCCATTTTTATTAAAATGAAAATATTTTTAGAATAATTTTCATAGATTTATTTTCATTTGAACACTACTATATTTATTAGGAATTTTCCATAAATGTTCTATTTCCTTCTTATAGGAAAGAAGTCCAAATTTACTATAAATTTCCCTTTTCAGTCTGTGACTGGTAATTTTGGATTTTTTAAGTTATCTTGTTCCTGAATTCAGCAAGTAATACCAGTTCGGCATAACTTTAGATGACAGATATGTACACAGACTGCAGTTTCCTCATTCCTGGAAGGGAGTCTGTCCCATAATAATTAGACTTGATACTTGTACTAGTTTCATTGCATGTCCATCTGTTATGATGGCATTCTGCCCACTCACAAGATGTTATGCCAGTTTCAAATAGGCATATGTGCCAACAAATATAGCTGTAGAAGGATAATGTGTGGGATGCAAAAAAAGTGACATCAACTCCAAAAGAAGATAATCTTGATAGCAAACAATTCCAAATAAAGAACAATGCTTTGGTGCAAGAGTTCGCATCTCTTGGCGCACGTGCTGGAAACACTGCATACCATGTTTTGAATAATCAACAACCCCTTTTGCCTTCACATTTCATATCTGCATTTGGAGAAAGCTAGCATGGCAATTGATGGTCTTTGCATTGTATTTATGGATGCCAGTGCTGGAAATTCAGTTGAAATCCAAATTCTGAAGCAAAACAACAATGAATTAAAGGGAAGTTTTGTCTGAGTTAATACCACCAAAGTTTAACACTTTTACTTTATCATGAAGCAGTCAACTCTCATCTCAGCTTCCTATTGCTTGGTTTTCCAAGGAGGGTCTTATGATAGAACCTAGCAGAATGCATCCCACGGTATATTTGCTTTGTCCCCGAAGAATGTTTAACAGGATCAGGCCTCAGACTACCTATTGATTCAGAAAATAGTTGTAAAATAGTTTTTGAAAAACTGGTGTGTATTGCTAATTGTAGTTCAACACACTAAGCAACTCAGAAGATGTGACAGCCTAAACTCTGGCATCCTACTGTGCAACTAGACAGGGGTTTACTAAATTTTCTTATACTGGATAATACTTAAACATTATATCATAGCAACTTAGTTGACATAAATGACTGTCAACAAGTATAGGAATATTTGGCACAACACATTTCAAAAAGGTATGAAATCAGTGCATAAATAAAAGAAATTTTCCACTATTCTGTTCCTCGCACTTTTTCATTAGCCTTAGAAAGGTGATTTTTGCTTTACATTGTTGACAACAATGGGTTTTTTCTCCCACTGAAGTCAGCAGCAATGTGCCAATATATACATAAAAGATGGCACTCCCCTTACATTGAGGGAAATTCCTGAATAAAAGGGAAAATCTTCCTTTATTTCCCACAAAATTAGTATTTTTTCTCCCTTCATGAATAATCACTTTCAAAGCCTCCTGACTACTTGGTGATAGTCATATCACTCAAGCTGATTGAATTGCTTCCATCCAAACTGTTTTTCAGCAGGAAACTAGATTTTTGCCAAAACAAGTATTTCTCTTGCACAGAAAACCGTAATTTTTGTTAAAATATTACATCTCAACACTCAATTTCTACAACCCCCCCCCAAAATAAATGGAAAGTGTATTTTTCCAGCAAAAATTTCCATGGGAAAAAAACAGTATTTCAGTTCAGCTCTCAGTTATCACATCATCCCTTTATCACAATCAAGCTCAAGCTCATTCTTGCTTTGTAGACAGCCACTCTGTGAGGGAGGAGGGAAGGGTAATTTTGGCAAGCAGAACTCACCCTGGCAGAACACTGAGCTCAATCCTACCACTGTATGCTCAGTTCCTGCTTCCTGAGAGATGCATTTTGTTTCTGATCCTCTGTAGCTAGGCTGATGAGATGTGAATGTTTTCATTGAATCAAATAAAATAAAATTGCATTTTCCCATGTTAAGCTGAGGTTTGCACCTAGAGTAATATAGTGCCAGGGAATACAAAGTCACCATTTGACAAAGCGCTCTCACAAAATTGATGCCCTATCCCTCACGATAAACTCTGTGTCCCAGATATTTATCTATTTACTGTTACTTACTTGTGGGATTGTCAAGAGATGTAGCATGTTAGGCATTCAGATCGCACTGAATTCCAACATGATTTGGGGCATCTATCTGCCTCAGGCTCCTTGAAAATCAGTCATAATCACATTTACATTACCGTAATGTTCATTTATATATATCACAGTAATGCCTCGAGGCCTCTACCAGGTTGGAGCTTCAGTATTGTAAGTGCTGGAAAACATGCTAGGAACTGTTTTTGCTTGCTGCTTTAAATCTATGATTATCATACTGGTATGATGCTACAATTTTCCATTTGAACAATTTTTAAATGCATTTGTTAGCAATGAAGACTTCTCCTAAAAACTTTGGAATTGATTCTCATTAATGATAAGATCTTTTCTTTTACATTGCTGTAGCAGACAAAGTACAGCTTAGATTAAATATTCACACCATTTTAAGGCCCTTTTACAGAAAGAAAGTGATGTAAATGAGAATCAGGCCCTTTACATTTTTAAATATCTGCAATGCTGGTCTCAAAGCACCTTCCACAATAAGGTCTTAGTTCATAACTTGTGTTTCTCAACCACCACAGTAGTACAAATAATAAATCATAATAGTTGCAATAAGGTACATTTCAAGGTAAAACATTTATTCTTAAGGTTTTTATGAGTCCTGGAAATGATTAATCTCTGTCAGGACTGATTTAGCTCGTCAGGAATGGGGTACCGTACAGCAAAATCATGGATATGCTCAATTTTCTGTATAGCTGGGTTCCAGAACTGTACAAAGAAGGTTCCCATGCATAGCATATCTTTGCAGAGTGTGTAAGTGAATTATATATAATTTATAAGAGACAGTTTGAATCCTAAATATAAAAATGCAAGTCTGAATAGACTTTTCTGTCACATTTGAAATATGGATAAATCTTTCTTACCAGCTATATTCTGCAACCATGAAATAGGCTAAGAAGACATTTAAGTGTTAGTTAAAAAATAGATGCAATTTAGAAAACTAGCCAAGGTTATGAGTCTTAACAAGTGAAAAGGATTAATGACAGTGAATACTAAGAAAACATGATTATTCAGCATCAGATCCATACACAGCTGTGCCTCATAACAGCAGTATGTTTTCCCTAGTTTACAAAATGCAGGAGGCAGTTTGCTTCAGTTTCTCAGGGTAAAAAGAAATAGTATAAAAATACATTCTGTTTCTGCTCACAAAAGAACTCCATATACTCCAATAATTGGTTCAAGAGATTAGCAGACCCTCTATGATGATGCTTTATTACTGTGTAGCTGCTGTGGCTGACAGATATTCATCAATGAGTAGAGACTGATATTCACACTATAGATTGACCTTCGCACAATACATTCCAATGTTCCTGCAAGCCCTGGAATTTACAAGGCTATTATTTAGTCTATATATTTAATTCTCTCCAGGTTTATAAAAAAAAATATTTTCCAAGGTTTATTTTTGCAATTTAAACTCCTCAGTTGTGACAAACATTCTATATGCTCTCTATCCAAAAAAAAAAAAACCAACCCCAAAATCCACCTCCAAAACAGAAATGGGCATTTAAATATGTGGCTCCTTTGTGGCCAGTTAACTGGGAGAAAGCTGTAAAACAGTTTACAAATAGCATTCAAAAATAAAGAATCAATGCTGTGGGGTTTTTAAGAATGTCTTCAACAATTGTTCAAGATAAGAAATGCAAATAGCCACCATTGGTACAGTAGAATATCAATACCATTGTAACAGCTGTAACTAAATATAAATGTGGCTGGGGAAAATGTATTTTTGTAATGCATAACAATACATATTCATATGATTAAAATACTTACTGCTAATTTCTGCCTCAAGTAATTTAGAGATTTTTTGAGCTGAAAGACTGCCTTCTTATGCCCCCTTTCTGCTGGAATAAAGAGATCTTAAACCTCAGTATCTCAACTTATCATTTGTAGTAAAAGATGAAGGTGCTGTAAGTAGGATCAGTTATAACATGCATCAGTAGCATCACCAGGAAGACAGTTTGTAAAAAAATAAAAACAGTCTTATATCTCTATATTTACACCTGCATGCACTTAATAATTATCGATATAGGTAGTTGTATGCATGCATGTGTGTGGCTTTTGTAATCTGTAAAGGTTCTTGGCCTGTGAACTCTTCAAAAGTTTGTCATTAAGCAGAATGCAAAGGACAATGGCTGTAACTTAATATAGATATGAAGTATGGCAATGAATCAGTTAGGGGTATATTTTACATCTTGTTGAGGCACAGTAGTTCCATAACATTACTGAAAGACCTGTTTGCATATGGAGAAAAGCATAAGCCAGTAGAATTTTACCACATTACTTTCCCAAAATGTAGCTGCTACCAATAGAAATGCACAGATCCAAAAAAGTATGTAAACCAAGGCTAGACCCATGGTCACTAGGGGTGTGAGAAGTGGGCCCTATTCAATTCGGATTTGGCCTGAATCAGGGACAATGATTCAATTTGTTGATTCGGATCACTATCCCCAATTCAATCCGAAACTGAAGATCTGATGCTGATTCAGAGAATCAGCGATTCAGACATAGACACAGCTTTAAAAGTTTTTCTACATACCTTGAGGTAGCAGGCATGGCTTGTGAACACTGCAATGATGGGGTGCATGGAGCATCCCACAGGAGTGTGATGGAGACCTCCACATGCTCCATGGTGAACCCGGAAGTGGACCAGAAGTACTTCCAGTCCACTTCTGGGTCAGCTGGGGAGCGCATTAGGGGGGCCCCCGCACCTCCCCAGCTTGGTGATCAGCCACAGGGGGACCCCAGATGCCCTCCCAGACCCAGGAGGCACTAGTCACTGAGCCGGGGAGGATGGGGGGGGGGTGTGGAGTGGACCTGAAAGTGCTTCTGGTCCACTTCCAGATCTGCTGCTGAATGTGTTGGGGAACCTCCCATGCTTCTGTGGGACAGTTCATGTGCCTCAGCATCACAGCACTCATGAACCCCTGCTACCTAGAGATATGTAGAAAAAACATTTAAAGCTGTCTCTATGTCTGAATCTCTGAATCTTCCTGAATCTCTCCAAATCGATCGGAAACTGAAGCCTGCTGCTGGCCAGGCTCTGAGCAGCCAGCTAGGCACTGCTGGTGCCCAGGTAAGGCTGGTAGGGCCAGCACAGGAGCTGGGCCCCACCTTGCCTACCCCACCCAGGTCCCTTTGCTGTGCACCAGAGTGCACATCCAGGGGCATGCCTGGGGACAAATAGCAGCAGCAGAAATATGTACCACTGTTATTTGTCCCATGGGAAATGTATGCCCCTGCACATGCAGACTCATGGGGACATGCCCCATGAGTCATCACTCCTGTCCTTGTGCTGATTAATGGTGTATATACCAGTATACAGGTAGCAGAGTTACAACAGGTACAGAAACATTACTGTCAGTAAATTTTAGACAGGAGTTAAAGTTTGCAAGCTGAATTTATATATTATTTCTCCTGCCTACTATATTAAATACTAGAAAGTGAAGTGTGGCTACAGAACACATGAGTTCAAGGGGAAACTAATAATTTCCTCTCACATAGGTCTTTTAGCATCAAACTGGCCTCCCTTAATAGCAGCTGAGTAGGATAATTCAAATCAAAAGTCAAATCCTAATTTAGTAAATTAATAGTTCCATGGAAATTAATGGAACTGACTTATACTAGTTCAGGATTTATTTTATTTTATACTAGTTAAAATGTATTCTATATGCAGAGTAACATACTGTTCTCCAGGAACATGGGTAAGGAAAGTAAATTATGCTCTTCATTATTCATTGTTTAGCATAGTAACAGTGTAAATGTCAAAAATGCATGTAAAATATAATCAGTGGAGAGGAAAATGGCAGGAAGTTTAGATTAAACTGATCTGTTAAGGGCCATTAAGATTGAATACGCCAAAGATGAAATTACCTGGGGTATTTTGCTTTGTAAAGCCTGTAACAGCACCAGGAAGAGGCTTTCTGACCTAGGGAAATGAACTTCATGCTGCTCCAGCAAAGTTCTCTCTGACTGATTAGGAATGACAATGACAAGTCATAGAAAAAATAAACAAATCCTTTACTGATCTGGCCCATTAGTCACTTCTAGCTAGTCCTAGTTTCATAACAGTCCCCTGGCTCAACTGTAGCATTCTACACATTCCTTTATCCATGCTGCTATTATATTAGTGGATAAGAGGCTTCTCTAGTAAAGCTCACTATCTTCATCTACTGTGAAACCAGGATAAGATCTTCATCTGCCATAATACCAGAAATAAAACTCTTTCACTTGAACATAAACATATTTTCCCTTTACTATTCTCATATCCCCAGCTCAGTAAATTGGCGGTGTTGCCTTGCAATCAATTTCAAACCATGTTCTACTAAACCTTACACACCTTTCTACTAAACCGTACAGTAGGCACTATTAAAAAAATCGACATCCTCTTATGTTTCCTGCACAGCATTGCTTGAGGCTTCACAATTATTTACAGTTCCATGGTGAAAGTCATATTACCATGCAGTATATCTGTATATGACAATGGATTTCATTGCATAGTACTGGAAAAAAATATAACATGAGAAAAATCAGAAAAAATGGTGCAAGGCTTTTGGTTGTAACTGTGTTGGTCTAAGAACATAGGCAGGCAAGCTTCTTTGGGTAGATGTGATCTCTTTTATTAGACCAACTGAGTCATTGCAAAAAAGTTATTTGCAAGCTTTCGGGCATAAGCATCCTTCTTCAGGCATAGGGAATCTCTGCTGTTCTGATATCTCCAAGAAATGAAAGAAGCTAAAAATGTGACAGGATGTCAGTGAGAAATAGGTGGAAATTAGGAAAACAAAGGGTAGGGAAGGGAAAGGGGAAGAGGGGAAATGAGGAGGGAAATAATGCCAAAGCTAAGTAAGGGAAACTCTACTGTCATTGAGTTCGCCAAGGTAGAAAAGAGGCAGTCTGTGGAAAAAATGAATAGCTGGAAATTAAGAAGAAAAAGGGTAGAAAAGGAAGGGAGGTAAACAAGGGGGGAGGTAGGAAGGAGAAAAATGTAAATGGTAAGGTCAGGCAGGTACCTGGTGAATCAGATATCAGGCAGGTTGTAATGTATCATAAATACAATGTCTATCTTGAGTCCATGATTTTTGTATCCAGTAGATTTAGGAGGTGAAGTTTATAGTCTTGTCTACAAAAGGTGTTTTGTAAAGTTCCCTTTGAGGATTACAACTCAGAAATTGGAGGGGAGCGATTGTCTTGTGAGAAGTGTGCACCCACAGGTAATTGGATATTTTTGCCTTTGATTAATTTGCGGTGTGTGTTCATTCTGGAGCCCAGGTGTTGTTTGGTTTTGCTTACATATTTTCCATCAGGGCATTTGGTGCACTGGATAAGATATATAACATTTCTGAAGGTGCAGGTGTAAGATCCAGGAATGGTGGTAGTTCTGTTGTGGGGTGTGATTATTGTGGGAATGGTGGAGATGTGTTGGCAGGTTTTGCATTTCTTGTCCTAACATGGTCTGGATCCATTAGGTGTGGTTTGGGTCATAGGGAGTTTGCCTCTAGTGATGTGGTTAACGAGGTTTGGTGCTTGTTTAAAAGCTAGGATGAGTGGTTTTGGAAATAACTCTTTAAGAACTGGGTCTTCTTCTAATATGAGTTACAATTGTTTAAGGATTTTTTGTGTAGGTTCCATGGAAGGGTGGTATGTTATAACTAATGGTATGCGATTCATGGGGATTTTCTTTTTGTACTGCAGCAAATCGTTGCATGGTATCTGGGTGACTCTTACAAAAGTACAATCTCTCTCTCTTGAGGAGTGTCCTTGTTGGGTGAAAGGCCTTTTGAGATTTTTGAGGTGATGATCATGAGTATTCTCCTCGGTGTAAATTCAATGGTATCTGAGTGCTTGACTGTAAATTACAGCTTTCTTGATTTGTTTACAGTGATTACTGGTTCTACTTGCTGTGGTCCTATTTAGTGTTGGACTTCCTTGGTGTGTTTCGGGAGATTGAATTTTTGGTGGAAATCAATCAGAGACTACAGGGTTTTAGTCCAAATGATGATGATGTCATCTATGTATCTCAGGTACAGCATGGTTTTGATGGTGAAATTCTTGAGGAACTCTTCTTTCAGATGGGCCATAAAAAGGTTGGCATATTGCGGGGCCATTTTGGTGCCCATAGCTGTGCCCATGGACTGGAGGAAGTGTTGGTTGTTGAAACTGAAATTGTTGTGTGTAAGTATGAAGTATGTAAGTTCAGTAATATCCTGAGGTTGGTACTCTGAGTTGTAATATCATTCTTGGAGATATGTGAGGCAGGCTTAGGTACCATCCTGGTGTGGGATGTATAAGCTAGTGACATACATGGTTGCTAGGAGGGTATTGCCAGGAAGATTGTCTATGTTTCTGAGTTTTTGCAGAAAGTCTGTTGTGTCTTGGATAAAACTCGGTCTTTGGATGATGAGCAGTTTTAGGATGGATTCAATGAAACATGATATTACTTCCATTAGGGTTCCATGGTGGGAAATGATAGGTCTGCTGAGGTTCCCTTGCCTATGGATTTTAGGGGGCACTTAAAAAGTCCCTAAGATTGGGTAGTGGAGGGATCAGGGTCTGAAGTTTTTCTTGTAGTTAAGATAGAAATGATGTGATGGTGGTTTTGAGGTGAAAAGGAGAGTTGGATCTTCCTTTAGTTTTCTATGGTAGGTAGTGTCAGAGAGTTGTCTATTGGCTGCTTTTATGTAGTCTCCTCAGTTAAGGATAACTAAGGCTCCTTCTTTATCTGCTTGTTTTATTACTATTTTGTGATTGGATCTTAGAGGTTATATTGGCCCTTCTTTCTCAGGCAGAGGATGTTATAGTGTTTTTTGCTGTTGAGTATTTCATTGTTGATTTTTTCTTTAAAGGAGTCAATGTAGCAGTTAAGGTTTGAATTTCATCCACTGTAAGGTGTCCAATCTGAGGTTTTTTTGGATTTCATCCAAACAAATTTGTCGTGTGATAACATTGATGAAAAATTGATGCCAAAATTTTTTTTAAAAAACTCCTCAGATTGGACACCTTCCATGGATGTCACTAACTTATACACCAACATCCCACACCAGGATGGCTTCCAAGCCTACCTCTTATCTACAAGAGTGAGATTACAACTCTCAGGACTGAGAGTGTGTGGCACAGGCATTCCCCATGCACATGTAGCAGCAACACAAGTTGTGCCACTGCTTCTTCTCCTTGGGGAAAAAACGTCCACACTTGTGTGGATGCAGCCATTAAAGCAAAATCACATTCTACTATACCTATTAGAGGTAATTCTGATAACTCTCACAAATAACTAGGCCAGTAACTGAAAGATATTGAGGGTTCCTGCACGTGTGCTTTAAAGCTCAGTAGCTCATTTTACTGTGCATTAAAGTGTCATGTCAAAACCCTGTCAAAAAACATTAATGCACAGGAACAATAGGCGACTGTGCATTAAGTACCACTAAAAAAGTGTGCACTTTTGCTACTGTGCATTAGTGTACCCTAATGCACATTTATTTAGTGTCTCACAGGGCACCTTTACACATGCTCTGGGGGTAGAGGAGTGGCACTTTAATTAGAGTGGCTCAGAGAGCCGTTCTAATAAAAGCACCACCGCATCTCCTGAATCAGTCTCCCTGTGCATAAAAATGGTAGCAGGGGCTCTTGAACTGAAGCTCATTCAATGAGCTTTACTTCAAGCACTCCTATCACCATTTTTAAGTGTGGGGATGCTGATACATGAGATGCAGGCAGCTACTGGAACATGGCAATTGCCACTCTTCAGCAGACTCGATTAATCAAATCTGCTCCAGCACGCTGGATCAGTCTCTGCACTCATGTATAGACACCCAGAGGTACTAAATTTATTAGGCAGTAGCAAAAGTGCATTCATGAATGTAGACATGCCTACAGTATAATCAAAGGCAGTAACATCTCCCGCTAAAAACCTTATTCAAACTACTTTGACTGTTACACAGTCTATATCCTATTGCCCATCTCCTTATGAATTAGGTTATAGTTAAGTTGTTAAGCTAAATTTTCTAAAAGATTAAAGATAGGTTTAGCTGCATGACTCCCATAAACATTCACGGAAACTTCATTCTTAAATCCTGCTTTGGAAACTAATATGACCTACTATTTGGAAGGGACCTGTTTACAGAATGGATTGGACAAATCCAGTGGTGAGGCCTAGCTGTGAGACAGTATCAATTATTCTTCAGAAAAGATAATTAGTGCATAGGATTACCTATCCAGACTTCATAAAATGAACTGACATTTTAGAGAAGCAGTTTTATCCCTTGGCGGGTGATTATATTAAAGATAATTTTAGTGATTGAGTACCCTTCCTGCAGGACAATCTTGTCAAAAGCCCTTATTCACCTGAGGAATGGTTTTCTATAATACATTTCATAACTGAATTCTAACCATACATTAAGAAAATGACAGCAACACTATTCTTTTTTGGCTGATATCTGGGTAACATAACAACTGAAATGTCTCCTAGTAACTCTCTTTTGGAAAAAGATCATTCCAGAAACAGGTTGAATGTCCCTGTTACTTTAGCCATTTAAAATAACAATACATTAATTTATATCATTATTTTAACAAAATAGCACTTCTGCAGCAAATACATCATAATTTAATTGAAATCGAGGCACAAATTGCACACATTTTCACTAGGAAGCTTTTAACGATGGTTCATTTGGTACAACATTTTAAGTATTTCCATTAATTGTTTATATCTCCCCCCTCCTCCCATATAGCAAAAAGGGAATTCATCAGGACAAGGAGGGCACATCTACATGAGACATTTACTGCAGAGTTGCCTAATTAGCACTGCAGTAAAGTCTCAGTGCCTATATGTGCAGTCCTATTAGGCCACAGGAAACTAATTAACTCCATTGTGGGTTAGTACTTGTAAATACAAGTACTGTCCTGTGGCAGTATTCTTAAGCGCACAGCAACACGTGTGGAAACTGATAGGGCTGGCTGGGGCATGAGGGTGCTTCAGTGTGAGGCTGCCTGCTGGCTAGCCCCATACTGGAGTATCCGTGTGTCCCAGTCATCCACTCAGCAGCACCTTGAGCTGGGTTAGAGCAGCCCTGGGCTGGCAGACTGATCTCCAGGGCCTCTTGCCAGCTGGGGCTGCTTCATCCTGGCTCAGCATGCTATGGTCCTGGGTACATGTGAAAATACAGCACCTGAGCACAATAAACTCTGGTGCAATATATGCCAGCGTTTATTCATTCATTAATTTTACATGTAGAAGATGTGCATGGATAGTATTATTCTGAGTCTAGCATTAGAGGGCCTTAATCCTTATAGAAAAATAACATTTCTTAGAACTTTTAAGCACAGTATTTAAGGACCAGGTCAAAATAGGAGTAAAATTCTGACTCCACTGAAGTCACTCATAGAATTCCCATTGACTTAACTGAGGTTGGGATTTCACCCTTGCAATTTCTGGTAATTATTCACAACATGTTATGTAATGTTATAGTTCATAATCTCTAAGTTCTTTGTTGTATGGGAATCATAATGCCTTCTTTGGGAGTTTCAAGTTCAGAAAATGTAAATAATTAAACCTCACAACATTATTTTGCAATGGTTATTCAATGTAGGTACATCTTCCAGAACCTCAGTAACATAGAGGAAACAGGTGGGGCATGATCTCTAAGAAATACCTAGCACCTGTCTCTTTCACTCATAAAGGAGTTTCAAGTATTCACTATCTTAAAGAGAGGGTGTATAAACAGGAACTAATGCTAGAGTTTCAAAGAAGAAAGGAAGTGCACAAAATTCACTGTGGGCTTTATCCAAAGCCAAATGAACACAATGGAAGGCTTTCAATGGCTTCAATAGATTTTGGATCAGACCCATAGTTTCATTTTGCAGCTCTCAGGAGTACAAACTAATTTGCTTTGGAGTATTAGATGTTGAGTACATTTGAAAATCAGAGGATCTGAGCTAAATACTGGGTGTTAATAATTTACAAGATAGTTATAAAATTCCTATATGCATTCCCTTGCCCTATCACATGGGGGTTAGGATGTATGGGCATCCTAAACCATGCACTTCCATCCTCCTTTAATATGTAAATATATTTCCCTCCCCCACTCCATCCAATTAATTATTTCGGCAATGATGCCAAAATGTCCTCTGAAATATTTATTGCTTATATGATGCCTGATTAGCAAAGATCAAGTAAAATATGCCCCCTTCTTTCATTTAACAAAGCTCTAAGTATTTGTATTCATGGGCATAAAGGAAAACTTGGCAAATGAATGACCTTGTGGTAAGATTTGTGTGCCTCTGTGGCCATTTGGCTTGCATGAATATCCTTTTTTGACCATAAAGGAAACTTTTACACATGGTTGTCTGTGAAATGTTCCCAAGTCTTTATTCACAAACATAAGAATATACTCCTCAAGGGCATTCTAAAATGAGAACTCAGTGAAGTTACACAATTGTTTGTGTTGCTATGAGATAACACAAAAAATAACATTTCCAATTGTTCTTATTTCTTATGGAAATTGTAGCTGCTAGTGACTAAGAAAAGACAAACATGTCATAATGAAAAGCAACCTAAACTGCTGGCTATGAATATGCTGTGCAAGGAGGCAGTGATGTAAGGGCTTCAGTCATGAATCCTCCCATACACCCCTGGAGGAGAATGAGGAGGAGGAAGGAGAATTCTTATGCTCATGCATTGGCAAAAACTGCACCAGACGCAAAACTGCAGCTTCTGGACTGCTGCTTCCTTTCTTGCATGGATAGGAATACTAGTGCAGAGGTGGGAAGGATACCTGGGTAGGTAGGCCAGCACTGTGCTGGCCCCATCAGCCTTACCTAGGATCCTGGGGGCTTCCTGGGGTTGCAGCTGTGGCGATCCTGCCTCTCAGAGTCTGGCCAGCAGCCAGAGAACATGGATCCAGCTGGCCAGGCTCCAGTTTTGGGCAGCACGTGTTGCCCTGCTTTTTGTTTGCACAGGTTTTTATGGACCCCAGGGTTATCCTCCCCCCCCACCTCCATTCCCACACTGCTACCGTGAAGCATAGAGAAGACCTGAATATGTGGTGCTGCTGACATGTCTGTGGCGCTACATACTGCATGGCCATGCTTGTCTGGATGTGGCCAGTGGGGCCAGGAAGGGAAGTAAGGAGTAACAGCTCTGGTGAACTGGGCCCAGGACTAATAAGGCTGGGTGTCTAATAGAGCAATTAGCTGCCCTGGTCACTGGGTATAAATGACCCAGTCACATACGTGGAAGGAAACTGGGCTTGGAGATATAAGCCCAGTCTCTGCCTGTGCAGGGGGAAGCCCCTGCCTGCAGCAGAGAGTGAGGGGTTGCTAGAGACAGATAGACAGGCAGTCAAGCTACCCAGGAGAGCTGGGGAAGGAGACTACTATGTAGTTAGGACCTATGGAAATCTTTACCCCAAGAAGGAAGCTTATTTGTGTTATGAAGCAGCTGGCTTGTGCTTTTGTTCTGTTTATACTGGAGGACCAGATTGTGGCTAGAGGCAGAGGCATCCATGAACAGGGGATGCCTGTGTGGCACTCCCATGTTACTTGTGTCAGGAGATAGCCATAACCTAAAGGCTAGAGAGTAGCACTGAGATTGAGATGTCAGGAGAGGCAGCCGCCAAAGCAGGGCCAATACCCGGGAGTTGAAGTCTTAAATTGGCTAAAGGTGTGGCCAGAGAAAAAGCATGGCTATGACAGCTGAGGCTCCGACAAGTCCTCAGAAGCCTACGGGAGTGCCCCTTAAAGGATGTTTCCTCAGCCTGATGATGGGTATTTATACCCAAAAGTTTGCAAAGGAGAATTTTTCCAACTATTTGAATTGGTCTAATAAAAGATATCAGATTTACGCAAAGAACCTTCTCTGCCTTAAAGGCAAAGCACTCAAAGGGGAATACAGTCCCCAGGCAAAACAACCAGCAAAGTTACTGCCAGCCCTGGAAACTGCCTCCTTCAACAATGAATACAATAAGATCAAAGGCATGGCAAGTGAGAAACTGGAGGTGAGGTGGGTCAAAGGTAGGGGCAGCTCAGTGCTGGGATAGCATCACTTCTAAAGGTACCACACATGTAAACATAAAAGAGTATATCTACACTTTCTCCACACTACTTTTGAGACTGCCCCCCCAAAAAAGTTTTACTACCTGCTCTGCACCCTACAAACCTGAATATATAGCAGTGAAGATATTCTGGAGTAACCCTCTTCTACCTCCTGTCAAGATCTTGAGGGACTGAACATCCTCATCACCATTTTTGGACTGTATGCAGTGGGAGCAGATGGATGAGGCTTGTAACTGACAGAAGTCTTGAAGTTCTATCATGGAGACAATATAGACACACTTAATGTGTCCATTTGATTCCCTCATAAATATCTAAAGCAGAGGCTAAGGAAGCTTTCCTTGCAGAGCATCCTAATTATTCTATTATAATGCTCCTCTCCAAGTGAAATAAGGTTTCATAAAGGCCTGGTGCCTTTACATTGGCTTGTTGCCCATCCACCAGTCCAAAGGGATTCAGAAGGAGGTTATGGAGGAATACAGAATAGATCTCTGTATCTAGCCACCACCAGTGGTCATTGCTTAATACTTTTTAAAGGGGACATGGAAACATAGTTGGGCTAGGGAATCTCAGGAACGTTTTTTGAACCTCTTGGGGTCATCAAGAGAATGATAAACTTTGACCTTGTCCCACTAACCTCCCACCTATTCCTCAAATGGCCAGCTTAACTACATTCCTCCAACATTACATGTCCCATCTAAATCTAGTAGAGCAAAGAACCATATTAGAGAGAGAGTGTCTGAGCCTTTCTATTCCATGAAAACAGAGAGATCCTCAGATCTTCACATGTCAGTCAGGATCTACGCTTCCAGCCTAGAAAAAGTCCATTGATATTACTAATGTCATTACCATTCAATTCTTTTAAAGTGTGTTTATACTCACTCTCATCATGTGTAGTTATAGCTGAGTTGTTTACTTAACATTGCAAATCACTGATCATACCTCCCAAGGTAGCTGACAGAAGGAAGTGTGTCCCATATTTCTTGATAAGATTTTCTGTGATCTGCTGAAGAGTTGGGCGACGTCCTAGTAGTCTTATATTGCGGAAGAATTCAGGGGCAAGAGGAAGTGGGGAACCAAGGAAATTTCTTCTTTCAACAGCTAGATTGTTTACTTTCCAGCGGCCAAACTCTCTGCAAAGCAAAAAAATTCTCATTCAGAAAAGTATCATTCAGACAAATGTTTTCATTTGCCAAACACACCGCTCTACTGTCTAGCTTGGGGCAACAAACTTCCCTTGTGATACACTGTCATGTGTTATATACATAGGACAAGCAACAAGTATTATTTATTGGAAGTGGGAAGAATACTCTATAGCAAAACCATCAGCTGGCAAACAAAAAAAAAGCCACTTAAGGCACTGTAGTGCCTATTGCTTTAATTCAAGCTGTGATATGACCATAATTCCAGAACAACTTGATTTTGTTAGGGATGTAATATAAATTCAAAATTATATACTAGGTTCGACATAGGCACAGAAGGTGGGTTTTTTAGCACTTTGTGAAGAAGATTATGTATCATCCTTAAAAAAATATACTATGTTGCAATTACTTTTGCACAATATACCTCTTGTCTACTCTAACTGGCTACTTTAAAGGAGTTAGAAACAGTCAGACCATATTTGGCGAAGCAGTGATTGGTTTACTGTTGCATGATCTCACTTCAGCAGGGAGAACCAAAGTAATGCCAACTCTCATGAAAAAAATCACAGAACTCCTGATTTCTAAGTCAATTAACTCTGACTCATGATCTCCTGATAGAGATCAAATCTCAGGACTTTTTCTTCTGGCACATGTAGAGAGCACCAAACTGGCAAGTCTGTGGAAGGGAACGGGATGTGGGTGGAGGGCAGATCAAGGGTCCCATGGGGGGGGGAGGGGAAGTAAGGCAGGGGCTGGGGTGAATAGGGCCCTGGGGGCCAGGGCGAATCATACAACAGAGCTGTGGGCAGCTGTGTGTGTATGTGTGTGTGTATCTGTGTCTGCCCCTCATTCCCAAACCACAGCCCCTCCCCACCCCAGTGCTGTTGGTGGCCCTTACTTCTGATCCACAGTACCCCACATCCTGCCAGGGTGTGTGGGGACCCCCTTCTATGGGCTTCAAACCACACACCCATGCCCACAGCCCTCCACACGTAGCACCCCCACAAGTGTGTGTATGGAGATCAATACACACACTTCAAAAATAGCATCCTGTGATTTACATGCCAAATCTCTTGATTTTTAAGTTTGTCTCATGACTTTTGCCATGGTGGGGTTGGCAATACTGGAACCATAATCAATATATCCAGCAAAGTGACCTCCAGTGCCTCTGATGTTTAGGGGGCTGTTGTCCCTCATTTTGAAACATCTGGTTGACAGACCACGTTCAAAACATAGTAAGCGTTTTCCAGTCAAGAAGTAAACTAAACCATTAAAATAAACCCCCTATGACACAAGCTAGCTTCTCCACTTGCTATAAATCAGTGATAGCACTGAAAGCAAACAAGTAAATTAGTTAGTAATAAACACATCTTTTATTCATTTACCTACCAATTAAGATACTGCTTAGAGTTATTAGCAGAAGGACTCATTGTCCTCAAAATCTAATCAAGGGACTGTATTTTTTAGCATTCGCAGTAGCTTTGTTTTTTCTGGAGCAAACTGATAGTTACTTTGGTTGCTTCAGAGTCCAATCAGAATCCAGTTTGTGGCTACTATGCTGAGATAGCATATGGGCTGCTGTTTATTTACTGCTTTTAAGGGAAAAGGAAGTGTTACTTGGCTGGATATGTCAATTATGGTTCGCCCTCCTGAAATGAGACCATAAAAAAGCAAATAGTTTAGTATGTTTGAAAGGCTATACAGAAGGTCCCAGCTAAATAAATGAGTAGCATCTATTTAAAACAAAAAGTAAAGGTCCAAAATACAGGGAAGGACTAACACTGTAGGCTATACAAGAAGAGATATACATGTACACATACTTACATTCACACATACATACGTACGTATAGACACACATACACACACACACAGTGGGCTATACGAGATACACGCGCACACACACACACACACACAAAATATCTCCTCCTGTATAGCCCGCTGTGTGTGTGTGCGTGTGTACATACATATGTACGTGTGTATGTATGTACCTGTATATGTGTATATATATACACACATACACAAGAAGATACATAATGATGTGCACATGGATTAATAACTGGACTGGCTGTTTGAAATTAATCTTGTTTCTCTCATTATATCCTTATGTAATGTCATTAATTTAATTTTCTTTCCTTACTGCTCTGCTGTGGCAATAATAGTGATGCAGTGATGCTTAATATAGAAACAGAAGTATCAAGCTGGGCTCTCCTTTCTAGGCACATATGAAGCTTTACAGTACGAAACTACCAGGAATTTTAAATTATAGGATGGTCTTCAAGTAATTCTACAGGGCTAGGCAAGTAATTAATGTCAACATGTATCCAATTAAAATCAAAATCCATATTGGTTTCCTTGTTTGGTAGAAAATACATTTCCACTACCATTTTTGTTTCCTTTCCCTATGTTTTGGTTTGTGAGATATGGCAGACTGGGAAGTTATATTTAGAATATATATTTCAATGAAAAAAAAATAATGCCTTAGAAAAATGGTTTCTAAATCAGGCTTAGAAGACATGAATAACAAATACAGGTTGTATTGCTGCTTTTGCTAGCATATATACCTACCAGTATATCCACAGTTGACTTCCACATAGGCAGAAGAATCTACTTTCAACTATTAATTGCAAGTTAGGTGTGAGACCAGGGAATTGGATATATTTTAAAATATTGGAAGTAACGTGTTTGTAACAAATTATATTTCTCTTCTGCTGAAAAACAGCCTGATCCAAAGTCTTTCCTGTTGACTTGAATGGATATTAAACTAGGCTTCCAATAACTGAATTTATACATTGAAAATAAATAAGGCCTGATAATGTAAACAAAATGAAATACAGAACACAGTTCCATTATAGCAAACCTCACATTCATACAACAGTATCTACATTAAATTTAATATAACCATTGATTGCTGCTGGAGACAGAACTAGGTTCTTAGTTGATATGGATAGGCAGAAGACCCACTGACTTCAGTTTATTCCAACTGCTTTTGTTTATCATGTCTTTCACAACCTGCTTTAACTCATGAAAGACATGACTTTTAGTTGACTTAATGTGTATGTACCATGTTGATTTTGTATCGTTTTAGTTTCTTAACCAAAATAATGAGGTAATAAATGAAACGCCTTACAGCAGTCTGACTATACTACATTGGCAAATTATCACAACTTCTTTTCCACTAAATTTGTAATCTCATTGAAAGAAAAGATTTTAGTTAGCTTGACAAGATTTGTTTTCCTATCCATATGGACTTGAATTAATTATGTTACCCTCCTTTTTTATTATTTATTAATCAAGTCACACATCAGCTGTTCAATTATTTATATGGAGATCAGTATCAGGGTAACAAACATAATTACCCAGGTTGTCCTATTTATTCTTTTAAAGCGGCGTCACATTACATTTATTTCAGTCTTTTAGAACTTCTCCAGCATTCCAAACTAACTGGCAGATTGTTTCTTGGCCAGCTCTTTAAAACTCTTAGTTGCAAGTTATTCATTCTGGCTGATTTACATTGTCTAGATGGGGTAGCTGCTATTTAGAATCCAGAATTATTACTGGAATGCAAAGAGTGTAATTATCACCACCATCATCATTTCCATGCATACGTAAAAATGATTACCACACCTGGTTTTGTCATCAGTTCCTAACTCTGCTATTTTACTACCAACTTCCATGTGTTATACACTTAGATTTATTATACATGTATCAACTCATTCATTCATTTCTTCCATGTATATGTATACACTCATTTATTAATTTCTCCCATGTATAGAAGATTGTATTTATAAAAATAAATGTTTGTTATTACTTTTATTGAAATAGCAACTTCAACTTCCTTTCTAAGAGACTTTTTGTTTTGTTTTGTTTTTTAACCACTTAAGCATGCCTCACTGATTGTGGCAGACCCTAAGGGCTTCATTACATGTTTTTTTGGCAGCTCCTGGAATTCTTAACCCTTGGATTATCTACGCATTACCACCTGAAACTAGTGTTAAGAACTTGTTATGCCACTCAAAATTATGCCGCTTTGATTCGTGCTATGCAGCTCATGTTACCCTAAGGTAAGCAAATCTAACACCCCAACCACCTCCCTCACTGCTCCAAATCCAGTCTACTGCCTTCCTCAGTGCTCCTGATCCCCCTGACTGACCCCCTTCTTCCTCTCCCTACTGCTGCTTATTTGTGGCTGCCTATGCTGTGTCCTCGGTGAGCAGGCAGGGAAGGGTTAACCTGCCTGCCCAGCTGCTACTCTCTGGGCCTGGCTCAGCTCAGAGAAGAGCAGCAGCCCATACCTGTGGTGGCCAGGTATGTAGGTTAACCCTGTCTCTGTACTGCCTGTGTCCCTGGAACAAACAGTGTGGGCAGCCTCAAGTAAGTCAGGGAGTGGGGAGGAAAAAACAGGGGAGCCTGAGGGAGGGGACAGGGGAAAGCCCAGAATTGAAACAAAGGGGGATTCTTACCTTTCAGTACTTCAGGACCCTGCTGGCCTCAAGAGTGACTGCTCCAAACTCAAGCTAGCACTAACACCAATCAATGTTTGTACAGCTCACAATGTAAGGTGTAGTGATCATTCATTTAGGTACTGATTTAACTTGCATGTAGCACTTGTTGTTTGATTTTTCTTGAATGTTTGCAAGAATGGATTTTTCATGGCATACTGTTGGTGACTAGCTATAGATATGATTGATTATAGTCATATGGATCTAAGGGTATCTGTGTATAAATTAGAGTTTTATTTTATTTGTTGCTTTTTTTTCTCCTTTAATAACATTTTCAACCATCCAGTGATACAGCAGATATAATGCAATACAACCTCATATACCAGACACATCTCTAAACTGCAAAACAACAAATCACAATGTAAGCAGTTTATATCTCACCTATAGTTTGGAAGCTGTTTGTATGTATGATTCATTTGATAACACATTCATAAAATTCAAAGTCAATTTTGCAAAAAGACAAAAAGGACTAAATTTCAAACAAATAATTCAACTCCAGAAACAATTATGTTTTCAAGTCTTTTTCTCCACATTCAGTGAGGTTTTATATCTAACCCCCCCCCCCCCCAAAAAAAACAAAAAAAAACTGGATATTTTTTGAGAAGAGATTCTATACAAATGTAATGGGGTTGCTGTCTGATAGTCTCAACAGTCACGTCTACCGTTGGGGCCTGAATTTGGGCAGATTTTTTTTTTTTCTTTTTTCTGGAACTCATGCCCAGATATTGCCAGAGCAACAGGAATTTGTTCCAATTAACTATGTGAAATTCTACTAAGCAACATCAGAGGATGGCATTTTATACTAACAATCAAGAAAGTAGTCATTCAATTAAGAATAAAATAACCTAGTTACCTTTTGTTATGACTGGTCTATGTTTTCATTTTTCCCTATTTGAAGTTTTATATTGATTTCAAAGCTTGGCATGCACCCAACACTGATAACAAGGTTGCTCTTTTTTCTTCTTGATTTCTGACAGCTTCTAGAACTTTGCACTAACATTACTCAGAAGAGACAGTCCCTTAAAGCCATGGCCTCAAAAAATAATTTAATTTCCCTGCTGTCCGTTGCTAGTAGGAGGATCTATTGTCCAGGTTTTGGATGGACCAACGGTATGTATACATAAATAGTGTAACATTGTAATTGTTTATATTAATGTAATATTCATAAACTTTACAAATCTCTCAGAACTCACTGTTATTAGGATAGGATAGGATAGGATAGGATAGGATAGGATAGGATTTTAGTGATCTAATAGAGATCAGGAACACTCCTGAATGTGGGACTATGTAAAAATAGCCCATTTTATGTACAAACATTGAGAAAAAAAACAACTTTCAGTGGTCAGATCAGCATAAAGGGTCTAAGAGACAATATAACATAAATCTGTATATTTTATACATAGAGGGCCCAGCTGATGAACAGAATTTCTCTATGAATCATATGGAAAACACACCATGATAAAATGTATCTTTAAAAATCCCAACAATTCACAGTATGAAAATGTTTAATGATATATATGCTCTTGTATATTATGACCAATTTTATTATTGATATTAAAGTAGTAAAAAAGAGATATTAGGGTCCTGTTGTACTGATCAGTACATATATGCAAATAGTAATATTTGCAGGGCAGAAGTTGGGAAACCGAGGCAAAGAGAAATTAGTGACTTGCCCTTGGAATTGTGTAGTGGAAATGGTAACTGAACCTTACTCGTCTAAGCCCTGGGCTAATATGTTACACACCAAATGTTTCTTTCTTTCCTGATTTCTTTCATTTCTTATAACAGAGACTGGATAAATGTTCATAATCTAACTGTCTGACATAAAGCACAGATTTATATTATAATATATATAGGGATAGATCTTTATGGAGTCGATGTAGCTTCGGTGACTTTAGTGAAGCTCTGTTATATAGAATTTGGCTCACTTTCTACATAATTTGCAAATTATTCAATAGAATACCTTGTTTTATTTTTAACAGTAATCCTTAGTAAAGAAGCAATGTATTCCAGAAGCATAATTTATGATTATCCCACTGATAAAAGATTTATTGCTCTGAGGTTACATTTGTTAGGTTTGCACATTACAAAACTGAATGCATCTGTGCAATTGCTCTGGATTTACACCAGTATGACTTTCATAGGCTTACACTGTTTGGTCAGGTCCTTCAGCATCCCTAAGTGGACAGCTCTCTATCCTCCCACCTCCCTGCATGGGGACTCTGTGACTCATGCAGTAGTTAAATGAATGGCGTAGGGCTTGATGAATGGCAAAGAGTCAGACCACAGGCTAGATTGGGCCCACAGACTAGCCCTGCATGCCAGATCCAGCATCCTGGACCAGCTCTGCACAGGTGTCACATGCAGCATGTATCCTGGACTGGCCCCACATGGGTGCAGCGTGTTGATCCACTCTGGATCCAGCCAACTGGCATTATTTTTGGCAGCCCCTGTTAGAGGTACCGCACATATTGAATAATCAAATGGTCACATGAAATAAATATTGAAGCACAAGATTGGGTTGGCTAATTAAACTACAGTATCATTTATTGGGAATGAACAAGACTTAGGGACTTAGAGAATTAGTTTCACTTAGTAATAGTTTTAGGGAAGAAAAACTCTTAGTAGCAGTTAATATATGTGACAGAATTTTGTAAGTATTGTGTATTTTTCAAATCAGATCAATAAAGAAGAAACATAATTATGTCCATTAAATTAAATAGGTCAAAATAAGCCTATTGCAAAGTATTTATTTCCAGCTGCATATTACAACAATAAAACAACAAGAATGTCTGTGCCTCAAATAGCTTATAATCTAATTATAAGCCAACAGACAGCAGATATAAAACACAAAGAAACAAGTGCATATAAAGATAGAAATCATAGGTTCTTCTGAGTCAAGAATCAAGACTTGGATACTGTTTGACAAGTGATTTGCAGGGTGGAGTCTAAAAAGGTCATAAGGAGCCATTAAAGTGAAAACAAGTAATTTATTTTTGAGATAGTGGAAAGGGGGCAACCAGTGGAGGAAAACAAAAAGGTCACACAGTCAAATTGATGATGAGACTGGAAAGTTATCTTTGAATGACATTCTGACTTGAACAAAATGGAACAAGATATCATTTCTCAAGGCCAGTGCTTGAGAGGTGAGATGATAAGGACTTGGATAAAAGTTGTAGCAGTATGGATGGATAGCACAGGCTGTAGTCTAGAGATGTTACAGAGGAAGAAATGGAAAAAAATAAAGTAGACACAAGCTGTCTATGAATATCAAGAGAGAAGGCCAACTGGAAGATGGACATGGGTGAGAGGGGAGATGGTAGCATTGCTTACAATGACTAGGAAAGAATGCAGTGTGGAATGGCTAGTGGAAAACTTAGAAATCTGTTTTGGCCATGTTGATCTGAAACTGATGGCTATTTAAGCATTCACTTCAAAGAATTAAATCTTCATGTATAACATGCCAGCTATGTAAAATGGCCATAAAAATTTAAGAGTTTGAAATTCATAAATACAGAGTTTCTGAACTTTTAATATACATACCAGTAGATGATATATAGGAAATATAGTAAATTTTAAAAAGTATTAATTATGTTTTACCTAATGCAAAAAGAACAATGGAGAGATGTTCAGCATGCATCGTCCAGATGCCTGAAGGGACCAGAAGGGGCTATAAAATCTCATTCCTTTAGATTGCTAGAATGAATACAATTTAGCTTTGAAACATTTTCACCATGTGATAGCTGCTTGGTGGACAGTAGGAAAGAAGCTAGTAAGTCTCTGTCAAACTCATGGAGGACCAGTGTTTATACCTGCCAAAACACATTTAGAATTTTTACTAATCGGCTCAAGTGGAAAAGGTGACAGGGCATATTTGGGTATGGTTTTCACAGTCTCTGTTTTGGATGAGAAAATGATGATCAAGAAAAAGAGACAACAGGCTCCAAAATGCCAATTCACACAAGCTAGATTGTAATTACTCTAAAGCCTTTCCTAACTAAAGGGTGGTGTCCAGTTGTCATTACATCGAGACAGACCAGAATCACTGTTCCTCTGCACCTTTATTGTGTGGGGCAAAAAAAGTGAATAACTCTATAACTTTTTATGAAGTAGCTTGCTTTCCCTTTGCATCTGGATCTAGCTAGGGTGATGTGTCAGAGATTTCATGGGACAGCAGTGATGAGACAGTTATTTTGCATTAAATGGGTTGAATTAAGGGAATATAAATCCTTCTACATGCACAACTCATTGCTTTGATTTTCCCCTTTCCTTTCCCAATTCTTTTGTAAGTGAACTAGTTCACCTAGCAAGTAAAAAAGTGGAGATTGTAATTGTTATTCCTAATTTTAACAGCTACAGGAGTTTAAATATTAGGTTGTGGGACATTCAGATGTATTGGCCGGCAGGCAGGCAGGCAAATCTGATTCTCCTCTTGCTTGCATCAGTGTAAAATGGAGTCACAGAATGGAGGAACAAATGGTGTTATACTGATACATGAGTGGAAAACTGGACTCTAACTTTTCTCTGGGGCTATTGTGCTGATATTCCTAATCTTCCTGAATACCTGTCTAAGGAAGAGGAAAAATGTGATTATCCACAGTCAGGAGTGTCCTCACACAATTATGCTCCACTGAAGCTGTGCATCTGAGAGTACTGTGCTGGTAGAGAAGCACAAGGCCTCCTCACAGACAGTGCTGACTGCTTATATGGATTTGTGAGCCGGGCTCCATAGCCTATCCTTGAGGGGGCTCCACAAAAGAGGAATTTCAGAGAATCTGAATGATCCTCACTGTGATTTTATCTCCCTAAATCAGAGACCAGCAGCAAAGATGGGAACAAACCTTTCCCGCATGTGTTCAATCCAAATGAAACAGAAAAAAATCATTGCCAAATAGAAACTATTTAAAAACTAATCCTAACAGCAGGTGATTTCTAAATCAGACACTCTTTTTTCTGTTCTAAATAAAAAACAGAGAGATGCAGCAATCCCAGATTTTGCTTTTGTTTAATACAAGTTGTTTTTTCATACACAAACATACACAAATAGTTTTGTGTTATTATTTAAAAATCAATAAAATTATTGAAAACCAAGGAAAATAGACAAGGAAAACCACCCCCCAGGAGCCCCACATCTACGCAGCATCAAGGTTACTACTTTAAAATAATGAAAAGTAAATAAATGCAAAACTTGAAGTTTCCTAAAGTGATGGTAATTTGACCACTTTGTGCATACATGGCTATTTTTATTCCTCTTCCTCTGCTTAATAGCTTACCATGCTTTGACTAAGGTTAGAAAACTTGTATCATAAAACATGGGGAATGTTCAATGCAATTGATGTGATCTTTAGGTCTGTAATATTTTTGTAGAGTGCTATAAATATAAATTACACTTTTACAACATATATAAAGAGAAAAGGCCTAAAAAGGTTTATGATCTAAATGCACGATCCTACACACTGTTCTTCATGATAAAAATCTTACAGCTCTGCAACTGCCATAAAATGAATAGGACTTTCTACCATGTATCAGGTTGTAGCCTTCTTTACTTCAGTTTGATATGTTGGCATCCTGGCAGAGGTCCTACAAATGAAAGAGTTGTTGATGAGACTCTTCAAAGGCAGTTGAGGCCTACATTAATGGATCTCATTGAAGGATTGGGCCTAAATCAGTTGACTCAAACTGAGAAGGCACTTCAAGTGAAGTACTGCACCGGTCATTCTGAGCCCACTTCTATGTAATATTTTCATTAATAACTTACACAATGGACTAGACAACTCACTTTAAAAACTGTATATGACACCAAGATGAAAGAATTGCAATCATTTCAAAGAATAGAATCAGAATTCAAAGTGATTTTAACAAATGAGGGGAGATGTTCTGAAATGAAGAAAAAGTGAAGACAAGGACAAAGAGTTACCCTCGGGGAGGAGAACTCAAAGGTGTAAATATAAAATAAGTGGTATCTGGCTACAGAAGTATCTGGCACATAGGCTAGGGACAGACATTACACAAAGAATGTTTTAAGTGATCAGAAACTGGTTTAAACATGTAACAGAACAGATGTTCAGTGCACATAAACTAATTTGAGAATGGCTGAAACCAGTTTGAGATAAACCTGGTTGAATGTAGTATCAGATTTAACTGATTTGGCTCAAACTGGTTTATGTAATGTCTGTCCTAAACCCCTTGCTGGTTTAAGAAAAAACAGATATCCCCTAGCATCCCAGTATGTTCTCTGGGCTGGGCAGGATTCTTTGCTTCACAGCAGGGCAGGCCCCTCTTCTGTGTTCCCTGGCTGCAGCTCCAGAGACTGCAGGCTGCTTCCCCCCTCCCCTCACCACTCCCTGCTAAGCAAGAATTCCCCCCTGCCCCTCTGCCTTGCTGAAGAGGTGTCTGTGTATTAGCTAGCAGACCACATGCTGGCTACATTCCGTGCTGAATCAACAGGCAGAATCAACAAGTACCTGGTAATGTCCCTCTGTTATTCTCTTAATTGGGTGATAAACACTGTTATCAATTCCCTACTGGGCTAATCAGAGTTCCTGCCAGAGCCTAGTTATGCCCCTATCAACATCATGGTGTGGAAGATAGGGAGGGCTGGTCTAGCACCTCTTGGCTTCTAGCCTTAGCCACTGCAGGCATGTGCCTGCATTTTTAGGATCTCTGTCTGGTTAAAAAACTGACTTAGCCTAGCCAGGTTAAACTAACTTGCAAAGATTGAATCAGTTCAGGCTCAGGCTTTTTGAATGTCTGTCCCTAGCCATAAGGAACTTGGGTAGTGTATCAAAAACCAAATAAGTCAACAATATAATGCTGTTACCAAAAAATAGCAAATCCTATTCTTGTAGTGTTGATTGGAGTGTTATATGTAAGATACAAGAGATAATTAGTTTGCTGGTAAAGTCTCTGCTGTAGTACTGTGTCCAGTTTTTGAGCATGATGCTTTAAGGAACATTTAGATAAACTGGAGAGGTAAAGAGGAGAGAAACAGGGCTAGAAGACTAGAAAATATGGCCAATAGGAAGGATTGAAGGAATTAGGCTTATCTTCCAATATGAAAAATATTTTATATATGGACTGCTGATCAATTGTTCTCAGTGACCACTAAGGGAGAGGACAAAAGAAAATCAGTGTAATTTGAAAGAAGGAAGATGTAGGTTGGATATTAGATAAAAAATTCTAATTGTTAGGGTGGTAAAACCCTGAAATAGGTTATCCAGGGAGGTTTTAGTCTCCCTTATTGTAATTTTTAAACACTAAATAAGTGCAGGGGGATGGGCTAGATGATCTCTGATGATCTCTACCAGTTCCCTCCAGACTTATGTTTTTATGACTCTCTGTTATAAATCAGATTAATGATATTCTGAAGGCCAATATTGTTTTACTACTTCCTTGTCCTCACTCTTTTCTCTGCTTCCATCTGTTTGTTTGTTTGTTTTTTCTTTCCTACATAGATTACAACCATTCCAGCTTCCAGGGGTGTCTTCTCATTCTTTTTTTTTTTTTTTTTTTATACAGGCTCTGATGCAATAGAGATCAGCAACTTATAGCTCGTGGTCCAAATCTAGCTCAAGGAGCCATTTTATAAGACTTGTGGAGCCAGGCAGGGGACTTTTGTAGTGTTTCAGCAGAGTGGGGTTTCTCTGGGGGACTCTATGGTAGGGGGCTTTACCTCCTAGGTGGCAGAGAGAAGCCATAGCAGCAGGTGGATGTAAAGGGAGAATCCACAGCAGCAGCACGATAGGGAGGACTATGGCTGCAACAGTGACGGTGCAGGCTAGTTTGGAAGCAACCCATGCTCAGAGCTATAGTCTATTAATAAAGTGCTCCATCCATTCCAAAATGTTGTCAAACCTGGCAGTAATGTCCTAGTCAATGCACAACTCCAAGACACTGGGGCAGTGGTTTTCAACATTTTAAAACTCAAGGAATCCCTCCATAACTTCTGAATTTAGTGGTACTACATTTCAAAATGAGGTTTGTTAATGTTAAAGCTTGTATGTCAAAGTGTTTCCTGCATGTTAAAATTGGAGGCTTACATAAAGGGAAGAATTAAGAAAGTGTTAATTAAAGATAATTATATTAATAATCATAAAGAGAACATGAGGGTGTGCAAGGAACAGAGATATTTGATGGAATCAGGGCAGAAGTGTAGGCTAGAGAGATCTAATCATGTAGGCTGTTTTCTACAGAAAAAAGGTGTCAAATATATAACATTTACTAGCTATCCCAGAATTTCAGTAGATTTACTAGGCGTAGGTCAAGTGGTTTGAAATGATAAGATTTTTTATGATAAATTTCTTCTTGAGATTTATGTTCTCTTTTTTCATTCCTGACAAATTTGGATGAAAAAACATTTCTAGAATGCTGATTTTAAAGTGAATCCTCACAGAAAGAAAGAAAAAAAAAGGGGGGAAAGCAGCTTATAATTACAGGATTATGGTTGCACTAACATATTACATATATACTTTTTTGGCCTTTATAAATTGTATAGTGTAGTATCTCCAAGGTAGCAGTACAAAAGAAAAAAACTGAGCCCATGCACAGTTGTAACTTCTGAATCATTTCAAATGCTGCTACATTTTGAGGTGCTTCACAAATGGAGAGTTTCAGCCATGGACAGATGTATGGCCTCCCAGAATGGCCACCAGCCAGAGCACTTCAACACTACAACAGTGGGAAGCAATGTGCTTTTCATCCAGGGGGCATGACAGGTCGATAGCTCTGCTTCTTATGGCTCTGCTTCTCTCCTTTCCCACCAATAGTGGTGGTGGAGGTTGGGAATGGGGGTACAGATAGCCAGCGAATGTTCCCTGGTAAATTCAACCTTTGGACTTCCAGTTCCAGAGACAGAGAGACATGCAAAGAATCCTCACCTCTAGTCACACAGCTGGACAGAACATTTTATTTCATTGCTCTCCCAGAGGTGGCTGATTGCTCCCCACTTCCACAGCCCCTCCCCATTTCCTATCAGAACTAGGGGACCGGAGGCAGATAAGCACACAGGGATTCCCACTCTCAAGCCCCAAGGATGATTGAGCATATAGAAGAGCACTCATTGCCTGTCTGCCCCACCCTTTCCCCAGCCCCCTATAGGGAAGGCTCCCAGAGTAGTACACACAACAGAAAGTCTTTCATTTTAAAGTGCTTCCAAAACATTGCTGTTTTTTTCTAGGATTATTTTTTGGAGGGCTCTGGCCATTTTTTGGTACATTTCTCCATTCACTCTTTGAAGCCCTTAGGAGGAAACGAAAGCACTTCAAATGTTACATTTGTCCAAAGCCTGAAATAATGCATGAGAAAAACATCCATAGTTTCCTACCTCTTCCTGTGAGCTCATGGAACTGTTTCTTCTTCTGAAGTGTGGGAGAAGACAAGCTGTTCCTGTCTGTAAACTGTGTTGAAGCAAATGAGGCAGATTCCAGTATCACTTAAAGTATCTAAATAGCATAGTTGTGCTATTTTTTGGCATATCAGCCTAGTTTGTGATCCCACTCACTGTGCTAGGAAGTCAGAAATATAGTTTTAAACCTCCTCTGAGTGAGGTGACTATAGAACATGTATCTATTTGCCAAGCAAAGGACCTACCACTAGCTTTTTGGGCTGAAGCAGGAGAAAACCTGCCTCCACAAACAGAAATTTTTTCTGGGTATAATTGAATTAATTTTGATCACAAAGGACAGATGCCTATGGAGTTCAGCACCCACTAGATCAGAGTGGAGCCTACTGCACAGGGTCAGCAACCATACAGATCCTTATGCATCCACATTACACATAGAATAAGATCAAAAACTATGCCTAAATGTGAAAAATCTACACTTACACAGCTGGGTAAGTGTCACTTGAGTGTGTAAAGTAAAATAGGATTCTGCCCCATCTGCTGAGTTTAGCAGATTTTGAACTTTTCTGGTTGCTAAAAGGCAAGTTTCCTGACTGAGTAATCTGGGGAGATCTCCATAATGGACATGCCTACACATGCATTAATGGGCCATAGTTAGGGCATGTTAAGTTTAGTACCTGTAATAACAGGTACTAACTCAATGAGCAGTAACAGGTGCTACTGCGCAGTAGTGTTTGCGCACACCTTCTTAGTGACACTAATGTGCAGCAGACTAATTTTACTGTGCATTAGTGCAATAGCACAGCTTTTGCTATGATGCACTAATGTGCATTAGAATTAATCTACTGCACATTTAATTTTGTGTGTATATGTGCCCAAAGGGAGCTTTTCCCTTGCTTTACATGATAGCATCTCTCTCCCCTGGATCCTTCATGTTTGGATGATGGTCATTTCTGCCCTATAAATTCACACATATGGCATTTTATCCAGGAAAGTCTCAAATAATACCATATGCAATAGTGATATTATATGGATAAAGGTTGTTGTTATGCAATAGTGTCCTATCCTAATGAATTTTTGTAGTTATAGAAATATTTTCAGTGTCACTAAAAAGGATTATAATGATTTCATACTAGTGAAAACTGAAGTAAAAAAGGTAAGGGCAGATACTAGATGATGAGTGCAGTTGGCAGCAGAGATAGGGAAGAAGACAAACAGCTTTGATTAATGGTAGAACAGGTTAGAGATTACTTAGAGAAGCTAGATGCTTTCAGGTTAACAGGTCTGGATGAATGGGATGTGCATGAGGGCACTGAAGAAACAGACTTAGGTAATTTTGGAGCCATTGGAATCCTTTTGAGAACTCATGGAGGTCAGGTGAGGTCCTGGATGACTAGAAAAGGGCAAATACCATGATCATCTTTAAGAAGGGGAAAAGAAGAGCTACAGATCAGTCAGCCTGACCTCTATACCTAGAAAAATTGTAGAATAGGTTTTCAAGGAGCCCATTGTGAAACACCTGGAGGAAAACAAGGTGAAGTCATCCCTGAATGATCTGATTTCCATCTATGATAAAATGACAGGCTCTGTCGATGAAGGGAATGGATGTGATATACCTTGACTTTAGCAAGACTTTAGGAGGCATGTTGTGGGACACTGCCTCCCACAACATGCTCATAAACAAGCTAAGGATAAGGAAATACAGACTAGAGAAAGTACTGTAAGGTGGATACATAACTGCAAGGATCATTGTGCTCAAAAAGTAGTCCTCAATGGCTCCATGTCTAGCTGGGAGGCTGGATTGCGTGGGGGCTGGCCTGGTTCCAGTATTGTTCAACATCATTAATAATTTGGATGATGGGATCGAATGTACACTTAGAGAATTTTTGGATGATGCCAAGTTGGGTGAAATTACACTGCAGAGGATAGGGCCAGGTGGATAGACTGGAGAAGTGGTCCATAATCAGTGAGATGAAGTTCAACAAGGACAAATGCAAAATGCTGCACTTGGGATAGAATAAATGTATGCACAAATACAGACTGAGGAATGACTAGCTAAGCTGCAGTACAACAGATAAGGAGCTGGGGGTTTGGTGGACCATAGCTGAATATGAGCCAACAGTGTGCTCTTACTACAAAGAAAGCCAATGGCATCCTGGGTTGTATTAACAGTTTTACTTGCAAATCAAGAGAAGTGATTCTTCTACTTGTTTCAGTACTGGTGAGGCCTTACCTGGAGTACTGTGTTCAGTTTGGGGCTCCACGCTTCAAGAATAATGTCAACAGTTTGAAAAGAGTCCAGCAACAAAAATGATTAGGGATCTGAGAAGCATGACTTATGATGGGAAAGCTGAAATGCCTAGGATTATTTAGCCTGGTGAAAAGAAGACTGAGGAAGAATTTGATAGGAGTCTTCAAATACCTGAAGGGTGCTTATAGAAAGGATGGAGATAGGCTTGTCTCTGTGGCTGTAAATTACAGGACTAGGAACAATGGCCTCAAGCTGCAGCATGGGATACTTAGGCTGGATATTAGGAGGAACCATCTGACTATGAAGGTAGTCCAGCATTGGAACAGGCTGCCTGCAGAAGTTGTGGAATCTCCATTCTTGGAAACTTTCAAAAGCAGTTCGATAGACACTTGGCTGGAATGGTTTAGTCAGGGATGATCCTGCTTTAAGCAGGGGGCTGGACTAGATAGCCATGTGAAGCCCCTTCCAGTCCTACTTTCCTATGATCCTATGGACATCCTAACACAGTCAAGGAACTGTGATTGGAATAACAGAGACTTGGTGGGATAGCTCACAAGACTGGAAAGGGAGGTAGTAGTGAATTCAAGAAAATAACCATAAATAGAAGAACAACTGTAAGAAGAATGTGGTATCTTGTGACAGTTTCATTCCTGCATATATCTCAGTTTTCTATAACATATCTCTAATTCTCTAATACACTAAATCTAAAAAAAACCCCACAAAACAAAAGAATCCACAACTAAACAAACAAGAAAAATCCAGCATTGATGTCCCTCTGTCTGTCATTCAAATGTACCTATAACTCAGAGGTGATGGGTTATGCTGACAGCTGGTTAGAGTGTGACAAATCACTTTCACAGGTAAGGCACTGACATAATTGAAAAGTGCTGTCAAAAGGGCATAAAAGTGGCAGCTTGAGTAATGTTACAAAACATAAATGAAGGGAATATTCCTTTCCCTCTCTGATTTTACTAATGTATCAGGTCTAGATTGTTTAGGTTGACTGTGATAATTGTAATCCTTAATAGGACTGCCATCATACTGAAATCAGAGCTGCCTTATCTTTCTTTAAACAACAAAGCTTGCACAATAGCTGTTCTAAACGAAATGCAAATTCATGGTTGCTACTAAAGCATAGGACTATGCTCAGCTTTAAGCTTTTCAGATAACAGTATGTTGGAAGTCAATACTTTGCAACTGGAGCTCTGGATTTGTGAGTTTTCTTTAAAGGTCCGCCATCTTAGATATAGTGTTTGAAAATCACGTACTCTAGCATGTTTTCGTTTATTAGAATTACATTTAGAAAACTACTGTTTGAAACAACTTTGTCAGCAGGTGCTTTGATATACAGGATTAAATACATAGTTGAAAGGTAAAGTAGTCTAGTCCCACTTCTATGAGAATAATTGAATGTTTTCCCATGAGCTACTATATACACATGCTTAGGTATGTCTTTTTTTTTTTTTTATAAGTGTATGACAGCTATTTAAATAAGACTGTCACCGTTCGAGCAAGGAACCTGAAATATAAAAGTAGGTAAGTATCTTATCTAAGCAGTAGTGTTTTAGTTGATGATGCTGAGGATAAGGAGTAGGGAGATCTTGAAAGCTAAAATAAGTGTTAATTAATTCATGGTAGTATTAGAGTGATGCTGTGGTCATGATGGTCTAGGAATTATTCAGAAAGCAAAGATTTCTAGCATGTTATCTTTTACAGGACCAACTGTACAGCTGGGATACAGTTAGACTAGCTTTTGAATGTAGGACAGTCAATGTCACCCTAAAATCCTTTCCTATTAGTAAAGCAGCCAAAGTTGGAGGACACTAAAAAATATCCTCTCTGAGCCCCTGTCCTTCCATTTGGAACATACTATATTAGGGTTTTATCTCATCTATTCTTTAGTGAAATGAGGCATAATAAATTATGTTTGTAAAGTATTATTTAAGGCACAAATTCTTCCCTAACCTCTGCAGTCAGAGGTGGCAAAGACCTAGTGAAGTTAAGTCAAAGCAAAATAGTATTTTATAAGAACTACACAGAGTGTGTGTATCATGGTATATCAAGCACATTTACAGAAAAAACATATATGTTCAGAAATCGTTTTCCTTTTCTCCTTTTTTCTTCAGGTGTCTGAGTTTATGTGGTCCAGATGTGTGGGACAGGAGCAAGACACTCATTTTTGCTTTTTTTTTTGTAGGAGATTACTCCATGTTAGCTCTGTTATTTTGTAGACAGAAAAAGGTGCCCATCACACCATTATTTCATCAAGACAGTTTTATTTTGTAAAGTGAATGTCCATTGAGCTACTTGTATACCTGTATTAATGACTGGCAGTAAAATGGCTATCAGCCTAATTATTAGTAAGAGAAAAACAGAACTATATATTGAGATAGTCAGGTAATCTGTTGATGAGGAAAACATGGCTGGAACCAGGTGCAAGGAATTAGGTAATTCTCTTCGGGCACCATAAGAAAGATGTGCTTCAGTTAAGCCTGGTTAGGCAGTATGCAGGAATAGGGCTGTACATCAGAGGTGTAGGTTTTGTGAAGAAAGACAAGATCCAGTTTCCTGGATTACATCCTTTTGTAAAAATAATGTAGAAACCGGACTGAAGTGAGCCTTCTGGTCGCTTTGCTTGTAAGCAGGCTTTTGAATGAGCTTCATGAAATGTATCCTCCCCAGTTGTTTGTCCAAGCTTCCACTTCTCGTAAGCTTCCTTTTTGAATTTGAGCTCACCGAAGAGTTCTCTGCTAAGCCAAGCTGGTCGCTTGCCACATTTGCTATTTGTTATCAACTCTTGTTCCAAGAAGAAGGATTGCTAGGAAGAGACAGGATCCACCTGACAAAGCAATGGAAGAGCATCTTTGCAGACAGCCTTACTAACCTAGTGAGGAGGGCTTTAATTAGGTTTGCCGGGGGATGTAGACCCAAGTCCTTAGGTAATTGGGAAAGTGGGTGTCCTGGAGGAAGCACAAACAGAAGGAGACAACGATTTTTCATTTTTCCTGAAAAATTAGAGCAATCAGCTAGTGACCTCAGATATGTGTACACAAATGCATGGAGCCTGGGAAACAAACTGGAAGTCCTTGCAGTCACAGAATAGCTCATTGTCATGGAAGGATATGAACTGTTTGGGAAGGACAGGCAGGGGAGAAGAGAAGAGAAGGAGGAGTAATAGTGAAGACATTGCTTTTAATAATCATTTACTCTGTTACAGTCCAAACCAGAGTCCTCTCAAGTCAATTAAATTCAATATTAAAGATTGTTGCAAGATAAATACATGAGCCACTAAGAATTTTAAATTGTATTTTACCTGTCAACTTTTTAACTAATTAAATTCAGGAACTGAGAAAAATTATTCATAAGAAAAATGCTTGATACATTTAGCTTCCTTTGCTTACAAAATGTGCATTTGCAGATTATTTTCTACAACTTATTCTTTGTTTCAATTTACTGGGAACACCTTATTCCTTTAATTTTGGAAAAATTACTCTGTGTGTTTGATAATATGGTATACATAAGACTGCTTAAGTTTGGGTACATGCATTGTAAACTATTGTCCTTGTTTTATGATTGGCTGGTGGTAATTCTCAGAGTGAAGAGGAGATGAAGACAACCTGATGAACACCTAGACTGGGCATTTGCATGCACATTTCAAAACATGTTTCTGAGACTCAGTAAAAATTGTTTGTTCAGATGTTTATGAAAAGTGAGCATGTAATAGATGCAAATATTTTTAATATGGTGTCAATAAACAGAAAATATTATTCACAAAAAGTATTCACCTATTACCAATGAACTTTTGGGATATGATACTTAAAAGTTCTGACCCAGTTCAAAAGAGATTGTAAAAATAAATTATTTGAACATATTCATTTACAAGGAATCCCAATACTAATCATGCCCCTGAAAGACTAGCTTACATATTTGGTATCAAAGTATTCTGAAAGAATTGGGTCAGTATAAAGTTAGCTAAGCCAGCAGTCCAGATGGTGTTGACTGCAGCCTACTAAAATTAGTTACATCAGTTTTGGCTCACTGTCTCACTTATCTATTCACATTGATCTATGTGAATTTCTGGCAAACTGGAACACTGCCAAATTGTACCCCTCCATAAAAGATGTAACTCAATTTTTCCCAATTAAGGGACATTATGGTAGCAGTTCATTTTTTATCCAGTCTATTTAAGAAATTAGTTTTTTAACCAAGAGTTTCATTTCTATGAGGAAAGTTATTCATGTTAATGTGTTTTCAGAATGGAACCCCTGAACTTTCACCTTATGAATCAAAATCTCAGATGACTTCCACAAAATAGCACTGACCTTTCAATCCAATCTCATTTTAAAGGCTCTAGATGTAGTGAATATTCCTTTATTATTTGTAGTTCAGTAGTGTTCCAGTGCCTTGTGCCATTGTCAGCACTATTTGGTACATGAATTATAGGCCACAGGATATTACAACAAAAATTCAGTGAAGTCTCTGCTAATGTGCTAATAAGTAAAAGGAGTACATTTTGCTGTCTCATTTTGTAAGTGATATGCCACCACTACGTGCCACCAATATGTGATGAATACAGTACACAAATACAATATATGTGAATGATAGAACATTGCTTAAAATTGAGAGTCTGCCAATGTTGAATTGAATACAAGGCTAATTGAAACTGTCCCAGTCCTAAATTCATCTAAGATGTGTCTGGGCTTTGGATCTTGCCCAGTGATAAATTTGGTGTGCAGATATATCATTTTAAAAGCTAATTATGATACAATGCAAGCAACTTCATAGGAAGGAGCTAAAAAATGTGGGGACCCTGTGTTTAATTCAGTGGAATTTTCCAGTTACACTGGATTGGGTTCCAAGTAGTCCAAACACCAATGAAAGTGTTGGGGGGTAGGGGGGGTGAAAATCAGTGCCCACTTGTGTCAAAATATCTTCTACTCAGAAAATGAATTTTTAAGTTTCTCATCCTAATATATGCTCTCAAAATTATCCACTAATACCATTGTAGTAATTCTGCTGCTGCTTCTTTGAGAAATATTGAATGAAATAAATGCCATGGGATTATTGAGATTTGTAGCATAACATCCTGAAAGTTGGCCAAAAAGTTCCTTTGTGAGCAAGGTAATAATACTCTACTGTTAAAGGCAACACACATGGATAAAAAACAAAGAATGTAAGTTATAACAATTCTGATTTTAATTTAATGTAGACTAATGAATGAAATAGATTCCAGTATAACATGTCTACAAATATTATGACGACTCATGATATTGCATTTCCTAGGGTTGATTCTAATGTTTGTGTGTGTTAAATGTGTCAAACACTTATGACTAAATGGACTAACAGGGCTCAATTACTTGGTTGGTGAACTGGAAAAAATACCACTTAAAAAAAAAAATTCAAGTAATACTTAATGCTTATTATTTTGCACTAAACTGCATAGGTATGGCTATTTGATACACATGAAAGTTCCAGCTACATGTGGTGGCAATGTTGAAGGAATGTTGTAGTTGTGTTGGTTATGGAAATACATGGCAGGCAAGTATTTTGGGGAGTAGTATCTTTTATTGGGCCAATGTATAGTTGGGAGAGATCTCAAACAAGCTTTCAGGCCTAAGGTATTAGTCCTTTTCACTTGATAAATATCATTCTACAGCCTTACCATCCCAGGCCTGAAGAAGTGTACTTTGCGCCTGAAAGCTTGTCTAAGATCTTCCCAGTTATACAGTTGGTCTAATAAAAAAAATATCACTCCCAAAAAATCCTTGCCTCAGGTATATATGCCAGACTCAGAATGGTTAACCAGTACTTTGATGAAATGTTCCAAATTATGTCTAACATACATATGTCTGTAAATTTTACAAATTTTATTACCTGAAAATTCCTCCTACAATGTAAACACACAATTCTTATGACCTTAATGTATATAAAAAAAATCTATCAACAGGTATCAGCAATATGAATGTATTCTGTTACCTAATATGACCGATCATCTTTATGTGACTTTTTTTTGTTAGACATTCTAAACACCACCTACCACAAATCACAAAAGATTATACTGTAATCTAAATGCTGATGCTGAATTGTAGCTCTGAGTTAATATTTAAATGAGAAGCTGCATCTTAATTGACTTACCTGGCTATAAGATTTTAAATAAACACAGTAATTCAGCCTTACCATCCTACAGCAATTAAAATGAACACTGAAAAAGCAAATAATGCATTTGAATGCAAGCTGAAATGAAAGGGAAAGTTGCTTCCTCCATCTTTTCTTTTTGCTTCATCAGTGTTTTCCCTTTATGAGATTTTCTTTCAGAATAGAAGGCAGCCTGCTGTTATAAACACACAGCAATATTCTAAAATTAGTGCCCCGTCTGTGCCTTCCTCTGTGTTCCCCTAATGCACAATTGTCACAGTGAAGCAAATATTGCCCTCTATTATACCTGTATGGAACTTCTTCCTTGTTTCCCCAGTGACCAATTTGCAGAGGAGAAGCCAGTTAATAGTTCTCACCTTCCTCCAAGTGCTCTGTTTATCATTTGCCTGCCACTATGCTCAGTAACTTCCCAATGAGGAAAAGCATTATATTCTACCTCCATATATTTTTCTGGTATTTCATTTGCTAAATACACTAAACTATTTGCCACAGTGCCATTTTCTCTGCTGTGTCAGGTAATGGCTAGACAGTTGGTGTGATAAGACTGCTATCTAAACTAATCATGACTGCTTCACTGTCAGCTTGCCCTCTCATTTTATTTGCTTCATGTACCTCTTGTGTCTTGCCATGTCTATAATTTGGGAACAGAATTTATTTTTTATTCCCTATTTTATACACCTGACATGTTGGGATCTTGGTCAGACTTCAAAGCATATTTGCAGTATAAGCAATAAAAAGCTACTTGGTGCTATTAAGATCTTTATGTTTTGATGTTTTATTCTCCCCACTCCAACCCCCATACATATGAGTTTTAAAAATATATATTTCTGGTATCCACCAATTCAAACATTAAGGCCCTGTGTAGACTAAACAAGGGGTGTGTACACAACACTTGAAAGGGGGCTAAGTGCTTTAATGTTGTCAGTGTTTGCATGCCTTGATGGCCTATTGCACATTCATTCCAGCCACTGTAGGAAATTCAGCGGTTTAATACGCCTTAACTTGGGGCACAGCAAACTAAAACTCCTCGTAGTTTTAGTTTGCTGCCCCTACAGCCATGGAGTGAAGCACCAGGCTCTGTGCAGGAATCTCTGCAGGCAGCCTGGCAGCAGCCCAGGAAAACAGGTTCTGCCCAAGAAAAGTAGCAAGCTTGATCTTTTTCTTTCCCCCACCCTGGAGCCTGCCTGCTTGTGCTGTGTGAGGGCCGGGTACTTCCCTCTATGGCTGTGGTGCCCTCCAGGCCCACCTGAGCTGGGTGCCTGCCAGCAGATGCCACCTGGGGGGAAGCACTGTTGCCACAGAGAGAAGCATCCTCCCTCCCCTGGCAGCCCAGGGACTGCTCTGTCCCCTGGCAGCTCACCCTCCTCTCCCTGCCAGAGAGGCATGTAAGACAGCAGGGTGTATGCATAACATGGGGGTTTAATCAGCCCTAAATTGAAGTGGTGTTTTTTAAACATATGCTTGAAGTGGTGTTTCATCTACACATGCCCTAAGAATGTAAACTAAATTTCATCCTTGGTAATTGCATGCATATCTTATCATCACAATACCAAGCTGTAAAAACATACTTAATAACAATAATTACAATAACCAATATTGTTCCTTCTTCTTAGCCTATCATCAGGGGAAAAAAATCTGAACAATGTAACTTCTTTCATGCTAGTGACAATCAGATGATTTTTTTTTTTTTGAGGAGGGGAGGGTTGGAGTAAGTCTCCATACTACTCTGAGAGTAATTTCAGGGTAAGGAATTATGTTTCCCATTATAGTCACCACCTTTTTTCCATAAGATATTACTGTTCAGAAATGACTTTGAGTCTGCCCTTCCCCCATTTTGCCAATCAGTTGGCATGGTGACACTACAGCAGCTACAAATCATGGGAAAGCTGTTTAACAGTGACATTTTAAAGAAGAGTTTGTGCTGAAGAAACCACTAAATTTACAACCAAGACACTTATTCTCAGGCAACTCTGATCTTGTGTCTGTGACTACGTGCAAAAAAATTATATAAGAAGAGTTATAGATGATAAGTAAAAGGCAAGCCATGAACAGTTGTTGCTGCAGCAAAAATATGGCAATCTCTAGCTCATGTGCCTAGATACAGAATACAACATTATTCAGGGCATCCTCTATTTACCACTGATAAAAGATAGCAACATACGCATGCTAGTAGGTGATACGAAGACTGAGAGGAAATGTATCCAGGAAGTTACCTACCTTTGAATTTTCTGTTCATGCAAATCATCAAATATATCTTTGCTGTCTTCTAACCACTCAAGGGCTACATTGATGCTGTTATACCATAGCCTACATTGTTGCATGGAGGTACAGAAGACACCTACCTGTAGTACTGTGGCTGAGCCAACTTGAGTGTGTAGCTGAGCAAATGCTATGACATTCTTTATCAAGTAGTAAAAACCACTCCCACATGCTAACTCTGTTTTACTTGTTGGTAAGCCATCATAGACACTTTCCACCACTTTTTGGAAGAAATTCTCCCAAACTGCATTTGTGAATAAAGCTCCTAGGTAGATATTATAGCTACCTTTATGCAAGCATCTTAAATTGTTTCAAAATTCTTAATTTATACCTAGAATTAGATACTGTATCTACTTTTTCTTATTTTTTTTTCTGCCACTCCACTTCTTTCAGTCTAATACTATCATCCATTTTTGCACCTGCATTAAAGTGGTGAACAGCTCTAATACATGCTTCCCCTCTTCTAAATAATCTCCATAATGTAGATTATTAATCTAATAATCTACTACTCATTTTTAACTAATCATAAAAATAATACTCTCAGTGTGAGTGCCTTAAAAGAAAAGTTATTACTCCCTCTACCACCATTGTTTCTGAACTTGTATTTGCCAGTTTTCTGCTTAGAATACACTTTTTGAAGATGAGCTATATTCCCATTAAAAAGAGGCCTACAATGGAAATGCTGATGCATTATAGCAGTAAAGTCAGTGCCACTGAAATTATACAGGATTTAATAAGAACCAGGAAGGTAAGCAAGTAATGGAAAAACTCCAGATAATCAGGTGGGATATGGCTCCTTGGACAAATTACATTCTTCTTATAACTATGATAACTCTCCTTATGTTGCACTGAGAAGCCAACACTCTTAGATTGCATTTACTGGAAATGTTAAAATTGCAAACCTGGAAGGGCATCTCAAATGTTAATTTGCCAGTCAATATTTTAAATAAGGATGTTCAGTGTTATTAATATTATAATTAAGAATTTCTACCCCCTTTTTTTTTTCTTTTTAAAAAATAAATTAGCACTCAAAACTATAATAAATGTAGGCTTAGACATTTTCATTAGTAGATCTAAAAGCAAGCATTTTGCGAAGGAGTTAGGTAGATTTACCCTATTTTCCAGATGGGAAATACTTGGATACAGAGAGGTGAAGTGACTGGTCCAGGAACATTAGCAGAGGTAGAAATAGAACCCCGGTCTCCTGAGTCATTTTAATGGGTTTTTTGTATGTTTGTTTGTTTGTTTTTTAAATAGGGTCCACTGCCTCCCATACCCAGTGAAAGCTGGAAAGAATGGCAGTGCTGGAAACTAAATGTAGTTTTCCATACCCATAATATTCAGTATGCCTTTATCTTTATCATGGTAGATGGCTTTGATCAGTTTTGTGATCTTTCAGTCATTAGCCTTTCTACTGGGATAGTCAACAAGGATGCCAAGTTCAATGAGATATGGCCCACTATTTGTTAAAATAAGGCAGTTTAAAGTAATGGGAATTATCCTACATCTGGTCCAGTATCTTCTGTTAGACAATAGCCAGTGCCTGGTACAAATGGCAAAAATGCAGGTGAAAAAAATAGTGTCTTCTAAAGCAGCATTTCTCAACCCATGGGTCACAACCCAAAAGTAGGTCACAAAAATATATGAAAGGGTCATGAACAAATGAATCGATTTTTTAAAATGAATCCACTTTAAAAATGGATTCTCCTTTAAAGGACAAAGACATGGAACACCATGGGTTTTTCCTTGCAAGCTGGCAGAATTCCAGCCTGCTTGGAGCTGCTTGGGGCCCCTATGCCCGCCCCCGCACCTCTGTCCTACACACAGGTGGGCTTGGGCCTGGGTCAGGACTGGCCAACAATGTTTACAAATGGGTCCTTGTACAAAAAAAAGGTTGAGAACCACTGCTCTAAAGTTTCAGTAACTTACAGATGAGTGTCTTTGCAGACACTTGGCTGAGCCTTACTAACTAGAATTCCCCATCTCTAACACCAAATATAAAACTTGTTTTTTACAGAGATTAAACAATGCGTTAAAAAAAGAAAATGGCTCTCTCTAAAGAAAGTGCCATTCATGTGTGTGTATGCATAACACATGTAAGCACATGGAATTAAAGCAGCTACATATACTAGTACTTTACTCAGCTTTAAAAATGTAAGGTTATTTTAAACATACAATTTGCAAGGGTGTGTATGTATATATATAATAATAATTTTTTTCCCCAAATTTTGGAATTCCCTCATCACCTCCTTATTCATCAGGGAAGATATGAAAAAAAGTACAGGATTGGGATAGGAGTATCATGATGGAGAATGGAATGAATTTCAGGATAGGAGACATGGGATGAATTGAAATAGACCTTAACTCTTAATACTTTCTGCTTGGGAATTTGTAAATGCATGACAAGTGACAGAGATATCCATTAGAATACAAAGTATTTTAAAAATAGTGATTAAAATAGATTGAATCAATAGTTAAACATTTATATTCAAAAATATAAATTTCACAACGAATTTTGTTCTCTCACAAATCTTTTCCTGTGGCTGAAAGACCTAAAAAATTATCAGTTTGTTTAAAAATAAGACGAACAGACAAGAATCCTAAGTCCAAGAGAGAGAGGTATTTAATTAATCTTTGGTCCCCATAATTATTCATGAGAAGGTTCCTTTATGCTACACTGACAGTGTAAAGGAGCTATATAGCAGGTGTAAATGACATGATTTACACAAACATTAAGGTTTTGGTTTTTTTTACTGTGCCAGAGGTTTGTACAGAATAGGTTTCTGTATTGTTAATAAAAAACTAGCCTTTTGATTTGAACTACTGATTATTTGTTTTTGAAATAGTGTTACTTCAATAATACTCCAAAAACAGGTGCTGTTGGGGTTTTTTTGGTGTGTGTGGGGGGTCTTTCTTAAAAGTGTGCTTTCTCTGGGAGGAGTATCTGGTAATTTCAGCAGTGCAGCTGCTATATCAGCAACTAAAAATGATATAGAGCAGGTGTTTAAAAAATATCTTTGTTTCCATGGGATGGAGACTTATGCATAGTATGTGAAGCCTTTTTGTCCTGATACACCATTTTTCCCCCCAAGATTTTTATTAGGGGCAGAAAAAACAATTTTCAATGTTTTAGGCATCTGCCCAACTTAATATTTAAATCAAAATGCAGCTAGATATTGTTCAAATCAAAGTATCAAATGAAACCTTTTTCAGTAACTTTATGTAAATATTAATACCTACCTATATATGAACAGATTTGAGAACAGTTTACAAAGCATACCACATTATTATATCCATTTTAAACACAGGAAAGCTGATATATAGAGTAGCAAAGTGACCTGCTCATATAAAAGGCACAGTGTGAATCTGGGAATGGACAGCCAGTCTCCCGAGTTCTGTTCTGTGGTCTATCCTAGAGTTTCATAGTTGGTAGGGTCAGAAGGGACCTGATCAGATCATCAAGTCTGACCCCCTGCCATGGGCAGGAAAGAATGCTGGGGTCAAACGACCCTGGCAAGGTGTCTATCTAGCCTCCTTTTGAAGACCCCCAGGGTAGGAGTTCCCTTGGAAGTTGGTTCCAGATCCTAGCTGCCCTGACTGTGAAGTCCTTCCTGATGTCCAGCCTGAACCTACTCTCAGTCAACTTATGGCCGTTATTCTTAGTTACTCCCGGTAGTGCTCTGAAGAACAGAGTCTCTCCCATTCACCACTGGTCCCCCTTAGTAAGTTTATAGGCAGCCACTAGATACCCTCTCAGCCTTCTCTTGTGGAGGCTGAACAGATTCAGGTCCCGTAGCCTCCCCTCATAGGGCCTGCCCTGCTGCCACCTGATCATGCGAGTGGACTTTCTTTGGACCCTCCCGATGCTGGTCACATCCCTCCTAAAGTGCAGTGCCCAGAACTGGACACAGTACTCCAACTGTGGCCCGACCAGTGTCGCATGGGGGGGGGGGGAGGAGGAGGATCACCTCCTTGGACCTGCTCATGATGCATCTGTGGATGCATGGCAAGGTGCGGTTGGCATTACTGACCGCATCCCCACATTGGCGGCCCATGTTCATCTTGGAATCAATAATGACTCCAAGATCCTTTTCTGGCTCGGTGCCAATGAGAAGGGAGTTCCCCAGCCTGTAAGTATGCTGCTGGTTCTTCCTCCCCAGGTGCAGTACCCTGCACTTGTCAGTATTGAAACCCATCCTATTCTCATCCACCCACCCTTGTAACCTGTCCAGATCTAGTTGTAGCCTGCCCCTCCCTTCTAACATGCCGACTTCTCCCCGCATCTTAGTGTCATCTGTGAACTTGATCCTCTTAGTCAACCTCATCTAAAGAGAAATCTGCTCTGCACTTGATCCATCCAACCTAGCAGGGGAGGATCCAGAAGGAGTGTGCTGGCATAGCTGCACCTTGTTTTTGGACTGGAGCACATCTCAGAAACCTCTAGGGGCTTTTTTAATATTTTCAAAGCCTGTAAGAACTCCCCCATCCCCTCTGTGTTCAGAGTCACATCCCCTACTCTTCACTCTCCTTCCCTTCCCTCCCCTCTTCTCTTGCCTGCTGCTGCTTTCCCTCTTGTCTGTGGGTGGGGGAAGCTTCAGAGATGCTGTTGCTTGCTCTTGCTGGGCTACATGGGGCTTGGGATCATTTGGGACAGTGGCAATGGCAATAGATAGCAGGGTCCCCTTCCCCTTGCTTGCTCCCAGAGGGACCAGGCGGGGGTGGGAGAACCTACCTCCCACACATCACCATGGCTCCTTGTCACTGTTGCTATCCCAGTTCAGTCCAGCCTTTGCATAATCCTGCTTAAGTGGACAAGAGCAGCTCTGAAGCTTCCCTACACCTGGAGAACAGCAGAGAAAATGATGAGCAGGGGACGGTGGAAAGGGTAAGTGGAGAGGAGAGGATGTGACTGAGCATGAAGGGGGAAGAGGGATGTGATAGGCTCAGGTAATCTCCACAGGTCTGGCACCTCTAGTGGCCAGACTGGCCTGGCCATGTTCCCCAACTTCCACCACCTCCTAATCTCTCTCACTTGCCATGACTTGATGATAAAAAGTGTAAAATGGGAGGCTGCCTATGGAAGCTGGGGTGGCTTCCATGCCTATTATTCTTAGCCCCATCCACAACCTGGTCATCCAGTCTTAAACTTAAGCATAATAGTAATATAGGTAAACTACTTCCCACTGAAGTTCATCCCCAGTCAAGGTCAATACCCGACTGCAATCTGTAAACTTCTCCCTTATCTGTCTTGGTCTCTCTTTCTCATGAGTAGCTTGGGTGTCCATAGTCCTGTTTCCTGCAGAAGCCTTTCTGAGGAGCTCCTTTCCCTGTAACATGCAGAGCCAGACTGCTCCCTCTAGCTCAGGCTGTGGACTTAAATACCTCAAAGCCCACCCCTTCCTGTAATGTGGCTGTCCAGCCACACACAGGAGTGTTCCCTATACTTAAGGGCCAGCCTGTGCTCCTCTGCTGCAGCCCCATAAAGTCAGCTTAGCCTGCTGCACTTTCAAAGTAACAGAACCCCCTGGCTCCCTGTTACAAGGATTTTGTTTACATGCTTGAAATAGTCCCCAGAGGATCCTGCAGTGCAACTGTCCTACACTGGTGGGTTGGCATGGGAGGAGGTTTGGAGCAAGGATGTGACCACCCCTGCAGCATAGGTTGCTACTCCCACACCCTCCTTTGCCAAATCCTGGATCTGCCCTGCAATTTAGTATGCATTCAGGTTTCTGTACACAGTAAGAACTGCTGCAAATATTGCTACCAAACAGGAAACTTGTTTTGTTTAGAACAAAAAAGGGCTCAAGTTGTCCTTTACCTTAATCTTCGTCAGTGCCATGGTGATTAAACAATAATTTGACAATGACTAGGCAGTTTGCATAGTGTGTTCACTCCTTAGTTTGCAATTCTTAAAGGTTACCTTGTGCTTCCCTGATCTCTCTGTCTGTGTCCATCTGTTGTCTCTTGTCTTATATGTAGATGATAAACCTTCTGGGGCTGAAAGAGGAAGGAGTTTAAGGGAGGTGCCTTTGTGCTCGCAATGAGACGGATGTGCTCAACAGTAACAGGTCTATATCCTCAATAAAAATGATAGAATCATATAATAATAGAAAGTAGGGCTGGAAGGGACCTTAAAAGGTCCTCTAGTCCAATCCCCCTGCCAGAGGCAAGATCATCCCTATCCAAACAATCCTATGCAAATCCATTGCCTAATCAATTTGTAAAGCTATACAGACAACTCTAAACACAGCCACAAGACATAATACCAATCTGCCACAGGTAAAGCACAATGATGGCCAATGTCCTGCTGTTGTATGGGTAGTTTAAATACAATCAAGAGATTAAGAAAGATGACTATGCTGCCTGCTAAACAGCTTCCTCTGCAAAACACCATAAAGTTTGCACCAGTAAGACCTTGGGGTAAAACTTCTTCCTGATCCCAAATATGGCAATTGGTCTGACCCTGAGTAGAGGGGAATGGCACTGTAGCCAAGAGCCCCTGAGATGAAATCTGAGCAGAGGCACTGACACACCCGTCAAAATCCTGAGCCTTGGCTGCAGCCAACATCCAATGCTTCCAAAAAAGACCAAACAAACAAGGGTAACAATATTTCCAGTATCAAAAAAGATGACACCTGTCAGGAGAGGGGGTGGGGCGGGAGGGGGGGGGGAGAGAAGAGGGGAGAAGGGCATATGACTGTGGGGGAGGGCAGTGATATCCCTGTGCTCTGCTGCTGCCCCTCACTCCCAAGCCCCTGTCCCTCAGCCCTGCCAGTGCCCCTCGCTGTGAACCTGCAGCCCCCTAGCCCCACCAGTGCCCCGCACTCTGGACCCACAGACCCCTGCCCCCCAAGCAGCTGCTGCATTGCACACACACACCCACACAGTGTCTCTTTACCTGATTGTGACCTGCGTGGGAAGCACGTGACCACTGACAGCCAATCACCTTGCCCACTGCCTCCAGCCCCAAGCAGCCAGCCCAGGAGAGCAGAGAAAGAGCCTGGACATTTTCTCTCATTTTAATAACCCACCCAGATACAAGGACAGGGGTCCAGAAAGGAGGATATGTCCAGGAAAATCTGAACTTATGGTAACCCTAAGACAAGCCCAAAATAATGTTTTCAAAAGTTGTCCATATATGTTTTATTAAACAATATAACTTATCAACATTCTAAGAGAAAAAACATAGGTTACTAAATAAAAGCATTAGCTACTAAAAATGCTAGAAAAATAAATAGGTACAAATTCCTGTTATATAATGTCAACATCAACATAAGCACTGGCATTATTTAACATGTATACTTTGTGACCCCTTTTTCTCCTGGTACAGATCAATCAAAGTGAACAGCCATCTTTGCCCAAAAGAGATTAACATCTAAACGCCTGGGGTAAATAAGGTAAACAAAAATGGGCAATTTAGGTAATATTAAGCAAACCTCAGATTTTGAAAAATATGGGGTAAAAATGCAACAAATGGCTCTAAGTTAAAATAAAAAAAAAATATGGACTCAGAGCTCAAAAAATAATTCAGGTCATTTTTTTTTTTTCAAATGTGAACACTGATTTGGCATGACTTAGTCACCTTGGGATGCTTTCTGTTTAGTAATATGGTTCTAAGAGCTAATTTTTAGGCACCTAGGTTTGAAATCCTGACATGAATGGCAAGCAGACACAGAAGAATCCAATGAATTGTCAAAGAACTCAGTGGTTAAAGTTTTACTGATTTTGATAGCATTCAATTCTGGCACTAAATCACCAAAAGCTCCTGCTTAGAACAACTTCTGTAAGGAGTGCCTTGGCTTCCTTCACATTTCCTTACCACCCCTACTTCAATGTCACACACAACCTTACCACCCCTTTCCTTACCACCCCAGCCTTACCACACATTTCCTTACCACCCCTACTTCAATGCCACACAAAAATAAATTTTTTTACACAGGAAGTAACATGTACATTGATTATTGTGATGCTGGTTTTCCTAAAAAGATTAGATATATTTTACCACTGCGGAGGCCTAACTATAGTAATGAGATTAGTGTGCAAAGCAGTCACAAGCATCATTTCAATGAGACAGAGAAAAATGAAGGCAAAGATCAAAATGCTCGAGTACTAAGCTTTTATTTTATTTTATTTTATTTTGCTTTAATGTGAATGCAAAGACATTTGCATTTTGTAGTTCTCTTCATCAGAGAGGTCTCCCTACAGAGTCACTCAGTGTTAGCTGGTTAGGTCTCCTTAACCAAAACCTAAATGTACTATGTCACGTATTCACTACAAAATGGTTACAAACCAAGTGGGGAAAAATGGGTAATCTTTGCTGCAAGGCAATAATGAACCGTTTTTAGTGCAATCATCCAAATCAATTCTTTTACTTAGTTCCTTCTCATATCTCCTTTCCCAACTGTGCTGTGACTGAATGACAGTGTGACAGTTTGCGGGATATGTCTGCCCAATTATGAATTCCATTTAGTTTTATGAACAGTATTTGTAATTGTAAGCATTACTGTGGATTAGAGAACCCATTTTGTACAAAAAATTGACATGTAGGTGGGGAGACTATGTCTGGAATGCTGTGACAAAGCAGTCAAGTCTTGTCAATATTGAACTATTCTCCCCTGCTTGAATAATGAGGTTTCTGCCATCAGGGCTTTTGACTTTGAATTAAATCACTAAAGAAAAACGTGACCTGTGTTAAATCATGACTATGAGAACTGCAGTTTATTCACCTGACCAATGAGAGAGAACTTCCTTAAGCAAAGGGAGCTACTTCATCACCAGAAACAAAAGACACAGCTGAAGAGTGGAATAACTGCAAGGAAGAGATAGGGGCTACCACCCTGGGCACTGACTTCAGGAGGAAGGTGATGAAAAAAGTGTCTGTCACTGACAAGTGCACATTTGCATTCTTGATCATGGTGGCAACTGGAAATCCCCACTTCTGCTTTGCCCCAGGCTTTTGGTCACATCCCTACACTGCTGAAGCTGAAAAAGTAAGGGGTAAGAGGGATGCCCCTTCCTAAAAGACTTGGACCAAAATCAGAGATTCACAATGGAGGTGGGGGGAGAACATAATGCAAGGAGCTGAGTTAAGGAGTTTGTTTTACTTTGAAAAAATGCATTGCTAAGCCTTGTCTTTGGCTTACTGTCATGCTGTCCCTTCAAAGGTAAAAAAACAATAGCTCACATAGACAGCTGGTCCTGGGAGAGAATACATCTATCATATTTTCTCAAATATAACATGTCCTAGAATAAGATACATGCCTTGCATTTTGAAAGGCAGAATAAAGGGGCGTGGGGGGGGGGGGCAAATCTTTCATTGTATAAATAACTGAGTAGCAGCATCCAAGCCTGCTCACTGTTTTGTTCCCAATGGATTACATGCAGACTTCACTTTCACTTTTGTTCTGCCAAAGCTTAAGTAGCAGAAACTCTATTGTTATATTTCTTTGCAGATCATCCACACACCGATTTCCAGCAGCTAGCTTTGGGAAAAAAAGTGGCTGCGGTATGCAAGAAAGTATGGTAAACAATGGGGCTAAGTACAGACAGTCAAAAATTAGAGGCTGAATTGATTCAATCTTTGCAGGTTAATCGAAGCTGCATATGTTGAACCAATAACTGAACAGACATTCATTTTTAATTCCAGAAATGCAGCCACATGCCTGCAGTGGCTCAGGCCAGAAGCTGGGGGGCACTGGGGAGCACCCGTCCCTGCTCAGCTGGAGCAGCCAGATTGGGCCACGGCTAGCCTGGCCACCCTGCAAGAACTGGGGCTTTCCAGAAAGGTGCAAAGCATTATGGGATTCTGGAAGACTGTGAATTAACTTGAATCTGGAGGGGATCTTGAACAGAAGTTCAGCAAACCATTTTATCATAAATCAGTTAAGACTCATACTACATCCATCCAGGCTTATCTTAAACCAGTTTCAGCTATTTGGAAAGTATTTTATGTGCCCTAAACTTCTGTTAGGTTACAGATCTGAACTGGTTTCCAATCACTTATACTGGTTTATGTGTAATTTCTGTCCCTAACTCTGGGGACTGGCACTGAACCCAGAATTTAGGCAGCCAGACTACAGAACCCACCACAAAAGATGGGTTTCATATAGTGAGTCTGAAGCTATGGACTGGACCTGAGAGGCTCAGGGAATAGATTGATAATCGGTTGCTATGAAGTGCCAAAATAGGTTAATGTCCACTGAGAGAACAGATCGGAACAGGAGCAATAGATAACATAGGAGAGTTCAGAATTAAGAGAAAACGGTTTTTATATCAAGACATTGATATAAAAACCTACCATCTACTACATCTATGCAATCCTATTGTGGGACTGAATGAGGGTAAATGAAGTCAGAATTTGGCACTGGGTTAATAGAAGTTGCAACTGTATTCTAGCAACATTGTTTGAAAACAATCTGCAACTCTTGTAATTTGGAAAATGTATTTGTAGACCAACATATCTACTACTTCTTGTGGGTAAGACTTCATTATCACTACAAAATAAAATGAGGAGGAAAAAGGGAAAAGGGGCACAGAAAATGAAGGAACGCTACCTGGTTCTAGCAATTTCAAACAAATTGAATGAAACCTTCAGCTGGTATAAATCACTTGTGGTGTCACCTTCACACTACCTTGAGGCTCTGAGATGCTGTCTGTAGAATGAATGATACTATAAATGGTAATCCTCATTGGAAGCCACTTTTATTTATGAAGTGTATTGGTTTTTGAGTTCATGCAATCATGTTATTCCCACCCTAAAATACAAGTATTATACCCCTAACCTGTGTATCACAATTAGGGTTCTTCAGTCATATGGAGTTTCATGACTAGTACATGCAGTTGGATGGAATGACACCAAAGTATAGTCTTTCTTAACTTACCAGTTCAGACCTGTAGTTTGCAAATCAGCTGTCAAGAAGTCTTCTATCACCTCTGGGTTGATTTCAAGGCATAGATTTGTATAGAGCCTCTGATTTAATGCCTCCCTTTATCAAAGTACAATCCTTTCTATTGAGCCCTTGTGTCTGGTCAGATGTTAAGTCACAGATCCTATGAGTTTACTAGCTCAAGAGCTTCGACATGCTTCTGCCCATCTAGTTTTCCAGGCTACTCACAATGTATAGGTCTTTGTCATTGGAACTTTTAGTTTAATGGTCTGATAAATTCACCAAGGCCTAAGCACTGATAATCTGTAAATTGGAAGGAGGTAGGCTAAATGTTTGGTGTTTTGCATTTTAAAAGTTGATTTTAAAGTTCCATCTGTTGCATATTTCCTATGAATGTATACTGATAAAAATATAACCTAATTTGGTTAATGGAACCATTTATTTCCTGTTGCAGTATGCAGTCACTGTAGTATTGCAGTGACTATAATTGTTTTAATTGCTTATTTTGTTATGTATTGTAATTGCTTCAAATGTTTATTTTGTTATTTCTCTTTTTATATAAAGAAAGGATTTGACCATTAAGATAAAGTTAGTATTTGGAACTAACCATCTATTTTAAATTTCTTATTGCTTAGCATAAAATGTGTTTGACATTGGTATTATGATTTTCGACATGTTTGACTCATGAATTTAGAGCTTAAATTTAGTATAAGGAAAACACTTGGGTAAGGGTTTGTGGTATGTCTGGTGTGTGTAGATACATCTGGTTTATGTGGAAAGAGGTAACAAAAGAATAAATGATGGACATATGTGCCAGTGACACAGAAAGACAGGCAGCAGGTGAAAACAGCATTCTGTGGTTTGATGGTTAAGAGCTGCAGTGACCTAGAGTCAGCAGTAAAGGATTACCAAACACTAAATCATGCTCCATCCTGATGGCTGAATACTGCAAGTGACGGCCCCTGAAGGTTGCAGATCACAAAGCCAGAAGAACTATAGGCTAGGGAACTATAGGCCAGTTAGTCTTACCTCGATCTGGGTAAGCTTTTTGAGAGAATTATCCTGGCGCACATCCACGAGGGGCCAGAAGGAGAGGTTATGCTTAGGGACAACCAACATGGGTTCATTAGAGGCAGGTCCTGTCAGACCAACCTGGTGGCCTTCTATGACCAGGTCACAAAATTCTTAGACACAGGGGTAGCAGTGGACGTAGTCTTTCTTGATTTCAGGAAGACCTTTGACACTGTCTCTCAACCCATTCTCATTAAAAAACTAGGGGACTGTGGCGTCGACACCTACACAGTCAAATGGGTCATTAGTTGGCTGGAGGGACGCAACCAGAGAGTGGTGGTGGATGGGTCATTTTCGACCTGGAGGGATGTGGGCAGTGGGGTCCCCCAGGGCTCGGTCCTAGAAACCCGCGCTGTTCAACATCTTCATCAGTGATTTGGACAAGGGGGTAAAAAGCACCCTATTCAAATTTGCTGATGATACTAAGATGTGGGGGGATGCGGGCACGCTAGAAGGGAGGAATAGGCTAAAATTAGACCTAGACAGGTTACAGGGGTGGGCAGATGAGAACAGGATGGGTTTCAACACTGACATGTGCAAGGTGCTACACCTGGGGAGGAAGAACCAGCAGCATACCTACAGGCTGGGGAACTCCCTTCTTGTCAGTAAAGAGGCAGAAAAGGATCTTGGAATCATTATTGATGCCAAAATGAACATGGGCCGACAGTGTGGGAATGCGGTCAGGAAGGCCAACCACACCTTGTCATGCATCCACAGATGCATCTCGAGCAGGTCCAAGGAGGTGATCCACCCCCTCTCTGCAGCACTGGTCAGGCCGCTGTTGGAGTACCGCATCCAGTTCTGGGCGCCGCACTTCAGGAGGGATGTGGACAGCATTGAAAGGGTTCAGAGGAGGGCCACCTGCATGATCAGGGGCCAGCAGGGCAGGCCCTATGAGGAGAGGTTAAGGGACCTGAACCTGTTCAGCCTCCACAACAGAAGGCTGAATGGGGGTCTAGTGGCCTGTTACAAACCAGTCAGAGGGGACCAGCAGGACCCTACCAACTATGAAACTATGAAACTATGAAGATCATGACCTACCAATCCCAGCCTGCCAACAGAACAAGAAGGACTGTCTTCACGTCTGACTCAGTGGAATCCATAGTCTGGTATGGACAGCTATTACTATAAAGAATGATCACAAAGACAAGGCTTTGGGTCTCTTCCACCTGCAAAAAGAAGTTTTGAGCGTGTCCAACAAGACCCAACTCCAATTCTCTTGGTCAGCCTTGCCGGCCACCAGACTGACCTTGAGCAACTTTGAAACTTGGTCAACAAGGTTCCTTGGGTGAATCTGATATCTTTTATTAGACCAACCCAAATAGTTGGAAAATAATTATTAAGCAAGCTTTCGGGTTCAAAAACCCTTCGTCAGGCTAAGGAAGTTACAGCAGTTGGTGTGTGCTCTTTCTCAGTTTTTTTTTTCCAACATAAAATTTCTCCCTTATTTTTATAGTAAAAAACCCCCCCCAAAAACTCCAAAAAACCTAGCATAAGCTAAGAGCTGGCATTTTCCAAGGGGTGCCATGAATCTTGCAAGGGTTGCCTTGCATCTAAAAATGTTGAGAACCACTAACTTAGACATAGAAATGCATTAATCGTAGCATTTCTGATTTTATGATCAGAAAGTCTAAGAATCCATATTAAGATTAAGGGAATTTTAGATTCTCTTAGGCTATCTTTAAATATATTATACTACAGTATAACCTCATAAATCTGGCATGCTTGGGACCTAGCACCTGCTGGAAATGTGAATATTCTGGATTTTTGAATGAGTGAGGCTGGGGCTAGGGAAGGGGAGGGGCACAGCTCAGCCTAGTGGCTGCAGGCAGGTGGCATTGGCTGCTCTCAGGGCTGCAGCAAGGAGCAAAGTGGAGGGAAATGTAAGTGGGTGCAGGGTGCAGCGGGGCACGGCTCTTGCTGCTATGTGCACCTCAGAAAGGCTGCGGGCTGGGGGGCTGCGCTAGGCTTTTCCTGGGAGGCACATGCCCCTGGATCTGAGTGCAGGACAAGAGTGGGCTGCCGCCCACCTCAAGTGCCAGGAAGAGCCTGGTGCTGCCACCATCCCCAGCCTGCAGTTGCAGGTTGCTCTCATCTGGCAATCAGATCTGGGGGTACGTGCCCCCCAGGAGTGCAGCCCCCCAGCCCACAGCTCTCTCAGGGTGCATGTAACAGCGAGAGCTATAACTCCCCACTCTGTGCCCCATACCCATTTACAGTTCCCCCCAGTTTGCTCCCTGCTGCAGCCCCAGCAGTGGCCAACACCCCCCGCCTGCAGTGCCAGATTTTTGAGAATACTGGAATTTTGAGACCCAGATTTTTGAGGTTATACTGTAGTAAGTATAAAAATAAAGAAAAATGCATTTTAATAGTTGTCATCATACATAATTTTAAACTGCTTTTGAAGGTCTCATTTTTAGACAACAGATTATTGCATCATGATTACAATATTAAGAAAAACCTAAATAAACATAAAATAAACACATTGCTATTTTTCTGGTTACAGTTACAATATTACATTTTTCTAGTACATTTAATAGTACAATTACTATTACATAATAATAGAAGATGACAAATAGATCGCCTCTTAAAATTTTGTTTCACTATTACAATTAAATATTTAAGTTCACTAACATTTAGAGGATCCTGTGTATAAGGTCAAATTTTCTCTTTGATTATCCCCCCTAAGCACAAAACTAATTATTCTTCATTCTTTTAAAAGGGTTATGGGAGCTCAGTTCTACAGATAATTATTAGAAATTGTCTGATGTGAAAGGTTCAACAGGTTCTGACCACTATAAAAGTATCAGGAAAGATTAAAACAGCCTTAAACAGAAAATTATTTGATTCTCCTTTGACTGTAACTAATGGGGACCGTTTTTGATTCTGCATATGAAAGACACAGGAAATGTACAAGCCATTACTAATATGTATCTTCAGAAGCAGTGATGGGGATTTCCATTACGGATTCATTAGGCAACTACTTTATGACTTTAAAAGTAAAGTAACACAAACAAACATACACATCTAAGGTTACTTTAAAAAGTACACCATGCTCTCATCTCCTACCATATGGAAACAAACATATTATATTTTTGAAATACTAAAGTACTGAATTTTCTATTCAAAAGCAACTTTCTATCATCTTTTTTTTCTTCTATCTGTTTGTTTCCTGGTTTAATTTTCTTTTCCTAACCAGTTTTTTACATATATATGTTGCTGATACATTTTAATTGTACCTGGGATTTCTAGCACATAGATTCTTTACAGTAGGAGGAAACAAGGTCAAACTCTCAGATGTTTTATTTTATATAGTCGCACATTTAAAGGGGGAAAACCTTAGTACTAGATGTAGTGGGATTTCCTATCCCTATACACCAGTGCACAGGAAAAATACAAATTTTCTCTTCCTCCTCTTCCCATCTCCCCCCCCCCCCAAAAAAAAATTAAAATAAATTTTCAGTTTGTGTGTACTTTTTCTTTTAATAAAATATTTATATTTGTTATGTAAAGCAGACTTTTTTGTCAAAGATCTAATTATCCTTTCAATTTTTCAACAGAAAAATTCTGATCAGTCCTTCTGGCAGACAGAAGTATAACAGAGCAGTTTTGGGCCCTGAGCAGTAGTGGTACCAACAGCTGGCAGCTGCTATTTTTGTGCCACCTCTAAGTGGGTGTCCAGGACTGCTGCCATGGCTGCCTCTAATTAGTTACACTACTGATAACCATTGTAAGTGCCCCAAGAATAGCTGAAAATCCAGTTCTAGTTGTGGGTGCTGAGCCTTCTGACAATGCTAGCAGTAATGTCCTATGCAGATGATCCTTTACCCACAATACTGATGTGGGAGTCAGCTCTGAAGATGACACCTCTTCTCAAAACACTTCAATAAGTTTATGTTTAGATTTGTTTATTTTTAAGATCAAAATCTACTTCAAGTTCTCTCCTCCCTTTCTCAACTTCATTTTATCACCTCACACTGTTAAGAAAGCTAAATTACTACCCTTCCTATCATTGCTCATGCAATGCAAAAAACAGGGTACATCTAAACATGCAATTAAAGCACTCCAGGGCATATATCTACATGTGCACCACCATCAGGAGCAAACTGAACTTGACAGAAGCAGCCCAGGTCAGGGCTGCTCCTACCTTGTTCTGCCCCCCTGCAGTAGCCAAGGGGAGCTCCAGCCTTGCATGGGTGCCAGCCCCTGGGCTAGAAGGGGACACCAGGGCTGCTCCCGATCCCCGCACAGCCAGGCCTGCTCGGTGGAGATGCTGCCTGCCACATGGGGATCAGGAGGGGACAATGTGTGGGAATGGCTTTCCTGGCCATGTGGGGATCAGATCCTGACCCAGTCCCCACAGGGCTGGGTTGCAGTAGTTCTAGTTGCTGGGATAGCGCTCCTGGCCACATAAGGACTGGGTTCAGACCCAATCCCCATATGGCCGGGACACAACAGTCCCAGCAGCCTGGACAAAACTCCCAGCCACCTGGGGATCTGGATGCAACCTGATCCCCACGTGGCAGGCATACAGCTGCTCCTGCAGCTGGCACAACTCCCCCTCCCACATTGGGGCTTAGGCAGGCAGCAGTGGGCCCCTTGCTGCCTGAGCTGGTTGAGAGCAAATTGCTCCCAGTCAGCAACTATACATATGCTACTGTGCAGTAGCTAATGCACTGTTAATCTAGTACTTGTATTTCCTAGTCCTAGTAAATGGAACATTAGCCTAATTTATTGCACAGTGAGCATATCTACATGTGACACTATGGCGATGTAGTATCAGCAGGCAAAAACCATGATTCTGCAGCTATTTCACCTTAGCAACACCCTCGGTATAGCATGTTGTTATGGCAACGTAGCAGCTAAAAAATATCTGTGCGCTTTGCGGATAGCACAGTACAAGCTGTTATTGTACCATCATTTAGTATTTCCAAAAAGAAGTACTAAATGATGGTGCAGTAAAAATGGTCTCATAGGGGCAGATGCACCTAGTAAGTACCATGCATGTGTAGATGGTGACACTTTACTGCACATTAGATTAGTTTAATGTACAGTAAACCATCTTGTGTAGATGTACCCATAGAGTAGCTCATCTGTTACCAATCATATGTTAGATTTTGCTTATGTCATGTAAAAATATCAGGAAACAGGACCATACACAGACCAAGTACTATGCAAGCAATTTGTCTGTGAAACAAATACAGTTTTTCCCTTGCTAGACAACTGCTAATCCCTGTCTTAGTGTATACCATGACTTTGGCAGACCAGATATTAGATTTTCAAAATGAAAAAAAGAAAAAGTAGCCAATGTTACACCTTATTTATCTTTGAGCTTATTTCCCTTTTTTTCCCAGCCAACTGAATATAGAGATGTGTGTGTGAAGTGTCCGTGGCAGCCAGAGAATTAAAATCAATCTGGAGGTCAGACTTGATAAATTGTGTCAGACATGTTAACACTTACTAGGATGCATATGGCATTCCTAGCCATTGGTATCAAACTATTTTTAAAGAGGTCAGCGTTCATAAAATGTCTCTGATATCCACAAATCTAGCAAGAAGCCTACAGTAATTTTTAAAAGCATGCACTTCTAAATGCATGCGTGTTCTATCAGATATAATTTTAGTGAACAAAATAAACAAGCTGACAGGATAAAATATCAGATAAAGAAACATTCACTCTACATGTAACTGAAATTCTGTAAGCATTAAAACAGCCTGAAGGATCTAAAATGGATGAGGATTTTCTGGTTTGTATTAGGACTGATGATTTAACAGTTTGTGTGGCTCCAATATCAGTACTCCTGTCATTGAGATTACACTGGTAAGAGAAATAAACATGACATGGAAGACAAAAGCATGGAGCAGCTACATAACCGCATATGTATGAAAATGCCTTTAGCTACATTTTTTTAGTTTGGGAATGGGAGAGTGAATCTTACAGCAGGTTCAAATAGAAAGCAGAATGAATAAGCATGCTGGATATGAAGCATTTATTCTCCAAGAAATATGATCAGCAATTTATAAGTCCTCATACAAATGCAGTACAACCTCATTTGTAACAAAACCTGTGGATAACTCCCTGATTTTAACATACCTGACCGCAAGAGCTATTTTTTTTTTTATTACTATGATTCAATGTATTGGCTGATATTAACAAAGCACATAATTTTAATGAGTTTTTCCCCTCGTTCTCATGGGCGTTAGTTATAATGAATTACAATATACTTGAGGAGTTGGAAGACCAGTCATAGAGTGCTCTAATGAGTAGGTTTGATCTGTGGACAAGCCAGAAAACCAAAAGAATCCGTGTCCCACTCCCAGAAGCTAATTAGAAGTTACCATCTTTGAATCAATCGGCATTGTCTAAGACAATGATTAATTCAACAGCATTATGTGTACAATAGCCCTCACTCTTAGATGCTATCCCAGGGAAGATCCAGAGTTGGCATGGTCACACTCACTTTTGGACCAGGTAGTGCAAGGCATTCAGCTGATGCATTTCTGGCAGTTCATCTGCAAGCAGCTCACTAACCATTTGGAAGGAGAGCATTACTTTCTTTCAAACAGTCAAATATTCTGCCCAGTTTGAGCACCACATATTACTTAACTTCCTCTACTGAAGGGTTATTCCTCATCTCTCACATGCTAACACTGTGAAAGAGAGAACATTTTGGGTTGGGGGAGGGGTGTGGGAGAAGCAGGACAAAAGGAGGAGTTGGGTTTGGGTTTTGTAGGATAGATTTTTTTTTTTGTAGGTGGATAAAGGAGAATTTGTGCTGTCTAGAAAGAAGCAGCACAGATGGAGAAGCTGGAAGGGAGATATTTGAATATATACTCAGTCATTAAAATCTTTCTTTATGAGTCTTAGAAATAATATAACCCTTAGGTTTTTTGGTATTACAAATCTGTTTTGTGGAAAGGTTTATGACAGCAAAGACTCGGGATAATATCCTCATGTGTTCAATAAGCATCAGGAATGGATGAACTCTTTGAAAATGAGGATAGTATTTTCATGCTAATCTTGTTACAGGGAAATGCTGAAGGAAGATCATTATAATAACATTTTAAAAAAGTTTTCTGTGATATTACAGGCTTTAAGGAGTAGGGTACAATGTCTCTGAAGAATACTAAAAAAGAAATTCCTTAATAACAAATTTTCTTGGATACACATTATACACATACACTCAACCCAAAAAATTATATCACCAAAGTTTATTTCACTGTTCATACTGTAAATATATTATTCTGAGTATACTGAATGTTCACTAGTACTATTAAATGTAAATGTCTCCATTAACCTTTTATCCTTGTACTTTTGGGGTTTCATACTGCTTTGCAATAAGGAAAAAAAAGTATCTGTATAAAACAATGTCTATATAGGTTACTAATTTGTGTTTTTGCTATAAGGTCAAAACTATTGTAGCACTTTATAATTAGGTCTCCTACTTTATGACTGACTAAAGTATAGTGATGCACTTTAGTGATCATGGCTTCATACTTTATCCTGCCACGATAAAGGTTAAACAAGATACTTTGTTTGTAGTCCTTGAAACTTTCTTTTATATTTATACTTCATATTTTCGAGGAGTACAGCAAAGTTATCTTGTATACCACTTCATTTATTTAGTTCAGAAATGTAAGTTTAGTTCCTAAAATGTAATAACTAAACTACTGTTCAGGATTCTTTAAGTAGCTTAAATTTTAGAAATGCTATGAATCCACAGATCACATTGACAGAAATGATAATGCTCCCTGAAAAACTGGAAACAGTCCTCAACACAATCAAATAATCTAATATGTATGTCTGATTTAAATATGTAGATGTTAAGGATAGAGGTTCATGACTGAGCTTATTAGGTTCTTCCGGTTCTCTGATTCTAAATCAGAATGAAACTGAAGTATGCTTCAATTCATGCATATTTTTTTCTTTTCCATGGCAATGAACATGACATCAGAGTCTCCTGGAACACAGCAGTTTCCTTTTTCAACAGGTAACCCATTCCAGGTTACTAGTTTTAATCTGGTCTATTCACAGCTATGCAAGCACTGAGCTCCAGCACAACAGTTAGTGCCCTGGAATTCCATAGGGCCCCAGCCTACAGTATGATATTAGTCTTTTCCAATTGTCTGGCTAAATCAAATGAGCAATCTGTCTTCCCTCATGCACTACATCTTCCCCAATACTCCCTCGAGATCCATAGCTACAAGGACTGTCCACAAATTATTTTTAGAAGGATCTCCTACTGGGTAATTGAGTGTACTTTTAACTGTAGTCCAGACAGCATGGGCACTGAGACTCAGCCTCAGAGCAATTTGTTTCTCTTGGCATCTTTCTTTTCAGTTCACAGTGACTCCTCTAGCTGATGTTTCCGGCTGAGTTTGGTTGGCAAAGCCATCCAGCTCCTATAATGTATGTTGTTTTCCCCCCCTGAGGTCTGATTTGGCTCACCTCCACAAGTTTCTCTGATTGTATGCATGAGACAGGCTGGATTGCTGTTTTACTGTGCCCTTCACCAAGGTATCTTTAGCTCTTTGATAGAATTATAATGACAGGACCAAAATGGCAAAAAAAGAAAAAAAAAGAGAAAAAAGAAAACCATGAATGACATTTACTTTTTCCTTGCGGCATTGTGGCAGCATTAAATTTATTCTGGGGATTGAATGAGTGGTGCCACTTGTTAGCAGTGTTGTTCTTAAAGGTTTCTAAATATTATTTTAATCGATAAAATACACCCAGGGGCCTATGGGGCACCATTTATATACAAGTATTTATATGCAAACCCCAAACTGCTGCTATTAGAGAACAAAATGTCAACTGAAACGTCTTAAGCCTTTCTAACAAAGCACTTTCTAATACTACATTGGCTCTATGCTTACATGCTTGATACCTCATGTGGGATATGCAAGTATGTTAGTGACTTAATTTTATCTTCCTTCTGAGGTTTGGGTTGACATGATTGTTTTCTAGAACAACCACTCATTATTTTAACTATGAATCCCTCCAAAGGGTTATATCCAGCTAATACAAGGTGCATCTATACATGCCAATTTAAGGACCATTAGCTATTTTTGAGGAGCATGAAGAGTGTGGGTCTACATGTAAGCACTCTTAATAATGGTGATTTTAAGCCATTCATTTCTAAATCTGATACCTGCAAAAGCTGGTATCAAATATAGGTGTGAATAGCTAAAGTGCCTTAATGCACAGGTAATCGTGATAAGGTGCATTAATGCTGTGTATGTCAACTGACCTAGAACTAACTTTAGTGCCAAGTCAGTCCACACACTGTGTTAATGTACCTTAGTTCACACATGTGTGGACATGCGCCTGAATCACTTTAATGTGCATTAGACAAATGTGCATTAAGTTTAGGCTTGCATAAAATTATGTGTAGACACACCCATGGAGTATTTTCTTGTAAAATTCTTCTGGGCTACTGTTTCAAATGCTTTACTAAAGTCCAGATATTAATCCAATGCATTCTACCGTTTGCTTCGAAATATGGAAATTAGAGTCACTGGTTTAGAAAATTTCTTAGTGAGAATGGAGGTTCTTGTGGATGCAGTTATGAAAAATAATAAGTCTTTATCTTCAAGGTTGGATGGATCAGTGAATAAAAATTGGATAAGTAACCTCCATCTCTTCAGAGTTCCTATAAAGGAAGAAGACAGAGAAAGAGAGAGACGAGGGTGAAGGGTCTGCACTCCAGCCAAATTGACATTGGAACAGTTATATTAAAGTTCTGTAGATGAGAAAAATGCTGGTCAATCACACTGCAAATAATTTGTGGATCAAGGCCTTGCTATCTTCAAGTGGTGATGCATCAATTAGAGTCCATTTGTATAATTGGCTCCTAGGTTTTTTTAGAATTATTTTTGGAAAACCCTTATACTTATGCTCTGCAGGGCCAGATTGTGGCATACACTTGTACATAGGTACACTATAAACTGGGGGGCTTTTCCCAATGAGAAGTGATCCTACTAAGGAATAAGCTGTGGTCTGCCTAGGGACATAATTTTGGGTTCCTTCTTACAACCCTCTAGGCATTAGCCATCCAAAAGGACAGGGAAAAGTTCTGTTGGGATTATGCCTTCTTTCACACTTTATATGTGGGTCATAAAGGATACTATAATTTATCATTATTTGTACTACAGTAGTATCTGAATCTAAGCCACGGACTAGAATCCCAGTGTGCAAGCTGCTGCATAGAACAAAAAGATAATCCTTCTGTCTCTAAAGCTAGTACAATGGGCATATACGAGTGTGTTGCTCTATGAAGGCCCCAAAAGGATATGAATAGTGTTGTCTGTAAGTCTGTCTATAGCATGACAGCCTTGCTCAACTACATCATACTTGGAGCCACCAACAAAATAACCTAGCCTTCAGCGCTTATCTAATTTTGCTACTATGTTCTGTTCTCAGCTGAGATACATTTTACATGTCTAAATTCAAAACCTACCCCACTCTAAAATCTGCTGTATTAAAGGATCCTGTTTTACATTCATGGTCTTGCAGCCCATGAGGTGGACTATTTAATACATTTGTAAGATCTGCCTTGTTTTGTGAACAGGAACATTATAGAAACAATTGGTGACAAAATGTTGCATCTGCTTCATGCAGTATCAGACTTCATGCTTGTATTTAGAATATAGAAATAAATAAAATACACGCTAAAATGTAACTATGTGCCTAATCACTCATGGAAGTTATACATGTCCAGTGGTTCAGATTAAACTGTTTTTTAAATGTACTCTTTGGTACTTAAGTATTTTCACCAAAATTGTAGAATTCTGAAGAATTTAATTGACTTTCTTTCTAACTGGTAGAATATGGTTAAGGTACTTCCCCACAGCAATTTGGTTTAGTATGTGAGACTCATGGGTGGGTCACAATTGGATTTTTTTTAGACAAAGTTTGGACTTTAGCTCACAATCTCTTCAAAATTAATTGTTCTTATGTCTTTCCCAATCTCAGAGAAATGAAGGCTCATACAAACTGAGTCAGCCATTGTATCTTCACTAAGCTCAGGAGCGGGGATTCCAGAATCCATCCTCTTAATAATGCAGGACTGAGGATTAGTAACACAGCAAATAACCTCTTCAAACTTGGCTATGAGCTTATTTTAATGAGAAGGAGGAAATCAGAGAGAGATGGGGCAGGGAGACAAGGAAGCATCCTTTTCCTTGATTTCATGAAGTCCACATGGTAATAAGCTGAAAGGCGATGGACCAGATTCTCAGCTGGGGTCAATCAACATAGTTCCACTGAAAAATGGTATGATACCTAGATAGTGTCAAAAGTCTGTGAAGACAGAGAGGAAGGAGGCAGAAAATAAACTCAGTGATGCTACATACTGCCCAGAAGCATAAACGTGATTTTTTGAGGTAAATAATGTAAAAAGCCTGGAAGAATACTGACATGAAGAAATCAGCAGCAATCCAATTTTTTACCACATCAAAGCAACACAGACTTGGTAGCTACTTACCATATCTAGTACATTGCACCTTAGCACCCATATTCTTGTTTAGCTTTTCAACAAATAATAAGCAGACTTACAAGTGAGAAGAGGAAACGCCAAATACTATACACATTATTTGAGTAATTTAAAAATAACATGTGAATTCCTGATACGCTCTTCCTGGTGGTATTTCCATAGTGTTTGAATTTGATGGTCACTTTTAGCACAAATATAATTCATACTATTTCACAGATGAACAAAAAACAGCTCTGGCCAGTTGCCATATTTAGGTTGAAGCTGAAAGTAAATTATCTCAAACAATAAGGGACTACTGTGAAAGTTATCTGCAAGCATGACTTGAATAAAAGATGGAATGTACTAGTTAGGAACTGAAAGGTATTCTTGGGTAAACCAGATGTACAAGTCTCTGAATTTAAGGAATTGCCTCTTCAGAAAGATATTATTTCTGTTTTGTATTACAAGTTAAAAATATATGCCTCTTCATTCACCAATGTGTACTAACCATACCTTAATGAACTCAAATATTCTAATCTGGCCAAAAGAATTGACTCAATCAGGAAAAATTAAACAATAGTGGCCCTTACCAATTTAAAGTTTTCTCTTATTTTGGGACAACTGCAACCTCTTGGCTAGGGACAGACATTACACATAAACCAGTTCAATTGATCAGCAACTAGTTTAAACCTTTAACAGAACAGCTGTTCAGTGCACATAAACTGGTTTGAAAATGGCTAAAACTGGTTTAAGATAAACCTGGTTGAATGTAGTATCAGAGTTAACTAATTTGAATCAAACTGGTTTATGCAATGTCTGTCCCAGACCCTTTCCTGGTTTAAGTTAAATCAAAGTCCTCCAGAATCCCAGATGCTTTGCTGGCCGGGGCTCTGCTCTCTGTTCCAGTCCAGCAGGGCTGGCTCTGCCCTTCTGTTCCCTGGCTGCAGCTCTGACAGAGACTGACAGGGCATCTGCCTGGCTTCCTCCTGCTCCCCCCCACCCCCGCTGCCACTCCCTGCTCAAGCAGGGATCCCCTCTCCCCTCTAGCTTACACAGACACCACTTGGCATTAGCTAGCATACAACATGCTGAATATGGTCTGTGCTGTGGGAGACAGGACAAAGGCAGACAGCATAATGGTTTAGGCTATTTGGAGCTAATCAGCAGGTTGCTGGTAATGTCTCTCCATTCCTTCCTTGGAAAAAGTTGTTTAAGAAGAGCTTGAACTAATGAGAGATCCTTTTGTTTTGCTGATGGGGTGAGAAACCCCTGCTGGCTCCCTGGCTGACCAGCAGGGACACACACACACACACACACACACACACACACACACACACACACACACAAAACCTCCTTCCTAATCAGAGCATCCTTCTGGGTCCTGGCCTTCCTCCTCTCCCACATGCACCCACCCCCACCAACTTAGTACTATGGAAGGGTAGGGAGGGCTGCTCTAGCCTGAGCCAATGCAAGCATGTGTCTGCATTTTTTTCAGTCCAGAGGGGATGTCTATACAGTTACAAAAACTGATTCAGCCTAGGCAGGTTAGACTAACCTGAAAAGATTGAATCAATTCAGACTCAGGCTTTTTGAATGTCTGTCCCTAGCCCTTATGTTTAACAATAATATCTAGTGTTCCACTGAAGTCCCTCTACACTGTTTCACAAAGATAGCATTTGGCTGGCAGAGGCTGTCCTTTGGATATGTCACCAAAGTAAGATCACTGAGCAGGCAATATAGAGCATGCCACTCCATATACTTCTTGCAGCAACTGGTATAGGACATGTGGTGGGGATTTTCTTAGGAAAGGAGAATCATAGAATGTATTACACTGTGGCCATTCTGGATTGCCAGAAGTCCCCTAAGTGGCAATTGCTGATTTGCTAATTTTACAGAGGCTTCTCTAATTTCATTTAGGGGCCAGGAAGGTCCCAGTAGGTCCCCAAAATGAGGAAGAGGCAAGAGTGTCCCTAAAACAACTTCCTGAATTGAGGTGAGTTTAAAAGGAGAGTTAAAAATCTGGTCCTCTGTTTTCATTCAGTATTGCATTTATTCTAATACACAGCATACAAGAAAATAAATGTTGGCAGTCAGAGTTATTTTTCATCTAATAGAATATTCTTTTTACTACAAGGCAATATTCCATGATACAGTTTTACATTTTTCAAGGATGAACATTGCACTTCAATCTACTCAAGCATTAAGTATGGTCTTCCTCCCCTTCATGGGATCAATCTTCACTATGGGAGTGCAGAATCCCACTAGTACAAATTGATTTTTTACAAAAGTAATGTTCAGTTTCACAAGATGAGTTGTGTGCTATTGGAGATTGACCAAGTCCTGGAATGAAGCCATCGAGGCCAAGAAAGAGATATAGCAATGGAAATAGAACACCAAATACTGACAACTGCAGCAAACTCAGTGATAATAAAATGCAACCAAAGGGCGCTGTCACTACATTGCGCTTTGCATAGCATTTCCTAAAATATGATGTTCCATTTTTAATTAAGATTCAAACCTGTAAGCCGTTAGTTTTAGGTGTAGCTTTCAAAAGTATGAAACAATCCTTTTGACATCACCACTGACATCTATTTCAGTTTGTTTGTTTTTTCCCTTTTTCCATTTTTTTATTTTTTTATTTTTTTTTACTATGTTAGTGTGGCACCAAGAGAGTTGATCTCTTGGAAAGGCAATTTTCAGATCCAAAACAAAATGTCTACAATGGGCTCTCAGTGAGATTTCTGGCCCCTGAAGAAGTATGAATTAAAATGTATTAAATAATAATGTGACATCAATATTTAATCTGCTTTCCATGAGAGTTTCCCTATAAAGAGAATACCAATGCATGTATTTTACCATGATATGTTTTTGGGCAAAAGGAGGAGGGTCCAGAGGCTGGAGACAAGTAGCTTAGGAGGCTTAGATACAGTCCCTGGTGTACCAGATTTCCTGTGTGATCCTGAACCCGTCTTTTAGTCTCCATATTCCTTAATTCCTCAAATGAGATAATGGATTCCCTACAGCACAGCTGAGTTCTGAGTAAAAGTACATTAAAAAGACTGTGATACACTCAGATGCTAACAGTAATGGGGAGAATGAAATACCTTAGGTAAGTATCTACACTTTGTTTAGCCATCAATTCACTTAAAGGTATTTTATGACCTCAACTATAATTCATAGACTGTGTATGGTCCTTGACAGTGTATGTTGCTTCAGCAAGATCAAGTACACTCCAGGGACTCTTTTATTCCTTTTAAGTAATAAAAGATGACCGGATGGCAGAATTTTCAAATTGTTCATCTGTGCATGCTCTCCAACAAGTTTGGATGCAAAGAAGTATTTACTTAGTATTGCTAAGTAAATACTTTAGCAAAACTAAAGTATTGCTTTAGTTGCCCCTTGCAATGTAAGCAAAGAGCAGGATACAGCCTTGTATTTTACACGGGTGAACCAAGCCTGAGTATTTGTTGTTCAGCTAGTTTTTAGCATGCTTATTAGAGTTCTGCAAAGTGAATGCAATACAGTAAAAAACCTTTAAAATGTTTGCCCCTTTTCCACTTCCATAAATCTGCAATAATCTGGTGCTTAATATGTTATATGGAAAAAAAAAATCATGATACAACTTTAAAATTCTACCTTTGCCATGCAAAATGTAATATTTGATCTTAGGTAAAATAAATGGAATGCTAACTTTAAGGGATATCCTCACATCATTTTATAAGCGTGAGGCAACTTGGTCTGTATTATACACAGGCAGAATTTGTGTATCACCTTCTGGTTCCCATCCAATGGAAATCAGGAGAGAAAGAGAAAGGAAGAGTAGCATAAAACCTGAGTGACTACATTGAACGACTGCATATATTAGATAGCTTCCATAGACTCCAGATGACTGTGTGTGACTACATTGCAATGCAACACTGACAGTTGTTAATCTTGATATTTATAGTATATTTCTGAAATTGCATTGAACAATGACATACTTCTTCAAGGATGTGCCTCACTGCTCTAGTAAAATTATTGCACAAGATAGATTCAATTAGTAACATATGCTATGCTGCTGAAATAAGTATTTCCACAGTGATGAACACTAACATTCATAGCTGCAACACACTGTGAAAGCAGGACATACGGTGCACACTATAATTAATATGTAGGTATAATAAAGCTTAGCTAAGGCTGCTATGTCAGCTTTAAGCATTTTTCCCCCTGCACAGTTCTCTTTCGTTTTAATACATTTTGTGTTTTCTGGTTTTTCTTTTTTTCCCCTTTGTTTCTGTTGAAACCTTTTCTTTTTAATGGTGACTTACATAGACACTCTCTCCTTTTGATATTGTGACTGCATAAACTTAGGGTGAACCTTGAAAGTGTTGATTTTGGATTGTACCAAAGTCCCCATAGACATACACTGTATTCGTTTGTAACTCTCTCGCATCGTTGGGTAATCTCATTACATTTGCAATGACATCATTTTACCATAATAATTTGTCATAATGATGACATTTTAACAGCATGAAGCACTTGCATTACAATATCAAGATGAAAAATGACTATTGTAAATTCTAAAGAGCCAATTTTCCAACCTCTACTGTTTTTCCCCTTCTGTGATAGAAAGACATTTTTTGGACCTGAGAACATACTGCTTGCATTTTTTTTTACAGCCACTAAAGGTGCACGGTTGACAGGTTTGAGGCCAAAGCAGAAGCACTCACAGCACGGCCCATCAGATTCCAATGAATCTGTATACCTTGTCACATGGACATGAAAAAGGAAGGAAGGAACAAGTTTGTAGGAACAGGCCATGGGACTACCCACTTAAGAAAATGGGAATCTTTGCATGAATCCAAAGTTAATGAACTTGGATCAGGCTTTAATAACCTACTGGCATAAGGGTAAGGTTGCAAAAATCAGATCCTAGGATGTGGGGAGAGGGAAGCATTTGAAGTTGGGTCTAAATTATCTGGTCACTTGTACTAGTCATTTAAATTTGTCAAGAATTTCAGGGCTACTCTTTGTTTCTGAGAACTACTCAGGACTACTCTTTGTTTCTGAGAACAGTACTTTTCAACCAGGGTGACATAGCATGCTAGGTACCTTGAGACCCTTTCATGGGTGCCACAAAGTGCTACACAATAGTGGCTCCGTTAGGTAGACAAACATGATTCACAGCATAAGACCAGTGATTTCAAAAAGGAATCCTTAGTATCAAAAGCATTCTGATCTGTTGTGGTCTTTCTGAATGCATTGAAACAGAAGAAATATTCTCCTGTTTTTGTATAGTGAAAAAAAAATGAAAATGAACACCTCTCTCTTCCATTTAGAAAGAAAAGGATGAAATCTTGTAGTACTTGAAATAAGATATATTTTCATTTTTAAGGCCTAATGTTTAAATTTAAAAAATAGAAAAGAATGATTTGGGATTTGATTAAGCTAAACATCACAAGCACTCCCAAATTTTGCTGTCCCCAACAGCAGTATAAATGTGACTATATAATTTTATTCCTGTAAAAAATGTATGGAAATGTTCTTTTTTTACACTACAAAATAACAATAAATCCTCCTATGTGGTAGTTTATGCAGAAGTTCCTACCAGGAGATGGAAAGGAAATAGAACTTAAATATGGAGACAATTTTAAAACCTATGCAAGTCTGAAATATTCACTGCTGCCAGAGTTCCTAGCGCAAACATCAGAAAAGTGGTGGAAACAACAGACGTGATTCATTTTCTCAGTCAGAAGATGCAGCTCCTATCTTGACCTCCAGCTAACTGCAGAACATTACACTCATCAAAAAACTGCAAAAATTCCTTTTTAATGGCTAATTTTAGAAATCAGCTGTTTAATGTACCCTTCAAATGGCCATTAAATTTCCCTAATATATCTTCACCTCAGAGATGCTGTAAGAGATAGTGAAGTTCTCAGCTATTACAGTAACAGCACCATACATGTACCTAAATTAGGTCAGAAGTGCATTTACCTTTAAGTTAATCAAATAATTATGTCTTCTTAAAACTTCTCTTTACAACTGCCTCATCTACATTTCCATGCAAAAATCTGGGAGCAGGATTCAGGATAGTATTGGAAATATAATGGGTACCGCTGTTGCGTAGAGTATCAGTGAATCTAAAGTCTAAAAGTACTAAATTTATACCTGAGAAACTGCTATGAACTTTATTCTAATTCAGTTTTAATAGTTATAATAGTAAACACACCTTCCAACTGTGGCTATGTTCAATATATATATTTTATATATTTCGTCTTTAGGAAAAAGAATAAAGCAACAACCACTTTTCATACCGACCATGAAACAGGTGACTAAAAACTTCTATGATGTCTGAGATTTCAGCCGGTGAACCTGAAGACTACATAATTTTTAGAACATATCAGACTCTGAAGATTTATTCAGTATCAGAAGTTTCTTAATTTGATGCAGAAAAGGGTAATCAGTAAGGGAACTGTAGCTGTACTTGATTTCTGAGTCTAAGCTTGAAAAGACGTTCTGATCATAGATGGGTCTTGTCTCAAAATACCAAATGTTACTTGTTTTTTGGAAACACATCAACCCTGTCAACAACACAGCAAAAGGAGAATTATAGTAATTGAGTCTTGATGTCACATACATGTGTTGTCATCACTATCATATTGTGATGATTAAAGCCCAACTACTGTTGTACACTTGGACTGATGCTCAGCTTCAGGGACCCAGAACACCAAAGAGAATATAATACACTAATGGAATGTAACCAGGCTTGTACAATTCAAAAACCAAAGGAACACATTCCATACATTATTCATAAAGAAGATACAGACTCTTCACAGACTCAATGTGAAAATTGCAGTTGAATTTAGTAAGGGCATAATTGGAACCCACATTAATATAAATGACTTTGGTCCTGAAAAATTAATAAGAGGCTTCAGATTTTGGCCTACTTAGTTATTTTGCTTATTTTTTTTCACAGTGTCAGTTATTTCAATTTATATATTGACCTGTGACAGGCCCAGGCCCCAAGGTGATTGTGCTGCCCCACTGGTAGCCAAACAGCTAGTGCCCTACTGTTTCTAGGTATCCTCTCCTCTTTCTGGTCGCATCTGCCACGCTTTAATATAAATGTTAGTTATTAAATGTAAGCTGCCTATGGGTCCTAGAACACATCCTCATTCCTCCTTCACCAGCAGAACCCCTCCCAGATCCCATTAGCCCAGACCTAGTCTATCAGTATTTTGGACCACCTGGCCCATACGTGCCTCAAGGCATCTGCTGCCTTATGGACTACTCATGGCCTCCAAACCTCCCCTACAGACATGCACATGCATCACAGGTGTTCACAATCATCACTAAGGTAGGCACTTTGCTCCAAACCACCAGGACACCTCAGACCTCCACTCCCTTTCTCGCATAGGGGGTGTACGCGGGTGCATCTGCACCCCCTGTGGGTGGACGTGCACCCCCTGCAAAAGGCACCACTGACACTGTCAGCAGTGCTTGTAGGTGGTCGCTGCTCACCACCCCCACCCTTGCCACTGACACTACCAGTGGCATCTGTGGGCAGTCCATGATTGCTGCTGGCCACTGCTGACCACTGGTCGGCGCTCCCATCCCCACCCCTATGCCCCACTGCCGACAGCATTGTGGCCGCCTGCAGGAGCTCTCCAGTTGCCACCGCCATGCTCCTGCTGCCGCCTGCAGGAGCTCACCATGCCCCTCCAGCCTCCAAGGGCACATGGAGTTCATGTTTGTTGGCACCTCAGCCTACCTGCCCTCCAGCCCTCTGCTCTGGCTGGTCCCTTTAACTTAGACCCACTGTACTGGGTCTGGCTTCTTGGGCTCCAGGCCTGTCAGTTTTCAGTCTCTCTGGGCCTATGGCACGTGTCTCTTACTCTGTGCCCTTGGCCTCAGAATTCACCCCCTGGGCTATGGGTCACTGACCCTGGTTCCCACTCTGCTTGGGCACTGGGCCCCTTGTCCTTTCTCAACTTCACTCAGTATTTGAGCCCCATCCCTGGCTGCGCTCAGAGCAACAGTGTGCCCCTCAGGCATAGCTGGGACTTCTAAACTGCCTCTGTAGTACCAAACCCAAACAACCAGCTTGTAACCTAAACTTCCCCACATTGGGTTTCAACATAAACATCAGATCCCTGGCTGAAACACCAACCTCCTTACCCATACTGTGTCCTACTTCCCTGCAAGCTGTAGACACCTTGCTTGGAGCTCTCAGGGTATCTCAAGTCAGCCAGGCAGTCTTCTTCAGTCTTTCTGCCCAGGGTTTTTTTCCTCAACTTACAGGGCCAGACTGACTGCTTGCTTTTAGGCCCTGGCTTTATGTGCCTCCTAGGCCCTGCCCACCTGGTCATGTGACCCAGCAGACACTCCTCCTGTGGAGGAGTCTTCTCCTCCTGTGCCTACTGACCATCCTGCACTTCCTACAAGGAAACCCAGCAGCCTGCAGCCCTGTCCTTTTGGGCTGCCGCCCGTCCATCTTAGCACAGTTTGCTGCTTTGTCTACACTCCCTGTGTGCGTTACCTTCCCATGGTTGACCCCTAGCTGGATCTAGTAGTCTGTCTGCTTGCTGGTAGCAAGCTCATTAGCAGCTAACTTCCTTCCAAGCTGCCAGACCTCCCTGATCCAGTTCAGTCTGCTCTAGTTTCCTCGTAAAATGACAGGAGCTTCCCAGATCCCTGTTTCAGAACCAAAACCAAAGTCATTTGCCTGCACCATGGGGATAAAGATAAAATAGAAAAACAGATCCTTATGTTCTGGTTTTGCAAATCTAAAACTTGACTGCTCGGGTGTTATAGAACCAAAAGGACCTGCTAGTGTGGGCCCATCACTGTTTGCCAAACAGACAGATGCTGCTAAGTAAAATTTCACACATGTAATTAAATTAAGTGTTGTTTTTCAAGGCTAGAACTCCAATTCCAAGGATGTATTTTGGGAATATGCTTCAATAAAACAGTATTTCTCATTGCTATTTTGACTACTGTAAGCAAATGTTATCTCTTGGAAGATTAAATTTATTTTCCATTTAATGAAATTCCATGCCACACTTCCTGTGAAAATTATATTCCATTACTAAACATGCTTAATTATTAATGAAACAGTATTTATATCCTTTTTTACAAGCAAGGCAAATTATTGGACAGAAGATCATTTCAAATGGAGCTTGTCAGAGATGATTTCAAATCACTCTAATTGAATTGAGAGAGCATGCTCCTGGTATTTGTATGAGTTTTGAGAAGACAGGGTCATTCAAAACTTATCATGAAGCTTCCAGACAAAAATCATCAGATACCCACAATGAATCTAAATCTTTAAAAATTATTAATGGTTGCCCCACATACTGCAGGATAGTGGCAGAAGGAAAATGAACAGAATAAAAATATTCAGCATTTAGGATTTTCAGAATCTCTTAAGACAAGACTGTCTGTTTCTTTCCTTTCTTAAACAATTCAAGTCCAAACATCACACCTTAGTTGTCTGGTTTGTGCAGAAGAGTACACTGATTTTTGTATAGATGTACTACATCTACAATCAGGGGTACTTGGAGATGTAAATATATAAATTCACATTTCACTCATATCTGCAAAATCTTTAAAACTTGTACCTATGAAAGAAGGCTAAGCATTTGAATACCTGCCATTAGAGACTACATACTGATTAGAGTAGGGTTTGAAAGGAAGTATCTTGGATTCGATTCTGCCTTTGCAATGTTTCTGCTCTGTGATTGTATTTATAACCTATCTGTGTCTTAGTCTGTACCTCTTTAAAGGATATGTTACACCTTCACCAACAGGATTCTTTTGAATCTTGCTATAAGTACACAACTATAAAGTACTTCCTTTCAGATAAAGAGATGAAATATATTCTTAACTTCATATTTCTTTTTTCTAAATCAGAATCATTCTGGGGATTCTTTCCGTCACCTTTGCAACAGGGAATACATTGATACCCTTCTGTGCAACTTGAGGGTTTCAAGGGGCTGCTGTGCATGCCCCCTGCCCCCCAAAGCCCCTTCCATCTGGTCCAACTTTACTCATGCATCCCTGGGTTGCAACCCATTCACTCTCCTGTCATGTCTTACTGGTAATGAAAATAATGAAGGGAGGCTGTCTGGCTGGGGTGAGTGAACCTTTAAATCTCTCTCTCTCTCTTATGGCTCTCAGCATCCATGTCCTCAGAGCCACTCAGCCTCAGGGGTTAGATTCATGGCCTGTAGCCATGTCCATACCTTGCCAGTGGTACAAGTTATGTTCAATCAGGGCCTTTCATCCTTCTGGGCTGCTTGGTCCTCTGGATACAAGAGTTTTGGAGGGGATTTGGCCTTCCCAGCTTTGACTCCTTTCTCTGTCTGGGTCCCCCAAACCAAGATCCACAGTTCTGTACCTCAACCCTTGTCCCTATCCCTCTAAGGCTATGTTCCTAACCCTCACAGCTTTGGGCCACAGGCTTTAACATGACCATGTTTTGGGCCCGGGCCTGATAGGGCCCAAAACACCCTTGTGGTCCTTGGGCACAACTGTGGCTTGTGCCCCAGCACCTGGAAAGCTCAATCCCTCACATACTCTCAGGTACCCTCTGTAGCCTTCAGATCTCCTCTGATATCTCTCCTCCAGTTTTTAAATCACAGCCTCAAAGAAAGGCATCCCTTTAACCAAAAGTCTTCCCTGCTCAGGATGAATCAAAACCAAAGAGAAAAAACAGGTTTAAAAAAAATCCTTCTCCTCATGATAACTTAACAGACTGCAGTGCAGCCCCGTCTCCAGGGCTCTCACTGCTCTCTGTGCTAGGCACCCTGTTCTCCCTTGGTACATCCTACTTTTCCTAGGAGTTGCCCCCTTCCCTCCCAGAGAGTCAGGTATTTGAGCCTCTTGACTGGTGGCCCCTTCCAATTAAGTGACCTGCCACTTCGACCCAGCTATATCTAATCCTCACGAGACCTTTTACCCTACTGCCTGGGTCCTGTTGGGCTCTGCCATTCGTATTCTTCTCTTTAGTAACAGGAGCCTTTGGATTCTTGTTACACCTTCTTTAAACTGCAGAGGGTATCACTCTTCTTACTCTGACACTGATTCTGGTAAAATTACTGTATTTACTCAAATCCAAGACAAGTTGTTGTTGTTTTCCTCATTCAACATTGAGAAAAAGAAACCTCACTTAGTTTCAAGCACAGCCGGGACAGGCAATTGCTCCAGCTTCAGCTTCGGCTCTGGCTCCAGCTCAAACCTGGAGGAGATCTCAGGGTATGAGCATGGGGGAAGCATGTGGGAGGTTTCACAGGATGGTGTGGCAGGGTGGGGATGAGGCAGGAACATGAGGGGAGAAAGTGTAGTGAGTGAGGTGGAATGGGAAAACTGGGCGGTATGATGGGCATGTGTGGGGGAGACTACATCAGGCATGAAGGAACACAGGGAGACCACACAGTAGGGTATGCGCGTGGGAGGAAGCACTAATGTATATATATATTAGTGGCATTTCATTTTAATCATGGAAAAATGTGAATTTTGGGGTACTTTTTTCAATCTGAAAATTGGGGATTTTTTTTCTTATCAGAGAAAATCAGGATCCCTGTTTATACTTTGTAAAATAAACCTGAGTTAACAGAATTCCACAAAATGTGTCATATCCTAAAACTTTATTAAAAGTCTATGAGCATGTGAAAGCCTATCTATATTTTGGCTGTAAAAATTAGATCATACTTTTCAATACTGAGAAATAAAATATAACACCTTAAAATAGACTCTGGTAATTTAGTGGTAAGTGGCATTCTTACTGATCACCAGCCATTCTGGTTAGAGATATTGCAACATGGAAACAAAAAGCAAAAACAGATTTTGTTTGTTGTTCTTTCATACTGATATTTTAAGGTCTGTCATTTAATTAAGGGGGCTGCTGAGTAGCAAATAATTATATCTACTTACATTAAGATTTTTTTATTTGTGAAAGTACATGCATCCTGTACAGATTTTACTGGTATCATAAATATTTTGCCAATTAGCTGCATCTATTATTTTACTCTAAAGAGCAGTATTGTGAAGAATTGTTTATAAATTCCTTTTCTCCCAGATTGTTTTATGACCTTGTAGATTCAGGGCTTAAACTCAAACTATCTGACAGAGCTTCATGAGTCATGTCCTTCTTGTTTTTTCAGGTGTATCACCCAGGCCTATTTAGGAGAGCACAACTATCCCTCATTATCCTTGTGAAACTGACACACATGATGAATCAAAAACATTCTTCTTGATGTCATTTCTATTTTCTCTTTTACCTTTAACAGCTGTTTTATGAAGATATGAGCTTTTATTGTAAATAATTAGAAACCACAACTAGCTTATTCCATTGTTATTTGTTGGCTGAGAAAACAGATTCTTTACTTTCAAAACCACAATCAGTCTCTGATGAAAAGATGATTTTCCATAGCTGTGTGCAGGCAATGAAATGTTTATGTTCATTTACTGGTGTTTCAGTTTTACCTGGCACCCCTTATTATGCTAAGGCTTAGTGAGCATTACTGCATATACCAATTTATATCTACTTGCCTTTATCTATTGCTTCAAATTACCCATTTTGATGAATACCTAAGTGATGACACAAAACAGTAACCAAATATTTAGATAAGAAATATTCCTAGTAAACAGGGATGCAAAAATGGCTTTCAAGTATCACATCTTGTGTTGCTTGGAAAGTTATTTAGCATTTCATAAATATACATGGGTTGTTTATAAAACCTTCAAATGAACATCTCCAAAATGGATGATCTCACAGTGGACAACTATGCATTTTTATGCTAAGAAATGTACTGCATTAACTTGAATCCATGAGGAGGGTTTTTTTCCTCAATCAGCACAGGGGGGAAAGCCACATTTTACATTCAAGTACTAGCCTGGGGAAGAGGGCACATGGGGAAGGCACACAGTGGAAGGGACAATGCAGGGGAGACTTGTGGTATGAGGCTTGAGAGAAACTTAGGGGAGGCTGTGCAGCCTGCCCTCCCCACCACTTGCCCCCTCCCCCCAGCTCTTTACCTTCAACTCTGGCTCAGGCTTCAGCTATGGCTGCAAAAACAGCCCCAACACAGCTGTTCCCAGAGCTGCTGCCACTGCTTCTGCCTGGCTGGGCTAGGCTGAGGCCAAGGCTGGGGCCACAGCTGCTGACTCGGCATGAGTTAGGTGGCAGGAGACAAACAGGAGGTGAGTTGGGCACTGGGGGTCAAGTACTGTGGGGGACAGGAAACAGTATATGTTCTACATTATTCACTAAAAGAATTTTCTTGACTGAATTGAGGAAAGATAATATTTTTACAGTTAAGGTACTAAGCTTATACTAAATCTCTCAGAGATCTTGTGTTGAACACTGGGCAAACTGGTCTCTGCCTCACTTTCCCCACCTCCCTCACATGGACTATAGGACTTTCTCCCCCTCTCTCTATTCTACCTATATAGATTTCAAGCTCTTCTAGGCCTATGCATTGTGTTAGGTACTGTATAGACATATGTTTTTCTTTGGGGTCACTAGGTACTTCTGCTTTATAAACAGCAATAATGCAAATAGCTCAGGATGGCTTACTGTAATAAAATATATGAATCAACTAGTAAAAAGGGGTTGTAAAAGTTAGCATCACACCTTTCAGTTCTGTTTCATTTATTATTTATGTCTAGCATCCAGGAAATAATCATGAATTATTTGGCCTCTTAAGAGTCAGGAGCATTGTGTTCTAGAATGGGCATCAAAAATAACAAACATAAAATCTTGTGGGATGATTGTTTGGATTTGAAGCCAGCGTAACACCCCTTTTCCCTGAACCAATCTGGGAAACATTTAAACGCCATAGTTCTGGGTCAACATACATTCTTAATGATATGTCTCTCATTGTAATACTTCTGTTTTAAACACGTTCAACTTGTTATAATGTTGTATGTTTCAGTTTCCCTATAAAACTAGTACATGGGGAAAGAAAGGTTAATATAGTCCCTGCTAAGTGCCAGAGTTGCCTTATGGATAATCAAGATGGATCTTTAGCATCAATAGGATTTGAGTAGCCTTGCTGATGCATCAACAAGGTAGGAATGGGAGGTGGCAAGGTGGAGATGGAAGCCTTCCCAGGAGGCTCCAGGGAAGCTGAAGGAGATAAGCATGACAATGGATAGGGAAGGATGAATAACCAGAGTGCTGAATGGTGGGGGAACCTAAGGAGAGAGATCAACTCAACAGCTCTGGAGCTCCTGGCTGTGTAGACTGGATTGAGGACACAGGGACTACTTAACCCTTTGGAGGAGCAGAGAACATCTGGTTGTCTGGCCCTTGACCCAGTAAATGCCTTCATTGAGGGGAACGACTTATTTTTTTTTTTGCTTGCAATTTTGGGGTACACTTCTGCCCAACAAGGCAGGAATGGAAATGGAAATGGAACATAGCTCCCTGAGACAGAGCTATGGAAAGCCAGGGAAAGTCAAGAACTGAAAGGCCAGGGTCTCAGAGTTGGAACTTTACTCTAGTAGCCATGCCTGGCCTGGCTCCGGGAAAAAAATCAGAGAGACCAAACAAGACTGAAGAGGTGCCAAGCAAGTTCCTCTCTAGGGAGGACCAGTAATCTAGGGACACATGTGTCCTGCTATGTTTTTTACAAAGGATAGTTTTCAGAAATCATTCAGCACACATAATATGAAAACAAGACAGTGACTTATGAGTACTCAAAATGGATTTTAAATTCAAATCATGGGAGGTTGCTGTTTACGATTCCTATTTTCTCCCCAAAGAAAAGTCTTTTTTCTCAAGCAAAACTTAATATTTTAAGTGCTGGGTAACCTAAGTGCCAAGAACTTCCTTAAGTCCCTTTGACTTCTATTTAGGGATTGATTTGTATCTACTATTTTCCAAACAACTAAGATGTTAAGTGCATCACTTTAAGCATTTAATTAGCCTATTTGAAATGGACTTGGGTGCTTGTCTATTGCATACTCAGTACATGGACAATATATTATATAAGGCCTCATTTTACTGACTCCATTCTGTTCTATAAATTACAGTTCTTTGGCAGCTGAAATCTATGATATTGCTTTTACAGGTTCCACCTTAATTCCATCATTGTTACTGGGCCACTTGAAGCCTTTGCTTTTAGGCTGTTTTGCAATACATGCATGCTTATCTCAGTTACTTTTCCTTTCTTTTCTACCGGGGTGTGTGTGTGTGTGTGTGTGTGTGTGTGTACGATTAGATTTTTTCCTTTGGTTTTATACACACACGCACACACACACACGCACACACACACACACACATTTGTACATATGTAGGCATGTATGTATGTTTAGAAAACTGTTTACAAGCATGACAGAGTTTACTTACTTTTTTTCAGTAAGAAAGAAATTAAAACAAAACAAAGCAAAATTTTCTAAACCAAAGGAAAAATCTAATTGTATACAAGAAAAACATATAAATAGATGGGCATGAAACAACCTTAGAACAGTCAGATTTCACTATCCTGCTGTATTGAAATACCTTGCTTCAGGAGATCAGCCTGACACGCCAATTAGAAATGAAGGTCCAAATAGTAGATAGCAGTTTTTTTACTTATTTATATGGCAGCCAGAGGGTAACAGGAGCTGCTTCCCTCATTTCTGTACCATTTAACAAATTGCAGATAGAAGATGCAGAGAGTAAAATAAACTGCATTCCTACTAGAAATGTGAGATCATATGCTCTTTTATTACTTGCAGAGACTGCTTCATTTGACAAGTTCACCTGACCTTGCCAGAAGTTAAAGCTGCTCATTTTTTTCCCCATCTAACTTGCCTGTCGCTGCATTGAATCTCTGTTTCTTTAAACAATTCCATCAAATCAGCTTGGCTAATGGCCATGTGGCTCCAAAAGGTTCTCAAATCTTCCTAACAGTATGGGTAGCATTGACAGGTGAATTAAGAGCTGTCTGCAATTAAGGTTTGATCTAATGACCATTGAGGTCAATGGAAAAATTCCCATTTCAATTGTTGTGGATCAGGCTGTTATTCACCTTGTAATCATCATAACTCTAGCAAAAAAAATTGCCTTTACTATACAATACAGATTTCCCATTATTCTTGGTCTACTTTTTGAAAAATATGCCTTTTATTTTGTAAAAGATAAATATGCACATTCCTTCCCTGATTCCAAGGTAGAAAAATATCTTTGTTTTAAGAGGCATCAGCTTGAATTATCATAGGTACAGCCACACCAAATCAAGGCACAGTAAATATTCAGTTGGCAAAATAGCTAACAAGATAACAGACTGGTGTAAGCAACTTAGGCTAAGTACAGACATTCAAAAAGCTTGAGGTATAAGTGCTCTAAGGGTATTTATAGACATAGCTTTTTTTTCCCATGACACACCAGAGAGCCACTGCTTTGGAGCAGACTTGATTAATTGAGTCTGCTTTGCATGCAAGTTGAGGTGAACTGTGCTGTGCCGCATGCAGTTGTGTAAGCAACAAAATGAACATCAGCGTGCAGAAAACGGTTCCGGCGTGCTTTTGAACTAAAGCACCTCGGAGGTGTTTTAGTTCAAAAGCACGCGGCCACCATTTTTTCAGTGCTGACATGCATTTCACTCCTTATACAACTGCAAGAGCCGCAGCGCTGAGTGCTTTTCAAAGTGCTCGGCGCTGAGGCACTTGCACATGTGAAAATGCCCTAAGTATCACATTTAACTTAAAGCATTCTAGGTTGGTCAGGAATGAATAAAACAGATGTTCACTCTCCAGTGGGAGGGGTTCAGTGCCTGCTTGCACTGGCTGAGGCTAGCAGGTTGGGGGGCATTCCTGCGTGCTTCCCAGGAGGCTGCTGGAGAAGGCTGAGCCCAGTCAAGCAGCCAAACAGTCAGCCCCCGCTGATTAGCCAGGGCTGCCCCTCTACCCAGCCCTGCCAACCCCCCCCCCCACCCTTGCTGTTAACTGTCATATCCATCAGCTGAGGTCGAATGGGGGGTGGAGGGGGGGCAGCAGGGACCAGGTCTGTGCAGCTGGTGTAGTGGGCAAACAGAGTTACGTTCAGGCTTTTTAGCCATAATCCAGGCCTTCCCAGAACTAAGCAACAAAATTGAACAGAGTGCCTTCTGTGGCACTGGGAGATGCAAGTGCTGCAATTGGGCACTAAGCGAGCAAGGCACAAGAGTTTCCCTATAAGGAGTGCTTGGCACAGAGCCAGGGGATTGGACAATTTGGGCTGAGAAAAGTTACAAAAGTGATGGACCCACAAAGGCACACGTGTGTTTTGTGTTGCCATCCTGGGGAGACAGGAGCAACCTTGGGATTCCTGTCTGAACAATGGGGATTCCAGAAACTAACATCCCACACACCCAGCAGAGGAGCTGAGGCTGGTACCACCAAAGGTCACTGTTGTAACGTCTGAAGAAACTGCTTGCTAGGTTGTATGACAGGGAGGAAACTTGTAATAAAGATTAGGGATTTCTATTAAAGGTCACTCGATACCACATTGGATGAGTTGCTGTGTCAATCCTTGGAGGACTCTGGCAAAAAGAATCCTAGTAGTAACAGCAGGGGGGCTCCTTGCCCTGCTCCCCATCTTCTTGAAAGCTGCAGCTTTCTGCTGTGCTGGGAACTGGGGACAGGGACAGAACCCCCTGCCACATACTTCCTACCACCCAACCTCACTTTGTTGGCATGGGTCTTTAGGAAAGCAAGGCTCGATCTGTGCAGCAGGGGGGCTATGTTCCCCTACTCCCCTGCCCCCAGTTCCTGGCACAGCAAAAAGCAATGTGTAGCTGTGAGCTATAGCATTCAGGAGGCTGAAGTGGTAGGGAATGGAGCCCCCCTGCTAAACAGGCCTGGCTTAAACCACCACCATCCTCCCTCCCACCAAAACCCACACCAGCATACCTGGAGGGAGCTCCATTTCTTCCCTTGCTCCTTCAGTTACAGCACAGCAAAAAGCCAGGCAGTTCTTCACTGCAGCTGTCAGGAGGCTGGGACAGGGGAAGGAACAGAGCCTCCCTACCATGTGGCCCTGGCTTACCCCGGACCCCTTGAAGACCTGAAAACTGGGTGGCTCGCACTGCAAGGGGGCTCCATTCCACCCACCTTCCAGCTGCAAAAAGGGGGGCCAGAGCCTTTTCTGTCACTTGTCTGTGATAGTCTAAGGGCAGGGCTGGGCCAGTGCTCACCTGGAACAGACAAACACTGGCTGAACCTAGTTTGCTGCCCAGGGAGGAGACCCTAGGATGATGGAGGATTTTGACCATACTTGAGTTGTGCGGGGATCTGGTGCAGATATTTGAAAAAGCACCCTAACATAAAGTATTTAAGATTGATAGCCATCCAAGTCTATCTTAGACTGGGATCCATGATTTTTAAGGTGTTCAGTTACAGGTGTAGAGTGCTTTCTCAGTACTTATCACACAATAAGTGTAATGTCTGTACTTGGCCTTAGTCTTTGCATAACTTTCTACTCACTTCATTGATCTTCAATTAGATGATTGATTAAAACTTATAGTGACCAAGGGATGGTGTATTTCAATTATTCAGAAACAAATAAAAGGGCAAAATGGGCTGGAATTTGAGCAGCTAATCTTCAAATGATATAAAAAGGAATAATAAGAAGTAAATATAGATCACACAAGTTAAAGATGAAACAATTCAATGTGTTATAGATGTTAAGCCATGGTGTTGACTTCGGGGAATTCATCCAATCCATTTTTCTATCCTTTTCCTGTACTTGTATTGTGTCCATTATCAGCTTTCAAAAATAGGGCTTATTTTAGAGTTGAGAGAACATCACCCATCCTTGCTTATGTGGCATTTGTGAACTGGGACAGGTTATTTCAGAGAACTCAATTTTCTTGGGCCTGGGATAAGTCTGGCATGGATAACAAACCAGAGACTGAGGGAATTTCTAAATATCCCATGTTTGATACTTTCTTTACTTTTACTTGAAAATTGATTTAACTGTACATTTAGGGTTGCTGGGGGAGGGGTCCTCTTTCTTGTATAAAATAACACTTTTGCTTGTAATGACATTTTATATTGGTTCCATGTAAAAATCATTCACATTATTGGAAAGCTTGGCATCAATATAATGAAAGCCTACTACAGGGGTGGGAGGGATGGAGGGAGGGAGAAGGAGGGGCATTTTCTAAATTTTTGGCCAGCCTTAGGATGATCTATTTTTAAAATATATTGCAGCTTATTGAAGTGTTATTCTACATGCTTTTTCAAGATTAGAATTATGTTTTAAGCTGCAAATGAAGAATTTGTACTATCCCAATTTGATGCTAAAAATAAAGTGGCCTATGCCTTAAAGATTTAGGAATCAGTGCTGCTTTTCACAGATACCTAGATAAGAATGGGGGGGGTTGGGGGCACTCTGCAGCATGTTCTTCTCCTTGTTCCAGCTCTCTGCAGAGCAGGAGACCTAAATGTGTCTCAATTCATTTGAATGTTGATTTCACTTCTGCATTGTGGAGCTTGCCTCTTTTCAGGGTTGTTCTTAGGGAAGTATGGTAGAGAAATCTTGAAAATTTAGCTCCTCAGGGAGCCATCTTCTGTAGCAGAAGATGTGAGTAGTAGGGGGGAAGTATGGGGCATGTTCATGAATAACATTTTATTCCTACAGATTGCATTGTGTCTACAATTGCATTGATTTGAGGGGTTGGGTGGAAGACATTTTCTTTCGAGCACTTGACAAACTGGGGAATTAATAAGCAGTGGACCTTCCTCTCCTTCTCTACACAATGTATTTAGTGGGAGTTTGGCCTTCAAGCTTGATAGTGAATCTCTTGTAAAGGCATAACCTCACTGATACCAGCTGACCTATGCTGATATATATCTCCTGAGCATCTGAACCTCAGTACCTTTCATCTGAATTAGGATTTCAGGATGTTTCTGAAAGATCTTTATTTTTTAATTGCTTTTCACATGCATGCAATATATTTTCTTTAAAGTGGAGCATCAGACTCTTGCCTTCTCTTGTTTAAAGTGTTGAAATACTGCATCGAAAATAAGGACAAAGTATATTTCTAACATTTGTTCTTCACAGTTTGATGCATGTTATGCTTACACATTTATCCATGCTGTTCTAGAGTCAATCAAAACTTTAAGGTTACAGAACAGAAAACAGCTTTTTCCATGTTGAATAACTGAATTTAATCTTTTTTGTATACTATAATTAAAAAAAAACAACAACCCAGGAACAGGAATAGAAATACTAGAAAGTAATAAATCAGTCTTGCTCTTCTCCTGTTATTACTAACCATGAGAGAATGATATAGATTTATGTACTGGTAATTCATCACTTTCCATCTATTATCCTGTGGGTAATTTGTTATATCCATAATAACTGATCCTCAAACCCATTATATTCAACGCTGAGATATTAAGGAGTACATACAATTGAAAAGGAAAAAGAAAAATACCGAAAACATACAGCTTTGGCAAAATATGGATGCAAGAATTACATTTCCTTTTTAATTCAAAAGTACAAAACAGGTTTTACCTGCTGCATCAGTGCCATGGATGATGGTGAAAGCATCTGTTGTGACAGCTAGCAGCAGATTAAGAAGCAGACCTCAGCTAAAAAAGACAAGCCAAGTCTCCTAATGGTTGCTGTTTCAGCTTTCACGACTTAAACACATCAGCTCTATTTGGCACCTTTTTCTTATGTGGAAACTTAGTCAGCTTTACTATCTATATAGCAATTTACATATATTATCCAAACACTCAATCCTGTAATTTGAAAATGGTGCTCTTGTAGTACTATAGCTGCCCTTGCCTAACTTTACCATATAGGCACTTGCCTGACCAGTCCATGTGTGAAGATAGCATTGATTTTGCATCTCAAAATCCCAGGAATGAAAAGAAATTCACTGAAGGGATAATCTAAACTAAAAGACTATTGACCAATGGCATAATTGCCATTTCTGATACAGTACAATACCACTAATATACATGGAAATAGGATTTCTCATTAACCAGAGTGTCCAACTATGTCATCAACTCTATTAGATTTGTTTGTTTCCTCATTTAGAGTGATGATCTACTCTTGTTGGGGCATTAAAGTGTTATCTCATCCATGTGCTGGAGTAGGCTGGACTAACTGTCTCAAGTGTCTTTTACTTAAACTGCTACAGACTGGGAGTTTCACTTTTTATAGTAGGAACATACTATATGTAGCACAGTATGTTTTTTGTTTGTTTTTTTTAAATGGGTGCCTATAGATGTGCTCTGACACATTCTAATTACAATGCATTGGAGTAGACTCGATTAATCAAGTCTACTCCACATTCTAATTAGAACATTCCAGCGTAGCCTCATTGTCACATGTATTAAGCCCTGCCCCAACGTTTCAAAATGGCTGCAGGGGTGCTTTAACTAAAACTCATTGAATGAGCTTTAGTTAAAGCACTTCTGTGGCCATTTTGAAATGTGGGGGGCTTAATACACATGATGGTGAGCCATTTTAATTATAGCAGCTACCTGGGAATTGCTTTAACTAAAACAGCCCCTCCCGTGCCTCTGAGCACATGTATAGGCAGCCAATGTATGGATCTAGACATTCTTACAGAACATTATTGGTTGTTTTTAAACTCACTGGACCAGCTACTGAAATAAAAAGATAAACTGTGACATAATTAAGATGGCATAAAACTGCACAAGGATAAAAAAATGGAAATTAATCAAGTATTAAAAGTAAATGTACAAAAGAAAAAAAAACACAACCCCCCATAAAACTATGCAGTGACTTTAAAATGCTGATGCCCTTTCCAATCAGCAGTCAACAGCACCTGACTCTAAAAGAAGGTATTGGATGATAATATAGTTAGAGATAAATTTAGAGATGCTCCCTAACAGGAGACTGAGGGAAATGAGAATTTGGAGATAGTTCCTCACTTAGGGAGCACCTAGTTAGTCATTTAGGGCCTTGTTACACCTTATGCTGTAAGCTACACAACATGGTCTATAGGGAGAGAGACCGAAGGCCTGCAGAGGTTCATTTACTACTCCACAATAAAGTTGGCATTAGTTTTTTTTTCCTTTATATTCCTGCATTTATTCAACCCACTGATCACTACAGATATGCCTGCCACTTCATAGAGACATATCTAGGCCTAATCAGAAATGTTCCAAATAGATATAAATGAGGCCTTACTGACTTGTTGCAATGGTGGCTGGTTAGATGCAGGCAACATGCTTTCATACGACATCCTTTGGCCAGAACTGCCTGGTTCTCTCATGGACTTGTATAATGTTCTTTGTGCAATTAATGAATTGTTAAGACATTTAGGAAAGAAACCTGTTTCATTTTATGTTCACAAATGGCTGTTACCCAGATGCATAAGTGACATTTTGGGGATCTAAGTACAGTTTTTAATGTAATTTTACCCTGGCAAAATAGAATTGTCCTACACAAGTACCTGTGAGAAACAAAATTATATAGGAGAGCTTTCCCATGTTTAATCTAATACCTTGGTGATTAAGGCACTTACCCAGACGGCATGTCTACACATGCAATTAATGCATCTGAATTTTCTGTGCAGAAAATTCAAATGCATTAAACTGTGCCCCTGCATGCATCTGAACGTGCGCTCATCTGGAGTAAATTTGAATTGCTGCCACTTTCAAATTGCTTCTGTTTTTTTTCCTTCTTGTGCTATGTGCCAGTTCCCTGCTCCCACAGCTGCATGGCAGGGCATGGGGTGGGGAGCCTGGGCTGGGGGTGGGGGCAGTATGGAACTGTCCTGCTCTCCTGCAGTGCTGTCTGGGGACCAGGCTTAATTCATTTAAAAACCTAGTGAATGCAAACACTGATGCAACACTCTAAAAGAAACAAGTTTAAATTTTATGAACCTATTAATGAGAATTAAAACCTGTGACATGTGCAGGTGCCCAGTGCTGCTTTACTGTGCATTAGTTTACTTTAATACACAATGAAGCATCTTGTGTAGACACACCCAGGGAGTAGGAGACTCCAGGCTCTAGAACCCCTACCCAAATGGAGGTTAAACTTGAATTCTTTCCTTCCCAATACCAGGGAACAGGTTTGTCATTATTCAGACTCCAATGAATGGAGACCAGTGGAAAAGTTTCTACTGGAAGCAAGAATTCAGGCTAGAAGCCAGGCCCCCATCCCATGAAGTAGTATCCCTTTCAGTGAGGCTACGGACAGAAGTTACACATAAGCTGGTATAAATGATCAGAAACTGGTCTAAACCTGTAACAGAACAGAATTTCAGTGCACTTAGATCAGTTTTACCATGGCAAAATCCAGTTTAAGATAAACCTGGATGGATGTAATATCAGAATGAATTACTTAAGTAAACCAGTCTATCAAACTTATGTCCCTTATCCCCTCCTAGCATAAGTTAGATCACAGTCCCCCTGACATCCCAGGACACATTACAGCCCTCCCTGCTAACCCCCCACCTTGTACAGCAGGCTTGCTTCTACCCCAGTTCCTCTGTTGAGGCTGAGTCAGGTGGTCCAGCTCCCAGCAAAGCCTCTGATCCCAAGGCCAGCTGGCAATGCCACAGGGGGTAGGCAAGAGGGGAACCCGACCCCTGCCCTGGCCCCAGCTGGTGGGGGGAAAGGCCCCCAAGGTGGGGACTTTCTCTCTGGGCAGCACAGCTGTGCCAGGAAGCAAATGCTCCAGCCTCGCCCCCTCACCAGCCTCCTGCCTCCCAAAGGCTGAAAGATGGGGAGAGGGGGCTTGTGAAGGGGCAGGGCTGGGAGACATACAGGAGTGCCCTCTTCCTTCTGGCCTTGGAAGAGTGAACGTGAATTCTATTCATTAACAGTTCAATCTATGGAGTTTAGAGGAACCTGCATAGATTGGATCGATTCCACCTCAGGCTTTTAGACTGTCTGTACTTAACCTGGGTGGCAAGCTGTCTTGACTGTTTTCTCTTTTCTTGCCCCACACTTTTTCTCTTGGCTGCTGGGGGACCAGCTTCAAAAGGAAGGCTAGTCTGAATAATGCCTAACCTCTGTGACTTGATGATTAACTGGTACTACTATGCTTCATTTGACTGTCTATTGCAAATGTAAGCAAAAGTCTGCGCATTTTCAGAATAGGCTGCAAAACCCCTTCTCTTTCAAAGATTCTCTACCATCATGGGCATGTGTAGATAAAATGAGAGGAGTGTGTACACAAAACTTTAAAGGGAACTAAATGTTTTTGTACCACATTAATGGTGTCAGTGTTTGCATGCCTCAGCAGCATATTGTGTATTAATTCCAGCTGCTGTAGGAAATTCGGCAATGTAATGCACCTTACGTGACTTGAGGCACAACAAAATGAAACTCCTTTGATGAGTTTTAGTTTGCTGCCCCTATAGCTGAGAAGTGAAGCACCAGGCTTTGTGCAGCTCCACAGCTCTGCAGGGAGCCCTGCAGGCAGCCTGGCAGCAGTCCAGGAAAGCAGGCTCCACCCAAGAAAAGTGGTGAGCCTGATCTTTCCCCCTCCTGATCCCCTCCACCCCCACCTGGAGCCTGCCTGCCTGAGCTATGCGGAGGCCTGGTGCTTCCCTCTGTGGCTGCAGTGCCCCCTGGGACTGCCGGAGCTGGGTGCCTGTGGGCAGGTGTCACCTGGGGGGGGCGCTACCACAGAGGGAAGCACCAGCCCTCCCCTGCAGTCCAGGGACCTCTCTGCCCACCAGCAGCTTGCCTCCCCTCCCCACTAGAGAGGCGGGTAAGTCAGTGGGATGTAGGCATGACATGGGGGGGGGGGTTAATCAGCCCTAAATTAAAGCCATGTTTTTTAAAACCCAACACTTCAATTTAGGGCCTCTGTTTCATCTACACACACCCACAACATACAACAAAGACATATTAGCTTGAAAAGGGAAGGGAACAACTCTTTCAAAGCTTGGACTAAATCTGTGACTGGTTCCAAAGTAAAGACCTCTCTCTAACTATTTGACTCTTAACTAAGCGGGCCTGACTAGCTCTATGATTACTATATTGCATGTGTTTAAGGACTTGGCACATTTTAACACTGATATACATGTACATGCAATAGTTTTAGGCTACACAGATTTTTTTTTTGGGGGGGGGGGAGATACCTTCATTATTCTTTTTATAAAATGTATATATGGTAACAAGCAAACAAACAAACAAAGGGAGTATGAACTAATACTAAAATACTACCAGCATTTCTAATTTAAACTAAGACCTAAACATTTTTTTTATATTTACAGGTTAACAAAAATGGATTGGTATAAAGTAGTCATGTGAATGCAAAAGATAACCAGTACCTATCAATCTCCTAAGAGCAAATCTTAGGAAACAATGGTCTGTCTGGTCATAAATCCCCAACTAAATTTTTTTACTAGACATGGTTATTATCCAATATCTAAACCACAGCCTCAAAGTCAATTAAAGCTTTCTTTCTAAAGTTCAGTTCTTCAGTGTGTCACTTTTTTTGCAAAAGGGATTGTCAGGCCAATAATCCTCTAGAAAGGCAGTAACCCCTTAATGCAAACTTTATTACATGTAATGTAATAATCAAAGCAAAGTGGGCTGATTTTTAAAGGCATTATTCAGTTTGCACCCCATCCTATCTTAAGGATGTCTTCATTGTCAGTCTTTCTTTATTAGGATAAAGGAATTTCTTTTGGATTGTACCACTGTCATTGGAATGCCCTCTAGCAGTAGCTGTAAGTACAGTATTATTTAGTACAATAATTGTCTTTTGAATTTACATTATTCAAGATCTTTTCACAAGAGGAGGAGCATGTCCTCGTTAGTATTGTGAAAGTAAAGGATACAGGGATTCACTAGCTTCAGACCTCAAGCTCATTCTTCTTGCTGAAATATCATGTGTCGGGTATACTGCATAGTTGGTAATGAAGTACTGAACTTGAAAAAGGAAAAGCACCCTGCTGTTAAAAAGAACAAAAGCAAAATACCACACAAAAAGAACTACAGTGTGGAGGAATAAATAGGAATTTGGCATGTGTTTCAGAGAAACTGAAGTACTGGACAACTGATAATTAAATGACTGAAGTAAAATATCAGGTACATTTTTTTGACAGTAACAAGGCTCTGGTCTTCAGCTTACTAAGGAATTTAGTAACACCAAATAAGTCAAATGTGAAATCATTCAGAGAGTTCACCCATTTACTAAAAAAACTGTTATAAAACATGACATTGCTCACTGCAAAGCAGTTCTGTTTTCATCTCTTTCTGACTATAATGTATACTCAAAGCAACATTTTTTAATAGAACTATACACATATTTCTTATTCCCCAGTTTGGCCATGCCTGAATTATTATGCTGGTTCTGGAAAGGATGTAAGTTTTGCTTTACCTCATATTCCTCATCAAGTGATAAACAAAGGGCACGTCCAGACAAGCGCGCATGTGCCTCTTGCCGCATCTCAAACCCCTTTGATACACTGCAAAATGCATGTGTAGGAACAAAAGAAAGTTCCCTGTGATGCAAATTTGCAATGTGGGGGCAAAATTAGACCCCTGGATATCTAGGGAGAAACAAAAAAAAAAAGTGCTGCAAAACAGGACCTGGAGGCTTGGGTCCTCCACAGAGACACTCTGGTAGCCAGCCAGAGCATCTATATGGCTGGCCCTTGTCCCACTACTGAAACACGCTGCCTGCCTGTCCAGGGCAAGCAGCGGTGCAGGCTGCAGCAACTGGGACCTGGGCTCTGTGTCAGGTAAGTAGCGGGTGGAGGAGGCTGGAGATATGTGGAGAGGACCATGGGAAGACCTCTGCCCAGCCCCAGACCATGCTCACTCCACCAATCACCACCCAACCATCCCCATCTCCTGCCCAGCTCCCGATCACTGCCCCACCTCCAGGCTCCCAGCTCCCTGCTAGCTGCCTCACTTGACCCCAGCCTCCCGGGAATCAAAAAAGAAAAAAAAAAAAGAAAAGCCCCAGTCACTGTCTGTAGAAGTGGCTTTCAGGGCTGCTGGGAACTCATTGCAGAGTCCCCCCAATGTAGCAGGGGGCAGTGGGGACCAACCCTGGCTGCCTGGCACCTGTGCTGCCACTGCCCCATGGTCCAGGTGCAGCACAGCTGCCCATAGTGTCTGGGAGCTGGGGCTGCTCGGGATCTGCACTGCCAGGCTCTGGGTGATAGATTTCATAGATTTCATAGACATTAGGGCTGGAAGGGACCTCGGAAGATCATCGAGTCCAGCCCCCCGCCCAAAGGGCAGGACGTCAGCTGGGGTCATAGGATCCCAGCAAGATAAGCATCCAGTTTCATCTTGAAGGTGTTCAATGAAGGCGTTTGAACAACCTCCGGTGGCAGGCTGTTCCAGACCTCGGGGGCTCGGACAGTAAAGAAATTCTTCCTTATGTCCAGCCTGAAACGATCTTGTAGTAGTTTGTGACCATTCGTCCTCGTCATCCCTTGGGGTGCTCTGGTGAACAAACGTTCCCCTAGATACTGGTGGTCACCCCTGATAAACTTGTAGGTGGCCATCAGATCACCCCTGAGCCTGCGCTTTTCCAGGCTAAAGAGCCCCAGGGCTCTCAGCCTGTCATCGTAGGGTCTGCTTCCCTGACCTCTGATCATGCGCGTGGCTCTTCTCTGGACTCTCTCAAGCTTCTCCACATCCTTTTTGAATTGTGGAGCCCAAAACTGGACGCAGTACTCCAGCTGCGGCCTCATTAAGGCCGAGTACAGGGGGAGAATGACGTCCCGGGATTTGCTTGAGAAGCATCTATGGATGCAAGCCAGCGTTTTGGTCGCTTTACTAACCGCGGCATTGCATTGCAGGCTCATGTTCATCTTGTGGTCAATGATGACCCCCAAGTCACTTTCTTCCATAGTGCTAACCAACATAGCACTGCCGAGCCTATAAGGATGCTGCGGGTTTTTTTTCCCAAGGTGGAGAACCTTGCATTTATCGGCGTTGAACACCATCAGATTCTCATCCGCCCACTTGCTGAGCCTGTCCAGGTCAGCCTGGATCATCCGCCTGTCTTCTGGTGTGGATGCTTTGCCCCAAAGTTTGGTGTCATCGGCGAACTTGGCCAGTCCGCTTCTGACTCCAGTGTCCACATCGTTAATGAAGATGTTGAACAGTATGGGTCCAAGGACAGAGCCCTGGGGGACCCCACTGGTCACAGGACACCACGATGAGTGACTTCCACCAGTTACTACCCTCTGGGTCTGACCCCGGAGCCAATTTTCCAGCCAGTGGACCGTGGGGGACCCAAGGCGACAATTGGCCAGTTTCTCCAAGAGACGATCATGGGACACCAGATCGAAGGCTTTTTTGAAGTCAAGATATATGACATCAATCTTATCTCCCTTGTCCAGGTGATAGGTCACCTGGTCGTAGAAGGAAATGAGATTGGTCAAGCAAGACCTACCCGCAACAAATCCGTGCTGGCTATCCCTTAAGATGTTGGCATCGGCCCGTCCATTAAGGATGGCCTCCTTAATAAACTTTTCTAAGATCTTCCCCGGGATAGAAGTCAGGCTGATGGGCCTATAGTTAGCCGGATCCACTTTCCTCCCTTTCTTGAAGATAGGCACCACGTTGGCTTTCTTCCAGTCTTCGGGCACTACACCAGAGCGCCAAGAGTTTTCAAAGATCCGCGCTAGAGGCTGGGCTATGATGCTCGCCAGCTCCTTGAGTACCCTGGGGTGAAGATTGTCAGGGCCGGCTGACTTGAAGCTATCCAGCTTCTCAAGATGTTCCTTCACAAAGTCAGCATTAATGGAGGGCAGGGGATCAACCTCACCCGGACTTCCCGGCCCTGTAGCGGGCACGGGCGTCCCATGGGGCTGATGAAAGACCGACGCAAAGTACCTATTTAATAGGTTGGCTTTTTCCTGGGCGTCAGTTGCCAGTTGCCCCATCTGGTTCAGCAGGGGTCCAACGTTGCCCCTGCTTTTCCTCCGGCTCCCCACGTATCTGAAAAAGGACTTTTTATTGTCCTTGATGCTCAAAGCTAGCTGGAGTTCAGTTGCAGCCTTGGCTTTCCTGGTCTGCTCCCTACAGGACCGGACCAGTGCAGAATAATCCTCCTTGGAGGTGACTCCCATCCTCCATCCTTTGTAGGCCTTTCTTTTTAGCCTCAGGAGGTCTGCTAGGTCCCTGGAGAGCCAGGGGGGCTGCTGTGCCCTCTTGCTGCCTTTCCTCCGAGATGGAATAGACTTAGTTTGTGCATTGAGGATCGCTCCCTTGAGGAGCAACCACTCTTCTTGAACTCCCCTCTCCCTGTGGCCACAGTCCCTTAGGGCCTCACTGACAAGCCTCCTGAGCTTGTCAAAGTCGGCTTTCCTGAAGTCAAGGACTTGCGTGTTGCTGACTGACTTGCCAGCTTTTCGGCGGATGGTGAAGGTGATCAGCTCGTGGTCGCTGTCACCCAGCTTCCCATCGATCACTAGGTCGCCGACTAGGTCCTCCCCAGTAGCCAGCACCAGGTCGAGCAGCGCTTTGCCTCTCGTTGGCCCATAGACTTCTTGAGTCAGGTAGAGGTCATCCACGCACGAGAGGAAGCTCTGCGACCGCTCAGATTTTGCTGAGCGATCCTCCCACGAGATGTCTGGGTAATTGAAGTCACCCATGACAACCATGGTCCTGGAGCAAGCTGCCTCAGCCAGTTCCTGGGCAAACTCCTGGTTTAGCTCAGGACTTTGGGTGGGAGGTCTATAACAGACTCCCACCATTGTGTCCCCTGTGCCGTGTTCCCCACGGATTTTAACCCAGAGGGTCTCCAGCCGTCCACCCTGGTCGCCAATATCGCTTGCAGGGACGCGTAGCTTTCCTTAACATAGAGAGCTACACCCCCGCCCCTTTTCTCTACACAATCCCTCCTGTACAGGGTATAGCCATCTATCCCCGTGGTCCAGTCATGGGTGGAGTCCCACCAGGTCTCCGTGATCCCTATGACATCGTAATTGTTTGCACTGAGCAGGAGGATGAGCTCCTCCTGCTTATTCCCCAAGCTCCTGGCATTTGTGTACAGGCAGGCAAGTGCCCCCTGGGGGGCTCCTTCCTTGCCCACAGATTTTACCAGGGCTGGGGCTGGGGTGGGCTCCCTTGAGTGCCGTGATCCGCTGGCTTTGCAAGGATTGTTCAGCGGGCCAGCAGTGGCGGTAGTCCCACCGTCCCCCAGCGGGCTTAGTTTAAAGCCCGGTAGAGCAGGTCCGCCAGTCTGGCTGAGAAGAGCCTCCTCCCTAGGGGAGAGAGGTGGAGACCATCTCTTCCCAGCAGCTCGCTGCCTCTCTCGCCAAAGAGCGGGCTGTGGTCATGAAAGCCAAAGCCTTCCTGACGACACCAGCGCCGCAGTCTTTGCTTGACCACATAGATCCTCCTGTCCCTTCTTAGCCCATAGCCTGAGACTGGGAGGATCGACGAGAACACCACCTGTGCCCCCAGACCCTTAAGCCCCGCTCCCAAATCCCTGTAGCGCCTCATGACCTGGCTGGGAGTGCTCCGAGCCGTGTCATTGGTGCCCATATGAATAAGGAGCATGGGATAGTGGTCTGTGGGTTTGAGGAGCTTGGGGATCCTCTCCGCAATGTCCCGGATGTGGGCCCCTGGGAAGCAACAGACTTGCCGGGCTAAGGGGTCAGGGTGGCAGATTGGCCCCTCCGTCCCCCTCAGGAGGGAGTCTCCCACAACAAACACCTTACGTTTTGTCTTGGGGAGAGCAGGGGCGGGAGTTGCAGTTAGGCCCATGTTGCCTGTGGGGCCCGGCAACTCAGCAGGCTCTGCTGGGGCAGCAAGAGGTGCATACCTGTTGCTCAGTTCTGGCGGGGTAGGGGCCTTGGTGCAGCGGGCCTTAGGGCCCTTGACCACCGTGTTCCATGCCCCTGGCTGGACACAGCAGGAGGTCCCAGAGTCCTCCTCTGGCCTGGAGGGAGACTGTGATCTACCCTCTGCCTCCCGGGGGAGAAGGGCCTGGCAGTAGGAGTCTATCTCCTGCTCGCAGTCCCTGATGGCACGCAGTCTGTGGACTGTGGCCTGGAGCTCCTCCAGCTGGCGTGCCAGAGACCCCAAAAGGGAGCAGACCCCGCAAGGGGAGGTCGCCATGCTCCCAGGCCCCAGAGCCTGAAAAAGGGACAGGCAGCCCCCGCAGCCGAGAGCCAGGGGCTCCGTCTGCGTGGAGCCCGGAACCAGGGGCTCCGTCTGGGTGGCCGTCTCTGAGGTGCCAGAGGAGGGGGCCGCGGAGCCCGAGGGGACCCTCGGGGTGCTGCGCGTGCCCATCCGTGTCATGCCTCAGGTAGGCTGGCTACGGCTGGGACTGTCTACCCTGGGGGGTGCGCAGGCAGGGTCTGGCGCCCTCCCGCACGCCCTCCAGCACGAACTCCGCACTAACTCACACGCCAGGAGAGAAGCGCGCCTGTTTGTGCAGCCTGTTCACGCGGCTCCGGTCGCGTGGCTCCCTGGGGGGCTGGGCGAAGTAGGGGCCTGGGCGGGGCTTGACCCGGCCCGGCTCCACTCAGCTGCCGCCTCCCACACACACACTAAGGGGGTTAGCCCCTTCTCTCCACGGGCCCCGCTTACCCCGGCTGCGCTGGGGGTCAGCGGGGGGCTCTGCGGCTGCTGGAGGGTTTCTGGGGGGCTTCGGGGGAGCGGGGGCGCAGCGAGCTTTCACCCGCGCGTCTCTCGCCACTCCCACGTCTAACTGGGCTTTTTCCCGGTCGGCGGGCCCTTTTAAACTGTGCGCATGCGCAGTGGGCCTGCTGTCGAGGAAGCTGCTCTTAAGGCAAATAAGGAGGCCCTGCCCGGGATTTGGGGGACCCTGCCTTACTGGAGGGGGCTGGTGAGTACCCCCCCTTCTCTCTCTCTCTCTCTCTCCCTGGGGGGCTGGGCCAAGTAGGAGCCTGGGCGGGGCTTGACCCGGCCCGGCTCCACTCAGCTGCCGCCTCCCACACACACACACTAAGGGGGTTAGCCCCTTCTCTCCACGGGCCCCGCTTACCCCGGCTGCGCTGGGGGTCAGCGGGGGGCTCCGCGGCTGCTGGAGGGTTTCTGGGGGGGCTTCGGGGGAGCAGCGAGCTGCCCCAACTCCCAGACAGCACGCAGCACCCTGTCAAGCCACATTGCACCCGTGCCATGGGGCAGATGCCATGTGGGTGTCAGAAGGCCAGGGCTGGTTCTTGTTGCTCCCCACTGCCCTGCACCACATGGGGGGGGGGGGGCTATGCCATGAGTCCCCAGTGGCCCCGATGGCCACTGCTACATCCAGTGAGTATGCAGCTTTTTTTTTTCTTTTTGGAGTGCTGGGAAGCAGAGGCTGGGCGAGGCAGTGAAGTGGGGGGAGGGTCTGGAGCTCAGCAGGGAGGCTGGGACCCTGCAGTGGGGGCAGTTCACATGCTGTGGGAGGGGCTCAAACAGAGGAATGAACAGGGGGCTGGAGACGGCAGGGAGACTGGGACCCTGCAGTGAGGGTAGTCCATATGCTGTGGGAGGGGCTCTGCCCTGTGGCAGGCAGAGCACCCACCCCTTCTAAGTAACCCCCCAAACACAGTCCCCCCACACCTACCTATACACTGACCCCCCACTCCTCCCACACCCCCCCACACCAACCCAAACACCCATCCCATCCCCACAACCCCCTTCCCACCTCCTTCTGCAAACCCCACATCCTCCTATCACACACCCACCCACCATATGATAAGGAAACTAAAAATAAACATCAAAACATAGATATTTAGGATTTATTTTATTATGATGATTTATTTTTGTGTGGCATTTAACTTTTTTGTTCTTTTTAAGAGCAGGGTGCTTTTCCTTTTTCAAGTTCAGTACTTCATTACCAAATCTGCAGTGTACCCCACACTCATGGTAGGCTTCCAAACTGCTTTCAAATTGTAAATATATCCATAAAACTTTGCCCAACTGATTTGATCTCTCTCTCTCTCTCTCTCTCTCTCTCTCTCTCTCTCTCTCTATATATATATATATAGTGGTTTTACTTGTGGAAGAACATAGATTTGGGGGTATTTTAAAAAGTGACTTTGAGATTTTTTATCAGGGATTTTGCAGTTTTTAATTGGGGACCACCATAATTCCTGCTAATGAGTCAAATGGCGAGAACCCTGCTCATAGCTGGCACCCAGAACCCATCTATAGATGGCTAACTTGGGACCAGGAGAACATGCTTTGACAGTTCAAAGCAGGCCATCACACAGGGAACATCTGGGCAATAGCTGCCCAGATGGCCAGGCAGTGGCATAAATGGCAGTAGTGCTGCACAAAGGCCAAATGTGTAGCCACAGCCCACTGACAACTGGCCCAGAGGTGTAGCTACCACTAATGGCCATGCAGCCCCCATCCAGGTCTAGCAGGCATTTAGCCTTGGGGCCACATGCTGTCGCAAGTGGCAGCAGGTCACAGCCCCCACTGCCAGACTGCTGCAGTGGATAGAGTGTGCAGGGAACTCTCAGGGCTCTTCAGCAGTCCAGCTGGCACAAGGGGTAGTCTCCCCAGGTACCAATTGGCTGGGCCCCATAAGCTCCTGTCTATTTGTATCTTCTATATTGACATGGGCCTTAAGGCCCAGCCAGCTAACTAATAGCCCCTTTGTGGGGCCAAAGGGTGAAAGATAGAACTAATTTCTTGGGACAACAAAAAGCAAAAACAGGATAGGAGTGTTGTATGGGTCAAAGGGAGGTTCTGGAGGTGGACAGGCTGCAGTCTGGCACACTCAAGGGTCATGTGCTCCAGGGTCTCCTTCTGCCCTCAGAAGGAGCAGGAGATGGGGGTGTCTGTGAAGCTCATCACATACATGCCCATGGTGACACGTCCATGGACGAGCCACCAGCTGAGGTCCCCAGTGGCTCGTGTGATGAGAGTGGAGTACAGACTCAGCCACTGGGGTGCCCCAGCCATGCCCTCGCTGAGCAGGTTCCTCCACTTGGTGTCTGGGTGGGACATGAGGCCAGCATGACGGATCATGCAGCACACAAGCGTGTAGAGGTGGAGGCGATGGACAGTGGAAAAGTGAACCAATCCAGTGTCCTCCAGTTTTCTCAGGCGGTGGAGTGAGGTGCCCTGTGAAGCTGGGTGAGTCTTCAGCCCTGCAACAAACTTTGATAGGCTGGAAGACACAGGGGAGGGGAGGACCACCACTGCATAGAACCTGGTCAACAAAGGCAAGGGCGTCGGGAGGTAGGATAGATTTCACTTCCTGGATCAGATGGCAAGTCTCACGTGTCATGGGTAGACCCATGCACCAGGCCAGCACAGCAGGGTCCACCTACTCCTGCCTATCATAGTCCAGGAGGTCTCTGATATGGGTGACACCAGCCAGGATCAACCTCTGTTGCAACCAGGGCACCTCTGCTGTTGGCACCTCCAGCTGGGGGTTCCAGACGAGGGGCTCAATGAGCAGGTTGGCACCCTGGGAGAGTGTTACAGGGGAACTGGAGGCAGAGACCAGGTTCCAGACCTGGAGGAGGTCTTGGTAGAACTCTGGCAGCCCTTGCAGGTCCTGCAGGGAGAAACCCTGCAGGCTGAGAAGCTGCCAATCATATTGGAGCCCCCAGATGTGGTGGAGGAAGGGGAGCCCCAGGTGGTCCTATGTTGCATGGCCACCAACACTGTATAGCAGTTGCTGCAGGGCCTGAAGGTGGAATGTCAGGACCTGGCTGCACAGGCAAACCAGGCCCTGACTGCCCTCCCACAAGGGGAGGCTCAGGACCTCTGCAGCAACCCTGCACAGTCCTGCATAGAAAACTCCAGCACCCATCTCTGGAACCCTGCCAGGACACACCCTGCCTCAGGGCACAGGCAGGGTGTGCAAGTGGTGCCAGAGCATGGGCAGGACCAGTTGGTTCAGCATCTCCCATGCAGGGATAGACACCTCAGGAGCCTTGCCAATACCAGGAGCTGCTCCACCACCCTTGCATTCAGTTGGTGCCAGTTCTCTGGCAGGGCACGGTCTGTGGGGGACAGGTAGACCCGCAAGTAGAGCAGCAAGCCCACACACCAGTAGATCCCATGGAGTATGGATGAGAGTGAACTCACCTAACACCCATTACCCACCACCAGGCCAACTCTCTTGACTCAGATGACACGGGCAAAGGAGGCTGTCGAGTACAGTGCCTGGCAGGCAATAACCTGTGCCCGGTCGCCCGAGTCCTGGACTGTGAGGAGTACATCATTGGTATACGCTGACATGACTAGCTGCACCACCAGCTCCTGGAACATCAACACTGCCACCTGCCTCCACAGAAGAATGAGGAAAGGCTCCAGGGCCAAGGCGTACAGCTGGCTCGACCTTGGGCAGCCTTGATGCATCCCTCTCCTGAAAAGAATGGGCTCCATCAGGGTCCATTTGAGCTTAACCAAACATTGTGCAGAAATGTATAGCACCTGGAGAGCCCACATGAAGTGGAGCCTGAAGCCAAAGGCCCGCAGCATGCCTGTGAGGTACTCACGATCCACTCTGTCAAACACCTTCTCCTTGTCCAGGGATAGGAGGGCAAAAGACAGGCCCTCATGGCACACTATCTCTAAGAGGTTCTGAACCAGATAATGGTTGTTGAAAATGGAATATCTGGGCACTATGTACATCTGGTCAGGATGGATCATATCCATCAGCACAGACCACAGGCACAGCGAGATGACCTTCACTGTCACCTTGTAGTTCATGCAAAGGAGAAACATGGGACACCAATTCCTCACGTCATGGGGATCCCCCTCATTTGGCAGGAGGGTCAGCATGGCCCTCTGGCATGACAGGGGGAGTTCCCCATTTCTCTTAGGTTTGGCCCAGATGGCAGCAAAGTCTGGGCTGAGGACAACCCAGAAGGCCCCGTAGAACTCCACAGTCAGCCTGTTTATGCCCAGTGCCTTGTTGCCAGGCAGAGGGTGGCCAAAAACTTGGCAAGAGTAAGAGGAGCTGCCAGACAGTCCCAGTCACGCACACTGACCTGTGGGAGTCCTTCCCACAGGGTCCGACAGGCTTTGGCATTGGTCATATCCAGAGAGAAAAGCTCTTCATAGAAGGCCCACATGTGCCAGCACATCTCACCTGAATCCCTGAGGGGAGTGCCATCACTTGCCAGAAGGCAGGTGATGTACTTCTTGGCTCCCCACCTGCTCCCCAGGGCATAGAAGTGGGATCCATGGTCCATCTCTCGAAGGAGCTGGACACATGAGCAGACAAATGTACTGTGACCATGGTGAACGTCCAGAGCCCGAAGCTCTTCCCACCTCTCCCGACACTCTCCATAGAGGGATGGGTTGGTTGGGTCGGTGGCCAGGCACCTCTCCAGCTCCAGCACTTCCCACTCAAGCTTCTCCCAGACTGCCTCCCTCTGCCAGGTGTGCCCCCTGAGTATAGCTGCAGCAAAAAAGCCGGATGCACACCTTCCCCACATCTCACCATCTCCAAGCCAAGGGGGAAAGCTACCCATTGCTCCTGTCAGGACATCCAGAACTCCCAGAAGGCCCCCCTGAAACCCACATCCTCCAGCAGACTAGCACTGAAATACCAATAGGCCAACCCTGGATGCCCAGGACCTAGCGTGGCCTGGGCTCAGACAAGATGGTGATCGCTGAAAGGGGTCAGCTGGATGCCAAAGGAGTGGGCCCAGGCAAAGTATGGCAAAAAGATATAAACCAGGTCCAACCGGGAGTGGTATATCTGCTCATTCCCCACTCTCACATAGGTGAAGGCAGGGAAGCCTGTAGGGTGACAGGCACGCCAGACATCCACCAGGGAGTAGTCCATCAGGATCCCCTCTGAGGACACCCACGGCAGCCTGGCTCCACTCCCTGTCTGACCAGTCTTGCGCATCTAGGATGACATTAAAGTCCCTGCCAAGGACCAGGCACTTGCAAGGGTTGAGGGTGATGATGTAAATGGCTGCCTGGGGGAAAAAAATCCACCAACTCCAGGTCCTTCGCAGAGGCGTACACATTCAGAAGGTTCAGGACCAGCCCCTGCACTTGGACCCGGAGGGGCAGCAGGTGGCCCGGCACCACCTCAATATCCTGGAGAACCTCTAGCTGCAGGCCTGAGGAAAAAAGATGGCCACCCTGCAAGAGGTGACTGAGAGGCGACTAAAAAAGAGCCTGCCTACACACTCCAGCTGCCAATTAGGCTCATCGGCAGTAGTCATCAGGGTCTCCTGCAAGAATACCATAGGGTACTCCCCCTCTTGAAGGAAGGAGAGCACTTCACATATCTGGAGACCTTTTCTGAAGCCATGGACATTGAGGGTCACAATCTTAAATGACCTTATGGCTGGGTGGAGGGGGGTAGAATGGATGGTTCAGCAGGGGCCTCCAGCATCTCAATGCCTGGTGTGGGCTTTACTAATGTGCACAGCACCCTCCCATAAGTATAGAGGGCATCTGTGAAACTGTGGGCCGGCCTACAGATCCAGGTATTGCAGCTTTTGGGCCCCTTGCCTTCCCCCACCAGGGCCCTCGCAGTGGCAAGGACACTGTCAAAGTCTCCACAGTGGTCCAAGGCAAGCTGTACCTTGCTGGCAGACTGCTGGGTGTAGTTGTGATCAAGAAATGCAAGTAGCTCACCCCTGGGGACCACTGGGACTGAGAGGCCTGCAGGCATGCTCTTCCTAGTCCTGGGGGTCAGCGGGCTCCTTAGGCACCATTTGAACCCCCCGGTCCAATAAGTACAGCAAAAAGATATAAGGCCCCAAACTCGGGTTTGGATTGGGAGTGCTCTACAGCCCCTTGAGACAGGGGTGGGGCTCCTTCACAAGATGGTAGGGTAGAGCTGGATCCCTGGGCATCTGGGCAGGGTCCCTGACAAGATTGGCCTGATTAGGGGACCCTACCCCAACCCCCTCTGGTGTGGGACCATGGGGCAGGCTGGAAATGAGTTTTTTTTCTGGGAAGAGACTCAGACACCAGTGTGGATTCAGTGTCTGCCTTGGGGTACTGGGAAAGGTGGGGTGAGACCCAAGGTCCCTGCCTCCCTCAGATTATCAGGGTGGGGCTTCAATGCCAGACCTTCCTTTGGGTTAGCTGAGGCCTTAGCCTTGACACCCAAGGCCTCAGGGGGTAGGCCCTGGCCAGCAGAGTGAGGGGCTTCCTCCATGGGCTCCTGTTCAGGACTGTCCACCAGCCCCAAAACTTCCTCCATGGGGATCACCCATTTGATCTTCATAGTTTCAGATTTGGTAGGGTAGAAAGGGACCTGAGGAGATCATCAAGTCCAACCCCCTGCCATGGCAGGAAAGAGTACTGTGGTCAAATGACCCCAGTGAGGTGTTCATCCAGCCTCCTCTTAAAGACCCCCAGGGTAGGAGCCAGTACCACTTCTCTTGGAAGTTGTTTCCAGATCCTAGCCACCCTGACAGTGAAGTAGTGCCTCCTGAGATCTAGCTTAAATCTACCCTCTGCCAGCTTGTGACCATTATTTCTTGACACTCTTGGTAGTGCTTGGGGGGAACAGGGACTCCCCCAATGCCTGCTGATCCCCCCTGACCAGTTTGTAAATGGCCACTAGATCGCCCCTCAGCCTTCTGTTGTGGAGGCTGAACAGGTTCAGGTCCCTTAACCTCTCCTCATAGGCCTGCCCTGCTGACCCCTGATCATGCAGGTGGCCCTCCTCTGGACCCTCTCCATGTTGTCCACACCCCTTCTGAAGTGTGGCACCCAGAATTGGACGTAGTACTCCAACTGTGGCCTGACCAGTGTCACATAGAGGGGGAGGATTACCTCCTTGGACCTGCTTGAGATGCATCTGTGGATGCATGACAAGCTGCGGTTGGCCTTCCTGACCGCGTCCCCAGACTGTCGGCCCATGTTCATTGGCATCAATAATGACTCCAAGATGCTTTTCTGCCTCTGCACTCATGAGAAGGGAGTTCCCCAGCCTGTAGGTATGCTGCTGGTTCTTCCTCCCCAGGTGCAGTACCTTGCACTTGTCAGTGTTGAAACCCATCCTGTTCTCATCCGCCCACCCCTATAACCTGTCTAGGTCCAATTGCAGCCTATTCCTCCCTTTTAGCATGCCCACTTCTCCCCACATGTTAGTGTCATCTGCAAATTTGAACAGGGCACTTTTTACACCCCTGTCCAAGTCGCTGATGATGAAGTTGAACAGTGTGGGCCTGAGGACCATGCCCTGTGGAACCCCACTGCCCACATCCTTCCAGGTTGAAAATGACCCATCCACCACCACTCTCTGGGTGTGGCCCTCCAGCCAACTAATGACCCATTTGACTGTGTAGGTGTCGACACCACAGTCCCCTAGTTTTTTAATGAGAATGGGTTGAGAGACAGTGTTGAAGACCTTCCTAAAGTCCAGAAAGACTACGTCCACTGTTACACCTGCGTCTAAGGATTTTGTGACCTGGTCACAGATCTTTTCCAGGGGTGGATATCAGGTTTAACTGTGGAGGCCCCCAGAATCTGGGCCGCTCCTTCCCTTCATGTGGTGGTCCTGGAAGAGGGGGAGAGAAGTCCTCTACAGAGGGCTGCAGGTGTGCCCAGGCCTTCCTCTTGGCTTTGAGCCCAGAGGGGACCTGCACCCGCTCAGCCATGGGGTGAATCTTAGGTGGACAGGCTCTAGTAGGAGAAGGTGAGAGCTGGGTGGGGTGGGGCAGCTACAGTGGGGACCTGACTAGGTGCAGGGGGACCCCACTCCCTCTCTCCCCTTGGCTGCTGCTACCCTCCCTGGGACCCTGCCAAACTTGGTTTGATGGTGGGGGGGGGGGGTCGCTTGAGCTTACAGTGGCTGGCGTGTGAGCTCAGGGGGCCTGCAGGGGAAGGGGTACCAGTGGCAGGGGCACCCCTCTCACTAGTGGGACCTGTGGATGCCCTCTTCTCCTGGCCCATGGGGCACTTGTGATGCAAGTACCCTGGGGCACAGCACCAGAAGCATCACAGGTTCCCCAGCATATAGAAAACCCTCACCAGGGCCCTCTGAAAAGGAATCATAAGGCACTCCTCAGCCTCCAGCTGCTTTCCCACCACCAGCTGGATCACAACCTGGTGATGTAAAGAGCTCACATGGTGGAGGCCGGGGTCTCGGCACCCCAGTAAGAGGGCCACCACCAGGGAGATAACTCTTCCCAGGGTTTGGAGATGGGAGAGGAGGGCCCAATAAGGGATATAGGCAGGGATGGAACTGAGGACCACCCTGGTCCTCAGCTCTTTTAGGGGCTCAAGGGGAAACATACTCGTCCTCCACCATGAGCTCCCTCTCCACTGCCTTTTGTGCAGTAGTCTCCAAAGCAAGGAAAAAGACCCCCTTGCTATGAAAGTGGAAGGCCATCATGATTTAGGGGCCTCCAAAACCTGAGCCAGTGCCTGCACCCAGGTCTCAAAGTTCTCCTGCTTGGGTAGTTGGCACTTCACCCCATGCCTGTGGGTGAGTGCTGGTAAGGGGGCCCTGCCACCCAAGATGGAAGGGCCAGCAGCAGAAGGTCCAGGCCTCATAGCTTCATGTTGCCCCACAGCTGCCCATGCATAGCTGTGGTTCCCCCACTGGGGGGGCTCCATTGGTGGGGTCATAACTAGGACCAGGGATTGGCTGAGTGGGTGTGCTCCTGGTCCCTTCAGGTGTCAGTGGTCTAGGCTTGGGTGCAGATCCCTTGCCCTTGCCAACCCCAGCTGTGGAAGAGGCTGAAGAAGAGCCCTTTCCACTGCCCCTGATCTTGGTCCCTGATGGTGGGGGAGGGGGCTTTGGAACATCTCTGGGAGAGATGGGCTGGCCCTGTTGGCTCCCTACCAGAGTTCCGCCTGCCCCTGCAGCAGAGGTTGCAGGCCTCTCTACCCCTGGTGGGGGTTGGTTGGACTCTGTTTCTGGGGTAGGGACTGCAGCAGTATGCATCCACTTTGGGGCTTGGCTGGGATCTTCCCCCCTAGCAGGGGCTTCAGGAAGATACTACTTCACAGTCAGTGTGGCCAGGATCTGGAACCAGCTTCCAAGGGAAGAGGTGCTGGCTCCTACCTTAGGAGTCTTTAAAAGGAGGCTAGATAATTACTTAGCTGTGGTTATATGAGCTTAAAACTTACCAGGGGCCATATGAGCCCAGTATTCATTCCTGCCCAGGGCAGGGGGGTTGGACTTGATGATCTGCTTAGGTCCCTTCCAACCCTACATCTATGAACCTATGAAGCTCTGTGGGGATATCTACCCCCGCCAAAAAAGGGTTCCTGGCCTGCTATTGCTTTACATGAAGAAGGGGAAAACAATAAAGAAAACCAAAATATACAGTGGGGCTGGTGAACCTAATAGGGGCAGGCTAGGGTTGCAGGGAAAATGTGGGACACGGATGAAGTTCACTGAGCTACAGCTCCACAGGAAAAAAACAAAAACAAAAAAGCTGGGAGGGCTATGCTTGGGGAATATGGGGGAGGGGGAAAAGACACACACATGGGCTAGGGAGACTCGAGCTGGCTTACTCAGCCACACAATGAACACCAGGGCAGGGTGAGTGGACCACAGGACTTAACACATAAGGGCCAAAAAAAAAAAACACACAGGGAAGGCTGCTGGGGCAGATGTAAAAGATGGCTGGAGCAGTGGAGGGGCTTTGTTTGTTGAAGATACATCCAGGAGCCCCTTGGGCCTCTATCCAGGCACTCAGCAGCAGAACAATAGGCAGGAAAACAAAGCAGGATCAAATGCAGTGAGGCAGCTGTGGGGGATTGCAGGATCAATCAGTTAATTAGGGAGTAATCCAGTGCAGGTGTGGTGCAAGGTGGTGCAGCAGGGAATCTTCCTCTCTCCTGAGAGGGAGCAGCAGCAAAACAGATGGCAGCGGCAATAGCAGCAGTAGTGGTAGCAGCCATCCAGTTCAGTCATTCAGGGTGTGCTTCAGGTGAAAGTGGAGGTGAAGGCAGGGGGTGGCCAGCCAAGATAGCTGGGGCAGGCAAGGCACCTTTAGGCTCTGGCAGTGATGGTGGGGGAGGGGCTTACAGGTAGTACAGGCACCCTCTGCAGGCTGTCCCCTGACTGTGGCTTGGTGGTGGGCTGGGCAGCAGGCCAGAACAGGGGTGTAGAAGCTGGGCTGCCATGGTGGGGTGCAGTGCAGTGCAGTGCGGTGGATCCCACCCTGAGAAGGGGCAGTGGTGTGCAATAGAGAAGCCCCCATGGCAGGGTAGCAATAGCAGCAGCAGCCCAGGACAGGAAGGGGTGCAACCAACTTACCCCCAAAAGCTTTGAAAACAAGCTAGCAGCTAGCCATAATCAGAGGCAGGAAGGGGCCTGGCCATCTTCTCCCCAGAAGCTCCTGAGACCAAGCTTGCAGCAACCTGCAGCAGCCTGGGACAGGAAAGGATGGGGCCAACTTCCTCCCAGAAGCTACTACCCAGAAGCTCCTGAGATTGAGTAACCCTGAGCTGCCAGGGTAGCATTTTATACTGGTGGGGCCAGCACCTGTGCTGGCCCCAGCCTCTAGCTCCCCCTGGCTGCAGATCTGGGAGGAGCCAGGCAGGATTATTTTGCTGCAAGTGGCACAATTTGCCCCATACCAAAGTGCAGGTCTGGGCACATGTGCTGAGACAAAAAGCCCCAGCTCTAATTTGCACTACCTCTATTTGAGCTGGTGCAAGAGCATGTGCCTGCATGTATGGACACACCCAAAGAGAATAAAGAAGTGGCAGGAGAGAGTCTTCTTTCCACACTCCCCACTTTCCAGGCAGAGAAAATGGCCAGAAAACTGTTGAATAACTCACTTATACACAGAACTGGGAGGGAATAGGGGAAGAATTGTTTTTATATGAGTTTGAATGTTTCTTTGATCTGCCACTATGCATGTGCAGTTACATGCCACCCTTTCAACAGGGCACTATATCCAATTACAACTAGCTTCTTGATTTCATTGGCTACTCAAGAGCATGATGCTACTCATTTGGAGTATCAGATCTGGCCATTAACAAGTTATTTGAGATTCATTCTTTTGTGAAATAACATTATTTTTAGAAAAACATGTTGCTTTCCTTCCAATGGGCCTGGGGAAAAATGTTAATAGTGGTAATGGTAAGCATCAAAACATGGCATGTAGGATACATTTGATTAAAAAAAAATCAATCTATACAGTAAAATCAGATATACAATGCTTAGGAGAGGTTCAGTATGGTGAAAGCACCCACAGATGTTTATGTCCCTGAGAATGGTAGAATACTTACAGCTTTTAAGTATGCTGTGAATGAGAAAAAGGAATGATCTTGTTTTTTTTTTTTTTTTTTTAAATAATGTACCTGTATCTACAGTTAGCAGGGTCAATATTGCTAAAAACAATGAAAGATTTTCTTTTCACTCACTGGAAACCACCACTGTATAACTGCAAACTTGGAAAAAGGAAGAAAATTCCCATGTAATGCCAAATCCTCTTCATGGTCAACTATGAAGAATTCTCAGTTATAGTACCAGTACATATTTAGGACACAAAAATGTGTGATACTGTGATAAACCAATATTGTTAGACCAATATTTATCAGTACAGTCCATTAGTCCAGAGGTTCTCATTCTCAGCCAGTGGGCCAGATCTGGCCCGCAGGGCCATGGATCCTGTGGGGAGCCCCACTGACCATGGTGTACAAGGCAGCACTGTGGGACCTGATCCTGTCAGGTCTATTTTCTGAGTGCAGGCACTGTCTGTGCATAAATTAATAAAAAATGCAGCCATAGTTAGGCAAATGCTGTATACTTTAAACAGTTATTTCTTTAGTATAGGGCAGGGATATTCAACGGGCAACCTGCAGACTGCTTGTGGCCTTTGCGGGGTTACCATATGGCTTTGTCTCCTGCCCAGCCCAGGTTACCATACAGACTGCATGCTCCTGCCTGGCCACCAATTCCCCATCTCAACTGATGCTTGTGCCATGGCAACCAGGTTCTTTGGGTACCCTTGTCCTTCTGCAGCTGCTACTTCCTGTCCTGACACCTAGGAGGGAAGGTGACACAGTTGGAGCAAGCTGTGGTACCTGAGTTGTGTGTGTACTGGAGGGAGTCAGGATGTCTATGCTATGCATGTGGTGGGAGAGGGGGCTGGGCTGCTTGTGAGAAAGGCAAGAGTCACATTACCTACACTGCAGAGCCAAGCTACACACACTGCAGGTGGGCACATGACTGGGAGAGGTGGGAGGCACTGCATATGGACTGGGTGGCACTTCATTTTAGAACTGATCTACATGCACATTCAATAGTTTTAGGCTACATACCCTCAGTATTCTTTTTATAAAATGTATATAAGGTAACAAGCAAACAAACAAACAGAGGGAGTATGAACTAATAGTAAAATACTACCAGCGCTTCTAATCTAAACTAAGACCTAAACATTTTTTGTTGGGGAGGAAGCTGGGCTGCTTGCGTGGTGAGCAAAGCAAAAGAAAGGGGTCACATGGTGTGTGACCCTCAGTCTGTGGCTGGGACTAACACCTGGGACTGCAGCCTTCATGGACTGTGTGCCCCAGCTTTCCAAAAGATGGACAACCTGATATAGAATCATGAGCTATTCAAGATAGAAAGAAAAATGGAATTGTTAACCACTGAGAAATGATGGAAATGGTGCAAAGAGTGTAAATTGTTGTGGGCAATACTGCCTTAGATCACTCAAAATTTGTTGTTTGGATAAATTTCGTTTATACATGTTATTTTTTTAATTCTAACACACCACTCCAGTTAGTCCACTCTGAGTAAACGCAAGCCCTATTGTACAACTTGAAATGGAATTGCCTGCTACAATTCTTGGCATTTCAAGATTCTGTGTGGCCAGAAATTCATTGTAGTTACCATAGACAAAGAAGTCCACAGTCAATGAGGATGCAATGAGGTATACTGATCTTATTTTTCTACGTAATAATTATCAATACTAGATAATCAATAGACTTAGGGGCTCGATCTAATAAAGAACTTAGGGATCTCTATAAAATCCATGGGGAGAGTTAAAACCAAAGAAAAACTGCATGCTGAGCAAAGAGCCTACTTTTGCTAGACAGTCAGAAACATTAAGTACAATAGGGTCTAAACTCTCACCCCTTCCTGAATCTTAGAATAAGGGCTACATAGACATGACTTTGTTCATTTGTAATCTATAACCAGGAAGCATGTCCTGAAGGCAAGAGCCTCTAGCTTTTTCTTGAAAGAATTGAGCAAGGCTTAGTGTTTTCTTTTACATTATAGTAGATGACAGCAACGCCCCCGCTCTCAATTTATTTAAGCTACCGTGGGCGTGTCTACACGTTCATTAATGCACCTAAAATACTGCATATTTACTTTATTATGTCTTTAATAAAGTACTAACTAGGGCTGTGCAAAACAGCACCATTTTGTTTTGACTGAATTTTGTCATTTTTTGGCAGAATGACTTGAATGAAAACTGCAGGCATGGTAGCCCCTGCTGGGGCCATGAAGCCTGCTGCGTTTCAAGGAGACAGGTGCAGGAGTTTCTAGGAAACTGTACCTCAAGCTGCTGACAAGCAAAGCTCATGACATGTGACTGCATGTGCTAAGGAACAGCGGGGTGAAAACTGCAAGTATGGTAGCCCCTGCTGAAGCTATGAAGCCTGCCACCTTTCAAGGAGATAGGTGCATGGGTTTCTGGGAAAATGCACCTCAGGCTGTTGACAAGAAAAACTTGTGACGTGTGACTTTGTGTGTGTTAAGGCTCACCTTCACTGGTGCTGCGGCCTCTACATGACATGGTAGTGTGCCCCAATGAGTTCTCCTCCTTCCCTACAGCCTCATCCCAGTCTACTACTTTAAATAACAACAGGTGAAATAATAAGTTAGTGAGCAGCAGCACAGTAGCACCAGCAGCATCTCAGGTAGCCAAACTGTGACAGAGTCTTTCTTTCCTTTCCTGCAGGAGCTTCTTCTCCAGTGTCTGTGTTAAGGCGTGCCCTCACTGTGTTCTTCCCCCGTCTTCACCCTCCCTCTCCTTGCTTTCTGTTTCCTTGAAGGCAAGCCCAGCTTCAACTTCGAAACTCAAAATGTTTGAAAACTTTCCAAACATTTTGACTGCCCTCATTTCACTTCAAGGCTGTTTTGAAACCCTTTGTTTCATTTAGATTTTACTGTTTCAAGCTCAAAACAAGTTGAAACAGTGTCGAAATGAAACAGCTGGTGAAATTTTGCACAGCCCTAGTACTAACTTAATGTGCAGTACCTAGAGTTACTAAGCAGTAGCGCTGACACATGGTTATTTAGTGATCCTTACTGTACATTAGCCTAATAACACTGTACAGTAGGCTATTAGCACAGTTTTTGCTGTAACCCACTACAGAGCAATACTTTTAGGCTAATGTGCAGCAAGCATCTCATGTAGGGAAAGATCTGTGGGAGAAGGGATTATTAGATAGTTAGATATTTACTTAGTTATTTACTTTAATCCTAAATTCATATAACTAAAAAGATGCATCCTGTCTCAAGTAAGGCAATGCAGTAAATGCCTAACTTTGTCATGGATAGACAGCTTTCAGCAATCGGTAGTGTAAAAAACAAAATAATCATTCAGTTAGACAAGGTTGCTTACTATAAGAACTAACAATCACAGCTCACTTAATTTACTAACTTCAGTGTGAGCTGTGGGTACTCTCAGCCTATCTCAAAATCAGAGCCGTGACAGAGTACTAAAATGTGCTTTTTAACATATTCATTAATGATTTGGATTCAGGTGTTAAAACTGGATTGGGAAAGTTTGCAAATGATACCAAATCATGGGGGGCTATGGTCATGCAAGAGGACAGGCTGGGGATACAGGCTGACCTGGACTGGCTCGTAAGGTGGGCAGATCAAAACCTAATGATGTTCAACACCAAGAAGTGTATGGTGCTCCACCTGACGAGAAGAAGCTCGCAACATGCTTACAAGCTCGGCAGTGCCACACAACCAAAAGAGACCACAGCATGAACATGAACCATCAATATGATGCCATAGCTGGCAAAGCAAACCAAATACCACCATGCATCTGACCCCAGCAGCCTTTTCCTCCCAAGTGCAGGCAGGCTGGACCTGATGATCTTGAGAGGTCCCTTCCAGCCCCTAACATCTATGAATCTATGAAAATATCCAAAGGTATTCAAAAAATGAGAATTCATTTCATGCTGAGCAAGGAAAAGAAAAAAAATAACTTTCAAGCTTTTCCCAGAATTTAGGGGTTTTTTTAACTCTTGAACTAGTGAAATGCACATTGTTCTCAGATATTACCTGGAGATGGTTCATGAACCAAGAATTCACATTGACTTTGTTCAAAACTTATCAGCAAAGAACAGCTGAAATAGAGTTGGAAAAGTGAACAGTACATCAGGACTAGGGCTGTCTTAAACTTTAGGAACATATTATCACTGACAAAAAGGAAAGATGATAACTCTAGGGGAAGGAAAAGGAGAAATGGGAATCAGGAGCTGCTGTAAAGACATTGTTTCCTTTAGTCTATTTGGCCCCCATTGTGTATAGGATATACACGATCAGTTATGAGATCAAAAGATAAAACTGCCCAGAATAAATTAAAAGGTTTGAGCAAGATTTTGAAGTGTTTTCATGTTCTGGGTAGGTGCAATTACAATTTCACCATCAAAAAAATCAGCTAATGCCCATCGAGCTACCATTTCTCTATCCATAATGGAGAAGATGGTAGAGCTGACAGGAACAAAATTTGAAGACCAGAACAGAAAGCCAAACTGGGAATGAGTCCAAAGAATTTATTTAACAAGTCTATCTCATGCATGTATTATATATATAGATAGATGTACTTATATTTATCATTAAAACTACCATTAGAAGAACCTCGCAATGTTTGTATTTTATATAACCTACTACATTATTTCAAAACTAGAAAATATGGGGCACATCTACACATGCATTTAAGTCTGACTACATTTAATGTGCACTAAGGGCATTTATACACATACATTTTCCTGCCCAGATGCGCCAGAGCTCCAGCACATCAGAGCATACTCGATTAATCAAGTCCGCTTCGCACACAAGCTGATGTGCACAATGCTGCATCACTTGCAGTTGTGTAAGTGGCAAAATGCACATCAGCACAGAGAAAATGGCACCTTTTATGTGTTTTAGTTCAAAAGCGGACCACTGACATTTTCTCCATGCTGACGCACAATTTGCCACTTGTACAACTGCAAGTAATGCAGCACCGGGCACTTTTCAAAGAGCATGGTGCTGCAGTGCTTGCATGTGTAAAAATGCCCTAAGCAATTTTTGGTATGTGTCTAGACACTAAGGCTACTCTCAAGTCCCTGTAGCCCTACCATATGCCCTTGTGGTCACCAGAGGGAGCTTCAGCCTCTGGCCACATGGCTGCCAGCACTTAGAAGCCATGTTAAAGCCCAAGCCAGCTGCCAGCACCTGGCAGCCATCTGGAAACCTCGGATCCCTGGCCAGCCCCTTCCCTGCCCAGGAGCTACGTGCCCAGCACAGGGGCAGCACTCGTCCTTGCCCATCTTGCCTCCCTATGCCAGGGCTGTCCCTGCCCCTACCCCTGCCAGAGATGCCCAGTGTCCCATGCTTCTGCTGGTCATAGTGCTGGTGCTGCTGGCCCCAGCAGCCCCCTCCCCCCCCCGCCCAGGCCCCAGGACAGCCTACCCATCAGCAGGGGCCAGGGCACTAGCTGATCCCTTCCTCCTGCACTCCCTACTCCAGTCTGTCTGCCCCACTGCCCACATGACCCCTGCCCCTGCCCACCCCCAGCACCACTCAGGACATGCCCATAGGTGAAACAAAAAAACTCTGTTATCCTCACAGCACCCACCCCCATCCTTCCCCCTCAACAAACAGAGCCCCTCCACCATCCTCCCCACCCACCAACAATAAAAAACCTACTTACAAGTGGAAGACTATAATATTTTGGGTCTTCAAACCCAAAGTTGGAGGCCTTGGGGGGATCTTGGGGGCAGAGCCTCTGGGCAGGTGCCCAGCATCCCAGCTCCTGTATGTTCTCTTGGACTGAGCTCAGGCCAGCCCCCTAGTGGCAGGGCAGACTTGGCACTAAAGTTAGTGCCAGATCATATCCACACATGAGTTGATGTGCATTAACTAATCATGCCTAAATTTGATACCTGCATTTGCAATTAGCCTAAGTTAATGCACATTAAGGGCATGCACATGTAGATGCATGCCCATAATGAGCATTAACTCTGGCTAATGTGCATTGACACATCACTTGTAGATACACCCACTGGTATATAATATATGGCACTGCACACCCACCTACTTTAACTTCAGGTGACAAGGCATAGCAAGAGTGGAAGGTACCTTTCTTTTAGAATGGGCACTTAAGTATATATAAGCATTTTCTAGTTTTGAATTAATGTTTTAGGTTATATGCAAAATTTTGAACTCCTACTGATAGCTCTAATGATAGCCGTTCTTGACCTGAGTATTTTGTGACTCAAGTATGTCTGCCTTCAGAATAAGACAACAGAATGTGGTAGATTTTTAGTAGCAGCAAACGTCCAGGTTTCTATCTTTAATAATGTCTAACAGGTGTTTAATATAGCTCAGTAAGAATATGGCCAGAGAACACAAATGAGTATCCAACAAATACAAAAGAAAATAATTTTAAAGAGTCCCATATGTTCCCAAGACAAAGAATGTATTGTTCACAGATTGGAACTGAATAGGCCTACTTCATTGCAGGTAGGAACTAGCCCAAGAAAATTAAAGGCCTGATCAGAATAAACTGGATAAATAGGAAGATACCACAAAGGCTAATGTTGCCACCCAGATGAGGAAAAACTAAACATATGTTGTTGAAGTTATTCATGGAGGGACCTGCAAGTCTCTCAGATTACTGAGCCACAGAGTCCTGTCAGCTGCATACAAAAAAGAGGAAATGAAACTCAGACTTCATCAATTATTTCTCCTTGACCTAAGCCCAGGATTTCAGAGTTAGAAAGTACATGATATTGAAGATCTTATTGATAGAGGTTTCTTTGGCTCTATCCCTTTTCCAGCAAAACTACATAATTCACTCAAAGACCTCTTCTTTTGAGACACTCAGCTACTTCTGCAAAACAGCTTTCAGAAAATACTGAGAAGATTAATCTAGTCCTAATTAACACTCTTCACCTAATAGTATTTTAATGAACAATTCAATAAAGTGACATCAGAGTATGAGCTAGCATGCAGAGGTACCACCTGTTCCCCAGAGCTCAGGTAATGCTATTTTCTGGCAGATGCCCAGGAATCCCAGTACAAACCTCTGCAAACCAGGAGTCCCAGTACAAACCTCAGTACAAAGGAGTCCCAGTACAAACCTCTAGTATCACATCCACTGATTACTCCCAGCTCCTTCCAGAGCCCATTGTAAAGCAAGGCACCATCCACTCTCACCATGCCTTGCAACCTAAAATTAACATAGGTGGATATGAATGCAATACCATAGGATTATTTATTCTGAAGAATAACTATTTGACAGCACAGTAAAAGCACTTTATAGACAAAAGTGAAATAAGAGAGGTAACTTTCTGAGGCCCAATGTATTTAAGGATTGCATCCTGAAAGTTACACTCCATCTTGCTCATAAAGGTATTCATCATAATTTCAGAACTTGTTTGAAACTAACCAATTTAGTGGTAAGACTGTGCACAGTGAAAACAAAAGCCAGAGCTGTAGCTCTGAGGCTTTTCACAACGCTTCAGAAATTCTCTTGCAACATATGCTTATTTAGCACTCCCATTATCAAGTACTTAATGAGTCCTCTGCACAGAATATAATTTCTTTTCTGAAAATAAAAATGGGCTTATTAAGAAGAGTACAATTAAAATGTCATTATTTTCAATAACACCGATTTCAGCTGATAATGGTCCCCTTGCACAGTTTTTCAAACTGCTAATTCTTTCCCATGGAGAATATGTGTGTATGCCAAAACAGAGAACACGCTGAATTTATATTGGCACTAAACAAACTAGTTTTTCTTATCAGCACATTTTAAATGGTAACCTTGGGGCTTTTTTGTTTTCTTAAACACATTCTTTCTTCAATAATATCTATTTGTTACTATAGCAAGACAATTAAAAACATAAAAAATAACTGAGGTCTGACAAACAATTATAATTATCATTCAATTAAATAAAGATAAAATGAAGGAACACTTTCAGTCTTCATATTTAACATCATATTTGTCCAAGTTCACTATTAATGATTTTAAATTATTGGGAATAAACTTGAACGATTTACTATGGCATTATAGCATTTGTGCACATACTTCCCTTTCATCAAAAAAAAAAAATCATCACATGCTTATAAATAGTATTTTAAACTGAGTCACCTTATAACAAATTTTGAGCTGGAGTAAATTGGCATAAGCCTAATTTAACATCCCAGCTGTAAATTTATCCCCTTCTATCATTGCTAATTATTAAAAATGCATATTTCTTAGCCAACATCATAACCTCTCAGATCTGCCTCTACCATAAAATTGTAAGCTTTCATCTCAGCTATAACTCATCCTACAACAGAATATGATGTCCTATATAACACATGGTGATTTTACTGCAATTGTAAAGAGGAAGATGTGTTTTCTACTTATTTTAATGTAGTTCTTTAAATCAAAACCAGGAAGGAAATAAATCTGTCATTCAGTAAGGTCAGGTTTATTGAATTTTCCACCGCAATGATTTTTTTTAGTTAAACAAACATGGAAGAAATAAAATAGTGAGCTAGATTCTATAACTAGAAATATGCTATTTATAAATTTGAGAGCATATTTCAAATTTGGTCTTGTTCAGTCAAAATACCATGAAAAATTGTCATAACCTTCCTTATTTTGACAAGAACTAAAATTCTAGAATCCTACAATATTTTTATCTCTCTTCTTCCAGCACATTTTCTTTTCAGCAAAGAATGAAAGATTTCCCCAAGCACCAGTAGTGCTATACTGATAGTGCTTGCTCATGAAAAGCTGAAAGAACTCTAATATTAGCAAGTAGAGAAGTTTCTGCTTTTTCATGAGCAGATGGTGTCATATGAAATAGACTAGCTAATAAACAATATTAGAGAGGATAAATTAAAGCACAAATAAAACGTTAAACCTATTTGAGAATTGAATATATGTATCCAATAGAATACGGTAAATCTCTAGATCATGTCATCCCTATGCAGATAAATCCCAGTTAGCTGAAAGTCTCAGGGATCATGCAAAATGTTCAGGTACTAATCAGACAGTTGGAGTACCAGAGGTTTCAGATCTTCCTATTGGGACAGAATGTCTTGGTTTTTCCCCAGTGGCCCAAAAAAATACCGCCCCACACTACAGATGAAATAGTTTGTTGAATTAGTTTCAATAGTGTGTTATGTAGGAAACAGATGAGCATAAAGTCTCCTTCTGGTCTTATGAATCTTTGAATTACTATTGATGTTATAATAGCACTTAAAGTCACAACTAGAAGTAATACATTTTTCTGCTTGACTCTGTCAAAGCATATAATGAAAAACAGCCCTAAGTAACCTACAGTAATAACAGACAAGATAAGTGGTAAAAGAAAGTAGACAGGAATAGAAACATGCCCAACTTCACATAGTAGGTTAATGGCAGATCCAGGATATCATCCAGTGTCCTGAATTACAGTTCCAAGCTCTGTTCATTAGACTATACTTCCCCAAGACATTTTTTTAGATGTCTTATTTCCCTAGCCACCTTTTGAGGGTGCTCTCAGGTTAAAGGATGATTGGGACCTATTTCCTTCCCTTAGGCTACCTAAATACTAAAACCTTCCCTCATTTTTGTTTTATTGGATGATGGATAATGATGTTAATTTTAATAACAAAAAGTGTTACCTTTGCTCCTAATGAGCACCTTGATGCATGGGGTGTGCCCAGCATGTGGTTTCAGGTGCCTTACAGGAGTCTCATCATTAGCTTCATTTGATTGCTTTTGCACCTTCTGAGAGTATATTTTGACAACTACCATCTGTCATTCTTCTGTCATCTGACACAACAATTTGATAGGGACCAAAGTGTATACATTTAATGTCTACAAACAACAATCAGATTGCTTGCTGCTTTTTCATTCAGGTCCCTATTTTACATTATCCTCTTCAACCTGATTAGACTGCAAATGCTATACGTTCTTGTGAATGAACAATAGGACAAATCATTTCCTGATTTCCATTCTTGCACTATTTAACAACACAGAATCAGTTACTCTGCACAAGCTAAAAAAACTACTGCAAGCAACCTAAGCCAAATAATTTGATAGCTTCCAAAGAAATAAATGTCCTAAGAAGGCAAATATACTGGATCAAATTGACCCATGGTATAACTGCCTGCTATGTTCTTGGGGTGAATATGTTTTATTGATCTCTATGGAGTATTAAGACACTCAGCTCACATTCACTACCCTTTTTGGGATACACACTGTATTTTTAAATGCACTAAAGGGATTTTGAAGATTGCCCTATGAAATATCATTAATTGAATACTCCTGGCTCCTCTCTTGTCTAAAAGGTGCTGAGTCTGAAATAATAAAATGAAAGAGAGTTGCCATGATAAAACAATAACATGTAAAGCCACTGCAGCAAAAACACTCTTATTTAGCACAGAATGGATTCTCATTTGTGCAGAGACATAACAGTGACAATATTTCTTTTTGAAAATTATATTTTGTTTTCCAAAGCTTATTAAAATGTATAGTGGGTGCAACTACACTTGCTATTAAGGCAACACAAACTCTGGAGCTGTTTGTTTCTGGGTGCAGCATCTACATGTGTACCTGGGAATATGGCAGGGGTGGGCAATTATTTTGGTCAGAGGGCCGCTTACTGAGTTTTGGCAAGCCATCAAGGGCCTCATGACAGGCAGCCATGGGCAGATAAATATTAATTTTCTAATTTTTTTAGGGGCCCCTCGGGCCAGATAGAATGTCCTGGCGAACTGCATCTGGCCCCCAGGCCACATTTTGCCCACCCCTGGACTATGGCAACTGGAAAGCAGCAGACAGGCTCTGGCTGGCAGGGAGAATGGGGGTCAGCCTTGGGATCAAGGCAGCAGCATCAAGTGTTGGAGGAGCTAGCAGGAGTTGGGGGCCTGGTCCATGGCTGGCTGGGTGGACCAGGCACAATCTGTGCCCAGCGGTCACTGTCCATGCAAGTATTTGATTGCAGTTAATTACTCCACTGTAAGATAGTACTGTCCCTGAGTACTATCTTACAACAAAGTTAATTTACTGAACCCTAAGACCAGCATGTGTGGATGGTGGCACTTTACTGCTGAGCTAATTAGTCAACTCTGCACTAAAGCTCATGGGTAGATGCACCCTCTATCTGATAATGGAGTACAAGAAAAAAAAAGCTCAAGTTCCTTAAAAAAAACTGACTGCTTTACATGCTTTGTTAATCTGAAAGAGATTCTTTCATAGACCTTGGCAATTCTAGCAAGTCAGGAACATTTTAAGTATGCACATGCTACTTGTCAACTTATTATGCTATCAGTTTTAGATGACTCCTCACTGCAACCTAAAATTGGATACATAATAATATAAAAAAAGCAGTAAATTATTTAAAAAAAAAAATAGTTGACTGAAACCCCCCCCCCCCCCCCCAGTTTTGTTGCCTGTGCTCAAATCAAATGTCTTTTACAGACAGAGAAAGGATACTATTATTATTAAATCCATCAGGGCAAAATGCAGGAAAGATGAAAAACCTTGGCACAGCAGTGCAGTGTTTTGGCTCAACCAAGCCTTCATTAATGGGCTTCAATGCTTGTGTTTCCTCCTTTGAGAATAAAGTCACTAAGCTGAGTAAGCAAACAGTTTAACTGATTAACAATGAATAATCTATATCATTTATATAATGCCTTTTAACACCAAAGGATCATTAAGCTCTTATACAAACTTAAACTTATATGCAAACTATATAGATCAATCATTTCCATCCACCACTACCACCAGTGTGATAGAAGACAAATGTTTAACAGTGCACAGCAGCAGCAAACAGGAGTTTATGTAACAAAGTGGCAATGCATGATGCCGAGTGGTTTGATAAGACACAATCACACTACTGGTATCAATGGTCAGGATAGGTCAGGGAACTATGCACGTTTCTGATTCTTAGCATATCCCTTACATTTTCTTTTAATGCAGTAGTTTCTAAATAATACTGTGCACAGCACTTCTCAGTGTATTTGTTGATAACATAGTTAAAGCTTCCCAGCTATCATTTCCCTTACACTTTGATTTCTTATCTGTGCATTTCAAATGTATAAATTCCTACTTTTAATCTCTAGTCACTACATGCATGTTTAAAAACATATGAAAAACATATGAAAGAATTTTGATCTCATAGATATCTCTTCAGTATATACCACTTCACCCTTACTTCTGTTGCACATTTAATATCATACCACATAAAATCCTGATCCATCACAAATATAATAAAAGGCATGGCTGGATGACATAGCTTTGTCACATGCTTTGAAAGACACCAGATCCATATCCTTTGGAGGAATGTGATGCTACTTGTCACCAAGCTGTTAGATTCAAAGTACCTTCACTGCTTTGGACAAAAGCCGAGTTGCACATAATCCAAACAGATAGGGCTTCTCTGCCTCAAAAACAATTTAACCATCACCTGTAGGCTATGGCCGCTGACACTTCTGAATGGCTCATGCAGAGAATATACTGTAATCCATACCCAAAGGAAAAGGCAAAAAATTGTAGTGAGTCAATCATTTGAATGAAAGATAAGATGGAAGCCATCTTGTAAAGCATAGATGAAAATAAATAGTTGTTGACCACTATTGCTATCTGGACATCTAAAAAGAGTCAAGGATTTGGTTTGATTTCATTTGTTATATATTATAGAAAAAAGATCAGGAGGTGAAAAAAACTTTGCTGATTTATCCAGTTGCTTCTTCCATCCTATAAACATTACCTGGGTCAAATCTAGACCAAATCTTAGCCAACTAGTGCTCATCTAGATAAAAAAGCTGAATGTCATCCATATAAAAAAGAAAATTCAGCTCAACAGCCTCACCAGTGGTGAGCTTACCTACATACCAAACTGGAGAGGCAATGAGACAGAATTTATAGACCTCCCATGAGATACCCCTTAGGAAATAGCCTTTCATTGCCCTTTGGAAAACCTCAGACAAAGCTGTTGCTTACTGAATACCTAATTTTACATTTACTGGGTGTGTCTTCATGAGACGCTGACTGTGCAGAAGCTTGATACTACTGCGCAGTAGCGTTGTGTGGCAAAAACTGTGATGTGATGCTACTGCAGAGTAAAATTAACTTGAGTTACTGCACATTTATTTAGTACTTGTATAAACAAGTACTATATAAATGCGCAGTAATGACTGCACAGTAGTGTCTTGTGCAGATGTGGCCACTGTCTTCCTATTCTAGACACAGCCTAGCCAGTGGCAGAAAACATGTCTTCCAAGGAAAAAAAAGAAAAATTAAAAATTTTTAATGGCAAAAGTAAAATAACTACCATTTGTCTCTTGCAAACTGCAAAGGTTTAAATTCAGGACATTGTGTGTGATAAAGACCCCCCATTAGGATTTTTTAAAAAACAGTATTCATATAGGATGCCTGAAGTCCATGGAGCACAATAACTGGAATAAATTCAGCGATAAAAGGGAAGGAAACATCAAAATTGTATGGAATGGATATAACTGTGGGACTAAAATAAGCGGTGTCCCTTAAATGATGGACATTTGAACAGTATGACTGGATACTGTAGGCTAATTTCTCCACTGGATGTGAAGTATTCCCTCATCCCTAAGAGATTAAAAATATATGCTTGAGCATAATGATTCTTCCCCGTCTTTTTCATGTTAACAAATGGGAAAAGATACCAGCTAGATTCAGTAGGAGTCAATGAGGCATTCTGCTCTTAAAAATGGAGTATGGATTCTGAAAACCACTGATATAGGGAAACAGAATCATAGACTCATAAGAAAGCAGGGCTGCAAGGGACCTCACAAAGCCATCTAGTTCAGCCCCCTGCTCAAGAAAAGACTGTTCCTGATGAAACCATCCCAACCAACTGTCTATCCAGCCTTCCCTTGAAAATATCCAGGGATGAACAGTCCATGACTTGTCTAGGTAGTCTGTTCCAATGCTTGACCACCCTCATAGTCAGAAAGTTCCCTGTAATCTCCAGTCTAAATTTCATCTGCTGCATGTTAAGAATAGTACTCCAGGTCCTATGGCCACGGAGAATACTCTATCTCCATCTCATTTATAATTGCCCTTCAAGTTTTTAAAGGTGGTTATCAAATCCCCCTCAGTTTTCATAGAATCATAGTAAGTTAGGTTTGGAAGGGATCTCAGGAGGTCATCTAGTCCAACCCCCTGCTCAAAGCAGGACCGTACCCAACTATATCTTCACAGCCGAAGCTTTGTCTAGGTGGGTCTTAAAAACCTCTAAGGATGGAGTCCACAACCTCTCTGGGTAACCTGTTCTAGTGTTTTATTATCCTCCTAATAAGAAAATTATTCCTAGTATCTATCCTAAACTGCCCTTGCTGCAACTTGAGACCATTGCTCCTTGTTCTGTCATTTACCACCACTGAGAACAGTCTAGCTCCATCCTTTTTTGAGCCCCCTTCAGGTAGTAGAAGGCTGCTAATTAAATCCCCTCTCAGTCTCTTCTTATTTAGACTAAATAAGTCCACTTCCCTCAGTCTTTCCTCATAAATCATGCCCTCCAGCCCCCTCACCATTCTTGTTATCCTCTGCTGGACTTTCTGCAATTTGTCCACATCCTTGCTGTAGCGGGGGGCCCAAAACTGAACATAGTACTCCAGATGCGGCCTCACCAGTGATGAATAGAGATGAACAATCACTTCCTTTGACCTACTGGCAACACACTTACCAATGCAGCCCAGATGTCGTTAGCCTTCTTGGCAACAATGGTATGCTGCTGGCTCATATTGAGCTTATTGTCCAGTGTAACACCCAGATACTTTTCTGCAGAGCTGCTGCACAGCTGCTAAGCCATACTGGAGCATGGGATTGTTCTGTCCTAAATGCAGGACTTGGCACTTGTTCTTGTTGAACCTCATGAGATTCCTTTTGGCCCAATTCTCCAATTTGTCTAGGTCACTCTGAATCCTAACCCTACCCTCCAGCGTATCTGCTACCCCCCACCCCAAGCTTCATGTAATCTGCAAACTTTCTGAGGGTTCATTCTATGCCATCTTCCAGGTTGTTGATGAAGACATTGAACAAAACCAGCCCCAGGACCAGCCCCTGGGGCACTCCACTTGATACTGGCTGTTAACTAGACATGATTGTCATTTCTCTCTTTGAGCTCAATGCTCCAGCCAATTTTCTATCCACCTTACAGTCCGTTCATCCAGCCCATACTTCCTTAGCTTTCTATAAGAATGTTATAGGAGGCCATATCAAAAGCCTTGCTAAAATCAAAGTGCACCACATCCACTGGTCTTCCCACATCCACAGAGCCAGTCATTTCATCATAGAAGGCAATCAGATTGGTTAGGCATGAGTTGCCCCTGGTGAATCCATGGTGACTGTTACTAATCACCTTTTTCTCCTCCAAGTGCTTAGAAATGGATTCCTTGAGGATCTGCTCCATGATTTTTCCAGGGGCTGAGGTGAGGCTGACTGATCTGTAATTCCCTGGATCCTCTTTTTCCCTTCCCTAAATATGGGCACTATGTTTGCCCTTTTCCAATCAGCCAGGACCACTCCTGATTACCATGAGTTTCCAGAGATGATGGCCAATGGCTCTGCAATCACATCAGTCAACTCCCTCAGCTGCATCCCATCTGGATCCAAGGACTTATTCATGTCCAGCTTTTCTAAGTAGTCCCTAGGCTTTACTAAGTACTCCCTTTCTCTTCTCCAAATGAAATAATCCTAGCTCTTTCAGCCTTTCTTCTGAAGTCACGCTTTCCAGACATCTAATAATCTTTGTTTTTCACCACTGGGTGCTTTCCTATCTGCCCACAACTTTCTTGATATGTAGGCCCAAAACTAAACACAGTCTTCCAGATGAGCCTCATTAGTACTGAATAGAACAGAAGAAACACTTCCATTGATTTACAAGTGACAATCTTTTTAATATAACCCAGGATGCTATTGGTGGTTGTTGTCCCGGCCCCCCTCCTCTGACCTCAACAAGAGCACACTGTTGGGCTCATATTCAATTTATAGTCTACTCTAACCCCCAGGTTCTTCTCTGTAGTATGACAGCCTCACCAGTCATTTCCTAGTCTGTATTTATGCACGTAATCATTCCATCCCAAGTGTAGGACTTTACACTTCCCTTGCTCGATTTCATCTGATTGATTATGGGTCACTTCTCCTATCTAAGTCATTCTGGCACCTAGTCCTATCCTCCAGTGTCTGCAACACTGTCCCCCTGGGGTACTTCACTTGATACCTCACCCAACCTAGACATAGAGCTGTTGATGGCTGCTCATTAGGCATGCTAATCTAACTAGTTATACATCCACCTTATAGTACTTCCATCTAGTCTATATTTCCTTAGCTTGTTAATGGGAATGTTGCAGGACCCATGTCAAAAGCCTTACTAATGTCAAGGTATGGCCACCTCTGTACATGCAGGTAAAGGTGAAGTAGGATATAATGCATGATTCTCCCAATAATGCCTCCTGTCATGTCACAAATGCATGGCAGGAGGCATGATTGTGGGATCACACATTAGATCTCATCGTGCCTTATTGCCAGTGCAGGGGGAGCCTGATCCCAGGCTTCCTCTGCACTAGCAGGAAGCAGGATCCCATGTCTGGGAGCCCCATGCACCCCAGTTGAGGGACTCCCAGTCATGGGGGTGTCCCACACACTCCCAGCGCTGGAGGATTCCCACTACAGTGATGTCCTGGGGGTGTGGGAAAACCCCAGAGCTTGAGGATCACCACTGCAGAAATCTCCCTGCCCCAGAGGTAGGAAAACTCCTGGGGCTAGAGGATTGCCTCAGGGGAGATACCCATCCCCCTGCATTGATCCCCTCATCCTAGGGCTGCAGAGAAACCCCCTAGGGCCAGAGGTTCCTCTGGCAATCCTCCAGCCCGAGGAGATTCCCAGTCCCAGAGATATGACTTGGGGGTGTGTGAAACCCCTGGGCCCTGGGGATAGCAGCTGCCATGATCCTTAGGGCTCAGAGGGTTTTCACTGAACATGGCACATCCCTGTGGCTGGGAGCTCCATCAGCTTGCTACATGTGCAAAGTAAAGTTCAGTAGCAACCAGCATAAAGTTAGCACATACTTTCAAGGGCTCACTTTATAACTGATTGTAGCTTTTTATTATATGATAGCTACTTTGTACATGTTGGCAGTCTTCAGATAACTGCAATTCACCAGTTAATTGTGCAATACCTGCAACTCATATAGGGGGCTCATATCACATACACTGCTCTCTCTCCAACCACAAAACCTGTCACCTTATCATAAAAAGAAATCAGATTAGTTAGGCATGACTTGCTTTAGGTGAATCCATGCTGGTTGATCCTGATCCTCCACCTTGTTTTCTTCCAGGTGCTTCAAAATAGATTTCTTAAGGACCTATTTGCTGCAGCAAAGAAATAGGCAGTGTAATGTAAATGTAAACACTTGTAAAGAGATACAATACTTCCTTATCCTCAGGCCAGTACAATAGAGAGGACTTAAAAATAAAAAGCAAGCTAATGAAAATATAGCATTTCAAGAGTCATTAACTGATTAAATAAATAGTTTCTGAGATTAGAACAAGTGCCATTTTACTGACTTAAAGAATCTGTGGAAATGCTGCAAGCTACAGATTTGTTCCAGTAACAAATAAAGGGAATGAAATTTTATTAGTTCAATCGCTCATTTATCACAGATTAAAAAAAAAAAATACTGGTTGGATAAAGAATAACATACATACATTTTCATTGTGTAAAAAAAAAAAAAATGTTGTCTGAAAGCAGTGCCCATTTTGTACTTGGAGGACAAATGGAAAACTCAGTCTATTTCTTCAACTGCCTCGTTTATCCACGTATTTCCATTTTTATGGCAGAATACTCACAATTACCCAAGGATTCCTGGTTTTCCTTTCTAATTTTCACTCACATAAATAGCAGTAGGGAGCGGAGAAGAAAACACAGGTGGGAATAGGTGCACGGAATAAACAGGTATTTCTTTTTCTTTTATTTCAAAATTATATTTGTCTGAATTTTATATATTGTTGGCTGAATCCTGCCAGGCACTGAGCATTCTGACCTCACGCTAGCAAAACATTTAAGCATAGGTTCATTGAGTCAATGAGTTTCCTGACCTACTTGAAGATAAACATATGATTACATTCTTTGCCAGATCAGGGTCAGAGCATTCAAGAACCTTGCAAGTATCTCTCTTTTTCCCTGCCATTTCCCACCACTCTCTCCTCCCCTGCTGTACACTGGGTAAAAATTTCTGTGAACTGCTAGCATCCTTGCAAAACAGCCAGTCAAATAGAATGATTGGAGTAGCAAAAAATCCTGACATCTCTGCAGCATTCAACACATGCTCCAAAGTAATTATGTATTGTGTCATCTCCAGAAAGTCATACAGCTGAAAAATAAGGCATTTAAAGTAATGTTGCACAGAAAATCTTACAGATAAAAAGAGGTATAACTCCCAGAAACCAGTTGTGCCATATCTTGTAAGAAAACCAACCAAAGACCCTGCTTACTTCTTTGCTTCAATGGTAAGAAATATTACTGAGCTGTGATAATACTCCATACAAGCCAATTTTAATAGGTTTTTCAATCAAGAGCTCACTACCAGGTACAAAGATGTTCTAAATGAAGACAAAATAGTATTTCACATATTTTTAAGCTTCATAATTTTATGCAAAAGAGCTTAGAAATCAAGGAAGTAAAAGGATTCTGTGAGCAGCCCCTATTCCCCAACAAATTCTCTTTTTTTTCTCCCTAGTACATATTAAATTGGGAATCTTAGTTTCTCACAAGGAGTAGCTAAAATGAAACTCTAAAGGAGAAGTGACATCAGCTATGACTAAAATTTAAAAGCTGCTTTCTGCAGAAAAAGTAAGAGAGAAAGTAGAAACTTAACAAGTAAAGTTGTGCACTTCTGTTAATGTGTTACATTCTCCAAGGCTGACTGATTTCTTTATCATTTGCTTCTTTTGAGTCATAATGTTGAGCTCTGAGTGAGACTCAATATCACTTAAGAGATTGGCAAGTGATAGTGATGGCTCAAACCCAGAACATTTTATCCATAAAATCTCCTTCCCGGAACTGTGATGATTTGGATATAATACAATGTGTTTTTTTAGGGGCTCTCTCAATATATAGAGCAGTTATCTTTTATGGTAACAGTATTTAAAAAGTTCATATCTTTGTTACGTTTAAAGATAGTCTAGCTCTATCTTAAATAAAGTATTTCCATCTGATGGCTTCTTAACTGCTTGTAAGAAGGAATCTAGGGAGATCTTTGTTTAAACTTCCAGTAACACTTTAAAAGAGCCTGGAATTGGCACTAATTAGCACTCTTGTAAAGAGTCATAGCAGAGATATCAAAGAATGACCTATCATCTTCCCTCTATAGGTGGTACCTCATACTTAGCACTCCCACACATCTACCAGGTTATATGGGAAACTGCAACGTAGCTATGTTCTGATTCTTTTGTGGCTAATAAAGAATTTCAATCTCCAAATAGTCTCTGTCACTTTCATAAGCATCAAATTAATTAATAAAATGAAATGTAAATTTGTCAAGCTGATGTTTGGAGATTTGTCAGATTATTTAAACCCCATTCCCCATTTCTGGTTTAAATATGTTTATGTTATAATAATGCCTCAGGTTCCCTGTCTATCTCATACACTGAAGGGCAAAAATTGTGTTTGGAACCAAAGTTGTGTGGATATGAGAACAGAAACAGATGTTGTCTTTGTGTTGTCATTTAAGGGTGGTACAAAGGCCAAGCAAAGACACCCATGCCCCTTGTCATACCACACATTCCCACAAATTTGTGCCATGACAAGGTGGCATTATTTTTTTGCCACTATTTAGTGGCAACGGTCTGTTTGCTTTGTGGGAAAAGAGCCCATGTGGCCAAGAGCTGCCTGCACTCTCCAGTCATCCCAGGCAGGTGCTCCAGGTACTTGTGGGGGGCCAAACCCAGGGAATTCCCACACAAGATTGGGCCCCTTGAGGTCCAGGGAATGTCTATCCCGCTATCCCCTCTTAAAGAGATGCTCCCTGGGCTATCTCAGGGCAAGAGACAGCCCCTGGCAGAAACAGATTGGGCTTCAGGACCCAAGGACTCTGCCTGCTGGATTGTTGCTGACCAGTAACAGGGTTTTTGTTGATTTACAAAGTGCCTGCTTCACTGCATACGACATTGGTTACACCCTATCCCTTTCAAGTGTAAAATTCTTTGCTAGAAGTTAAGCCAAAACATAGCACTCTTCTAGAAGGGCCACCGATAATCGGGGGAATGAGAGGACCAAAGGCCAGGTTTTGAGGGCCAAGAAACAAGTGGCTCTCCCACTCTAGAAGCTACACGTAGGTTCATTTCAGAGAGCACTCCAGGAGACTGTCTAAGGCTGGGGGCTCCAAGCAAGTGCTCCTCGGGAAGATCCATGATGGGAGATATAATGGTAAGAATGAGATCATAACTCTAGGAATGTGGAATAAAAAAAATATAAGCCAGAACTTTCCCCTAACAGTTTGCAGAAGATTCAAAAGCCAGTTTTACATTTTGAAAGCAAATCTTTATTTTTTTTCCTTACCTACCTACATAAGACTTTCAGTAGATTCAGCACCATTTCATTTCCTCTGGCACACAAAATATCATCACACAGAAACTGCCATTCTTCCACCATCTTCTGTGTCTTGCCTCCAGCTATAGTAAAGTTGGATACTTTGCTGGAAGGTAGATAACCCCCATAAAACTTTCTTCTAAAAAGCTAATCCTGTATGATTCTCAACTTCAGTCACAGTTTAGGGCTTTAGTACTTTACAGATAAAGCCTTAATTGTGCAGTCCTCTGTCACACAGTAAATTTCTCCCCAATCAATGATGGTTACCAGTTTAAACAATGAATTGTGCAAACCGGTAGCTTTGCCATTGTTATTCAAGTGGATCTACAGCTGTCAGTGTTATTCATAGATGTCTTTGTGCCTCTTTTGAATCTAGCTAAAAAGTTTTGTTTCCTGTGATTAGTGACACTGAGTTTCACTAACTAATTTTATGTGCAATCATATGTTTTAAACGTTCTACCTTTTAAACTTCATTGGCTACCTTGTTGCTTTTGGAGTGGCCCACTGCCTTTAGCTGTATCTCCTCTATACTTTGCAAACCCCCTTTGTCCATGGGGATCACACACTTTGTTATCCCCAGCATTCTTCACCTCAAAGCACATAGCCAATGCCATCAGCATATAAGTGAATGTTTCCTCATTTATTCCTGCTATGACTCAACCACTCAAAACCAAACAAACCCTGCTGACCAAAACATTTTCTAAAATGTTGAAAAACAGAAGAGAAAAGGTAAAGAGCCACTGGTCTGCCTAACTCTTGGGTGCTAAGAGGTGGGAGGCAGGAAGAGAGAGGGAGTTTCCTGTCTTTTACTATCCTTTGTTCAATATAGAGAAAACTATTTTTTCCATATATGAAGCTTTTGAAATAATTATATAGTCCTGTTCTTTCCTGACCCATATTGCATTGTACTCTTTGCCCTTATGTCATCTAACTTGGGTCCTGATATTGGAAAATCTTAAACCCACAATTAACTGCACTTACTGTGAGCAACATCAATGGTACTATATGCCCCACATGAACTTTAAACGTGTGAATCTGCAGGAATTTGAACTTAAGTAATAACCTCTTCAATTCAGGGAATCTTTCTGTAGGAGTATGTAAAATAACAATGACATTATATAGGTTATTGCAATAACCTGATTTCTGAAAATATTCAAGAAGCTACCTTTGGCACACTAATGTACCAGTGAAGGAAAGCATTGGAGGAAAGTAGGTGGTTCTTTTTAAGACTATCCTTAAAAGATATTTCCTGCACCTAAATTGCATAAAAAATGTGTAATTAAAATAGATTTTTCAAAATCATAGAAAGATAGGAATAGTTCTTGCTTTTAAACATAAAGTTGTTGCATGATAAAAGTTATCATATATATATAATATATGGTGTATCATATCTATCTTCTACTAAATGTTTTATACATAAGCAGATGAGAGAGAATACATGGAAATATTAGCAATGTGTCAAAATATTGCTTGCTTAAAACATTCAGTAATAGACCGTTTGGACATATCCTAAAGAAGCTAAGTAATCAAAGCTTTCACTGTTTTCCCAGTATACACTGTCATTAACACGTTTTCCCCTATGACATTTCAAGAATCATGTGGGTTGCTTAGTACCATAAAGGAGCCTGGAATTCAACTGAGATAGCTGTTTTACTGCACATCTGCTAGTAAGCCTACAGGCAATCTGGGTTGCCTACTGCTAAGTAAAACTAGCCTTGAAATTCAATTCTTATTCTTCATTTACAATTTATACCTTATACAGCTACAAATTACATGAGACATTTTTTGATCACAGGGGATTATGAAGGCATGTGTTTAAGTAGCGTAAAATCCTCAGCTTGATTCATAATCTAAAGCAGGAATATAGGTTGCATAGGTTCTGTAAATGAAATAGTCTTTGTTACAGCTCACAGTGTGAGTTGTGTTGGTGTGTGGGGGAAAGGGGTGCAGTGCTTAAGGGGTGCAGTGCAGAGATTGGATGCACTATGACTCCACTGAGGCAAGAGAATTTGTTGCGCCTATTGCAGGAGTTGTTTCTCATAGTTTCTCTAAGGAGGACTATAGTGCAACCTGCTGCTGTATTTGTAGCCACCCTTTCTAAAAAAAAAAAAAAAAAAGAGAGGCTTCATTTATGCATAGCACTGTGAGAAATGAGTGCCACAAAGAGGTTTTCTTTATCATTCCCAGGAGGTCATTGTAGAGGTACAAGCCACAGTCTTGGCCTAGTGCAGTGGCTTGAAGACATGGGAAGCAAAACCAAAAAGTGGGGCTGTGGCTGTATACTCCTTCTGCAGTGATCAACAGATATGGCTAGTTTCTAGCTGCTCCAGAAAGGAACAGCGCACCTACTCAATAGCAGTTATTGCCATATGCAAGTATTTTGCTCTCTGTGTTGGTTGTCCCTATAATGCTGAGTGAAATTCAGGGCCCCTTTATCTCCTAGGTATACTTCAGCTCACAAATTTGCCAACTAGATGTCCTGGGCCTGGGACATGTACTCAGGACTGTACTGAGCCATCAACTCAGCAAATTTATGAGCTTAGTTATATGTGGAGTGGGCACGTGCTGCTGGGGCTTACGTTTTGGCAGTCTGCCTGATTCACTCAGGAGACCATCTAGACACACTCTATGAGAGCAAATCTGTCAACCTTCTGGGTCTGGTACAAAGCTCAGGAGGAAGATATCTGGCTGACAGAGGCACTTTGCTATGATGCTGGAAGAGAATGGCAAATGATTCTGAAGACAGACGAAGCAGAAATGTTAAAAATAATCTTGTGACAGTAACTAGAAAATGGAGTTTTGGGACATATCCCAATAGTCCTGATTTGTCCCAAGAAGGGAGGATAGTGAGCACTGATAATCAAACACATAACAGGGCAGCTCCACACTTTGAGCACTGCCAGCTGTCATGCTGACGGCAGTGGCAGCATGACAAACTGCTAGCTGTGGCAGCTATTTCTGTGTCCCTCCTCCCTCAAATGCAGTGCCCAGTGCTGCTACCTTGGCTGCCCCCTGCCCTCCCCCCATTATACTACTGCCAATAATCCTTCTAAGGTGCTTGTAGTAATGGACATAAATGCTTGGACAGACTAAGAGTTTGTTCATAAAATACACCATAAATATTGTAGTACATGCCATCATTCTGTGCATTTTCCCATCTATCTCAGAGGCATAGTGGCCTGCTGTACGTATAATGCATCTTTGATTCATTGGTTTTCAAAGCCAGGAAGAACCACTATGTCCAGCTACTCTGGCCTCCTATATGACAAAGGACAGAGCATTTCACCTAGTACCTCTCCCACAGAGAGAATTCACAATTATATAAGTGAAGAAGATTGACCTCAGTAATTTGTGGATGAACTAAAACATCTCTTTCAGAAAGACATCTAATCTTGATTTAAATACTTTGGACATTTTCAGTGCAGAGGGGTCTTAGATATAATATAAACCTAATTTAAACCCCAACTCACACTGCCAAAGTCATGAATTCTCCCAGGCCCTGGGACATTGTGACCTGTAGCAGGAGTAAATGAGAATCAAACTATTCAAGCAATGGTAAATCATTTATCACATTTTGCCACTGCCAGTATTTTGGCTCATGCCTGTGAACAAACCTTCGCAAACTGACCCAACGCTGGCTCTGATCTGCACATCACACCTGCCCATAGGATCCCACCCATGGACTGGCCCTATACCACTCATCTGGCCCACAGGCTAGAAAGTTGAGAACTAGTGATTTACAATGAACCCCAAAATCCCTTGCAGTCAATTACCTACTAGGATCCAGTCACTAATCTTGTAATCATATCCTCCAGTCTTTCTTCATAAATGTACAGTTCTGTACTTAGCTGCATACAAACATGCTGTTGATTTCACTTTTATCAAGTGATCTATATCTCTCCATGTTCTTGAGTTGCTATTAGTGGGCAGCCAGTCCTGACCAATACTGCCTAACGTGGTTGGTGAATTAAAACTCCAACCTAAGGAAATATTTTTAGAATCCCTTTTTAATGCTGTGTATGTGCTTGTCCCATTCCTATGACAAAAAAGCTGAAGCATCTTGAAATGAAATCAAGCACAAAAATATAATGAAATATTGAAAATTAGGACACAAAAAGAACATTCTATATTGACAATAACAATAGCAACAAAAGTAACTATTCAATCTTTCCTTGATAACAAAATAAACTTTATTTCAAAGTAAAATTCAATAAATATTTACCATTATTGACTTTTAGTAAAATTCTGACTTGCACACAATTCTACTGGGTAGATGTATAAAAATATATGCAAACTAGTCCCCTTATATCAATTTAAAGCTTAAATAAGAGGGACGGCTCTCATTAATGACTGTGTAGATTTTAGAGCTTATAGATATTATCATCAAAGATAATTAATAATAAAAAGGATTCTGCTGGTTGAGATTAGAAATACATACTGTGTCTAAATGGGAAAGTCCAGAATCCAGAGTTAGTAACAGAGTATTCAGTATATATAGCTATGTACATAAAGCCCCCTACCAATACCATAGTACCATACACTTGCACAGATCTATTCAAATAAATTCCTGTGAAATAGAAAAGTGCTAAAGTCCTTATTTTTACAGATGGAAACAGGTGTGGAGAGACTGTGGAATTTATGCAGAGTCACTCTGGGAATATCTGATCAAACAACTGAGCATGGTCTTTCCTGTACCAGAATGGCATCATTTAAGATCAAACCATCATTCTATTTTATTCAGTGGCTTATGTGAATAATAATCTATACTTTCTCAGGGAGAGCCAATTATAAGTTCTTTAAACAGACTAAAGAACAGCATTTTAATTCCTCCGATATCTAATGAAGAAACTGCAGACTCTAGAAATCCCACAGTGTTCAAGAGACCACATATACATATCCATGCCTATTTTCTTAACTTATCTAACTTCAAACCAACAGTAGGTACAAACACTGATAAAAATCCTTTCCTTGCAAAAATGATCATTACAGCTGTTTGAAAAATGGCCATATCAATTCTCTGTCAACAGCAAGATGGCTTTGGTTTAAACAAAACCTTTCAAAGAAAGGGTCTGATTTCTGTGACAATCTTTGCTGATGTTTTCATTTTCCAGTCAAAGGCTAAAATCCTAACATTTTAAATTCGGAAATGCCACCATGGTATTTCATGACAATTTTAGGTCAGTTGCGTTATGCTTCCATGCTTGTTATGATCTGTACTTGCTAGTCAGATTTCATCTCCCACAATGCACTGCAACCATAACAATCCATAACACAGCACTGTCATGGATTTCTTGGGGGAACACTTTCTCAGGAACCCCACCTTAGTCTAGTTTGAGTTTCTCTGCCCTCTCCAGGCCTGGCTTCTGAAGTGGGATGAGCCCAACAGTGTCTGACTCTAAGACCTCACCATTCAGATCCAGGACCCTTCTGGTTATCAATGCTCCTCCTTCAGGGAGCTACTTTCTTATTCCAGTCTGGAGGGAAGGGAAAAGAGTTCCCAAGCATCAACGCATCTTCAACAAAAGAACTTTACAGGGCAAAACCAGTAGAGCAAGTAGTTCTCATCCCTTTACCTGGATTAACTAGTCTCTGTTCCAAACTCAACCTCAACCTCCCCGAGCACACTAAAGCTAGTGCAGAAGTTGCTTCTCCAGGCTTTCTAGCCCTCAGGCTGCCAGACAAGACTATTCAGGTAGTTCCATCCATTGGTTCATGCTAATCTTCCTCTGATGACTCTAGGGTAGTGGAGGTTCTTTATTGGCAAGGGATTTTTGCCAACTCGACCTGAGGTGTCAATGAAACTAATCCATTCTTTGTTTTTAGAGGTAGATCTTGTCTTGTCCAACACTTAAGCAGCTCTGGGGCCTCGTAAGGATACCATTAACTTTTCTTTCCCAGGTACAAACTAATCAAGGAAACTGAGTTGTGCAACATTATTTGCAACCTTATTACAACATGAACGCATTTAAATTAGAGCTACTACATTAAAGCCATAGCCTATCACAACCCCCCCCCCCCCAATCAAGAGATGATACTGTGGTATAGGAGGGGGTGTCGTTTGATAATGGAACTCAATCTATCAAGTAAACAAGAGAATGAAAAGAGGAGGCATCTGAACTATGACCCCACAATGTACTGTGATAGTTTTTTCCAAGTTTGGCTTTCAAACAAAATAGTTTTCTTCCCCCCACTCCTCTGGCCACCTTCCAAATGTCTGAACTAACTGAGGGGGTGGGGGGAGGCAGGGGGAAGCACACTTCACTTCCAGATTTAATGCTAGTTATCTTAATATTTTCGATGTATAGCCAACATACTTTTAAAGGTATTAGAGATAGTGACACCGCAATAACATATCATACTGAATTACAGAACTGTAATGTGTTCTGGGATGAATGAATTATGGAAGTCACCATAGGCTAAAATGCAAGGTTCATGCATAGGAAACTCTCCAGTTCCCAGAGGTAGTAGTTACAACACTGGAAAGGCCATGGATGCAAAAACAAAATTACAAAAGTCACAAATAGCTGAACAAAAGTTATTCATTAAACAAGAAAAGGCTAACTGTTCAAGTTCCCCTTGTTACAAATCTATATCTGTCCCATCTCTGCACATTTAATCAACATTTAGAGTGGAAGAAAGCTCTAGAAAGAATATTCTAAACACTCAAGTTAACAGATTTCTTTTCCCAACTGCTTAGTGTTCTACTCAAGTTGCAATGCTCAACAAAATAATCAGCAATATATTTTTAACTGTAAGTCTATGATTGTGTGCTTCAATCCAAATGATTGCATGAAACCACATTGTAAGAGGAAATGTCACTCATTTTAAGATTCACTTGGCTGTAAGTATTTCTGAGATTTAGCATTATAACAAAGCATGAATTTGTGTGATGAAACAGAATCGCTCTCTCCTGAAATTCCAAATCTGCAAAACTGTTTCTTTGTAAAAGAGAGACAAGGTTCTTTGGGTAAATCTAATATCTTTTATTAGACCAATTCAAATAGTTAGAAAAATTCTTCTTAGCAAGCTTTTGGGTATAAATACCCTTCGTCAGGCTGAGGAACCAGCTGCAGTTGGTGTGTGCTCTTGATCTTTTTTTGTAAAAGATGCACAAGGACAAGTTAAATGTCAATGCTGTTTAACACCTATGTTAGAGAAACGTTTCCATGACTTTAAGGAACTGTACTAGTTAAGAATTATTTCCAAATCAATCACTTTTAGATACAAACAGTGTTGATTTGTGACTTTATTGAAAGGTAAATGGCAAAAACCAAAATGGTTGCAATAAAATTTCTCTCTCTAGCAGTGTCGATTTTAGTAGGAAGCCAATAAATCTTGATTTCTTGTAGAGATGAAATGAATATATGAAATAAAGAGCAAGGTTTTGTTTGTCATCAGTAAGGATTCCTTGTGATATTAAAGAATATATTTTGATTCTCCAGTCAACACTAATTTTTAAATTGTGTTATAAATGACATGCAAGCAGTAGATACATATTGTTTCTCCTCATTATTATACCACTGTCCTTCTCTGATGTCAGCGTTGTGCTTTGCTGAGCTAAAGTGTCCAGGGCCTTAAAGCAAAGCTGTGAAAAAAATGGATTATTTGGCTAGATGACTGAATTGGGGAGGCAAAAAGGTTTGGTTCAATCTGTATTTTGTTTCTCTTATGTTATTTAACTTTTCTTGAAAATAAAGAAAAAATGAATGCCCTTGAAATGGAAAAATCAACAATTCATTTGTGAGATACAAGAATTTTTGTGAGCGATGTCTTTTACTGCACCAACTATTTAGGTCGGAGGGATACAGAGAAACTTGATGCACCAAGTAACCTCTCTCAGGACTCAGGTACTTGGTACACCAAAGCTTGTCTATATCCCACCAAACTACACAGTTGGCCCAATACAAGATATCACCCATTAAATCCTTATGTCTTGCATTTTTCCTGGATTACCATTGTTGCAACATCACCCGAACACTACCACAATTTTTCATTGTGGTGGAATGTTCGGTCTTTTTTTTTTTTTAACTTGTATGTGTGAATCTATTTTTCAAATTTTACTTTTATGCACAAAAATCTCTCTCCCTGAAATTGCATTTTTTGGTAATTTTACAAACAAACAAGGGTATCCAACTCTACTTGCAAGACAACTTCTCAGTGAGAGGAAATGATTGACTCAGAACTTAAATATATTCTAAGTGTAGAAGCATAGAATCATAGAGTAGTAGGGCTGGAAAGGACCTCCATAGATCATCCCATTCAAACCCCTCCCCGAGGCAGGATGATTACTACCCAGTTTGCCCCATAAAAATACATAATCTAACCTCTTACTAAAACTACACAATCAGCCCTGACACAACACACGACATAACACTCATGGGTGACTGGTGGAATTTCCAGGGGATGCACAGCCAATTCCCGGGGGTGCACATGCACCCCTTACATGTTGCCAATGATAACATCATAGCCTGCCATAGGTAATAAAGTAGGGGAGACACAGAGGCCAATGTTGTGCTTCTGTAAAAGTTGTTTATATATGCTCAAGAGATCTCAGGAAGAGGGCTACAGCCCCCACTAAAGAGGAGACAACAATCCCCACAGTCCATACCAGTCTGACCATGGAATAGAATTATTTCCTGACCTCAAATGTGATAAACAGTCTGACCTTGAAAGGAGAGACGAGACCCATTCCAGAAACCTCCAGGCTTAAGTCCCAGCAGGAACACTGGCACATCCCAGTCAAAATCCTCAGTCCTAGCTACAGTGAACACCCAAAGTCTCTGATGAAGGCTTAAAAAACTCTTACATGTAGCACCAAGGTACTGGGGGATGGGGAAATTCCCTCCCAGCCCCATGAGGCAACCAACAAAATCCAGAAGTATAAGTACCTACACCTATATCATCCCCAATCAGTGGCTGTCCAATCTTTTCTTGAACACCTCCAGTGATGGAGTCCACAACTTCCCTTAGCATCTATTTCACTGACTCAATGTTGTAAAAGGGAATAAATTTTTCTTTATATCCAATCTAAACCTACTTTGCTGCAAATTCAAATCATTGTTCCATGCACTACTCTCTGCAGCAATAAAGAATAGGTGGTTTCCCTCTTTTTTATGGCAGGTCTTCAAGTATTTGAAGACTGCTATAATGTTCCTTCTTAAATGCCTTTTCTGCAAGCTGAACACACCTAACTTTTTCAGTCTTACCTCATATGATGTGCTTTACAAAGCCCTTTATGCAAGCCACTTATCATTTTTGTTGCCTGCCTTAGGACTGCCTCTAACTACTCCCCATTTTTTAAAACATGGAACCCAAAACTCCACGCAATATTCTAAGAGAGGCCTAACCAGTGCTGAGTAGAGAGGCACTATCACCTCCTGTGTGTTGTATCTAATGCTTTTATTGAAACATCCCAAAACTGCATTTACTTTTTGTGCAGCTACACCACATCATAATAGATCGTATTAAATCTATGATTTACCAGGACTTCCAGTTCCTTGACCGAAGTGCTGCTATTCAGCCTTTTCTAAGCCATTTCATATTTGTATTTTTGGTTATTCTTCCTCAAATGTAGCACCTTTCATTTGTCAGCATTTAACTTCACCCTGTTAGCTTCATCCCAGCTTTCCTATCTGTCAAGATAGTTCTAATTTGCATCGTCATCATCCAATGTTTTCACAATCCTTTACAGTTTTGTGTCAACTTGTTCAAGAAGCCTTCTATGCCAGAACCCAAATCATTAATAAACATATTGAACAACACTGGGCCAAGGATAGACTCCTGTGGGACTCCACACAAAACCGCCTGCCATTCTGACATTTCCATTCCACATTTCTCCAATTTGTTTTTGAAAAGGTCATGTGGAAACTTATCAAAAGCTGAAGTCCAGATACTCTATATTCACAGCATTCCCTTCATCCATTCAAGTAGTTAGTTTGTCAAGGAAGGAGTTCAGGTTTTTTTGACAGAGCTCATTCTCCTCCAGATGCTTACAAATGGACTTCCTTAGGATATGCTTTAACATATTCCCAGGTATTATGGCGAGGCTAACTGGCCTGTAGTTCTCCCAGTCCTCCTTTTTGCCTATTTTGATTTTCTTATGTACATGGCCAATTGTCATTCAAGATGGTCAAGCAGCATGCAAGCAATCATTTTTAGGAATCTTAGTTTTTCACCAGTAATCAGCTCAGAGTATCATGATCTCAAAACAAGAACTTGGAAGGCTTTAGGCAACTGCACTAGCAAATGATATCAGGCATTCCATAAATTGCCTGTCACATGTTTGGCTACCTGTGACTATGACATTTACAGCAACTATTTTCTCTGTACCACATTGCTTCTTCTCCTCCCTTACCCTTGTCATGACAATTAAAAAATAATCATATTATAATATAATATTGCAACATTTATTATAATAGACTGTTAATACATTTAATTCAAAATGATCTCAAAGCTCTTCAGACTGCACAATATGAACCAGATTCTCAGCTGATATAAGTGAACTCAATGTAGTTTCAGTGATTTCTATCAGCTGTTGATTTGCCTCAAGATAGTCTTCCATTACTGAGCTTGAATGCAGTAGCTTGGCAATAAAATACCATGATTTAGGTCAGCAGAAGAAACATAAGCATGCTTAACTGACAGTAGGGGTAGAATTTAGGGAGGGAAAAAATATAATGGCTTTATTGGAATTTAGCCAAGATACAAAGACTAACACCTTTATTCTTGCAAAAAAGAATGCTGTAGAATATTTAATGGACAGGCTGGTCAAGACCTCAGTTTTACATCTCATCCAAATGATGGCTCCTTCAGCAGCAGAGTGCTTCCAAACAGAAGGCTGAGGCACTGATTCAGTACTGAGTCAGAGGATAGATGCACTCTTCCTTGCATTAATGGCTGTGAGAGATGATAATGAACAGTATTTTATTTGTACTTTGGGTGCAACATGCAGTGCTTGGACAATTTTGATTACAACATGTGGTTGCAGTAGGAAGTACAGTGAATAAAACTAGCAGACGCCAAACAGATAGACTGTATCTTCCATGTGCATTATATCAACAAAGAAAAAATAGCTTTTGGCAGTTTAAGAAAAGAAAGCAAACCAAGTCTTTTTCATCTCCTCTACTCACCAGAGCTTGCTCAGCATGGCTACAATTAAAGCAAGAACTAGGCATTGAAGCCCTGGCCATTTCATCTGCAGGAGATGAATTGCAATTCATTGGTAATTCCTTTCCTGGTACAGAGAAGCAGAAAGAAGATAAGGCATAAAAATATATATTTTTTAAGATAGAGAAGTGAAAAATGGCAAATGCTGGGACAGTGTGTTCTTCTGTCTAATTGACCTACTTTCAAGTAGAGGGAAGATAAAAAAGAAAGCAATATGAACAACTAGCTACAATGTCCTTATTACAGCTGCAACCAAATCACCACCTGGTTTTTCCATAATATCTAGGTTTTCCCCTCAATAACACCTTCACCCAACTTTACCTACTAGCTTGTAAAATATAACAAGACTATAATGCAAGGTTCTTCCATGGTAACAGGCAGTGTATGGGAATCTAAAAAGAACAGACAGACAGATAATCCTACTCTTTGAATTAAAAGTTATAAAATGTAGAGTTTTCATATATAGGAGGAAGCTATCTATCTATATGTATGTAGCTGGTGTCTTATGAAGGTGATGAAAACTTAAAATTAAAGGAAAAAGTTTCACTGGTTTTACCTTTTATTTGCCTTTTTTAACTGTAGCATGAATTTGTTTGTTAGGTGTAATTCAATATTTTCACTATTCTTAAATCAAATCGTGAGTTTGAAAAAATAAAAATATATAGTAAAATTAATATCATAAAGATGATTTCCCTTTCTTTATGAGGAAAAGTTGAATAAACCTCTCATGTTTTCCCATGCAACCAGGCTGCATGGTTTAATTATACTTTGATCAGATTTGTGGTTCCCTTCCCAATAATGGAATATCTACAGAAATGATCATAAAACATTTCTTTTACACTGTTTAGTTTTCCACGTTGCATATTTACCATCTATATTTTGGGCTGGATGACTCTAGAAATTATGAGGGTGATTTTTTTTTTTTTTTAAGTACACAAGTAATTTAGACAATATCTAGACTACAAATTTACTGTGCCTTCAAACAGGCCTCATGGCTCTGTACATGCTACAGCCCAAACTAGAAACAATGAAGTGAGTCTGTATAGTGTCAAGGGCAGGCCAATTGGAACTGATTCTTCACAGTACTAACCAACCTTCCCTTTTGATTTATGTACTCAAGTATACTGCTTCCTGTCCAGGTAGTAATGTACTGAGAGTGTTTGGAGGTTAAGTTTATGTTTGTGGTCTAAACAAGGCCTTAAAGAAGCCCAAGTCCTATGCTTAAGTGTGACATGGGCCCATAACAGCAAAGATAACTAGGGGCACTTATACACAAGCAGCAAGGTTGCTTCAATGCACTGTAGTTACACTGTAGAGGTTGGGCTAAGTCACTTAGGCATTTAAAAAAATAAAGCCATACTGCTCGGGGCACTGGTCTTAAATCTCTCACAACTGCAACTGGTATATTTCATAGAAGTTGCAATGACAGCAGAACAATCCTTGGGAGTACCTTCTGTAGGACAAAACTTCAGATTTTGGGCATACTTGCACTGCTTCTGCCAGAGTGACAGCTGTTTCTGAAGATTGAATAAAGGAGTATAATTTCTCTACACTACTTACATGGCATATTCTACAAGCACTAAATTAACTTTTACAGGAGGCAACCATAAAGGAGGTTGGAAAAGAAGAGTAATAGCCATGAGGACTATAAGTGTTTTAAAAGTAAAAAAGTGCCTCCTGACCTCAACTCCTATTGATCAGGAGCCCATAAAAGGCCACTACAGACAAAGTATAAATTTGGCAGGGCAATGCAACCAATTCCCAGTCAGAGTAGCTCTAAGAAGGTAGGAGACCTTTAATGAACTTTATCACATAGGGCATAAAAGTGAGTGATTGTATCTGAAGTAGTCTTTATTCTTCCAGCAAAATAGATATTAAGGAATGTGGCAATTTAGAGTAAAACCAAATGCTGCCCTTATAAGATTGGCCTCAATTTTGAAAAGACTATTGCATTAGTTCTCACTGTTGAAAACCAATCTGTGCAAGGAAACAGAATTGATGAGACACAGCCAGGAAAGAACATTGCCACAGTGAAGGGGATGGATGTAAAAGTGAAGCCTGCCTGGGGTCTGACCTGGCTTTGGACCAATTGTTGCTAAGAGATAGGTGAGGTAAGTGGCATATGTGACTGAAAAAGGCCAGATGGGCAGGAAAATGTATAATGATGTGCGCAGAGTTCTCTCACTAGCAAAGTCACCATTTCTCTCATCCAAGCTTATAATCTGAAAGAGACACTCACTAATTGAAGTAATAGTTTGAACAGCTTTTTAATTACATATGCCAACACACTAGGTTTCTTGAAGTGAACCGTTTTTCCCTCTAGGAATATTCTGCAACCTCTTCAAAACTGCCAGGTCTAAATCTAAATATCCGATGCTTGCAAATTGCAATCTGTGAACATATAAACAGCTCAGAATGTTTGTAGGTGAGAAAGAGTCCCCTAAGTATTGGAGAAAAATACCACACAGATTACACTGCAGATGTATGATTAGTTTCCCTATGACTTGGCTCATAACATCAGTGAGTGTTTATTTTTCCTACCATACCCACATCTCACACTCCATAAATTAAAAATTCATATTTTGACTATTTAAAATCACAGACAGTAACATGCATCTCTCATTAATGATGATATTTTTAAGTTCAGTTTTAGGTTAAGATAATTCCAATTTAAAATATGGCTACCTGTATCCAGGTATTCTGTGTATAGAGATGTCTTTAAAATTGCAGTCTATGGTCTGTTGCTATGTGTTGATACTTTTTGTTTCATTGGTAATTTCTATGAGGCCTGTGTGAAGTGGCTGGTATTTGCTTCAGATTTGGATTTGGCCAATTAGAGGGACAGTGATTCAAATCACTGTCCCGAATCAATTTGCCTGAATCTGATTGGGAGATTCGGCTGCTACCAAATCAGCCAAATCAAACAGGCCTCATCCCCTGTCATAGATTCATAGATGTTAGGGTCGGAAGGGACCTCAATAGATCATCGAGTCCGACCCCCTGCATAAGCAGGAAAGAGTGCTGGGTCTAGATGACCCCAGCTAGATACTCATCTAACCTCCTCTTGAAGACCCCCAGGGTAGGGGAGAGCACCACCTCCCTTGGGAGCCCGTTCCAGACCTTGGCCACTCGAACTGTGAAGAAGTTCTTCCTAATGTCCAATCTAAATCTGCTCTCTGCTAGCTTGTGGCCATTGTTTCTTGTGACCCCCGGGAGCGCCTTGCTGAATAAATACTCACCAATTCCCTTCTGTGCCCCCGTGATGAACTTATAGGCAGCCACAAGGTCGCCTCTCAACCTTCTCTTGCGGAAGCTGAAAAGGTCCAGTTTCTCTAGTCTCTCCTCGTAGGGCTTGGTCTGCAGGCCCTTGACCATACGAGTTGCCCTTCTCTGGACCCTCTCCAGGTTATCCGCATCCTTCTTGAAGTGTGGCACCCAGAATTGCATGCAGCACTCCAACTGCGGTCTGACCAGCGCCCTATAGAGGGGAAGTATCACCTCCCTGGACCTATTCGTCATGCATCTGCTGATGCACGATAAAGTGCCATTGGCTTTTCTGATGGCTTCGTCACACTGCCGGCTCATGTTCATCTTGGAGTCCACTAGGACTCCAAGATCCCTTTCCACCTCTGTGCCACCGAGCAGGGCATTCCCTAGGCTGTAGGTGTGCTGGACATTTTTCCTCCCTAGGTGCAGCACTTTGCATTTCTCCTTGTTGAACTGCATTCTGTTGTTTTCTGCCCACTTGTCCAACCTATCCAGGTCTGCCTGCAGCTGTTCCCTGCCCTCCAGCATGTCCACTTCTCCCCATAGCTTTGTGTCATCTGCAAACTTGGACAGAGTAGATTTGACTCCCTCGTCCAAGTCACTGATGAAGACATTAAAGAGTATCGGTCCAAGGACCGAGCCCTGCTGGACCCCACTGCCCACACCCTTCCAGGTCGAGACTGACCCATCCACCACGACTCTTTGGGTGCGACCCTCTAGCCAATTCGCCACCCACCGGACTGTGTAGTCATCCACATCACAGCCTCTTAACTTGTTCACCAGTATGGGGTGGGATACCCTATCGAAGGCCTTCCTGAAGTCTAAGTATACGACATCCACCCCTCCTCCTGTGTCCAGGCATTTCGTAACCTGGTCATAGAAAGAGACTAGATTGGTCAGGCACGATCTGCCCGCCACAAACCCATGCTGGTTTCCCCTCAGCATAATTGGCCCTGCCAGGCTCTCACAAATGTGAGCCTTGATAATTTTTTCAAAGTCTTTACCAAGGATGGAGGTGAGACTGACTGGCCTATAGTTGCCCGGGTTCTCCTTCCTCCCCTTTTTGAAAATGGGGACCACGTTAGCCCTTTTCCAGTCCTCCGGGACTTGGCCCGTGTGCCACGAGCGTTCGAATATTCCCGCCAACGACTCTGCAATGATGTCGGCCAGTGCCTTCAGCACCCTCGGATGGAGCTCATCCGGGCCTGCCGACTTAAAGGCATCCAGTTCTTCCAAGTGACTCTGCACCACCTCAGGATCTACGTATGGAAGTCTGGCGCCTTGCTGCTGCCTCTCTACAACCCCAGTGAGAGCCTTGTCATGTCCCTCACTTAGGAACACTAAGGCAAAGAACTCGTTGAGGAGTTCAGCCTTGTCCCCCCTGTCTGTCACCAATTGTTTCTGCCCATTTAGCAGGGGTCCTATTCCTCCCTGGGCCTTCCTTTTACTCCCAATATATCTAAAAAACAATTTCTTGTTGTCCTTTACTTGGGTTGCCATCCTCAGCCCCATGGTAGCTTTGGCCCGCCTAACTGCCTCCCTACAAGCACGAGCAGAGGAGGTATATTCATCTTTAGTGATCTCACCCTGTTTCCACTTTTTGTGTGCTCCCCTTTTGGCCCTTAGGCTGCCCTGGATTTCTCTGGTCAGCCATGGAAGCTTCCTGGCCCCTTTCCCTTTTTTCCCTTGCTCGGGATCGTCTTGCTTTGTGCCCAAAGGATCGTTTCCTTTAGGCACAGCCACCCTTCTTGGGCTCCCATCCCTTCAAAACTCCTACTCTGCAGTGCATCCTTGACTAATCGCCTGAGTGCATTGAGATCAGCTTTCCTAAAGTCTAGCACTTTCACCCTACTAGTTACCTTACCCACTCGACGTCTTATGTTGAATTCTATTATTAGGTGATCACTGTCTCCCAAATGGCTACCGATCTGGAGGTCCCCTATCATGTCATCCCCTGTTGCCAATACCAGATCCAGTATGGCATTCCCCCTAGTGGGACCGTGTACCTCCTGTGTCAGGTGGAGGTCCTGTACACAGGTTAGAAACCTGCGTGAGCGATGGGACCTTGCTGTCTGCGTCTCCCAGCAGATGTTCGGGTAGTTTAGGTCCCCCATGACTACCGCCTCTTTAGCTTTTATGGTCTCTGACAGTTGCCTCAGGAGCCCCGCATCTATTTCTTCCCCTTGGTGTGGGGGTCTGTAGCAGACCTCTACCACCAAATCCCTTTCTCCTTGCCCCCCATGTAGCCTAACCCACAAGTGTAGCTGTCCACTCTCCCAGCCCCGTCAATGGTTGCCCTGCTCAGCCCCAGCATCCTGGCTCTTTTTTTTTTTTTTTAAATCCCCATGCTCACTGGCTCCTGCCAGGCAGGGAGGGAGGGGCAATCCCTGCTGTACCCACTGCCCTATGCTGCGTGGGGGGGGGGGCAGGGGAGGCTATGCCACAATCCCCCCAAAGCCCTACCAGCTGCTGCAGCAGCCAGTGAGTGTGGGACTTTTCTTTTTTTTTTTTTTTTTTAAAGAGCCAGGAACTGGGGCTAGGCGGGGAAGCCATTGATGGGGCTAGGAGAGCAGGCGAGGGTTGCGGGGCAGTCAGAGGCCCTGGGGGAGCAGGCAGGGGATGGGGCCTAGCAGGGGTCACCCCATGGTCCCCACCCACCTCCTCCATCCTCCCCCCAGCCCCCTACTCACTGGCATGGTGTCTGGGTCCAGCTCCCTGTGGTGGCAAGTGGGGACTGCCCAAATCTACAAATATCTCCAAATCTTGATTTGGAGAGCTTCAAATTAATTCAGACCTTTTATTGGTCTCCCAATTCAATTCAAATTTGGAGATTTGGCCACTGAATTGGGCTGAATCACCTCCGAATCAAATCAGCACCCAAAGCTTCACACAGCCCTACTTTCTACACACATTCCTGGTTGTTTTACCATTAGACAAGATGCCTGACTTGAAACTGAAAAAAAAAAATGACAAAGAACAGTTAATCCTTTATTTTCCTGTCTACTTGATTTTTTTGGCTAGATAACTTTATTTTTAAATAGCTGAAAGAGTCTGGAGGTAGATCCTTAGCCTGGTATAAAGTGCCATATTGTGTTTGCATTACAGCTTTCCTGAGTTTAACACAATCAACTCCCTTCAATATTTTTTATGAAATGAGCAAAACCTCATAAATCTGGAGCACCCAATTGAGCTCCTGGTGGGTTGGGGGGGAGAAGAAGGCTCAACACATCAGAATCACTACAACTACTTTGATGGTTTTCTGACTCTATCCTTTCAATATTCCTTTACTTTCATAATACATTCCAGAACAAAGGAAATACTTTGCTCAACCCAAGATGATGATTTTAGTCTTTGATGTCAGCAGGAAAAGAAATGAAAAAAAAAAAATAGAGGCAACCTGAACTGATGAAGTTTTGTATTTTATTTTTTGGTTCAGCTGCTGAAAAATCATTCACATAATTCTGGCAAAAGGTCCTTAATGGACTCCTTTCCCTCATGATCATTCCACTTTTTACTTATTTGGAATGCCCCTAGGATAGGCTGGCAGGGAAGGTTCACAGACAGGGAATCCACATACAGAAGCAAGATTTTTCCTCTGCTTTCTTCTGAATTTCCCGTTGGTAGGTAGATTGCAGTCCTTCTATCCATTAAGAAGCACAAAGGAGCTATAACCCAATATAGAATCTTTCTTTCTTCTGGATATAAGCAGTTTGACATATTAAACAGTGTGCTCTTAAAACGAGATATAGCACTTACACTGAACAGAGATAAGGAAGAACTGCATCACCAATTATGATGATGAATATTAATCTGTGTCACATTAGTACATAAGCATGTACATTAGTGCATTGTGTCACATTAGTCATAAACTACATGCTGTTCAAACTAATGGAAAATAAAACAGTCCCTGCCTCAAATAATTTAATTTACTTCTGTGTTATATGAGCTCTGTTAGCAGATACTGTGCAATGTTCTTCCATAAGTAAGTTTTAAACAAAACAGATGTCTAACAATGATATTTTTTATTTAACACCAGAAGCATATATACAGTAGAACATTCTATTTCTGTTCTTTGACCATATCATTGAAATGAATTATGGTATTAGCATTATAACAATGATCTCATTCAGCTCTCTGTCCAAGTTTGTGTGCAACATCTTATCAACTTATGATGATGAAAAACTGAATGTCTTTCTCTCCGTCTCTCTCCATCTAAAAGGTCAAATTATAACAATAAACTAATTTTAAAAGAAGCCTACAGATTTCATAATATTCAAATAATGGTACTATATACATTCTTTACAAAAAGAACTACCAAAAGATACAGATATATAATAATGAAACACATTCTTGAAAAGTAGATTAACCATTATAGGATCATAGGAAAGTAAGCTGGAAGGAAACTGATGAGGTAATTTAGTCCAACCCCTTGTCAAGGCAAAGTTATCTCTGGCAGAACCATTGCTAGCTAAGTGTTTGTCTAACATGATCTTAAAAATTTCCAGGGATGGAGAGTCTACAACTTATCTAGGCAGCCTACTCCAATGCTTGGACACCCTCACTCACTTTTTTTTCTGCTGCATCTTGAGAACATGATACTAAACCTGCTTCCTACAGTCACACAAAATAATATATTTTCATCCTGTTTATAATTGCTCTTCAGGTGTTTGAAGAGTGTTACCAAATCTCTTTCAGTCTTCTCTTTTCCAGACTAAACAGTCCCCGTTCTTTCAGCCTTTCCTCATGCTTCCCAGCCCCTCTCTGCTTGACTTCCTCCAATCTATCCACAATTCTTGAGTGTGTGGGACCCAAAACTGAATAGCACTTCCTTTGATTTGCAAGTAACACTCCTATTAATACAAACCAGTATGCTTTGACATTTTGTTTTGTTTTGGGGGCGGGGGGTTCTTTTTGGTTTTCTGCAGTAAGAGCACATTGTTGGTTCATATTCAGTTGATGGTTCACTCTAACCCCCAGATTTTTCTCTGCAGTACTACAGCTTAGTCAGTTTTTCTCCAGTCTGTATCTGTGCATGTAATTATTGCATTCCAAATACAGAACTTCACACATTTTTATCTGATTGATTGCAGACCAGTTCTCCTGTCTATTAGGGATGTGTGAAGCGGGCCCTATTCAATTTGTTGATTCGGATCATTGTCCCTGATTTGATTTGGCCAAATCTGAAGACTCGATGCTGATTCAGAGAATCAGTGATTTGGACATAGACACAGCTTTAAATGTTGTTTCTACATACCTCAAGGTACCAGTGTGTCTTGTGAATGCTGTGATGCTGGGGCAGATGGAGCATCACACAGGAGTGCAGGGGGGGGCCCTCCATGTGCTCAGCAGGGAACTCAGAAGTGGACCTTCCAGCGAACCCGGAATTACTTCCAGTCCACTTCTGGGTCCACCAGGGAGTGCATGCCCCTCCCCCCATGTCCCTTTGGATCAGCAATTGGCCATGGGGGGGATCCCCCAGACCCAGGAGGCACCAGTCACCGAGCTGGAGGGAAATGGAGGGCCCCCCCTGTGTGCTCCCCGGTGAATCCAGAAGTGGACTGGAAATGCTTCTGGTCCACTTCCAGGTTTGCTGCCAAGCATGCTGGGGAGCCCTCTGTGCTTTTGCGGTATGCTCCATGTGCCCCAGCATCACAGCATTAATGAGCTGCCTGCTAGCTAGAGATATGCAGAAAAAACATTTAAAGCTGTGTCTACGTCCAAATCTCTGAATCTTTCCAAATCTCTCAGAATCAATTCAGAGAGTTCCAATTTGATTCAGAGAGATTAAAGGGTTCTCTGATTTAATTCAGATTCAGAGATTCAGCCACTGAATTGGGCCAAATCCCTGCCGAATTGAATCAGGGGCCGAAGCTTTGCACAGACCTACTGTCTATCTAGGTTATTCTGGATCCTAGCCCTATCCTCCAGAGTGTCTCAATTCCACACAACTTGGTGTCATCCACATATTTGCTAACTGTGCACTCAAGTCCATCATCCAAATCATTAAGGAACATGTTTCTAAGCACTTGGAGAAGAAAGTGATTAGGAACAGTCAGCATGAATTCACTGAGGACAAGTCATGCCTGACCAACTTGATTGCCTTCTATGATGAGATGACTGGTTCTATGGATGCAGGGAGATCAGTGGATGTGATATACCTTTACTTTAGGAGGCTTTTGATATGGTCTCCCACAACATTCTTGCAAGCAAGCTAAGGAAATATGGGTTGGATGAATAGTTTGTAAGGTGGATTAAAAAATGGCTGGATCATCAATCTCAGAGGCTAGTAATCAGTGGCTCAATGACTAGTCGGCAGCTGGTATCAGGTGGTCCTGGGGCCAGTTTTGTTCAATATTTTCCATCAATGACCTGGAAGATGGAACGGAGTGTGCCCTCAGCAGGTCTGCAGATAACACCAAGCTGGGGGGGGGGGGGGTGGAGAGGCATAGCTAGTAGATATGCTGGAGGGTAGGGCTATGATTTAGAGAGACCTCAACATATTGGGGGATTGGACCAAAAGAAATCTCATGAGGTTAAAAAGGAAAAGTTCAAAGTCCTGCATAGAGGATGGAACAATCCCATGCACTAGTACAGGCTGGGGACCAACTAGCTAAGCAAGCAGCAGCTCTGCAGAAAAGAACCTGTGGATAGTAAGCTGAATATGGGCCAACAGTGTACAATTGTTGCAAAGAAGGTTACCAGCATACTGGGCTGCATTAGTAGGAGTGTTGCTAGCAGATCAAGGGAAATGATTATTCCCCTTTATTCAGCACTGGTGAGGCCACATCTGTAGTACTGTGTCCAGTTTTGCCCCCCCAGAAAGAATGTAGGCAAATTGGAGAGAGTCCAACAGAGGGCAATGAAAATGGTTAGGGGCCTAGGGCACATGACTTATGAGGAGAGGCTGAGGGGACTGGGCTTATTTAGACTAGAGAAAACGAAACCGAGGGGGGGTTTAATATCAGCCTTCAACTATCTGAAGGGTAGTTCGAAAGAGGATGGAACTAGGCTGTTCTCAGTGGTAGCAGAAAACAAAACAAGGAGCAATGGTCTCAAGTTGCAGCAAGGGAAGTTTAAGTTAGATATTAGGAAGAACTTTCTCACTAGGAGGGTAGTAAAACACTGGAACAGATTACCCATAGAGCTGTTAGAATCTCCATCCTTGGAGGTTTTTAAGACCCAACTACAGAAAGCCTTGGTTGGAATGACCTAGTTGGGGATGGTCCTACTTTGAGCAGGGGTTTGGACTAGATGACCTCCTGATGTCCCTTCCAACCCTAATTTTCTGTGATTCTGTGTTGAATAGTACGGGACCCAGGACAGACCCCTGGGTACACTTACTTGATAACACTTTCTCTCATCTAGATATTAAGCACAATAATCATATACATATACATATCTACCTTACAGTACTTTAATCTAGTTTGTATTTCCTTGCTTGATAATGTTGTTGTGGGAGACAATGTCAAAAGCCTTGCTAAAGTCAAAGTATATCACAGCCATTGCCTTTCCCTCATTCACAGCACCTGTCATCTTCTCATATAAGGAAATTAGGATGGTCAGGCATTATTGCTCTTGGTGAATCCATACTGGTTGTTCCCAATCACCATCTCCCCTATGCGCTTTAAAATAGATTTCTTGAAAGCAGACTATCCAGATATCAGGGTCAGGCTGCCTCAGACCCTCCTTATTCTTAAAGCTGCTCACTATATTTGCTCCTTTCCAGTCACCCAGAGCCTCGCCTGATCTCCATGAGTTCTAAACAGTAGCCAATGACTCCAAAATTATCCCAGCCAATTCCTTCAGAACATAGGGTGTGTCCCATTTGGCCCTGCCAACTTAAAGCATCTAGAATCTCTATCATCTTGTGTGCCTGAATGGTTGCAATTAAAGAATTTTTTTTGGCAAAAATCTTGTTGGTTTAATAAAAGATATGATCTCTACTATGAGTCCCAAACTGCCTTTTCCTCTAGACCAATATGACTACAACCTGGATACCTAGCATCTCTATATAATCCCTTACCTGTATTTTTGCTACTCTAGGCTGTTTGTCTCCTTTCCTATCTTTGCCACCAACTGTGCTCATCATCTGATAACTGACCTTATTTAAGTAAAGAAGATATTACATACTTCAGATTTCTCTGATTCATCCATAAATAGATTGTGTTCTGTATTTTGTATAAGACCTATGATTTCTTTGATATTCCTTGTAGAATCCCTTTTATTGCCTTTTACATCCTGCAACACAAAACCAGGGGCTCCTGTTACTTTAAAAGGAAAGTGCAGCAGGCAAGAGGAAAGGCAGCTGGGCAAGGGCTAGCTGGCCGAGAATACGTGGCAAGGGAAAGCTGAATATAGAGGCTGCGAGTAACTACTTGGAAGCCAGCTGCATGGCAATAGGCCAACATGGCAAAGCTCTGAGTTGATAAGAGGGGAACAACTGCAGTTCAGCTAGACAATTGGCAAACAATGTGACTATAATACCCACTGAACTAGGGAGACACACTTCTGGTTGTTCAGGGAGGCATCTGACCAGAAAGGGTCAGGGGCTATAAACACTGGTTCCTGAGCCAGAGGAGGTAGTGTGGCCCTTCCAGAGGGAAAGGGAGGAGCTTCTCCAGACTAGGATGCTAGGGGAAGGAAGCTGCAGCCTGGAAAAGGCTGGGAGGAGCCCAGCAGATTGAGACAAGGGTTTTTTACAGTACCACAGGGATCCAGAGTTGGATTTGACTTTTTTAGTTGAAAGCCATTTTCTGGGTTACTGTTTTCTTTCCAGGTGTTTGGGTTGCAACTACAGGGGTGCTTTGGAGCACTGGTTCCTTGGGTGAATTTGATATCTTTTATTAGACCAACCCAAATAGTTAGAGAATAGGGACACTCTATGTCTTTAGCACTGCATGTGTAGGGGCACAAGATAGGCTAAAACTGGGAGGTCTGAAGTCTAGGCAGCGGAGCTGAAGCCTATGAGGACTAGAAGCCAAGATGGGCCAAGGCTGAGAGAGCCGAGGCTAAGGTAGCAGGTTTAGAGCCTGGGAGCAGCTGAAGCCCAGACAGGACAAGGGACCCAGCCCCAGGCTGAGTGGTCTGCAGCCAAGTAAAGTGGACCTGGATCCCAGGAGGGCATGAAGCCCAGACAGGGCCAGGAGTGAGGCAGAACCTTGCCAGGACCAGAGGCCCAGTGGGCTGGGTTGGCAGATAGACAGAGCTAGAGGGTAGGCAAATGAAGCTGGAGAAAGACCCACAAGGCATGGGAGTGGCTATGGGGGAGGCTGGAGGCCATGATTAGTGCCCCTGAGGCACATTTAGGGCCAGTATGGATGTGAGTGGTGCCCACAGGGTAAGAGTGGTTCCAGCAGGGCATGAGCAGTTCCAACAGGCCAGCAGGGAAGAGCCTAGGTTTTGTTAGCAGACTGAGGGTCCAGTAATAGGAGTAAGGTAGATAAAGGGCAGTTTCCCTAAGATCATTCCAGGACTCAGGGGCAGCCTTTCAACCTATATAACACATATCAAGGCATGACATGCAAAATAATGACTGAGGAACTGCAACGGGACAGGATTCCTGTGTCCGCTAGGGACCACCACAGCCCACAACGGCCAGTCTTGCCACATGTCCTTTGCTAGCTGCACCTCATATCATGCCTTGGTCTTCCTGATTTTTCTCCCTGCAAGTTATGTGATACTCTTATACTCTCCCCAAGTAATATGACTAACTCTGTACTTTTTGTAAGATTCCTTCTTGATTTGCAACTGAAAGAGATTGCTGTCTAGCCACTGTATTTCTGTTTGTTTATGCTTTCCACCCCTTCCCCAAAAGAACAGCTAGACACTTTCTAAAATTTTAAGTAAAAATCAATTTTTCTTTGGTATTTAATCCAGTTCTGTTTATAGAAAGGTTTACTATATGGAGGCTCTCTCTCCATGCAAGGAAACTTTTTTGTTCAAAACAAGTTTAGTAAATGTCCAGGTATAGTATAAAAGATGGTATATACAATGTAATCAGATTATTTGCTAAAGATTGTGGATGTATTTCCTAAGTAAGAGGCAGTTGGTAATTGTGCAATCCCATGACAAAGTCAGAGGCAGCCTGAAGCAGCCATGACACACAGGGCACTGCAACCTGTCACAGTGCTGATCATGGCAGCATAGGCAATCACTGATGCAGTGACAGCTATTTTTGTGTTTCCACACCACTTTGTCCACAGGCAGGCCCCAAGGCTGCTGCCTCAGTTGTCCCCACTTCAGTTATTGTACAAGACAAACTGAAGACCAGAATTTCACTTAGTACACTCCCTTCTTGTTCCAGGATCCCATTTTGTTAAAGGAATTACTTAAATCTGTGCCAGCTTTTACCCTGATTACATCCTGTTCCTATTCTAAGAGATACCATCTGAAAACTCTTGAAAACACACACGAGACAATTTGTGGTTCTATTCAATGAAGTATTTTCTGTTGTGGAAATAAGAATGGTACCCACACATTTCTACAATGAGATTTACTTGCAGTGCTAAATTATTTTGTCTGGATAAATTACTACAGCTCATAGCACTCTTGCCACTTTGATCCTATATTGTTTACCAGTGGCTATAACATCCATAAGAAATTTAAAAGGAGCAGGATAGAGCTTATTGAAAAGGAGGTCTATAAAATGTCAGCCAAAATGCTTCTGAAATTATATTTTACTCAAAATACTTAGACAAATGGCCCTACTTCCCAAAAGAAAGCAAACAAGCACCAAAGAAAGAAAAAAAAAAAAAAAAAAAGGTAAAAAATCCTGCTATTGGTTTCCCACTAAACAGCTTGTAAAGCATATTTTTTTTGTTTTGGAAAGTGAAGACCAACTGTAATAATCAAAGTAGCCAAGCTGACTGAACTGTTAGCAGCAAGTAGGTAGTTTTTCTTTTTGCTGAATGAATCTTTTCAAACAGACTCTATTGACAAAGAGCTTGCTCAGTACCACCTGAAGCCCAGCAAAGGGCATGAACTTCTTCCCAAGAGGCCAACAGCAATAAACATGAAATGTACATAGGAACATGCACAGCCACGCAACAATGGCTTGGTTAATGCAAAAGCATCAGCTACTACAGTGTCAATACTGATGCTCGACAGCACAGAGCCCACGTTATTTTTTTCCCCAAGGTACATAATCCTGGCATGATTTGTAGGTTTTCAAAGGCCATCACAAAGCATGTGCTTGCATCATAATTTTTTGGAAGAAGGCTTGATTTGTAATTCTTCCCTTTGCCAATCACTATAGAATAGATTCTGGCTGCTTATGGGTGGGTTAGGCTGTTGGGAGGTCAGTAAATAGAAAACCTATTGATTTGTTTGTACAGGAAACAGATAAAAAAAAGATAGTGTCTCCTCTTATAAATTCACCATCCAGGTCAGTGTTAGCACCAGTAGTGAATGCATGCTATTTGTAAAATGATGCATATAAAAATTAACGGTATCAGAAGGGTAAATTTGTAAGGCAATGCCTATTTACCTAACTCATTATGTGATAATGAAGAGTCACATATGGGAAACTGTAAGAAATAAAGGAATTATTTTGATTATGTAATGCATAATTAGACAGTGGAGCTCACTGCCACAAGAGATAGCAAAGATCTAAGAATGATTCCAAATAGGAATATTCAACTATTGAACAACTGAGTAAGAGGCTAAAAACAGGCTGTGTGCAATAGTGTAACTTGGATTGTGGGGGGGACGGTGGGGGTGAAGAGGATCTGGGCAGCAGCCTCAGTCACCACCTTTGTTGGGGGCTCGCAAGCAGATGTTGCCACATGGGCAGCAGACTGTGCCACTGCAGTTGGCACATCAGAATCTGGCACAGCCCTGGGCACTGTCTAGCTGCCCCCAGTGTGGAGCTGCACTGCAATGCCTCTGACTTTGTGCAATCATATTAGGCAGGATTTTAAAAAGATAGAACTCTTCACCTTCTTCTCTGATATAGTAACTTATTATTGTCTTTCCCACCTCCACCAGTACCTGAAAACACTTCATGCTCCCACTTCCATACTCACAATTCCAGCTTGCCAAGCCATAACTTGCTCCCTCATTCAAATCCCTAGAAGCTGGGTCATTTACAGAAGTAAATACGCACCCACCTACAAAATTGTGTTTTAAATGTTAAAACCTGTAAATTCTTTGCATGTTGAATAACTAACCATTTGTTTTTAATATAGCAATACTTTGCCATTGTTTACCCCATTTCTCCACTGCCCTCTGTTACTTTCACTTTTTGTCTATAATTGGGACCCAATACCATAACTTCTTAGGTGATACCACCACTTCTAAATAATTGGCAGATTATTTAACATATATAAATTGAAAGATCCAACTGACAGATTAAACATGTGGCTAAATTAATCCCTGATCCGTATATCAATAAAGCTTTCCTAAAGACACCATTTACATATTGAGAAAGATTTTTCAAAGCAGCTCCACTCTCATGTAGTCACTTAAAAAAGGGACAGATTTTCAGAAAGATTCAGTCCCCAAGAAGATAAACTCTTTAAAAAGGCCCATCCTAATTACAGGTGCTAAATTGTATTTTAAATTTCAACAAAGTTTAACTAAAAGGAGAAACCCCCTAGACATCTGATAGAAATGATATTGTACTAGTTGCAGTGATATTTAAAGAATGCCTAAGGTAGTCCATATCCATATACATGAAGAATGAATGAATGTGCCTTTCTTCAGAAAATGAAAAACTGGAACTTCAGCAGAATGCCCAAGTTTAATTTAACGAGCAACAATGGTTAGAATAGCCTAATACTCTATGCAGTAAGTTTACTCATCTTCTTAGCTTTATTTGTATAGCCTGAAATTGGATTCCATCGAAATGCAAAGTTTTTCAGATTGTTGAGATTCGAGCTCTTATCTTGCTCTGCAGGCTGTTTGTACTAATCTACTTTATTTCAAGCACTATGCTATTAAACTGTTTAAAGTTCATATAAAATGTGTTATACTTCTATCAAGAAGTATGTGAACAGACAGATGAATTATAAATGTTAATTGCACTTTTTACACATTAGAGATGCTTACCTAGAAATGTGTGTAAAGAAGTATATAATTAAAGGGCCTTTGCTGCTGCTGATCTGTGAATTGTGTGTATATCAACAGCAGGAACTAGCTTATTATTGCATAAACTTTAGATAGGCCAGAACTTACTAGTGGGTAATACAGGAGTCAGATTCAACTTTTCTTCCCTATTTTATTATTTTCTAATGTTAGAAAAAAAAGAGAGGTAGAAAGTACATAAAAATATGTGATCCAAATGTTGCCAGTTATAAGATCAGGAATATTTTATTGTTTTTTTTTTTTTTTTCAGTAGATGTCTTATAAAAATGTCTAAATACAGTATTGGAAAGCTAAACCACATGCTCATAAATTAATTAAACTTTTCATACACAGTACTTATTCTAGAAAGTAAAGACAGTTCAGTCAGTATATTTGTCTCGCACAATCTCTACATAAGTCGCCTGGAAACAAAATGAAAGGTTATCTCAAAATGGAAAAAGTTAGTTATGCACTGTGCTTCCTCTCCCTGTACCAGCTGCTTGGTAAGAACTTTGTACAGCAACACTAGCACTCAGAAAATAGGGAATGAGGAAGAAGCTAAGGAAGTAACATTTATTCACCTACAAAGAGCTAACAGTTACATTTCACTTAGAATTACCCATGTTTTCACTTAAGGGAATACCAAAACTAATAAGAATTAAAGAAAGGCAAGGAGTTCTGGTAACAGAATTTGAAGTGTTGAACTTGTTCAGGTTATAGCCTACTTCATGAGATGCTATGAATAGTCTTCAAAAGTCTTGATCAGTTCATTCCACCTGTGTAATTTTATGTTGGAAGGGTATATAAGACTGAATTACCCAGAGATACGAACTGATTGTTTTTCTCAGGAAAAAAAATGCAGTGAACATAAATGCTGGCTTCCTTTTCTTGTCAATATTTTGCCTCAAACAATGCAAGCATTTGTCACAACCAAATTAAGTAGTGCCCATGTCACAAACAAGTAATAACCATTTAAAACAGTTTTTTCTGCACTAGGTTAACTAAGGGTTAACAATAATGATAGTAACTGCTTTTTTCTGCGCATGTCAAAAAGAAATTTATTGCTGCGCCACTAACAGAGATAAAAACTTTTGCCTTCTTTGCTTTATATAAATCATTATAATTGGTCAAAGAAAACAAGGAGTAACCCTGTGAAAATAACACCCTAGCAAAGATCGCTAGATAATTGGTGATTCTAATTAGATTTATGACGTGGCGAAAAACAATTGGCTATCATACAAACAAAACCCGCTTACATTTTTCGCAAAGTCGAAGACAACTCTGCCCACACCTTGGAGTAAATCTGACAATTTGATCAGTTGTCAGCGTCTTCCCGCCGCGACCTCCCTGGCGTACCCTTGCCCCGCATGCCCGATAAGCCAACCGCCGGCCCGTATATATATCTGCAGAATGACTGAACGACAATCTCTAAGCTGTAACTAACTAAGTATCTCTGACCTCCGTCTTACACCACCTTGACGTGAGTAAACAATCTTGCTTTGCAACCGATAAGCACCCGCCTAATTAATTCCACTCCAAGCATCACAAGTACCCGCCTGACAGCCTTCTAAGGCCCTGGACCCTTATCTGCCCGGGTGGGAGTCAGGGAGAGCTGCTGGCTGGCTGCCCTGGGTCCTGACATGGCGTCACGAACAGGATCAAGGGGAAATGTGATGAAGGTGGAATTAATTAAGAACTGCCCCTGGTGTAGTGGGGGGCGCCGTGTAAATAACGCCGATGAATTATGGGTCCACATCACTTATCACCAAGTGAGCGGAGCGGAGAAAGGGTGCGTCAGCGGCTACTTCTCACTGAGAGGAGAGGAGGGAGTTGGAAAGGAGTGGGCAAGCTCCGAGTGGGACAAAAGAAAGATGATTAACGTAGTGTCACTCCTACTGCGTGAAAATGCAAACTTAAAAACCCAGGTAGCTACAGTCAGCAAAGCTGCTGCGGAGAAGGCAGCGTGCCAAAACCCTCCGTTGCCACCAAAAAATGGCACCGAGAAAAATATGAGCTGCCCGGAGAACCTGGAAAAGAAGGGCAGTGCCACAGAAGAACAGGCGGAACTCCACCCAGCTACCCCGCCCCAGGAAATGACGTTGCTCCCAACGGCCCCACCTCCGTCCCACAGGGAGGAGGCAACGAGCGAGAATCCGATCCTCCCATCAAACACAGTAACAACTACAGCTGCCGTTCATCCTGTAACAATAACCAAGCAAATAACCAACCCAGAGGGTGCAACCACCACCACCACCCTTAATGTCATCGAAACATGCATGGAGATTTATGGAGAAGAGGATACCATCACCCTTCGCCTTCTCCTCAACCTGCTTGTTACTCAGCCAGCAGAAAATCTTTTAAGTCAACTTCCACGATTGCAAGCCCTTGTAAAGTCAGCAACTGTAAACTCAGCCATGGCCGTAAGCTATCTTACTGCATATCCAGTCAAATACCAAGGGCCAAAACATTCCCAATGCAACTTACGAAAGGAATCAAGACTGCCACCCCAGAGGACACCAGAGGAAAGAGCCATGTTTGGGTTCCTCCTAAACCACTTCACGCTTACCAAACAATGGCTACACGTCCTAGGAGATGCGGAACAAAGACAACTGGCACATATACTAGGCTACCAATCTCGACCGATCCCGCCAACCGGTCCGGGCCCCGGAGGCATCCATGCCTAACAGCGCACTCCGGATAACACCGCAGCCTGCCCCAACAAACAACTACTTGAAGGGGGCATCTATGAACTAGTGCTTCAAAAGCCCCAACCATGAAAGCCGAAGCTCACCCATAGACACCACACCATCGTCAACCACATCCGCGAGTGCACAAGGAAGTCATCTGCGAACCCGAGCAGTATCCTGGCTCCTACTCTGTGCTCCTAGAAGGCGATCAAAACTGGTCGCTCATCATAGCTCATCACAACTGGCTAACTCACCGCCATGCTGTTCACCGAGTATGGCCACCCTTTTCTTTGTTTGTTTGTCTGTTAGTCTGTTTTATCCCCTTACAGGCCCAGCGAAGACAAAGAAGCAATCTGTGACTGCCTGATCACGAGAATCACCAAGCACCAACCTGCAACACACCCGGGTCGACGCCACAATGGCTGCCTGCTCATATGTCGCAAGCAGGGTCGTCGCTCTATTCCTGCAGTTACCAACAGGTTTCTCGGCGAACAGAGCTGACTTCGAAACCTCCAACTCGGTCCTAAACCTTCTGTCATTGTAGGCCAAAAACACAACTAACGATTCATTTTATGGTTTTCTTTTCCTGTTAATGATCTTGTACATATTTGTTTTCTTTTGTTTTAAAGCCTGTTCGAGACTTTACGCAGTGAAGCCAAGTCATAATGTTTTGAGTGGAAAGCTCTGAATTATTAAAAGAGAACAGCATTGATAATCTGAAGGTTTGGGGGGATGTCGCAGAAAGGTCGAGTGTAGACAAAAGCATTGAATGAGAGAGAGAGAAAATTTTGCCTTTTTAGTTTGGTTTCTTAACTGGAACACGAGAGAGCACAAGAGACAAATGTGAAGGCTTATTGTATGTCGTAGGTGGATGGAGGACAGAAAGTGTCAAATCGCTGAGAGAAAAAGCAAGTAGCGATGCATGACAAGGTTGATGCGTTTCGACAGTCTTAAACAAAGAAATAAAGAAAATTGCGAAAAACGCCAAACCGACTCTCGGGTATAGGCCAAGGTTGGCTATCAGACCTCTTCCGTTGGTTTGGATGGGACACGTGATCATGGTTCCTCAACTTATTAATACCCTTCATTATGTTTTTGTTATCAATTGCTATATTTGCGTGTTTTAGCTGTTGGATTTTACGGTATCTCAAAACAAAGTTAACCATGCTTTTTGCTTTTGTATATACCCGCTTGCCAAACACTAACAATGATGAACAAAATGATCTGTACGTAAACATGATGTGACTTGCTGTGCCATGGGCAAGGGGGCATGTCACAACCAAATTAAGTAGTGCCCATGTCACAAACAAGTAATAACCATTTTAAACAGTTTTTTCTGCACTAGGTTAACTAAGGGTTAACAATAATGATAGTAACCGCTTTTTTCTGCGCATGTCAAAAAGAAATTTATTGCTGCGCCACTAACAGAGATAAAAACTTTTGCCTTCTTTGCTTTATATAAATCATTATAATTGGTCAAAGAAAACAAGGAGTAACCCTGTGAAAATAACACCCTAGGAAAGACCGCTAGATAACTGGTGATTCTAATTAGATTTATGACGTGGCGAAAAACAATTGGCTATCATACAAACAAAACCCGCTTACATTTTTTGCAAAGTCGAAGACAACTCTGCCCACACCTTGGAGTAAATCTGACAATTTGATCAGTTGTCAGCGTCTTCCCGCCGCGACCTCCCTGGCGTACCCTTGCCCCGTATGCCCGATAAGCCGACCGCCGGCCCGTATATATATATCTGCAGAATGACTGAACGACAATCTCTAAGCTGTAACTAACTAAGTATCTCTGACCTCCGTCTTACACCACCTTGACGTGAGTAAACAATCTTGCTTTGCAACCGATAAGCGCCCGCCTAATTAATTCCACTCCAAGGGTCACAAGTACCTGCCTGACGGCCTTCTAAGGCCCCAGACCCTTATCTGCCCAGGTGGGAGTCAGGGAGAGCTGCTGGCCGGCTGCCCTGGGTCCCGACAGCATTGTTTGGTAATTTAAAGCACAACTATTTTTCAAAAGGCAAAAAAATATCTGGACTTAAAAGAAACCATTTTTTTTAAATGAAAGTATGATATTTTCACAATTTTTATTTTCTGAAAAAGGGTGCGTCTTGGGGGGGGGAGGAGGTTAATCAATAAATACACTGATGAAAATTTTCTGATCAATTTTATTCTTTAACCAGTGAGGTTGCTAAGAGTGTGAAGTGCATATGTACTGCATCCATGCTAGGAAATGAAGTTTTCTTAAAAATAATGTATGACCTTTGAGCATATTAGTTTAAAGACAGCATTTTTCTTCTGCCTAAAATGAATGTGACCATTTGCAAGTTCACAGCATAAGGAATAAATCTTCATGCTACTGTTCCAAATTCTGGTACTTTTTATCAGTAATAAAACTACCTTTTTCACCGTGTGAGAAGGATTCAAATAAATACAAAAATCCTAATCCTATCACTAGATTAGTTTCAGCAACAAGTCCAGAATCAACATGCTGATGCTTTTACATACATACTTCTGTATTTGGTAGTCTATTTACTATGAAGATCAATACTGTATCTTATTACAGTCAAGTAACCAAAATTTCTCTAGTTAAAGTTGGTTCAAATCCTCTTCTTAACTAAAAATGGATTACCTCACCTGAGTTGTGGGTTTCTTTCCTAGGGAAGTTGATTTACTGTTGATTCTTTGCCATTGAAAGATTTAAAATGTTTTTATAAGGTAATTTGGTTCATGGTTTTCAGGATGCAGTTATAGCCAGCGGGCAAAGCAAGTACTATACTGCTGAGGCTCAGCTAGAGCCATCTGTAATATGACTCCTTCATACTGCTCCATTATTGCATCTCAGATTTGATTAAAGAGGTATTATTTGTTTGGATGACAGCATAGTTCAGTGACTTGTTCAACAAAGCAGAAAAGATTGGCAACTGTATATGATTGTGGGTTTTATTCTGTGAACCACTGTTCCAGTGAACCTTTGCTAAGATCAAAATATTATTTGAGACATTTAAAATAGATCTAATGAAATTAAGAAATCAAGAGTTTGCTTTATACTGAGAATTCATAGATTTAAGACTGGAAGGGAAAATTAGTTCAACTAGTCTGCACCTCCTGTCCCGCCTGCCTATGGCCAGACGGGACTGATTGCATGCGATCTTAAAATTTCAGCCATTCACTTTTGTACTAAGCCTAGACATGTGTAGTCTTTAATAATAAATAATGTAATGCATATCTCCTCCTCTTCAGGCAATGTAACATTCATGCAGTTATATAAATGCTGCACTCTTACTTATAAAACACTAACAAAAATATGTTTTCCAAGTTCAGAAATCACTCAACATTTTAAGACAGTCTAAATTGCTTTCACAGTCCTGCCTTGATCATGTTCCCCATCATGTATATTTTGCAGTGTATACTTATAATAGTCTGTGACCATGTCTGCATGAGATGTTTACTGTGGAGTAAACTAACTAGCTCCACAGTGTCTTGTGTTTACATGGGCAGCCCCACTAGGCAGCACAAAACTAATTAACTCCACAATTATTAAATACAAGTACTATCCTGCTGTGGAGTTTTTCATGTGCAGCACCACTCATGTAGACACTGATGCAGTTAGCTGGTGCACAAGGGTGCTGCAGTATGGGGGCTGCCAGCTGGCAAGCTCCACACTGGAGCACCCTCGTTTCCCAGCCAGCCCCTTTCTAGCATGTTGAGCCAGGTCAGAGCAGCCCCGGGCTAGTAGGCTGAACCCCAGGCTCCCCTGACAACTGAAGCTGCTCTGATCTAGCTCAATGTGCTGTGGTCCCAGGCACAGGTACAACACAGAGCCCAGGAGCAATAAACGCTGGCATGATATGCACTGTAATTTATTGCTGGGCACTAATAGCATGTGTAGATGCACCCTGTAACACTATATTTAAGCCTCTTACTCCCCAGGTCTTTATGCTATCTATAGGTTTTTTCTAAACAGACAGTATTCTCAGTAGTGTTTTTCTTCACCTCAGTTACCTAGACCTGCCCTAGTGCTTAGCCCATTACTTTTCCCCCTTCCTCCCTCACCTTCCACTTCTTCAGTCTAAAATTATTGAATCTTCAGAATCTCATGGTATCTCCTATATATCCCATGCCCAAGAGGGACAATCTTGTGTTTCAGTCACATTCAGGGGATTTAAGCTCAATTCCCAGCTCTGCCATCAGCTTTCTTTATGACTTGGTCAATCATTTTATTGCTCAGTGCTTCAGTTTCCCCTTGTATAAAATAGGAACAATAATCCAACCACTACAATTTGTCTCTTTATTTGTAGGTGCCTTGGTGCAGGGACTTCCTCTTCTCACTTGTATGTATTACCTGTATGTATCTAGGACAATGTTTCAAACCACAAGACAGTAACATAATGAAGTGTAAGAATCAGATTTAGTTCTTATTTTCTTAATTAAAACACTCATTAAAGAAAGGAGGGTGATTCATGCAATGAAATGTATCAGAGCCTCAGGTTAAGATGCTAAAACCTTGCTTAGTGCTTGGAAATACCTCCAACTAAAAAAATGTAGATAATTCAATGTTTGTCTTCACTTGTTTCTACAAAGGGTCTACCTCAAAACAGCACTATTTCACTTTCTTGTAGTTATCATTTCATCTGAGCCTCTATATACCCGGCAATTATTTCAGCCGTGTAAACTAGAATACCATCAACGAACCTGAGAAGACCACCACCATTAGTCCTGAGTATATTACTACTGAATATCAACCAAAGAGATGGCCTTTTGAGAGGAGCAGGGAAGGCAATAGCTACTATAGGCAGAAAGCAGGGCAGGGTGGCACTTTATGGAGTAATGCAAGAGTGCTCAATCTCTAGTTTGTTGGCTAGAACTGGCCCCTAGAGCCATGCCATGAAGCTCACAGGGCTCCCCAGGGGTCCAAAAATGTGGTGGCAGAGGACAAATGTCCAGACCTGTGGGGAGCCCCATGGGCTGGGTATCACGCTGGGCCCAATCCAGTCCATGGACCACCCCTGATCAGCTCAACCAGCCCACACAAACAAAAGATTGAACACCACTGGATTGAGTTTTATGTTGCATGTTAATTTGGGTCAGCTTAGGGAGCTCTTAACCCTGGAACTGTCCATACATTAAAACATGAAACTAGTTTTAAGCACCCCTTAGGAATCTTAAAGTTACCGCACCCCAGGCTAGGTTTATCTGTAATCAGTGTTACCCAGCTTGTGTTATATGTGGCCACTCTAGACTACATGTTAGTGTAACGCCTGGCCCAACTGCCCCCCACTAGCCCAGATCAGGCCTCAACTCATGCCCCCCACTACATCAGGCAGCTATCCCCCCACCCCCAGCACCCCATATCCCCAGTCACCCACCCGCCACAGCTCCCTGCTCACCTATGGCTTCCAGCACTGTCCAAGGGAAGCAGGAAGACAAGAGGAACTTGCCTGCCTGGCTACAGCCACTGTCACTGCTCTCTTGGCTGGGCTCAGTCCTAAAAGCAGCTGCAGCTTAGCAGTGATGGTGGCCAGGCAGACAGGTTCCCCTTCAGTGCCTGTTTGTCTAGGACAACACAGGCAGTCTTGAGTAACCCAGGGGACACTCAGGGTGTAGGAAGCTATGAGGGCTGGGGGTAGGGTAGGATTCCTAGAGGTTGAGGGCAGTAGGGAGGGAGTTCCAAGAGGCACAGGGGCAGCCCCAGAGGTAAAGAGGAGCCTCACATGCAGCGTGAAACTCTAAGGGATGGGGGAGCCCTGGGAGGGGTCAGACAACCCCAAGAGATAGGGGGTGGAGGGTGGGGGAAGCCTGGAACAGGAAAGCAGGAGAGGGGAGGGAGAGGATTCTTACTTTTTAGTCCTCAAGGTCCCTGCTCAGCTGAATGTGTGACTGCTCTAAAGTTAAGCTAACACTAACGCTAATAACTACTTTGACTAGCCTAAACGTAATGTGTCAAAAGTTCCTAACTCTTTCAGAAGTGCATAAACTTTCATAGGCAACAGCCTACTTCATCACAGTCAGTTACCCATAAAAGCTTAATCATTTCTAAATAAACTTGTCTTCTGTGTCACACTGCATATCAGGCCCTGCCTTCTGCTCACCTTCAGATTAACGCAGGTAACTACCTCTCTCTACAAGCTAATATAGCCATTCTCTCTAATGTAAGTCTTAAGCTTGACATTTCTTTTTCTAATTATCCTTTGGGTATTAAGATATTTTCTCAAAGCAAATTTCCCTCCATTTTGTGCAGCCCCAACAGATACAGCTAGTAGCTCATCTCTTGTTTGCCCTTTCAAACCTGGAATTGTTGCTAACATTTTTTCTTCATTATCTGGCTTTAAGGGATATTACTTGCTAGACTAAAATCCCTTTAAATTGACTTTTTGGTAGTTTTTTTTTTTGCATGTAGCAAAGCAGACAAAAACAGTACTGGCACACAACAATCACATGGAGTTTAAAATAAAACCATCTTGAATGTCTGGTGCACATATTTTCCAGGACAGCTATCAATCACAAATACATTAAAGTGAGGTTATAATCTGAAGAGTGACTATATATAAATGGCATCTCTTACTCAAGAGATCTCTCCCCAGGATGAATTCTGAAGTCTAGCTGGTTGCTTTACTGAAATAAAGTATGTCAGTTTCCTACTTTGTATTCCAATTAATGTTTCAGACTTAAAAAATCTTACAGAGAAAAGTATTTGATACTGGCTCATATATTATCAACAGCGAATGGAAATTTCAAAAGTGTCAAAGTGAATTAGCAACCTAAATCCTGGGACATCTGTTTCAAACTCAACTACAGACTTCTAAAATTTCATTCGGTATTAACTCCATCCCAAATACAAGGTCTGCATAAAGTTACAAAGACCCAAGTTGGACTTTGGAAACTTCAATTAAAAAAAAAACCAAACTCTGTAAACTCTAAAAATTAAGTATGATAATTGTAAATATAATTTTTATAGTAAATCCATTTTTGCCATTTTCATAAAAACACTTTTCAGAATAGAACCATACATCAAGGTTTCTTTTAAGCAAAAAAAAATAGGAATATAAGCTATTAGTTTTGTATACTTTAAAATGTACTATTTGTCATTAACTTAATTTCTATTAATTTTTTTGAGATGCTTTAATTTATAGAATGAATGTTCTATCCCTTTCTTTATTTTCACATTTATTATTAGCAGTATGAATAACAATAGTTATGGATTATTTTAGCTCTTAGAGTACTCACCAGAAACTGAGACCCACGTAAGGCAATTAACAAACATTTTGTCTGAGACAGTCCTTGGCCCAAAGAGGTTAAATCTAAATAGGACTGGAACAAGCAAGAAAATACTTTCCCTGGTTTTACAGAGAGAGAACTGAGGCAGTTAAAATGTCACAGGCCTGTTTGCATCATCAAAAGGCAAGCTTAAGTTGATGAAAACTCAAAACTTGCTTCCTTAAATGGAAGAGAGTAGTGACACAAACCAGAAAAAGAACCCCCCAAAAACCTGATAATATTCATAGATTCATAGATGCTAGGGTCAGAAGGGACCTCAATAGATCACCGAGTCCGACCCCCTTCATAAGCAGGAAAGAGTGCTGGGTCTAGATGACCCCAGCTAGATACTCATCTAACCTCCTCTTGAAGACCCCCAGGGTAGGGGAGTGCACCACCTCCCTTGGGAGCCTGCTCCAGACCTTGGCCACTCTAACTGTGAAGAAGTTCTTCCTAATGTCCAATCTAAATCTGCTCTCTGCTAGCTTGTGGCCATTATTTCTTGTAACCCCCGGGGGCGCCTTGATGAATAAATACTCACCTATTCCCTTCTGTGCCCCCGTGATGAACTTATAGGCAGCCACAAGGTCGCCTCTCAACCTTCTCTTGCGGAGGCTGAAAAGGTCCAGTTTCTCTAGTCTCTCCTCGTAGGGCTTGGTCTGTAGGCCCTTGACCATACGAGTGGCCCTTCTCTGGACCCTCTCCAGGTTATCCGCATCCTTCTTGAAGTGTGGTGCCCAGAATAGCACGCAGTACTCCAACTGCGGTCTGACCAGCACCCGATAGAGGGGAAGTATCACCTCCTTGGACCTATTTGTCATGCATCTGCTGATGCATGATAAAGTGCCATTGGCTTTTCTGATGGTTTTGTCACACTGCTGACTCATGTTCATCTTGGAGTCCAATATGGAACAGCGAGTGAAAAACATGGACAGCACTTCATGAACTTAAAGCAAACTTGGCAAGATGGGGATATGGGCACAAGTGATGAGGGGTGTGGACATAAGTGGGGGGATGGGAAGGGGCACAGGTGGCAGTTGGGGGTGGCACGGGCAGAGGGATGCAGCAATGCTGGACCAGCTCCAGGCAGGACCTGCCTCTGCAACCCAACATATGTGACCTGGTGTGGGAGGAAGCACCATGTTACCATGGCTGCCAATGTGGAGCACTCCCTGCCCACCCAGCAGCAGCAGGGACACCACTCCACACCAGTGCTGATGCCATGCCTCACCTTGGCAGCCATGGTAGTGTAGCACTCTCTCCTGCACCAAGACCCACCCACTGGGCCACAGAGGTGGCTCCTGCCTGGAGTTAGTCCAGCCTGGCTGCAGCTCTGCACCCCACCATGGCCAAAGAAATCTCAGGGGCACGTATCCCCCACCCCCCAACTGCATCACCTTGGCCCACCCACCCCTCTCAGCCATATTGCCTGTGCTTCCTGACCAACCTAACACATCTCCTGCGCTTGCTCTCTGTCCCCATAGACTTACCTGGAGGAAGCTACTGCTGCTTGGCTGCCAGATGCATGTATGTGCACAAGGTGCCCCCTGCCTCCGATTGCCCTTCCTGCTCCCTGCAGCCCCAAGCAGCCCCCTGCAGGCTGGATCTCTGCTAGCGTGCAAAGGGAAACTCATGGTTTTCCACATTTTTCTCCTTTATATGAGAAAATTTGCATTTTTCCACAGCAAACAGAAAACCTGGATCCTTAGTAATAGCTCAGGGCCTCAGTCATCATTCCTAAGCATGTCACCTTACATACAGCTTTCTCAACATAACTGAATCCATCTTTTACAACACAAAATAATAAAGAAATATTATATAATTTTCCTCAGGTTTGGGCCCCAACAGCTCTCTTCCCAAGTGGGGCTAGGGCTTTCGGGCCCCCACATACTCAGCCTATACTTGGTAGTGCCCATTGTGATAGTCTAAGGACTTGTCAACACTGCCAAAGGAACTCTATCTAGAAGCATGGCACAAAGAAGTAAAAGGTATAAGCTCCATAGTCAATGGGCACCTCATTACTGAGACAACTCCTCCTGTTCTGATGGATGGCCATCATGGTCAACCCAGGGAAGAGGTTAACAAAGAGGTTTTATCACTGTGGGGCCAAGGATGGCAAGACTAGAAATGAATAAATGTGTGGTAAAATACAATTAAAATATCAATAGAAGTTTGAGGATGACAACCTGCAGGGGCTAGCAATAGGAATTTAAAAAGACAAGCACTGGGATTTCCTTCTCTGTAAGGAACAGTCTAGAGGGAACGTGGTGAACTTTGATCATCTCACAACTGTGCTTGCAGCTTCATAGTAGACTTTCCAACTATTATTTCTGTTGAGCTACAATTCTAACATGGAGAATAATCAAAGTCATGCAGGAGATCAATGGCAGAGCCAGGAAAATAATTCAGTTCTTCTTTGTTCCACATCAAGAAAAATAAAATGGAAATTAACATTATCACTACTGTTAACTATTTGGAGTATGGGAAGAGGCACATCCGGAGATAGCAGTCCCCTATTATAAACACCTTGCAACCTAGTGTTCAGGCATCAGTACCTAAGAACTTATATTTTAGTTGTTATTATTATTATACAACATCATTTAGAAAAAGATGTGCAGTTGATTAAAATATGTTTTTACTATGTAGTACTTTAATAAATGTGATATATAAACTATATACATAAGAACTGAATGCAAGAGTTTCTTATTCGAATATCTTTCTCAGCCAGGTGAGTGTACATTTACAACATACAAAAGAGTATTAATAATACATAATCTATTAAATGGCAGGATGTGTTAGCACTTAAGCATTATTTTTAAAGTGTTTAGAATTACTTTAAATAGAGTTCTCATTTATTTTGTTAGGTCTGATTTCTTGTCAGTCATTCCATATGACTGATTGTTTTGACTTCAAACTATATTGCTGCTAATAAAAGAAATTATCCATATTTTGTCCCTCTGAGAATTTAATATCTATTACAAATGACCAAAGGCTGTCTTTTAGATGCATGTGGGACTTACATGTGCATCTTTTGTAACCCTTCTTAGAGTTTGTGTGTGCATTTCTCAGAACTATGTAAATCAGCTTCTGGAAGCCAGAACAATGACTGAAAAATATCTTCTCTCTAAATATTCTACAACTATGCTACAAATTAGTTGTATTAGAGGGTAAATTGAAGTTTGACACTCATGCTGATTTTTGCAAACCTGCCAGAAAATTATTATTGTCCATAACAAGCATATTAAGACTCTGCTAAGAACCCAGCAATGAGAGATTAGAAACTCTTGTTTAAGAATTGCTGTACAACACAAAAGCCTCTGTTGGAAAGAATTTGGGCTGTGTGTTAATGTTAATGGTTTTAGTACATTAGAGTTACTCACTAGAAGTTCATGACCAGCATAATGAATAGCACATTCAGCAGGATCAATCACAGAAAGAAGATAAAGAAAACTGAATTCTGGGATGTTGACTATAACCCTAAGCCAATTATCTCAGGAGGAAATGATAAATAACTAAGTGAAATGCTAGGTGTCTATTATACATTTTCAATAAATGAAAGGGACAAAAGAATAGATTATGCCCTCAAATCTACACCAATGGTAACAAAAATTCTTAAACCAAAGCTTCTGCTGCAATTTAGCTCTTCTCTCTGGCAAAACTACAAGTTGCAGAATGTGTCCTTAAACAAAGTCTAAAGATTAGCACTTATAAAGAAGAAAATCAGGTATAGCTAAAGAAAATAACTCTTGAAAATTACAGCAGTTTAATCTTAAAGATAACCACTGAGCTAACTGTAATAAAGAATAAAAAGTTTGGTTAAAACCGAAGTATAAAGCAGTGAAACCACATCATAAAAATATTTTCCACAAATCAAAATCAATCCATATACTTGTTTTATTTTTCCTTTTCTGAAAATGATTATCTATATTAACTCTTCTAAATTTTGAATACAAGTGATAATGCAGACAGGGGCATTCAAAGGAAAATGAAAAGGAATGGCAAATGAAAGAACAAAGTCACAACTAACAAGAATCTTCAAAGAACTAACGATAATGACCTGATTTCATTTCCAAGATCCTGGCAGTCCAGCCTGCTGACTGGAGAATGAATCTATTATCAGTGTTAAATAGCTCTTATACAACTCTGGTGGTTTCATGGAACCATTAATTTAAAGACTCTTTTATCTTAATATTTTAGGGCAACTTAAACACTTTTATAAACTTAATAAAAATGAGAAAGCACAGTATTTTTTAAATATGAATTTTCTTAGTGAAACCTCTTTCATATTTTTGCTCAACAGTTATCATTAACTAAAACAAACTAAAGTATTCTAGAAATGTCTGACAGTGGTGACTATATAAAAGTAAGAACTGTTTTCCTCACTTCAGTTTTGACTGAGATCCTGAGACCTTTCTATAGAAAAGGGTTAGGAGGTAAAGAGAGAACCAACTTTCCTTTGGTGAAAACTAAAACAAACATACAAACAAACAAAAAACAAAAACAAAAACTAAAAAGCTAAAAAGGAAGAAATGCAAAGAGAGATTGTCAGAACACAGACTCCTGCAGTGTATTAAAATAAAAAAATAAAAAAAAACAGACAGAAGGCAATGCTGGCATCAATGGTCTGTTTTGTTGCCAAGCAGAAACACGCTTGTGCTTTTGTCAAACAAACTGACTCCTGAGAACACTTCTAATCCTGCTGGCCTAGCCAACACCATTGCCCAGTATCCTACCCAGCATTAACACTTGTTTATCTCAGTGAGAAAGAAACTCAGCCTTCCTTTTACAACCCCAGTAATTTTAGTACTAAGCCAACATAATGTGCAGGGTAGGGATAGCAAGATGGAGAAACTGCTTGGATCTGATTCTACTTTCCTACAATCAATGGCAAATGTCTTCCGGGTCAATCTGAATGCTGTAGGACTGAAGCCACTCTTTGTTTCTTCTTTCATTCTGGAGCCCTCTGAAACCAGTACCAGTTCCAGCTTCTCTGCTTCTGTCAGGATCAGCCATTTTATGCCATTGGAGCAGGTCACGGCATAACCACGGATCTTCGGTAGACTAGGGTCTGAATTGTGATTTAGAACTTGAGGGACTGCCACCGAGAAGCATGCTTGCTCTGTGCATGCTACACCACAAAATGGATACAAGTTTATCAGCATATTCCAAGTGCCACATGAAGGTGGCTACATTTCATCCATTTTCAAGCGGAGAGATTGTACAGTGCATTACTGCAGCACTTCCTAGTAGATAAGCCGGTGATATAGACATACACTATGGCTAGGTACAGACATTCAAAAAGCCTGAGGTGGAATCAATCTCAAGTTATATGGTTTTCTGTAAGTGGTGTAGTTTAGGTCAGTAGTGAACAGAACACAGATTCACCCTTTGGTGGCAGGGTGCAAATCTTAGACTGGGTTTTGTCATTTTTAAAACAGACTATGCATGCCAAACTTCTGTTCTGCTATGGGTATAGATCAGTTTCTGATCACTTATACCAATAAAAGTAGAGTGTCTGTACTTGGTCTTTGAGTCACAAACTGGTCTCTGACATTTAAATTGATCCAAGGTAGAAAGAATCTATGCTAGCCATATCTCTAGTGGAGATTATTTCCCTTTCAGTAGCAACTGTGTGTTGGGTAATATACTGTACAGATGGAGTTGAGGCTGTGTCCGGGCCTGACCCCAATTGCTTCCTTTGTTGAATGGGTGGAGAAGCTGCTTTGCAGATAGCCCAAACAGAAAAATAATAGGGGCATCACATGCCCATGTCTTTCTTTTTGAGCACACACCACAGATATCACTAAGTGCTTTTCAACTATCTATCATCTACTCTTTTTGTTGTTGTTGTTTTAATCCTTTCCTAAGTACTTTAAAATAAAAGAAAGGTGTCTGACTATAATCAAAAAGTCCAGCTATAATTATCAGTGTCTATTTCTTTCTGCTGTTTTTCTAACCTATTACTACAAAAATGTCCTCTCTCTGATTCACTTGGATAAATATGTTGAAAAATGTTTCCAATATGTTGGCTTTTTGGTAACAGAAAAAAGGGGATGATATGATCTTAATCTTTAAAGGTAATATATTGGGACTTTTTTTGAGAGAGAATATCTTTTTTTTTTTAAAATAAGACAATGGAAATAAGTAGGTACAGAGAACATTGGCTAGGTCTTTCTGAACCAATTAAAAAAAAATCTCAGAACCTGCAACCTTGCTCAATGTAAAAGTGTTTTCTTACAAGGATCAGTGAAGCCAAGCTTTACGTGAATCAGTGCTATATGTTCTTTAGTTTAAAAGAACTAAAATCAATCAAAGCCGTAGGTATTTATGGGCATGTCTACATATGCTTTTAAGTCCTCCTAAACTTAATGTGCATAAGCCTAATTCACATCAAAGCAATTTAGGAGTGCATCTACACATGTACATGCTAATGTGCATTAATGTGGGTGGGCAGACCAACGTGGGACTAAAAATAGTCCCAAGTCACGGACACATACTGGGTTAATGTATGTCTACATAGTCACTAGTGCAATTTATCTATTTGCACATAAATCTGATAAATGCTTTATGCAGGTATCAAAATTAGGCTTGAATAGCCTTAAATAACCATTTTTAAGGCATATTAAAGGGCAAGCACTTTAGAACATGTTCCCTTAATGCGTGTTACATTGGGCTAATTAAATGTGCACGTGCAGATGCTCCCTCCTATCTCTAGTCATCAGGCCTAATGTATACAAACTAACTCAATTATATTTATTCTAGCCTCAAACTAACTTAAACAATTGTCTTAAACAACTTAAACAAATTATTGCTATTCATTTGTATTGAATTCTTTCAGCTACAGCTTTCTGACACAGGGAATGCTTTTGCTTTATCCCTTAAGAATTTCATTTATATTAATTAATGAGGCTTTTGCATCTACAATTCCAGTGGGACAACTTATATGAGAAAGTGTTGCAGGGTGAGTCAATGCATCTGCAAAAAGAAGAGCTTAGAGGATTGCCTAGGAATGAGTTCAGATTTCACTGACAACTTACCTCTTGGATTTTAGGATTTTATCTACCTAACTACATAGTTACACTAAAGTTTTCTAAGATACTTCTCACTGTAATATCTAGCACCCCAAAGATTTAGGGTTTTCTAATTATGTTGGATGTATACAGTAACATGGCTGAGAGAAGTGAGATTCTTCAATGAAGAGGAATGTGTCTTTTCTATCATGTGAAGATTCAAACAACTTTTTTGCAACAGTTCAATGTCATTCTAATTAGTCAAGCATGGTTTAATCCAAGGAAACAACAGGAGTCTTTACATTTACTTCAATTTGGCTTTGGATCCTGTTTTTATTTTATTTTACTTTATTTTATCATTTTCCTATTCCTATTCCTTTATCTCCTGTATCTCCTATTCCCATCCCATTTTCAGTGATATCATGAAGTCTCATTTAAACTATAATAGAGTGTCAGTCTTACTTGAATATGCATCTGTGGCATTATTCTGCATTATTTGCAATGTTTACCTCCTTGCAGAGGGGCTTGGCAACAGAGATAGTTCGGGCAGAGATGAACCCGAGTCTGCATTTATATTTGCTTATCTTACCTGCTTATCTCCTCACACCTCGCTTATTTCCGCATAGCTTACACTGCCCTAAAAAGATGTGGCAGCATGCTAAGGTGTCCTGGTGGAGAATCACTGCCAAAGAGTAGCAGATGTAGCATCTGACAAAGTATGGTGTTACCCATGAAAACTCATGCCTTGCTGAATCAGTTAGTCTCTAATAAGCTGCCATCCTGTCCTATCTTCTATTACACTGAATAGAAGTTATTTGTGAAGTTACTAGTTAGCTGTAATATAAACCTGCACAGCTCCAGAGGGTACCTTGAGGAGCATGTTCCTCCCAAAGTTAGTACCCAGTGGGTGCATCTACATGTGCATTTAAGGCATGACTAAATGTTATGTGCCTTAAGCTAATGCACATTAAGTAATTTTTGTAAGTGACTACACGTACAATGACTTGGCATTAAAGTTAGTCCCAAGTTCCTGCAGCCCTGCCATGTGCCTCTGTGGCCACCTGAGGGAGCTCCTGCCAGCACTTGGAAGCCATGTTGAAGCCAAAGCCAGCTGCCAGCACCTAGCAGCCATCTGGGAAACTCTGATCCCTGGCCAGCTTCTTCCCTGTGAAGTCATGTGCCCAGTGCAGGGGCAGCATGAGGAAGCTCCTTGCTTGCCCACCCTCTCTCCCCCGACTCCTGCCAGCAACTCCCAGCACCCTGCTGCTCCATCCCAGCCCTTGCCAGTGACAACCAGTGCCCCACACTTCTGCTGACCTTACTGGCCCCATCAGGCTCCTTCCCTACCCAGGCCCCAGGACAGCTGCACACTCACCAGCAGGGGTCAAGGCACGGGCTTCAGGAGCCCCTGCCCAATCTCCTTCTCCTATACTCCCTGCTCCAGTCCTCCTGCCTCACTACCCTCATCCCCTGCCCACCACCAGCACCACGCTCAGTACACATATATGGGTGAAAAATAAACAAACAAACAAAAAAATATTACCTTCACAATACCCACCCCATCCCTCTCCCCTCAACAAACAGAACCCCCCCCCACAACCAACAGAGGTCATCTACCACCCTCCTCACCCACCAACAACAAAAAACCCCACTTACAAGGGGAAAACTATATACAAGGGGAAAGTGATATACACTATTTTGAGTCTTCAAGCCCAGAGTGGGGTGCAACTGGAGGGGTTAGGCAGGTGCCCAGCACCCCAGCCCTTGGATGTTCCCTGGGGCTGGGCTCAGGCTGGCCCCCTAGTGGGAGGGCAGACCTGGCACTAAAGTTAATGTCAGATAGTTCCTACACATGTCTTGATGTGCATTAACTAATTGCACCTAAATTTGATATCTGCATTTGAAGGTATCAAATTTAGGCATGATTATCCTAAGTTAATGGGCATTGCATGTGTAGACACACGTCTGTAATGCACATTAACTTATACTAATGCACATTAATGCATCTCGTATAGACGTGCCCAATGATACCCCGATTGTCTCCTTAAATAGGGTGTCTTTTATTCTCTCCTTTGGCCAATATGCAAAGTAGGAACATTGCACTTCTGCTGTAGTTAGGCTGCCAACATGCTTTGGCTACTGCCTGGGTTATGCAGACCAGTACTGTCAGTTTTCTTGTCCTCCCCCATCTGATTACATCTGTCTGTTTTGTTTTTTGTTTTTTTAAACTTGGTCTGTAAGCTCCTTTGGCCAAGAGTTGCATCTTGGTGGAATTCCCTCATCTCATCCCTCCAAAAAGTCATAGTGCTGCTCTTCTTTTCTGCTGTTGTGCAACCTGATTAAAAAATAAAGGCCTTGTGCATTCAGTAGACTATTCTTTGGTAAACCCTTTTAGAATAATGATCCTTTCTGATTATAGCACCCTTTATTCTGACTGAATGGGGAAATTCCCTAAAGCAAATTGCCCAATGATGATTTAAGCCAAAAGCAATTTACTGATGTAGAGAATCTCTGGAAAAAACAGACAGAACTATTTCTGCCCTTTATTCCCCACTGAAATTGTAATTGTAAAAGGTAAACATGTTTCCCGTTAATGCATTTATAATCTCAGTTCACTGTGTCTACCCATGATATTGTATATGCAGTGCAATGCACAACCAAGCAAGTACTCAAGAGAGGCAAAGCCTCTCATTTCAGGAAGTAGTCAGAAGTATACTAGCAATGCCATTTATTATAGCTAGGTAGTTGCAGATAGAGCTATATGCAGCTCATTTATCCTAAACCTGCACAGTAGGTATTTTACTCAGTTTTGCTTCTAGTCCCTTTTTTCAAGTCCCTCATGAATATTACCCCCCTCTCTCCCTTTTTATTTATTATGGGTTGGTTTCTTATTTTTAGCATTAAAGATAAAATGAACTATAACTGAAATGCAGAGAGACTGCAGAAGTAGGGTCTCTCCCTGTACCCAAAAAGAAATTTCCTTTATTCCAAGAAGATGAAATGGTCCTTATGCAGTCCTCCATTTTCAAAGCTAATTTGAGTAGTCTGTTCAAAATTCACATACCTACATTTTATTACAGAAATTTGATTCAAAAGATAGCTAAGGAGTTTGATCTGTATCATCTCCCTAAAATGTCAGACCTCCTCCCCTCATTTCAAATCAACCCCTAACAAATAACAACCAAAAGTTATTCCCATCTGGTGAGAGTCAACTTCAGCTTATCTTGGTACAAGTACAATATCCAGTACACTATTTTCAACAACCCCAAGCCAACAGTTAGTAGTATTTGCTTTCCTCCATCTAGAGGTGATCCTTCCAAATCAGTGTTGAGGTACATTAAGGGGGATGTAAAAAGACAGCTTGTATTGCTGTTGGTCCCATTTGACTTTAGTGACACTACTACCATGAGCAAATACTCAAGGACATTAGCAAGAACTCCACACTTAGGCCCTGAATTTCATTTACATCGTGTTATGGTTTAAATTTAAAAAGAATTGAGCACTGCACAATTAGTGTCTTTGAATCCAGTATTCTGACTGAGGGACGGTTCCAGAACTTCATTTATCTGAAAGCTAGAAAACTACTTCTAATTTCATGCTTAAATTTATTCATGTCCAGTTTACACCCATTTGTTCTTGTTCATGTGCCATTGTTGTCATTTAGCTTAAATAGCTATTCTCTCTCTTTCATGTTTAATGTCCTGATGCATATATAGGGTGCATCCAGATGTGCAGGCACATGCGGTTTGTGGCGCCACAAACTGCACTCTCAGAAAGTTAAAATGGGTCCCACACTGTAAATTTGCAGCAGGGGGTGCAAATTTTGCTATGGGAAAATCCGAATAGAAAACAAAACAAAAGGGAGAAAAAAAGTGGTGTAGCGCATAGAATAGGAGCATGTACTGGCATACATGGAGACTGCTGGCCCAAGCGTCTCCACTCCTTCAGTTGCAGATTTGTGCCACTACTACTTTTAGCTGCTGCAAGCACATGCCTCTGCACGTGAGGATGTGCTCCAGGAGTACATTTGCTTTTTTCCTCTGCCGAGTCACATTGGCGATTACAGTAACCCTGTAAGCTATTGATTTACCTACAGCTTTCTCCTCCTGTCACTTAAAACTGAGGACCAAACATTTTTATTATTAATCCATAATAGTATGACTCATTTTATACTGTTAAATTTAATCCTGTTTGTTTCACCAGTATTCAAAATTATCCTTTTTTCCATAAATTATTCTAATAGTCTTAGATACTAACTACAACTCCAAATCCAGTTATATTTACTAATCTGTTGAATAAATGTATGTACATCTTAAGTGACCTTCCTGAACAAATTATTGTCACAAAAAAGACTAGTGTGATTAAGTACAAACATTGATGTTTATGTGGTTGGTGTCTCAAATTTCGAAGTAAATACCTCAGATTACAATAGAACAGTCTCACAGGGTCCTACTCAGTCCAACCATGTCTTACGTAGCATGCTGCAAGCTGAGGCATATAATACACTGTTATTCTCTGCACAACCCAAGAAAGATTATGCTTATACCTGCTCTCCTATCATAAGCTATTTTTCTCATTATTTTTCCCCATCTTTGGCATTTCTTCAGTCTCTCTCTCTCTCTCTTTTTTTTAATTCAGCTGCATAACCTGCTGTGATATAGTTTTACATTCAATAACAGAGCACAAATTTGGAATTCTGCAGCAAAACATTTAACTTTTATTAAGCACAGAATTCTCTATAAGATACCAATATAACAATCTAGTTCATTTAGGAGCAAGTTCACTTTTGCAGCAGCCTTCCAGATGCCTCTCTTCCAGAGTTGTCTGCAGATTACTAGCAGTGAGTGCCTCTAAAAACTGGATATTCACTAATTATCTCAGACTATATTTTCTATCAGGAATTATCCTACCACAGTGCAGAAAACATTCATTTTTTTAGTATCATGGCTCATAATATTACTTGAAACAATCTACTCTTCAATGGTAATTAACAGGAATACAAAATGGTGTACGCTTATGCCTCTTAGCCTGTTCTGTTAAGGGCTGAGTGCTTATTGTCACTCTGGGAGCATTCTGTGCTTTGCCGGATCAGGCCACACGCCAGTGTAGACATCCAAAAATAATTGATGTCTAATTAAAAGACTAAAAATATAACCTTTAACAAACCACATCTGTGTTGCAGACAAGGAATTTCCTAGCTTTGTGTATCTGCTATTTTACTTCCATTAGTCATTTTACTCTCTGAATTTGTAATGGGGAGATGGGAGAAAGTGTGTCTTTTGCCTTCAGAAGTATGGTCCGATTAGGAACCTTGTATAAAAGGAGAAGGGGGAAAAAGGAATTTGAACATTCAGGCTGCATCCAGACAAGCGCAGCCGTGCGGCATTTGGTGCCGCAGACAAATCTGCAGCACCACGTACCACACATTGAGGTGTTTTCCACGCTGAAAAGTAGCAACATAGGTTGTTTTTTTTTTACTCCAGGAGATCGCAGTATTAAAAAAAACAACATGCCAAAAAAATAAATAAATAAAAGAGTGGAACGCAGGTTTAGCAGAAAGCCCCTTTGTACATTTCTCTTCTGGACATTGATATAACAGAAGCCCCTTCTTGCCTGCCCCCTCTCCTCCCCAATTTTGTGCATTACTTTTTCCTTCTTAAGCAGCCTCCTCTACCCCACCAGGTTGCTTTGCCATGTGCCAGAATATGTCTGAATGGGGACAAATAGCAGCAACACAAATGTGCCACTGCCATTTGTCCCATGGGAAATGTGTGCCCCTGCATGTGCATGCTCGTGGGGAACACCATCACAGTGCCAACTTTGACTTTCTCCCTAGGTGTTACAACAGCCAATATAATATATCTCATTTCTGGTGACAAAAGAATGATATTCATTTTCTCTTCACTTTGTTGACCTGAAAGCAATTAGGAAGTAATCGAAAATTAGAAATGCCAGTAGATATTCCTTGCACTGATACCTGTAAAAATTAGACTGAGCTTTTTGGTAAGAGATATAATCCATATTATGGAGTTTTAACTGTCTAAAATGCAGATAAGGTTATGTAATATGAGAACCAAGTGGGTAATCAAAATTAAATGAATGGAAGATCAAAGATGTTAGATCACCTTGTGGGTGTAGGTTTTATGACTTGGTTTTATATGTGCCTTGACAAAATATTTCAAATGTATTTATCCTTGGAAATGAATTGCGGCCTTAAAATAAATCTAACCTGTACAGGTTCTTGATCAATGGATATTTAATTCAGCTACAGAAACCTGTTTTTAATTGACAGTGGGTGTGTCTACATGTACCCCTATGACACTGTTGTTACTGTGCTGTCATTTAGTACTTGCTTTTGGAAGTACTAAATGATAGTGCAGTAACAACAATGCCATAATGATGGCACACTACTAAACAATGCCACAGTAACAATGGCACCTTTGGGAAGTATTAAATGATGGTGCAGTAACAGCTCATACCACGCTATACCATGTGGTACATGGTTATTTTTAGCCGTTATCTCACTGTAGCAATGCATTATAGTGAGGGAATGCATTGCTACAGGTACGTAGCTGTGACATCATGTTTTATGCCTGCCAACACTACTTTGCCATAGCACATTATTATGGCAACATAGTGCCTTGTGTAAACATGCTCAGTAATTAGCTTTCATGTTTGCTTCATGTTCCATGAAGCTAAACTTATATTATTGGCTTATTGTAGCATCCCGTTCTCATTGGTATATGACACTTAAGGTCCTTTTAACCATCATTTTGTAACTGTTGTGACTTTAGAACTTGGTCCGGCTCCTATTCAAGTCAATGATATACCTTTCACTAGTTTTAATGCTGTAGGATGAAGCCCTTTTCTCTAGCATTCCAGTGGCATGTAAATATGCATTATGTGGTTGCCGTACTTAAAAGATCTAAAGGAGATAAAATGTATTCTCTTGTTTTTACTCTGAGGATGATTATACTAGAAAACGTTACACTGAAATAAGGAAAAGGAGAAATGAATCATACAATTGATGGTTTTCTTGTTTTTCTTTTTTCAATTTATTTGAAATCCTAACTGCCTCTCCTGAGGCTGTCAAAGCCAAATACTATGCATCCTGTAACTTCTGTTGCAAGCAGAATATAAATTTTAGTACCTGCATACTTTCTTTCTGCTTCTGGGGGAAAAAAATGTGATGGTCTCTTCATATGAAGATCCCAAGAGAAAAAAAACAGATACCATCTAATTAATTGTTGTTAAAAATGTAATGTGTGTGACAGAATTCAGATTTTCAGCGTCTAGATATTTTTGAGTAAGTTATTTCTGGGCACTTTTATGAGCATCTATTGGCAATATTAGGCTGTTGCAAACAGTATGATTACTGTGCAGAACAGCTGTTATTTATGCAAGAAGGCTGGAAGTTTCTGTAGAGGACATATGGGTCACTTTTAATACTGGAAGGTGAGCTTTAGACTGCAAAGAAAGAGTTCACTGCAACTTCTTGTGGCCTCTCCTGATCCTTACAGTGTAGAACTTTACCTTCCAAGCTGGGAAGAAATGTTTTAGTCTTGGTAGACATGTGCCACATTCCGATAGCTGCTCCATGTGATAACTAGACTCTAGCTCCTATTTTTGTAAAAACAGCCATTGAAACAGGATTCAAGAGAAAAGGAAAACTCCAGTAGGAACAGGTCACATTTGAATCATTCTCCTACTCTACCATAAAGGCAATGCTCCACAAGTGTCTTAATAAAAGCTGTTACAGCACTGAAGGGAATGATACACAAACCAATGTATTCTCCCAGCCCTTCTGGTCCCCATTCCATTTCTTATCTGGTTATTGCGAACAGTCTCACTGATGGCCTAATGTGTCCGGTGTGGATGATTACATAAACACAGTTGATAAAACATCCCTTCAATTCCTAAAATGGTTGTTCCCATCCTTGCAATAAATATACAGGGCAATAGGGGAAGAAGGAAAACAATTATACCCTAAATAGTACTAGAGTCCATTAAAAGTCCACAGAGAAAGAGAGAGGGATTTAAATAACCTTTTTTTTTTTTAATGTACTCCAATATTTTACAGTACCATTCCAGAACTCTATAGTTTACAATAGTGTTCTGTATCACATATTAATGAAAATATATCTTTATAATGGAACTTCACCATGAAGTTTCTCAGCTATAAGACTGACTCATAGTCTCCACTGTTTCTGTTGATTTCTTGTAACTGTACCTAATGTTCTGCTCTTTTGATGTGCCTGCCTGCTCATTTTTTTCAAGGAATAGACAGGTTACTTTCTCTGTGTGTGTGTGTGTGTGTGTGTGTGTTCATCACTATGTATATCAGTAATGTTTCTATAATCTTGGTTCAGAGGGGAAAAAAAAAACCAAAAAAAAAAAACAAAAAAAACCAAAAGACCTTAGTGAACAGACTGAACTGAAATGTGACTCTTTCTTTAATTTTGTTACCAAGATACTTTTGGTGAACTGTTGACTAACGTAAAATAATAGGAATAAAATATGCTGTCTCAGACTTTGTATTATTGGCTTTACAATATTGAATCAGACAGCTGGCTCTTAAAATGCAGTAAATATTGGGTGCTACAGTTCTGTTGCGACAAGCCACTTCATCAGGCACATTTCTGAATCATACTTTATTTTCAAAATGCTTTAATTCCTCTTTATACTTCAAAAGATCCTATAGCAAAATTGACCTGCAATATAGCACCCTCTGGTGTATGCACAAAGAAAAGGAAAATATTCAAGGTCTTCTAAGATACAAAACGTATAGATTTAAAACAGTCTAAATCTATTACAAGCCAACAACAATTTGATTGAGGACTCAGACCAAAGAAAATATATTGTTTCCTTCTTTTATCTGCAGCTCCATCCTTAGAAAAGGAGCTGAAAACTACCACAGAATAATCTGTGAGAAATATGTGACCACTTATGTAAACTATTTAATCCATTTAAATTTGAGGAAGAATAAGAAGAAAGCAGGGAGGAAAGAGAAAAAGTGAGATATGGGGTAAGCTGATAATTCGCTCTGTATTGCATTATCAGATCCTCTCTCTTGGAAGCTTCTACTCTATTCAGCACCACTGATCTGGAATACTTAATCCTATTTTGGACACTTTTGAGAAAGTCATGGCAAAATGTGAGTGAATCCGGGAGAGAACAGCAGCAACAAAAACAACAACAAATAACTGCTTACAAAACATGACATATGAAGAAAGGAAGAATTTGAATTATTTAGTCCAGAGAAGAGATGTTTGGAAGAGATGGGAGGTTTGATAATAGTCTTTGAATTAAGGGGGAAAATGTTTTTTATAAAAAGTGTTCAACAGTTGTCCTCTCTATGTACAGAGGATGAGCTAGGAAGTAAAGGGCTTATATTACAACAGGGGAAGTTTGGGTTAGATATTAGGCACCATTTTCTGAGCTAAGCCCTGGAACAGTCTATCTGGAGAGCTTGTGGAATCTATCATTGGTAATATTTAAGAGCAGGTTAGACAAATACTTGTCTGGGATGCTTTATACAGGGATGATCCTGTCTTGAGTTGCAGGTGGGACTATATGGCCTCCTCAAGTCTGTTCCTATTTTTCCATAATTCTAAGATTGGTTTTAGTGGAGCCAGGATTCAACTCATGCCTTGAGCCATTCCACTAGTATTAACTGTACTATTTGAGGAGCAAGTTACAATTCTGTTTGAGAAAGGTCATCACAATATCTGGGAAGTGAAGTGAATATTTCAAGACATTCCTGGTCTTTTTGTTTCTTTGGAACAGAGACCAGGAAAAATATTGTTCATGTCAATGATTTCTATTTCAACATTATCATCCACCGATATATTTTGCAACAAAATAGAAACAGCGTTAGTAGGTATTCCCATAGTACACAGTGCAGATGTGGTTCTACATATACAGTAAACTCTGGTTAATTTTCCTATGGGGTAACTCACCAGAACAGTTTGATTTGCTGTTTCTCAGATTTTTTGCTAGCAGTCCCCTTCCCCCTTTTCCTCCCTCGTTGCTAACTCCCAATAAATTATTTGATCCTGGATAATTTACTGTTTTTTGCATTCCCTTTGGAGTGGCTAAATTACCCAGAGTTTACTGTATTTCAGCAAGACGTTTTCTGTGAATTTGTTCCCACACCCAAGACATTCACTTAAAGAAACCTCGTCATTTGTATACAACTTCTTAAGGATGATACCTCTGTAATTGCTTCCCCTTTGTTCCATACCTGTAAATCTTGTATCTTGTGCTAAATCCCTGGCGACTTCTGTCCACAAAATCTGTATATTCCTGCGAACGATGGAAGGGTCCCTTATCAGAGAGGAGCCAGTCGAAGGGGCTTGTGGCATGCTGATCCGAAACAGCAGCAACCGTTAAAACCCAGCAATGAAGACTCAGTGCTATCCACTCCCATAGAGCCATCAGAGAGAACAATTCAGCACCAGCACTGCATCGCCATATCATGCTTCCGCTGGGGACTTAGAGCCTTCATTCTTTTAGCTGTCCCTCAACACCTAGACAAAATACACAGTCAATTAGATAAGCACACACTAGTCATCCCTTGGAAGCAGATGCATTTCCTTTCTGTAGCTTAAAGAGACAGTGACCTCTATTTTATTACATGTTATATTAGTATAAACCCCACTAGGGTACTTAACAGCACAAGGTTTCAGTACTTAGAATGCTGTAAAATAATGTATTCATTATCATCAGTAGTTATAATATTTCCCTGTGGCACATAAGCCTCCGAAAGTTGTTTGCTTCCTTTTTGTTGTTTTATATTTTAAATAGAAGCCAAGTCATTTATTAAAAACCTGCAATGGAGTAATTATTGCCTTCTAACATTGGTATAAAACATCCCAATAGCATATGTATAAAAGTTAGAAACGGTAGACAGAAAAGCGGACATGAGTCATAAAAGCAAGTGCCAGTTCTTTTATCAGACCCACAATTTCCTTGACCTTGAAACAATCACTTCACAATTTGTCTTCATGTCGTGAGCTCATGTGAGTTAATATACTCAAGTTATCCCCCACAAGCCAGCCTGGCCTGACTGAGAGCACTGTTCAACTACAACGGAGCTACATAGTTGACTGGATTAGCATCAGAAGTGTAACTAGGAATTATTGCACCCTGGTGGTGGCCAGGTTGGCAGTGGTAACAGCAGCTATTCTTGCACCCTTCTAAATTGTTGCCCGGGGCTGGTGACCCACTTGCCCACTTCTGCTTACACTGCTGAGTAGCACTGCGATAATGCGTTATAATTCAAGCTGCTGTCTCCCCACAGCAGTGATAGTTTGAGCATCAGCAGCACTTGAGTTGTACTTCCCCAGACCCTGCCAGGATAAGACAGTTAGCTCCAGCTAAGCTAGGCATGTTTGCATAAAATATTTGTATATTTCAAGTCAAAACAGCTGCTGGGCTTAGTTTAAAAACCATTAATTACAGCTTCAGTTATGGTTTGCCGTCGGAGAACTGTTAAGTTCTTTGGGGCATTTATAGACATACTCTGGGAGTGGAGGGGGGAGCGGGGTGGCACTTTAATTAGAGCAGCACCAAGCTGCTCTAAAGTACCAAAGTGTCATGTGTATCAGTGTCCCCATGCTGAAAAATGGTGGTGGGGGTGCTTTAACTAAAGCTCATTGAAATAGTATGAGGACACTGATACATGTGACACTGGAGTCTGCTGGAGCGCATCAAAGCAGACTCACTACATGCGTATAGGCGCTCTTGGTGCTTCAGTTCCTCATCTATAGAGTGGGATAATACTGCCTTACTCCACAAGAGTTCTGTGATAAACTGTTTACACCTTGTGAGAGGATTTTATGAGTAACAGTGGTGGCAAAGGCCACGCAAGCAGCTAGAAAGATTAAAACAATGCTGTTGTTATCGTCAGTGTTATTTTACATCATTGTAGAATTTAATGAAGTCTGGTACTGTGAAGGGTTTTATGCTAGTGGATGCATTTACAAAGAAAAGCATTGTCCTAATTCACATTTAAAGATGACAGCACCCATTATGATAATTTTTTTCAGGGGCCTTGGCTATGAACTCTTTAACTTGGCCAAGAACGTTGTCTTTGACATTAATACCTTCATCTACAAATACTTCCTAAATGAAGTACCTTTTCAGATAAAACATGCATTGAAATTGCACATTTTCTAATTATTGGTCCATTATATAAGAGGTGCTATACTTGCAAAAATATACTCCATGCACTTACTCTAGATAGTACATTAATATTCAAGAAAGTCGTACGTCTGGATCATAAATATACTGCTTCAGGAAGCTGAATGGCTCCAGTAGGGAGCGATAGCTGATTAGAACGAAAAAGCCTCTATGGTTTTTAGGATATAAGCATTACTTCACTTAATGGTCTATGCCCATTGACTACTTTAGCCCTGCTCCTACAAGTACTTAATAATGTGCCTACCTTTAGTACCCAAGTATTTCAGTGAAATAAATGAGACTATGTATATATTTCAGGTTAAGCACTTGAAGGATTAGGACTTTGATGGTTAATGAGCACAAAATGTAGTTTATATTTATTGATGAATCCTTCTTCCACCATAATTCAGAAACCTCAAACAAAAGATTTTAAAACATTTTTTTTTTCAGGGCAAAAAAGCATCCAGTTTCTCTGTAAAACACACAAATTTGTATGCTGAACATGTACACAGGGCTGTTTTCTCCCCAGACTTGTGATTTTTTTTTTCTCCTCCACAAACTGAAGTTCATGCTGTTACATTGTTCAGCAAGTTGCATGACATAATACGTACATGCCTGTAGGAAAGCAAAATGAAACTGAAAAGCTCAAAGTTTACATTCCTGCTTTGCAAAAGCTGCAGTGACCATTTGGTAACCAGCTGGTTGCCCATTCAGTCTCAGTTTTGAATGAGCAAAGAAGCCATGTTAGCAGCTTTCTATCAAGAGAGAAAATTTCAAGAGTCAGTCTGGTCTCCTTCCAACAGAGTTAAACAGGGCACTTTAGGGGATGCTAAGGGTTTGTAGGAAGGAAGGAAGGAAAAACAGCTGACCCAGGTAATTCTGTTTCCTTCCTTATGGATATAATGGCATGACCAAGGGCAGACTGGGGTAACTAGCTGTGTCAGTCTGAAGTCAAGCACAAGGCAAGGTAGAAATGCACCTTATAGACTAACTACATCAGCAATGCATCATCTATCAGCTGATCTCTATCCTGACATCTGCCCTTCCGCATAGCAACAGAGGAGAACATAGGGACTTTAAATTTTATAGCTCTTTTCTACTAAAAATTTGCGTATAAAGAAAAGGCATGCTGAATATTATCTTTTCCTAAAATTATCACATCATGTTTTAAATTCCAGAAATGAAAGACAAGGACTTGACTATTCTGGCCGATTATTAATTAAAAAAAATATGTCAGGCCATTAAATTATATGGATGGCTATCTAACCCCCTTTTGAGTTTAAAACTGTACAGTTGATGTTAAAATATTTTGTGTGTGTATAGTTTTGCCATAACTTGCTTTAACATACAATGCATTCCCTCACTTTAATGCATAAAGTGAGGGAGCATTTAAATGCATTTAAAGTGAGGGAATGCATATCTGAGTGTCTCTAAATCACTAATTTATTTAATGTAAAATGAACAAGAACTATTTTCTTCAGTTTACAAATATGGAACTGAAACCTGAAGACACTAAGGCTGAGATATTTTAAAGCAGTCTACAGGAGTTAGGCAAATTTTCCATTAAAAGTTAACTCACAATAATGAATTTGAAAGTAGCAGATTAAGTGATTTGCCTGAGATTACACCACAAGTCTGTAGTTTGGCCCCAACTCTCTTGATTCCTTGCTCAGTGCCTCAAATACCATCCCATACTTCCTTTTGGTCAAATTTCATAGATTTCCATAGTTTCCCTTTCCGTATGGGTGGAGGTGAGGCCAGGAGAGAATAGGGGAGAGTCAGAAACAGAAATAAAAACACACATATGCAGAAAACAGTAATAAAAACTATTATGAATGTCCTGAACATACAAAATCTATAGTTTGAATACCCACAACAAACCCTTAACAGGAGCTTTCATGCTTCATTAAATTGAGTGTAGAATTCCTGTTGATTTGAGTGGGGGTCAACATGTAAAAACAGAAAAATAAACCTGTAGTCTCTTGAAAAATATAGATAATGAATTATGGGAATGCTGAATAAATTGATGGGAATGCTAATTAAACTAGCCTGGTAAATCAGAATATTCTCTCTCAAACATCTGGGGAACGCTGAGTATAGATGTGTTGGCAAAATGACTTGACCCACCACTGACAGGTTCAGTCTTTCCTTTTGAAGACATCTGTTGCTAAAAAATGTTCTCATCCTTTTGTTTCCTATCTTCTGTCATCAAATATAATTTAGGACACATCATAAACCAGGTTCCTCCCTAATAGGAGGATCTCAGAGGTCTTCACTGTACCTCACTGACCTCAATTGTCAGATGAATTTGGCTCAAACATGTTTCCGCAGTATCAAGTATAGACCCTCAGCTTGTATCATGTGGTTTACCTCCAGTGAAGATACCTTGAACCGAACTGGTTTGTTTATAGCAGCCCAGAGATCTGGTCTTAATAGGCTGCCCCCACCAGGCTAACCTTCACTATCCAACAGTTACCATCAACAGCAACATGTACCCCTGCTGCCTTTTGATCATTCACTATGTTAGAGCAGGGCCTTTACCATCTTCTGTTTTGCCAGATGGAAAACATTTCTTTTTAAATGTAGTATGACATTGATTATATAAAATTAATATCATATAAAGGCATTAGCAAAATTAACAGTACCTGAAACAAGAGAAATGCAGAAGCATCTTATTGGTCCCAAGCAACAAGCAGTCTTGTTTACAGATCAGAAACTGCTAATTCTTGTGTGATTTGGTTTACACAAAAAAAAAAAAAACAACCCCCCAAAACATGCAGCATTCTTGAATGTGTAATTAAAATGTGAGCTTCTCTGTGTAGGGACATCTTAAACAAAATGCTCAGAAAAAAGAAAACTAATTAAAACCTTTCAAAAGAAAAAAAAGAGTAAAGTTACTTTAAGCCCAAATCCATTGTAGTCTCATTGGAAAGCTAACGTTGGTTTCATGAGTAGGTAAGAAGTAGGTGTTTTAAGTTTTCCATAAAAGAAAGAAGTAAGTTAATATATATTAGATATATTAGGAAGATCACCATCTACAGGCACATATTTGTGTGCAGCCTTGTCTAATAAGTACAGTAAAGGTTTTGTCTTTGTGCACCACAATGCTTTTCTTTGCTTAGATATTAACACACTTGTTCTTGTCATCAGTGAGAATAAAGCATTGCAGGAGCCTGTCTGCTTTACAGACACGGAATAATGGAATATATTGCCAAATCAGGTATCATTTTCATCATCTTTTCAAACACACTACATCCTAAGCCTGGAGTTCTCTTTCTACCTACATGAATGATACCATACATGTAGAACTCCTGTCGACATCAGAGAGAAGAGTTCCACCTCTGTTGCACCATGTCTTCCTCTTCCTTTATTCCTCACAGAGATTTACTTCTCCCAGGACGGGCAGGAAGAGGAATGGGAAGCTAAATATTTTCTGAGATGCCATCACTTGTACACCCACCAGAATCACACATAGAAATTGTCAGGGAATTAATGTTCCTGGAGTTCCGAGTTGTTTTAACCTGTCATTGCTATTATGCAACTAAAAAGGCACAACATGCCCAATGGCAAGAGGATCTCTGACAGACAGGGGTAATCTGGCCCTCTGTTTCCATAACAGTTAAACAAACAGAAAATGTTACTGCATAGTTTTACTTGCAGATGGTTCTATAAATGTGTCTTTTCAAAGGACAAACAATATATAATTTAGCAGGAAGTATAATTCGCATCTTGCACAAATATTAAAAAAACTGTAACAGCTCCAAAATTAAGTTTTCACTTCAGTAGCCAGAAAATGTAGGAACTTTATTTCCTTCAGACCTTGCTACAAATAAATACATGAACTTTCCTTGAAAAAAATGCCAAGAAGCATTTAAAAAGTCAGAGACAAACAGGAAACAGCTGATATTGTGTGTGAAGTTCCTACCCATGAGTATTTTGATGATCCTTCCATCTGCCTAGAGAGCTCATACATTTTTAGTTTCTGCCTTATTATGCATTTGTATTGCATTAGCACCTAGAGATCTCAGTGAGCAATCAAAGCCTAATATGTGTCTATACATATAAGGCAAAAATAGACACCCCCTGTTCCAAAGAGGTTACAGTGTAAACAACCCAATCTGGATCATCTCAAACTTGTGTGTGAATGTCAACGCTTGGCTTTTATGTTAGATAAGTCCTATTGAGGAAACAAACATTAACAGAATTGCAGCCTTTCCAAAAAATGTGCAAAGCATATTATACTATGGCTCTGCGCCTGTTCCCATTTAAGTCTTGGGGAATTTTTTCTGTTAATCGTAATGGAATAAGACCTAGAGGAAATCCAACTTCAGATGGATGGAAAGAAGCAATCATGTGTCCATTGCATGGTCTCAAGGCCTGCTGCAAACAATGCAGTAAAGCTCATACCAATTATTGATAACCAGGGAGCCTGGTTTTATATGAGAAAAAACAAACAAAAAACCAAAAATTCTGACTTAAAGAAGTAACCCAAAATCCACACTTTTCGGTGATTAAAATGAAACACAACTAGTAGTGGTGTTTCACTTCAATCATGGAAAAATGTCGGATTTGGTGTTATTTCTTTAAATCAGAAAATTTGGGATTTTTTTTTTCCCCCTCAGAGAAAACCAGGATCGTTGTCGATAACACGAGGCCTAATTTTAGAGGCACTTGAAGATTAATTGAACAATATAAAGAGAGAGGCAGAGTATCCATTAAATACAATGATTCTAAACACTGGGCTAATCTACACATGAATTTGCTCCAGCCTAGATTTACTCTGGTGTAAACTAAATCAGAGTAGAAGTTCCCAGCCCCCACTCTGCAATCATGATTGGGGAGTGGGGGCTGGAAACTCCCTGCTACCAAGGCAAGGGGACATTGTCCCTATCCAGGCATGCAAGGCAGAGGCTGGGGAGCTTGTTCCCTTCCCAGCTCTTTGAGCATGGAGCTGTGGGGGGAACAAGTTCCCCAGCACCTGACAGCAGGGAACTCCCAGCACCAGCTCTGTGACCACAGGGCTCCACATGACCACTGGCTCCATGACCATGGGGCTGAGGCTGGGAAACCCTTATAAGAGATAAAAGTCTCCCAGCCTGAGCTCTGCAGTAGAGATCTCCCAGCACCAGGCCCAGGGTCAGAGAGCTAGCTCTGGGGAATAAAGGTCTCCCAGCCTGAGCCCTGTGACTGTGGAGCTCAGGTTAGGAGATAAGAGTCTTCCAGCCCCCACACTACCCCCCCAACCACACGCACTCCCCAATCGTGATGGTGTAGCCGGGGGCTGGAGGATAAGGATCTCCCAGCCCTCACTCCCTGATTGCCATCTGGGAGCAAGGGGTTTGCAGCTCCCTGATGCCAGGACAGGGGGACATAGTCCCTTCTCACGCTTCTCTGGCAGAGCCCATCCTGGCAGCAGGCACTCCCAGGAACAGGAAGCTATCTCCTGACCCCAGTGGATGACTGACCAGGAGCAGATTTTGCTCCCAGTCAGGCATCTACATAAGCATTATGGCACTGTTACTAATCCTGAGGAAATCTGCTACTTGCATTCGCAGGTAGCAAGTTTACTTGGGATTAGGGAGTTTTACTGCAAAGTAAGCATGTGCATGTGTAAGTGCACATGCTTACTTCGCAGTAAACTATATTAATGTGAAGTTAAGTGTCTTGTGTAGACATACCCACTGAGTTGTTTTTTGGGGAAGTAAAAAGAAACCTACAGTTGATATAGTCAAAAACCATTATTTGATGCTATATGTAAGGAGATGCTTGCAAACACCCTGGATAAGAAGGAAGTTAATGGAAGGAGAACCAGGAGAAGCAGGAGTTGAGTAACTTCAAGTTTTACTATAAACCACACTTAGAGCACAAGATATAGTGGGGAAAAGATTACAAAGCAGGACTTTAGATGCTAAAGGTAAAGGACAGTCTGTGCAATTGTGCCAGAACTAAGAGGCACTGTATAAGGGAAAGTCTCTGATTTAGGGACTGTAGTTACATGTGAGTTATGAGAAGATAGAAACTATGTTTAGGTAAATCTTGAAGGAAAATCAAGTCTGTGACCCTAAAATAAAGGTTTAATGTACTTTTAAAAATAATTATTAGAGCTGTATGAGGGCCTCTTTCACAAGTAGACTTGAGAAGGAGGAAGATAAGATATCCATGTTAAACACTCAGGGTCAGCATTTCAAAAACACTTGCCATAGGCCAAATTCTGCTGCCACTGAAGTTCATATGAGGCATTCCTTGACTTTCACAGAAGCAAAGTTTTGGTTAATATTGAGCTCCTTCAAAAACCTTTTCAAGCACTTTGCCAGTGGAGACCCTCCTGCATGCATCCCACAGTTCTGCTGTGGGACAAATGGTTCAACCAAGAATGCGAGCAAGATGTTAGTTTGTATGGGAATTTAGCACCTGTGTTGACAGGAGATTTCTGAACATGTCCTTTAGCCCTGTGAGGTTTTGTTTTTATTTTTTTTTAATAGCCAACATAAATGTGCCTAACACTGGATGAAGAGTTTCAGAAGAATGAATGTACTATACTTAAATTCTTCAAGCTAAGTAGATATTATTAAATATTTATATCACAACCTCTAAAATAACCTGGCTTCCCCCTGCCAGGCCATCTCTGTGTCTCTCTTATATAGCCTTCTATAGCTAATGTGCTTTCCTATAATGAAACACAGCCTCTGCCATAGCCAAGTAACTTTCTTTTGTCTGCATTATAAACCTGGTATTTAGCATTTACTTGTGAAAGACCCAATGTATTTTGTGCCCCAAATCTTGTTTAGCATTGCTCCCAACTATATAATTGATCTAATAAAAGGTGTGACCAAACAAATCTTGCTTCTTGCATATTTCCTGGACCATCACAGCAACAACACTACAAGATTGCTTTATGTAAAAATAAATAAATAAAAAATAAAAAGGTCAAGTCTAATCAGTTAAAGGCCCCTTTATATTGAAGGCCCCTTTAAACTGAGACCTTGCAAATCAAAAGATACAGAATGAGAAGAACTCTAGATTTTTTTTTTATACCAGGTTACTCGACTATTTCATTAAGTCAAGGATTCTGTCCCTAGCAATGAGTGATATCTAAATCTTTAGGGTAAAAGAAAAGGGAATACAATGCACCTCACTAAGAGACTGCTGGAGCCATTATCTGATTGGTATCTAAAATATGAGACTTGATTATCCTGATCATAGTTATAGCTTTCATCACTTACAGCTAATATCAGTTGAAAAAGTTTTCTATCCCTTAACTCTACACAAAACTTACTCCAGAATATTCCTGTGTGGTAAACAGAATGAACCTTTGTAATTTTATTAAACATCTGTACTTCTACTCTCAATCATTTTGCCTATATAGATAAATGACATTGACTTTTTAATACCCTGTATTTGTAAAATAACTAATTTATCCTTTGTCCCAAATCCTGATGACCAAAGCAAAATCCAAGTCACAGCTGTTGTCATATATTCTTATTTAACTAAAGTAATCTTTATGTGCTAACAGGTTTTATATATTTTAGATGATAAAATGCAGAAATGCCCTTAAATTACCATTTTACTTGTTTTCCTATCATAATGAGGAGGTCACTTCTCGAGAGACTCTATAGTGCTGAAAAAATTAGTTTCCTGTTTGATTTTTATATTCTCAGTAAAGAACAATGAGAACGTATAGAAATTAAAGGAGAGACTTGGTAATGGCCCAAAATTGTTTCACTGCAGTTCTGTGTCTTCCATGTACTGCCCTTAATTGTGAAGCCGACTAGTTGAATAATGTGGCCAAGTCATATCAGTGGTCCATCTACTTTGTTCAGAAATAGATGAAACTGACCCATAGTTCTCTTGTGGAAAGTGAAAGAATAGATAAAGTCCTGAACAAAGACCAGATATATCCATCTTGGGCAGGATGGGGTTTATGGTGCTAACCTGGAATTCAGGATACTGCCACAGACTACCTTCGTGATCAAACATCAATGCTTTACTTTCTTCAGGCCTACCCTTTTCAAATTTACAAACATACAGTGAGGGAAAACAAATTAAATTTTGTGAGGTACAGAAGTGCTGGAAAAATAAGAAATGCACAGAGAAGATGTAAAAATGAGAGAGAGAAGGAAAATTACTTGATCTACATCACGGCTATCAAATTTATCCATCCTCATGGATTGGATGTGGTCTGCAGGACCAGTCCACGAACCAAATTAGGACTACAGACTGGTTGCACATGCCAGACCCAGTGTGTACCCTGGGCTGTCCCTGTGTGCTGCACATGTGTGCCAGATCCAGCTCTGTGTGCCAAACTGACCCTGACTAGATCTGGCACATGGGACCAGAATGTAGGCATGATTCAGACTAGCCTCAGATCTAGCACACGGAGCCAGTCTGGCAGTGGTGCTACATGCAGCATGCACTCCACATGCAGTGCATGCCAGACCAGCTCCACATGATGCATGTAGTGTATGGGGCTGGGACCAGCACATGCTGCATATGGCATGTGAAGCCGCTCTGAAACCCACCTTTGCACACCACAGGCTGGATAATATGACCACCACAGTCCATGAGGCATATGTTTGACTCCCCTGATCTACGTTGCGCTTCAGCTCTTCATCATTAAATTTGATGTAATACATTCCCTGACTCACACAGGTTTTGAAGGATAAAATCCACTAACAATGTGACTTGCTTAAGGAGCACAGTGATGGTCCCTAAGCACCTACAGGTTAATGTGTTTCAATTTTGGAAAAGCTAGAAAAGTTAGTTTTGCAGGGTCCATACATACTGACCAAAAGTCCTATTTCTCAATGTCCAAATGAAACTGATTGCGGCTGCAAGGCTACTGCAAGTTGTAGAAGCCAGTTGTCTTTCCACTTCTTAAGAGGTATAAATATTTTGTTTTGCTTTCTGATTTTTACAAGAAGCACAACATGTGTTACTTGCTTCAAAGACATTTCTATATACAGAAATTTAAATAACATTAAAATCTATTGTCAAGTTACTGACCCTTTTCCCCAGAAAAAAAAGGTTTTGATATCAAATGCAAGTGGAATGGATTTAATGGATCTAAAAAACCTGCTATCTTAAGATTAGTCTGTGTAAATACACCGGGCATTGCAAAGCATGTAAAATCGTATTTCAAAACACTATTTTCTCTTCCACAAAAGACAATCACCGTATGGCCCAAACACTGCCTTAAAACTTGTGATATTAGAGGCATTTAAAATAGAAATGACATTGACTGTTTTTTTTTTTTGTTTTCTTTTCTTTTGTTTTGGGGTTTTTTTGTTTCTTTTTCTTTACAAAAGAGTGCTAGGGAACTATTATTAGATCCTCCATAGTGGTTTATTTCCTGGAGGAGATATGTTTATTTCCTCACAGGTAGGAAAGCCTTACAAAGAGCTACATGGTGCCATTTCTGCCATGCCTCTGTGTCTTGAGGAGGTGAACCAGCAGAGATTATGAAACTAAACTTGCAGGTTCTTCCAGGGTGGTGTTACAGGTTCCATTTGAACTCAAGTGCCCATGCTTTAAAAGGTGTTAAACTGCTATGTATCCTCCAAGCATCTTAAAGTTATGCCACTTTGGGTGAGGGCTATCTACCCAGCTCAAGCCAGGGTAGATTTAGTCTGTTCCATGGAGATCAAGCAACCAGTGTGCAGTCATCCACCATCCCAGAATGCACAACTCCAGGCATCCCTACCCTTGACAAACTTTCCAGCCTCCCAAGCACTACTGTCTAGCAGTTCTACTGGTTCCAAGCCAATGCCACCAGATACTCTCAGTGGGTCTGACTGGAGCCCACCTGGCACCACAGTGCCAGCTCCAAGGACCAAAAGAGACTCAATCCAGGCATGTGGCCCTCCCCTCAGAGTGCTAAGTGTTTGGCCCACATCTGGGTGGCTGTCCCCTAGTCCCTTCCCTAACCAGGAGAATTTGGATGGGGGGGAAGGGGAGGCTGTGGCTTCCTCCCCCAGCCTCCCTTCCTTGGACGGGGCAGGGGAGATGGCTAGCTTAGTGTCAAGCATTGCAAAAGCATGGAGATCAGGAGGCATGCTTCCCCAGCGTGTATAATGCTGCTGCAATTACCTCCTGGCTGCTCCACACCGGGTGCAGAGCCACTGAGTGGAAAGAGCATAGATCTTAGGGAGGCATGCTTCCCCCAGCTCCGTGCTCTCACAGCACTTAATCCCCAGGGCTCTGCTCCCAGAGATGGGATAGAGTCCAGGCCCTCTAGTGGCAAGTCAGAGCTGTGTAGGTTAGAGATGGCATTGAGCCTTAACCCACGACTGCTCTGAAACTGTTCTAACTTTAACATTCCACAGATTTAGAATGGTTTAAAGGTAACCTGCAACAGCACGTGCATGAGGGAGATGATAGAGTCCTTCACTATTTACCAAGGAAGACTACACCCTAAATTACATGATAAAGTTACCACTAGAAGGGCAAGAAGGTCAAAGGACTGATGTGTTGTTTTTTTTTAAACCTGCATATCCAATATATGTGAAAATCATACATATAAGCTAAACATAAGCATACACAATAAAACTATATTACCAAGTAATAAAACAGTCATGGTCTATATTCCATCCATCTATGCAACCTGCATCAGCCTCTAAACCAGATGCTCATCTTTAGTTAAATTGCACCTATCCTTTACAGAAGATAGTTAAATCATCCTTAGTTAAACTGGCCACATCTACACGAGCAGAAGACTGCACAGTTGTTACTGTGCAGTCATTTAGTATTTGCTTATGCAAAAGACATAAGCAAGTACTAAATGACTGCACAGTAACTGGGGTTACTGAGAAGTACCATCCCGCATGGGGGGTTTTTCTGATGCTACTGCGTAGTAGCTCATTCATATTGCGCAGTAGCATCTTGTGTGGACACTCTCAGTGAGAACCAAATATTCACAGGTTGCATATTGAAATTATTAGCTCTAACTCTTCCAGTTGGAAGACTAAGCCTAGATCTAAGCAAAGTAAAAGGAACAACTATTAACCGCAGTCAGTGCTGGATCAGACCCCAAGTTGAAAAACTCAGGCCCAAAGCTAAAAAGTTTGGTTACTCAGTTTATATGGGAAGGAAAGAGCTTGGGACAGCATGTTCTGAATCATAGCACAGTTCACTTGCTTTGCATCTTTTGGGAAGTCCCTTAATCTTTCTTTATCTGAGCATTGTCATTCATAAAATCAAGATAGTAATTAATTAATGCCCATAGAGTGATTTCAGAATGTGGGATAAGTGATGTTATATAACAATGCAAAGTATCATAATGTTGTTTAATTTATTCCCAAAGGAGCTTTTTCTCTCTGTTCAAAATTTCCACCTTTAGATTCTGAGGGAAATTAAATTCTGAGGGCAGGGAGGGAAACTAGCTCTTCTACGTTTCAGATAATAGAGAATTTCCTTGAAGCCGCTAAAGTGCTAATACTGTTTCTAAAGTAATGAAGAGTGAAAATAATGGCATGTGGGTGTCTTCTGGCTGCAGGAAGAGGGCCAAGTAAACAGTGCATTCTATCAAGTGTAAAGAGATCATTTTTTGTGCTCCAGCTTTAAAGAGATGGCTGTCTTGAAATAAAATTGAACAGGCTCACTGATTTCAGTTCTTTCCTATAGTCTATCCACAAAAATATCCTGTTCCTCTTGTTTCAAATGATGAGCTCCAAACCACCTTTTTCTGTAAAGTCTCTTTTCTCAGTTTGATCCTTTGTTGAAAAACTGTTCTCACTTCACTCAGGTAACTGACATAATCCTGTACTTTCACAACGATGACACCTTGTCAAAAACTTTGTCTTGCAGGTTTCACTTCCAAGCAAAGCAAGATAAACTCAACATTTCTGATAAGGATCCATAGTCAGCCAGAAATCATCTGCTCCAGTATCCATATTAATGAGGTGTATTTTTTTCCTACTCTGGTTATATTATGTTAAAATAATTGGTTATTAATAAAAGAAGATCGTTCTAAAAATAGCAGTATCAAACAGAGGTAAATGTTAGATCCTTTCATCCAAGAATAATTGCTAGTTGATTGAACAGACCTTGGGTCAGAGCATTTTGCTGGTCCAGAGTCATGTGACTCCTGGCCCTTTCTCATATAGTCCATGTTATGTGGTCTACATAATTGCCCTGGGATTCACGTCACCTCTATGTCTGGGTGCCATTTGTGACTTTTTCTGATGTTGCAAAAGTCTCTGTAATTCTCTGTCTCAATTTCTCTATATAGAGAACAGTGCCCATGTCATCTACTTACCTTGTAAATTATGTTGAATGCTATTCATGAAAAGGGTTGCACCAGATGTAGGTAATATTTTGGTAATAATAAGTTTGTTCCTCACCCCCCAAAAAAGTTTATATTGTTTTTGGAGGACTATTGATGTAAAGAGGTTTTTATGTCTATAACTGGTATATGAATAATACCTAAATCTTCTTAAATGTTCAGGTTAGAGTTATTAATTTTTATTGGTCTAGGAGTGTGGACTTTATGGTTGACTAAACAATGTACAGTGTCTCAGGATGATGGTCCAGAATGCTTGAATGGTAGAGATATTAATTATGTCACCAGGACTGGATAGCTAGTCTAGGCTGTTAAGAAGCCTTGGTCCTAAATATGAGTTTGGCCTACTAATTTCTCTGGGAAATGATAATTTATTTGGTGGTTTATTTAAACAATCTTGAACAAATCTCTCTCTCTGAAAGAGTCTTGCCTGGAAATATCAAGACGACAAGAAAATTAGTAATAACATTGTTTTAACAATATTGAGTTAACCCAAACAACATTGTTTAAACTTCATTATGTATTTATGTGATGGCTCTAAATCTGTGTTAATTAAAAATATATATATCATCTGTATTATGCTGTAACTAATAAAAAGTTTTGATTTAGAAGTGCAAAAATAGAGACAATGCCCAAAAGTTTCTTATCTTTCCAATGTTGAAATAAGAGTTTAAACCTTAGTTTCAATAAGTAAAGTTCCCCATTTAAATGGAAGAGGAGGTTTTGTATGCAGACCATCACAAATTTCTCTCATATTTCTTTTTTCCAGAAAACAAACAAGCAAAATGTCCTTGAGGAATTTTATGACCTATTCATAACTGCAGAGATGAAACGATCCACTATTGCCTTATTTAATATGTGACAACCTGATTTACACTTAACTGGATGTTTCAAAGGGTGGTTCATGGGACACAAATTTTTTATGCAACTGGATCTAAATGATATCCTCAGGCAGTAGTCAAAAAAAATAATTATTATCTAACAGCTACATTAGAAATATGTTAGTGGTCTCAGTTCATCTGCTTGTGACCAACAGCAACATTTACATGGGCTGGCAGCCTTATTAGAAGTGTCAATGCTAGAGACAGCTACTAAGGAGTAAGAAGTTTGATCAAGCAAAGTATTAAACCTCTATAAACTGCCATTGAGTAAAGGAAGCCACTTTCAGCATCAGCCTTTCAAGTGAGCCCATAGGTCAGAGTGAAAGCACACTGATGAAACGATAAGACACATCTTGTTTTCGTATTGAATCTGTTTTGTGGTTAAATAGATGTATGACCTGCTGATCCATCTTTTTATGGTCACGGAATGCAACATCTTTGAATATTCTAGATTATTTCTGACCAAAGGTCAGCAAATTTAATTTGAAAATAAAAATGAAACACCTCAAATTATGAATCAAACAAGAACTATACTGTGTTTTTATACAAACAAAACATCTGGGGAATAGTAAACCTATTTAATATGAAAAAAGCAAAGAAAACATTTTCTTGTGGCCTTCCATTTCAAATGGTAATACCAGTATGAAGAATTTATAGCATTTAAAAAAAATATGAGTGTATAGTTGCTTAAAAACAAAGATATGGTCTGGAAAACAAGAGATATCAATCATGGAATTAGTTTAAGATTTCTGTATTTGCATTTGGAGAAAGCATATACCTGTTGTTAATCCAGGTATTGTTGCTAGTACGCACAGGTTTATACATAATGGTTTTAAATTAAGATATAAATTATCCTTAAGCGATTGGGATTTAGAAGAATTCTTTTTACTGATGAACAATAGAAGTGCAATGTTATTTAACAGTGGACTAAATAATAGTGGAGTTTAGTGCTTTGTTGGCTGTGTACAACAAATATCTTAGAAATGGTTTCTTTTATTAACCAAGCAGTTCGTAAATCTGGCAGCGAAGGTGTTACTGCAAATGTGCAGCACTTTCTAATCGCCATTAATGTGATTGCAATAGCAAAGGTACCTGACTGAAGAGCCATGGGATCTCACCTCATTATAAGAGAAACCACTACAGTTTAATAATCTTAATTTAGCTAGCAGTGTGTATCGGCTGGTCAATTTTCCTTTGAAGATGGAAATATCTGTGTTCTTTGTGAAAGGTGCATTAGTTAAACACAAAAAGCTTTGTTTTTTCCTAGGAATATCCATGATTCTTTCTGACAGTAGGTTGTATTGTGCCAAAAGACTGAAGTAGAACTGTCCTCTCATTTCAATGGGACAGTTCTTCATAAAAGCTGGTGGCATGGTATTGCCCCGTTCATGGAACAAAGTACTATGTGTGTACAAAACAATCACCAAACACATACACATATATAGCTATGCAACCATATGTGCGCACGCGCGTGCGTGTCTATATACATACACGCGATTCGTTTGAAGGTTAAAAAATTATTTAAATTACATTGTAATTTCCAGCACCTCTGGCTAGATCATCATGAGTGCTGAACATGTGCAGCTCAGTGGATATTATGGGTTCTCCGCATGTTTGAAAATGAGTCTTCTAATACATTAGGTTATAAATGGATATATGATCATTTGAATAAGAGATTATTTGGACAATGTGACCTAAAAGTACATGAATGATAAGATACACCCAAAAGTCTTCACTTCTCTTCTGTCTTAATGCTGTTTATCCCAGCTTAGTCCTCTGAAATCAGTGTGTATACAACATGTAATTTCACGGTGTTACTAAGGCTTTTTAAAAGTAAAGTCCATTTCTCATTCCAAATTATTCTCTTGATTATTGATCCTGTTCTCATTGAAGTCAATAGCAAAATTCCCCATCTCCATTAATTGCTTAAGACCAGGCCTGGCCTTTGGAGCAGGCATATTGAGTTGTGAGAGTTAAGTGCCATCAGAGTAAACCTTGTTGCAAATTGTAAAGGGATACAGTCTCATACCAACAGAAAGGCATAGGATTAGAAAAAGTGAAATGTCATTTTCATAAAGTTGTTCATTTTAAGAATCACGTGGGCTACTCATTCCTACTGAGATCACCTTGAAAACATATTTCAGAAACAACTGTCAAATTGTAGTTCTGGAGGTTTCTCTCTCAGAAAAAGGTTACCAGGGATTTGAAAAACTGGTGTTTATTTCACAGTTTTAGAATGATGAGTCTTTGGGGGAGTTGGAATAGGGTGCATAGGTTACACTGATTGTAGAAATAATATTATTTCCAAAAACTATTTTCTAAAAGCTCAGACTTCCCCCTCCCCCACTTTTACCCCCTAAATGAAAATTAAGAAGTTAATGGATATCATTCGTGATTTTCTCATTTTCCATCTAGATGTTTTAAACTACAGAGGAAATAAACTGCTTGGCAAAAAAATAAAATAAAAAAGCATGTGTATGTTTTGAATTCACAAAACAAGATGCTGTCCAAACTGATCAAAGTCAGATTTGATAACTTGATTTAAAAGTAATCCAAATGAAATCAACTATTTTAGTCCCATAAATCATCATGTGGCTTTTGAATTTTGAGAGAAATGGAAAGTCAGTACACTTACATAAATAAAGGTATAACTTTTCAAACTCAGGGTGGCATAAACAACTAGTGAGTTGAGGTAATTAATTATTCTCAGTAGGACTTACACTACACAGCAGTAGAAATTTTTAAAAAAATGGACAGTGATTACATTGCTTTAAGATTCTCAAGTTACTGAGTTTATTTATTTGTTGTACAAATGCTGCCTTCTGCAGTGAGATCTGTAAAATGTTCAGCTGCTTGTTTCCTAGTTAACGTTCACTCTCAGTGCTCCAGCATTTCAGGACTGAACATCGCAAAACACAGCAACTATATAGAACTAAGCATATGTTGCAGGACTTAGCTCTCCTCAATGTAGGTGGTTATCAAGCTACTGCAAATAGCATAGAATATTTTTTTCTGCTCAGCCAATGTATATAATGCAGAGAGAAAATGGTTCATGGCAGAATTTGGAACTTACTCTTTCATGAAACCACGATATCTTTTAAACAGAAAGCACTGCAACAGAATCTAAGACTACAGCTGCATCCACTACATTCATGGAGATATAATTTCAACATTTCTATTCTCAGGACAAGGTCTCTTCCTACCATATTACACAGCTATAACAGCACTTTTTTATTAAAAAAGAAGAGTGTGCTACAATTTGAATTTGAGCATTGGCAGCATTCCCTAAACTCTAATAGATACAGAGGTTGTTCTGTTCAAGTTACTGCTTGTACTATACATGTAAACAGGACCAGTTCAGCTTTGTCTATATATGCCTGTGTGTCAATGTCACTCTTTATAAAAATACATATTATCTGGGTTATTTTTTTTTAAATAACATTGTTCTGCCAGGTTTTTTTTAAGTCATAGGAGTTTCTAGGAAATCATGTATTATGGTTTCTCCTCTCAAACTTGTGAACCAGCTACATAGTTCTGCATCCCTAATTAACTCTGTCTGTACAAAAGATATCTTTTATTGCAAGTCTGCCTCAAATTGGGCTTTATTTAGTAAGGGTCTGTGGCAGCTAGTGCCACACGCAGAACATTTTTTTGTTCGTCACATGCATTATATTTTTATGCCAGAGTCATGAATTTCTTACTACACACATACACTTCACATATTGCTTCCTTTGACTCTAAAAGAAATCATTAACATTTAAAACTAATATAATCTTAAGGAAAATACAGTATTGAATTATAACAGGTTACTCTCTTCTAAAAGGAGGAGAGAAAAAAAAGTAACAATTTTATGGTGCAATCAAACTGAATCAAAATGGTTTGGAATAGTTTGTGATGGAGCAATTCACTGCAGGATGCAATTTAACACTTAGTGAAATGCACATGGAAAACGCACAGGAATTAGACACATTATAGATTGCTGGTAACAAAGCCCTTACCTGCTTCAATACATGATGGTCTTTAAGTAGCACAGAGCTCAGTAGGCAAGAGTCCTGTCTTCCAGTATGCTGTGACAATTTACACCCTATTTTCTATACCTTGCTTTTTCCACCATGCTACATATAGTTCATACCTCTGTTGTCTATGATTGGCTAGTATAGCTATGAGGTGCACACAGGACTCATGCTGAGAACAGCCTGCAACCTCTGATTAACCCTTTCTGGTCAACCCTAAACCTCTCCCAGCTGCATGTAGACTTGGCAAGCTTACACAGGTGGACACATCCTCATCTGCTGGGGTGGGAGAGCAGGCAACAAATCCCTTGGATAATTTTTCACTCTCCTTAAACTGAAAGGCAAGATGATACAGGCAGCAGGTCACTGTGCTCCTCAGACTGAGCAAAGCAAGGCGACCTCTAAGGTGAGAGACTCAGAGGAAGAGGACCCCAACCATCTGAGACTACACGATTCTGCCACCGCCTGGCTGCAAAAGCAACTCACTCCACTCAAGAAACCCCTCCTTCTGCTGGTGGAAGACAGACACTCCCATAACTCTGCCCCCTGCCCTCCTTGACATCCCTTCACTTCCACCCCTCAGATGAAAAACAAAAAAACTTTGAAGACCTGAGTAGAATTCAGATGAATGCTAAGGATCAGATATTTGCTAGTGAAGCATATTTATAAAAGCCAAGTAGCTCCCCCTGCAAGGCCTCTATCTTTCTGTCTACCTTTCCCAGTGGAAACATTTTAAATCATTTTAAAGATCTGGAGCAGGACCAGAGTCCAGAATGGAGAGGGGAGGGGAGAATGATGATGGCAGTGATGATGATAATGATTCATGATGATCTTTGCCACCAAAGCCAGTATCAGGAAGCTACTATATAGTCTCCTCTGGGTCTAAGCTGGAGATCATTCTGCTTTGGGGAGTTGATTTTATTGATTCCTTTGAAAACATTTTTTTTTTTAAAAGCAAAAATGTCAGGGTGCTGAATAGCCTTCAGATTTTCTGAGTCATTGCTCCCGATGAAGCAGTGAGTATTGGGTTTCCTCTCGTTAGAACTGTTGAAGGCTAGAAATGAAGCATTAAGGCTAATGGGAATCCTCTCTATTAAGCATGCCTCATGCTTACTGGTTGCAAATGCCCATTAAGAGAACATTAATTGCCTTAATTTACTTCGTGTTTGTAAGCAAAGCCTTATTTTTTTTTCCATTTTCAGGCCAGTATGAAAAAGCCACATGGTTCAAACTGTCAATTTTTTCTCTCCGAGGAGCCTGCACCATCCATCACAATGACTAAAGGACTCTGATTCATAGGATCATTTCCTAGTAGTCAATTCCTGGTGCTATGTCCAACCAGCTCCCCCCAGCCCTCTTTTGGCACTGAGGGATCAGAGTGTCATTAACCCTGGAAAATATTCCACAGATGGGAATATAAATTGTTTCCATTTAACTACCACCCTGTAGCTGATGCTCACGGGAGTCGCTCTTTGCTTCCTGCAAACAACTGCTCCAGATGCTGGGTTTAAGCTTCCCCCCCCCAAGATAGAGCCCCTGAAATGCACTTACCTAGATATTCTGGGATGCGGGGGGGAAGGATCTGACTGCCCTGAAAGTTTCTTCCCAGTAACCTGCTTGGTGGTGGTGGAGAATCCCAGCAGCACCAGCAGCAGAGGGAGCGTAATTCAGCAGCCCCGGTAGGGATTTGATTAATTATAGGAGCCCTTTGTGAACCGGGAAGGGGGATGGTCAGTCCTGGTGGCAGTGAGAAAATCTGGAGGGGAGACTAAAGGGGAAAGGCACACAGGTATTACCAGGAGGAAGAGTTGGGAGTCAGCCTGGTTACAAGAAGCTGAAAGATGAATGGTCTCAACTGGATCTCAGGACCTGAGGGGCTTTCTAACTTCTCCCTTCCCCAGATGATAAAACATCTGGAGGTGGAAGGGGCTCAGGGGCAGGTATTGAAAAGATAATTGATCTTTTAGCTCCTCTCATCCACCAGGCAAGAAAGCCAAACGGGGAGTCTCTCACTGGCGTATCTACCTGCTCACACACCGTGAGTGCCTTCCTGTGATTTGTGTGCGTCTGTGATAGAGATGCAGATCCTACAGTGCACATACACAGCACCCATCACATCAATGGGATTTCATTAATACCTTCTTGTGCTGACTATCATCCCCCCTCCCTACCTTCCGCTATAGGGTGTGGGTGGATCTCTGTGTCTAATTCAAGATAGATCCATGTTAGAAGTAACTCCACAAATGGCATCCTTAAGGTACCTGTCATTTTATCATTATTCTTATTTCTGGCTACTGCTTCTTCTCTCCCCGCTTCCCCCCCATGCAAGCAAATGTCCTCAGCTGATCAAAACCGGGTTTTAAATTATGAACATGGCATGCAAATAAATGTGTGTTTTATTAAGGAGGCATCTGGCTCCGGAGCTGCTGTAAAATATAGATATGGGGGAGAAGGGAATCGGAAGCTGTGATCCGATAGAGACGTGTACACAGGGTGTTTCGACCAGGATCGCTGGCTAGAATTACAACAGACAATTAGGATGCCAGTGTCCCCTGCGAGTGCCACTCAGCCAGGAGGGGGGACAGTCTATCCAAGCTCCCCCTGCTTTGCACAGCTCTAGATTTCAGCCATCACCTGGAAGTCCTGCCTTGAAAAGCCACAGGGTATATTTGATCGCACTGGGAAATCTCCCCCCTTTTCGTTGGAGCGATTCAGAATAAACCCGAACAAGGTTGTTCCAGGGATAAGGAGAAGGAACTTTCCCAGCCCTCCCGGTAGCCTCCTGAGTACTACTGCTGAGGACCAGTTTCCTACGTGGATGGAGAGGAGAGGGTGGACTGTGCCTACATACCGGGGTGTGTGTGTGTGAGAGAGAGAGAGAAACTATACCTACGTACCTGGGTGTGTGGGGGTGTGTGTGTGTGTGACTATACCCAAGTACCGGGGTGTGCGTGTGTGGTTATATGAGACTATACCTACATACTGGTGTGTGTGTGTGTGTGTGTGTGTGTGTGTGTATGAGAGTAACTATACCTACATACCGGGGGGGGGGGGGTGATTGTGTGCGCGAGTGTGTGCGTGTGTTGGGTTGAGGAAAGGGTTAATGAGGCACGAGCTGCAGCAGGTGAAATTGATGAATAAGCAGCCCGATGTAAAAGGGCTGTGGGAGTAATTGTGGGGTAGGTTGTAACTTAGTGCCTATGGCTGTGACTAACATATTAATAGATGTGGTCAAGCAGGACTGATGCCTGATAATGCTTCTGCTTTAGGGAGAGAGAGGAATCTGAAATGCCGATGCCTAAATATTACAGTTTTTTTAGGATCAATTGGGTGAGAAAGGAACATGCATGGGGAAGAAACTTACTCACCCACTGAATGCTCAGGAAGCGAGGTGACTGTGAGCAAAACGCAGCCCGAATCCAAAGGGACAGTCCATGATCTTCAGCTCCAAGCTACAGGAGGGACCTGCATGGTGCTGGGACTTTGCAAATAATCAGCAGTTCCTTGTGGCACAGCACCAAGGATAACAAGCCACTTAGACCCAGCGCCTGCCTCTGTGTGTGTCTGTGTGAGAGAGAGAGCAAGAGAACCACCAAGCCCCAAAGAAGAGGGAGGAGGGGGCAGGAAACAAAACTGTCAGGAGAAGATGGAGGGGGAGCCCTGGGAGGGGTGCTCCTTGAGCAGAAGTGGTCAATAATAACAAACTGCGAGACCTCAGATAGGAGAAGGGCTCTGCCAAGCCCAGGCTGGAAGGAAGGAGCTCAGAGAAAGCTGCACCCAGAAATCAAAGGAGCTGGTGCAGATCCAGGGAGAAGTAGGGAGAGAGGCTCTAGTCATCCTGATAGATATAGCGGCAGGAATGATTTAGGGAGCCGGGGAGGATCCAATGAGAATTCAAGAGGGGGACAGCCTCAGAGCCGCTGCACTCGTCTTCCCAGCCTGCTGCTGGAGGGATCCCGGGGGTTGTGTGCTTCGTGATTATTAGGACTTCCTATTAACTCGGTGCCTTGCACTGGCTTTCCTCTGAGCCTCCCCGCATGGACACCGACTGGGAGAAAGGTAAGGGAGGAGGAGGAGCAAGGGCCAAGAGGTAAGGAATGGAGAGGGGGGCGCCCACCTTATCCAACCCTTGCCTAAATCTTCAGTGATTTGCCCTGGGAGCCGGAGGGGTGCGTGCAAGCGGCTGGAGCCAGGCAGGGGAGCGGGGAGCAGCTGTGCAGGGCGGCTGGTCCTTTGCAAACCCCGGAGCCGGGGCCCGATGCAGGGGGAAGGGGGGAGCATTGGGGGCGCTTTGTGCCCTGCTTTCTTCAGCGCGCGCAGGGGCTGGCGCTGGGCGATGGCTCCGTGGGCTGCAGCCGCCTGGATGGTGCCGTCCGCGGAGCCCGCACGTGAGAGCTCCAGGATCGCTGGGGTAAGATCGCCCCGCTCCTCCCCTCCCCTCCCCCGACCCCCCTTTCATTCAGACCCTATTGTTTTACTGCCAGTGAAGTCCCTCCCTGCCTCCATCTCCCAGGCAGGGAGCTGCCTCCCTCTCCCCGGCCGCGGGTTTGTGCCCCGATGCTTCCCCCTCTCAGCAGCAAGGCGGGCGGCCCTGCCCTCTCCTCGCCTTTCCCCTCGGCCCCCAGGCTGGCACGGGGGGAGGGGAGGGGCTGGAGGGGGCGCATATTTGCCCCGGCGCGGTGCAAAATGCTCCTGGTCACTCCTCCCGTGGTCTGCAGGGCTACGGCAACTAACTCAGCGCCTCGCCTTTCCTTTTCACGTCCTTGCTCTGAGCCGGAGCACTGGGAAATGTCCTTGTCCTCTTTGCCACGAGGGCGGGTCTGGAGTGTGGAGTGAATTGCAAGGGGGTGTATATCTGTGTGTGTGCGCGCGAATCTCTGTGTATCTATGAGTGTGTGTGTGTATGGCTATGGGGTGGGTGTGTGTGCAAATATCTGTGTATCAATGAGTGTGTATGTGTGTGTGTGGCTATGGGGTGGGTGTGTGCAAATAGCTGTGTATGAGTGTGTGTGTGTGCGCATGGCTATGGGGTGGGTGTGTGTGCAAATAGCTGTGTATCTATGAGTGTGTGTGTGTGTGTGCGCATGGCTATGGGGTGGGTGTGTGTGCAAATAGCTGTGTATCTATGAGTGTGTGTGTGTGTGTGCGCATGGCTATGGGGTGGGTGTGTGTGCAAATAGCTGTGTATCTATGAGTGTGTGTGTATGGCTATGGGGTGGGTGTGTGTGCAAATAGCTGTGTATCTATGAGTGTGTGTGTGTATGGCTGTGGGGTGGGTGTGTGCAAATAGCTGTGTATCTATGGGGGTGTATGGCTATGGGCGTGTGTGTACAAATATCTGTATGGGGGTGTATGGCTATGGGGTGGGCGTGTGTGTACAAATATCTGTATCTGTGGGGGTGTATGGCTATGGGGTGGGCGTGTGTGTACAAATATCTGTATCTGTGGGGGTGTATGGCTATGGGGTGGGCGTGTGTGTACAAATATCTGTATCTATGGGGCTGTATGGCTATGGGCGTGTGTGTGTGTGTGAATATCTGTGTATCTATGGGGGTGTATGGCTATGGGTGTGTGTGTGTGAATATCTGTGTATCTATGGGGGTGTATGGCTATGGGTGTGTGTGTGTGAATATCTGTGTATCTATGGCTCTCTGTGTGTTTGTGGCTCTGGGTGTGTGTCTGTGTGCATATCTGTGTATGGGTGTGTGTGTGTCTATGGCTGTGTGTGGGGAGAGAGAGAGGCAGAGGACTTTTTGGGGGCTCCTCCCTTCCCATCTTGTCCTGCTCCTTGCATCTCTGCAGTCAAGCCAACAATGTGACAGTAATGAAATAAAAGTAATTCCTTATTGCTGGGTTTGCAGTGAGATGAAGTAGTCAGCAGAACCAGCAAGGAGCTGTGGGATCCTTGAATTGTTGCAAGAGGAGCATAGCCAGGGTGCCTTATGCCACAATCTGACCACCCTATCCAGCTGGGGATGGTCTAGTTGGGGCTGGTCCTGCTTTGAGCAGGGGGTTGGACTAAATGACCTCCTTGTGTTCTCTGGTGCTATGATCCCTATGCAGAATGCCTGTGGAGGCCACATGACATTGCCTACAGGCATTTGCTTTTCTGTGTGCATTAGGCTAGCACCACCTTTCAGCCAGCAAATATTTTTTGATCATTTAATTGATCACCCATGGGGTTTGTTTATTTTCTCTCAGTCTATTGTGAGGTGTGTGTGAACTTGCCAGTACCACTGTTTTCAATTCCCTGGGTCCTGTGTAAGAGGTTTATGCTTTCAAAATGTCCAAGCTATGCTGGGTGTCACATTCTGTTTATCCCGTGAGCAGTTTTTCGTTTCAAGTTGAAGAAGCGTCAGCTGCTCTGTTCCAGATGATGGTCTGGGCTGACTTGGTTTTTTTGTTTTGTTTTTGTTTTGCAATGGAGGGTGGAAAATTGGGGGAGACAAAAGGATGTTGTTGAATGTTCATATAGCAAAAGAACAATGCCCTTTTCGAGTGTAATGGTTGTTAAATCTGAAACAGCATACATATGTGGCATTCTCCAGTTTATTGATTGAATGTGACATGCCATCTTGTTTCTTTGGCTCAGAATAGCTTTTCTTTGATAGCAAGAAATAAATGACCCCATGCCCTCACAAGTGCCCCATTCTAACAAAATGCCAATAAGAAGAAAGGTCACTGTTTATGTAGAGATCGTTGTATGTTCCTTAACAATGATTGGAGCACATCAAACCTGCAATGACAGCCAGGCTTTGGGTTTTAAGTTATTCAATGAGAGCACAGTCCATTTTCTAAACTTCACAAATCTATGAGACAGCACAAGAAAGAGATGGGGAAATGAAGTTGTGTGAATTAGATAATTATGGCCAGACTGCATGTGGGTGCTGCAATATCTACTGCTCTTAATAGTGTTTATTATTGTGAGTACTGGGAAGCTCCAAGGGAATCTTTTTTCCATAAAGGCATGTTGTATGTTAATGTTTTTCTGTTTTTTCTCTCTAGGTTTCATACCAGCCCTAATGATGTCTTGAATTTGTCCTGGTAGCCTGAACTTGTTCTGCAGCAATCTTCTCACTGATAAAATGATATCCACATAGAAATGTAGGGGTGGCAGACATAGGTGACTATAAATAACTACCACTTAAATCTCCCAATATGGTTACATTTTGGGTTTGATCAAAAACCCACTAAAATCAATGGATACTTTCATTGTAATCAAATATTACAAATAGTAAAATTATGAACCAAATGAATTTACCTAAATTGTGCAAAAGCTGATGCAATAGATTGAAAAATGTTCACTGATGATTAGGGTTTTACACCCCCCCCCACTCAACAACTTATTACACAAGTGCCTTTTCGCATTATCAATCTTTTTGATGCTCATCCTTCTCCCAAAGCCCATTGTAAATTTACTTTTGCAATGATCAAGGATGCTTTTAACTTACTGAGTATACACAGCATTGATTCTGAGTTTGCAATTGGCTTCTTTAAAACAAAATCTTGTTCTGGCACCCTATTAAGAAAGCAATGCTGCCACCTTCTTAAAGTGCCTGTGTATTAGCTATAATGAATTCTCTGCATGGTACTCTGCTGTAATTCTTCATCTAAAAATTCTATCCAATACATGTTTAGTCAGGGGAAACTGTACTTGACTTTTGAAACACTTGGGAGGAGCAATATGATAACCTCCTAAAGTGCATTGCCCTTAACTGAAATTATGGCAAAGTAATTAAAGTTAAAGCAAAAAGGCTTAAACTTTGGACCGCTTAGATTGTTAGTGTTTTTGCATTAGTGAGATTTAAAAAAAATCTGATTTAAATGTCAAATGTGCATATTAAGCAAGACGACTCTATGAATACTTAATTTCCAATTATATATACTGTATATATCTTGCTTTTAAGCAGCTTGTACATTTGTCTGAATATTGCTTTTTATGATTCTAGCTTTTGAACACCCACATTTACTTAACAAAATTTGTAAGTGAATATATTGTTTGCATAGTATGAAAAAGAAAGATTATAACCAAGAATTATATTTTATGGAAATTTTTTGACCCATATATTTAGGCTTTAATAGACTCATGGCTCATTCTAATTCTTTAAAATCCATGACATTTTTCTTCATTGTATAAAGGTCTGTCTTAGTGTATCTCTACATTTTAGTCCTAGGAAATGAATGACTACTAAATATTTTCTTTTAAATTCCCCAAATTAAAAAAAAAAATGTAAAAAAATGACTCTACAAACAAATGCAGACCAAATCTGAATAAGCTATTTAAAGTCCTAATATTCTGAGAGAGGATACCCTCCAAGAAAGGCATCTGTGTTGATTGAGGACCTGCTTCCATAGCAATTGGAAGGTGTGATCACAGCATTTCTAAACACGTAATTTCATTCTAGTTGGGTTAGATCCCAATTGTGGTGAAGGTAGAAATGTGTGTACTTCAAGCCAGGCTAGCAAACTGAGTCTCGGGGTCCTGGTGGATTTGCACACCCAGCCCTGAATTTCACGGTGCTTCATCTTTTCTGTCCTTTCTTGTTCTACCTAAATTAAAGCTGACATGGCAATGTAGACATATACCTTCTTAATAAAAAAATAATATATATATTTTTTTTAAATACAACACAAAAACAGATAAAAAATATAGGTTGGTTTTACATGTACAGTTGACATAACACAAACAATATGAAATACAAGGGAAAAGACAAAAAAGAAAGAAAAAAGGAGGAGAGAAGAGGGAGGGAAAGAAGAAGAAAAGAGAAGGGTGTCATGAGTAACAATCCAGTGACCAAAAGATTCCAAGACTTCTTTCCAAATTGCACCAAACTTTTTGATGTATCTAAGACTGCTAAACATGACTTTCTCCATAGATGCCACTTACACCATCTCATTATGCTGGATTTCAACCTCCGGAGATATCCTACTTTCCCAATGGAGCACTACAAACCTGCATGTTACTAATAAGAGCCACTATAAGAGTGCAATTTGGGAAGGATTCAGTTTGAAGAATGTCTTAGCAATATACCCAAGAACATACATATTTGCAAAGGTATTGGTATTTCATTCAAAACCATGTTAACTAGTTCTCATTTCTTTCCAACCTCTAATGCATCATATCTTCAACATATATGTTGTGGCAGTATATTTAATTTTTTTGAGCAGAGAGTTTCAATGGATTATACAATTAGAAATATTATGAATTCCATTTTATGGTAATTTCTTCTTTAAATGTAGATTCAGTGATGTCTGGTGTCTGACAGATAGATGAGTAAATTTAGCTAATATAAAATGGGATGTACACTATTCCCAATCCCAAATGTTAAAAAAATAATGAATTGGGAGTCAAGATGATGAGAGTAACATAACAATAAGCAAAACAACAATAACATCAACAACAATAATAATTTAGTTCTGTTTATTTATTGTCTGCTTTTGATATAATTAGGACAATTTTAAGTTACATTCCCAAGCCTTTATTTACAACCACAAAACTAAATGCTTAATTAAAAAAAAAAGTGAAACCTAATATTCTCATATATTCACTTGTCTTCAGCACTTGGGACTTCAAATAAAACATCAAATGTTATGATGCTTCCAATAGAATCATAAAACATGAAACACTAAAATGGCAGAGGAAACACATGTGAGACAATGGGATAAGGATTTCTATGGATTAGACTTCTGGGTTGCTCTGGTAGAATTTCTTCTGACTCTTTAGAACAGTTCATATGTCAAAAGTGGCTAAGTTGCCTATTGACTTTGTGCCACACGTGTTTCATTGACTGGTATACTGCAGACTGAATAGCCCTGCTTTTCTCTCTCACCCTCCTAATCTAACCATAAAAAGTTGACTATAACCTGAAGTAATGCCAAGAGAATGCTACTCCCAGTGGGCTTACATTGATTCAAGTTTGGGGTTCTTTGTGGGTGGGAGCTGAATTCCTACACTTTGCATTTCTCCCACCATCTACTGTGGGTTTTTTTTCATATGCACCAAACACTTTTTCTCCAAAAAGCAGCTGCTGAGGATTGGGATATGCATTTAAGTGAGGAAATATCATAATAGCAGCTTTATCAGCTTTTGCCTCTGCTGGGGGAAAAAGAAAGCAGCATACAGGTGTGGGGGCAACAGAGTGGGCATGTGGGGCTCTCTACCTGTGATCAGTAGATACTTTCTCCTTCTTTCAGCAGAAGTTCATGCTATGGAAGCTGGCTGCCCACCCAGCTCAGCTCAAAAGAGAAGGGCCAGGTAGTTTGGCTCAGCCAGCAGCACCTGTGGCATCCTGTAGCTAGGGAGTTAACGGCAAAACTACAATGTTTTCCTTCCTCCTCCAGCTGGTGGGGATGGTGGGGGGGAATCTGCCTGTGTTTTCCCCTGGAAAATACCTTACTTACCAGTATTTTTATGGGAAAGATCTTTTTTTTTCCTTCATTCTGGTTTTCAAAAAAATATGTGTATCTTATTGAGGGGTGGCAGTATTGTATGCAAGATATGGCATCTCATTCTGGCTGAATAAAATCTAGCTATACTTTTTTTTTTGAACTAAACATATTTCCAGAATATGTAGGCTGAATAAAAGCCCTATTGTACCAAGTGTTGTACAAATGCATATAAATGTATAAACCCTGTACATTAATGATGCCTATCAAAGATAAACACTATGTAAGACAGGAAGAATTTTAGGATGTCTAATATATTAGGGTCTATTGTGCTTTATACTCAAGGTTGGATAGGAGCCCTGATACTACCATATTCAAGGTTGGAAGGAGCCCTGAGTAGAACTAGCATAGTTGTGTGCTTCTACTTGCACACACATTTATATTGGCAGTGGCCATGTGTACCGGAGCGGTGGACTGCACTGGTACTAGTCCACCACTCAGTTCTTAGTCCACCTGCACAGTTGTTACTGCACGGTCATTTAGTACTTGGTTACGCAATGCAGTAACCTGCATTACCATGCAGCCCCATTGCTTCACAGTTATTTTTAGCAGCTACCAAGCAGTAGCAATGAGCTACTTCACAGTAGCTTGTTGCTACTAAGCAGTAGTGTCGCCATTGTGGTCTGTGCCCAACAACGCTACGTCGCTGTAGCAATGAACTACGATGAAGTAGCTCATTGCTACTGCTTGGTAGCAGCTAAAAATAACTGTGAAGCAATGGGACTGTGCAGTAATGCAGGTTACTGCATTGCTTAAGCAAGTACTAAACAACTGTAAAGGTAGACTAACAACCAAGTGGTGGACTAACAACAGTGCAGTCCACTGCTCAGGTAGATGTGGCCACTGACAATATAAATCATCTCGCGTAGATACGCTCAGCGTGTATTTCAGTGAAGCTCAAGGAAGTGCCAATGGCTAAAAGTTCTCAGCAAAATCCTCTGTTCACTCTTCGTTGTGTGAAAGAACTGCACAAGAGAAATGAATGTTGGACTTTGCTGGATAGTTTTATATTTCAGGCCCTGAGGAGGAAGAGGCATGTGGGGAAAGCAATTTGCAATTGGAATAAACAAATTATTGTACTGACAATAGTTCAAACTGATAGTCATTTTCTGGCAAACAGCTGGTGCATTATCTCAAAAGGCATGGTTATCTGCCATATAAATGAGTTTAACAGTCATATTACTAAAATCCTGTGGCTGGATTTGAAACAGTCTTTTTTGTCATATGTCATTACTTCACAAGACTCAAACTACTAAGAACACTAATGATAGCCCATTAATACAGTACAATTCTTTGAGCAATCTGCTCAAGATTTTCCATTCTCAAGGCCACATTCAAAATAAGCAAGAAGACCAGTTTTTATCATTTATCAGGGTCGTGATGCTAATGAGACAGAAAGCCTGTTAAGAGTTTGGATGGGTACATTCAGTTTAATTAATTTTGAGTCTATTTTAACATATTATAAAAGAACAAATTGTGTAGTGAATGTATGGGGTCTTTTTAGCACTCTCTGCCCTGTTAAGAATTTTGGCAGTTGATATTTACTGTGGCCTATGAGTTTTAGCCAGCAGCAGACCTAGAGAGGCACAAGGGCATTCCTAATACTCTGTTTTCTCCCAAAATTGTAGAGCATGGGATAAGGTTAAGATGACCCCACGGACTATTTTTTTTGAGATATAGTGAAGAGGAAGAGCAAGGAAAGAAGGTGATACTCATTTTATGTATCTGTATCCAAATCTTGCAACAGCCACAGGCTGCCTGAGACTGGTTATAGCCTTCATTCATGTAGCACAAAGGCCATTCTCACATAGCAAAGTATTCAAACATCTTCTTGCTTTTAAGCACATTCTTTAGTGCTTTGCTAAATCAGGTTGCAGCAGGAAATTCTACATCTAAGGTTGCACACTGTGTTTTCTTTCACTTGCTTTTCATAAAGAACTTGAAGTCTAAAATGTTTCTAGATTTCAGGGCCTGCTGCAGCTGCATATATCAGGATATATCTAAATTTGAGTTAGGCACAATTAAAAACTTTGCTGCATTAGGGCCTTGTTACATGGTAATTTTTGGTGGCTTCTGCAGCTCTGAACACCTGGATCGTCTGCACATTAACACTTGACACTAGTTTTAAGCATGCATTTGGCAGCTCAAAATCACGCCACTCCAGGGCAGGATCATCTCTAATCCCTGCAACCCAGCTCCTGTTACATTAAGGTGTAGGCAATCTAGGCTATGCCTTAGTGAAAACACCCCACCAGCCCTCATCCCCTGCTGGCCCACTGCTCTTCCCTCTTCCCAGCAGCCTGACTGCCTGGCCACTGCAATTGCTGCTCTCTGGGCTGGGCAGCCTGGAGAAGAGCAGCAGCCCACCAGTAGTAGCAGCCCCTGAGCAGGCAGGTTAACCTTTTCCTGCCTGCTCCTCCAGACAGACAGTGAAGGCATCCACAAGTAAGGGGGCATGAAGTCCCCAAGGAGGGGGGCATGGTGGATAGGTGGCAGCCTGTGGTGGTGGGGGGGGGGGGGTGCGCAGGGGAACCCCAAGGAGCAGGAGGCAGGGGGAAAGCTTGGGCTGGGAAGTGGGCGTAGATTCTTACCTTTCAGTCCTTCACTCCCCTGCTGGCCTGGACACGTGACTGCTTCAAACTAACACTGATCAATATTTGTGCAGCTCATGGTGTACCATATAGTAGGACCCTTAGACTTCGGTGTCCAAAATGTTATACACACACACACACACACACACATTTTGAAAGGCTAAGGAAAACAGCTATTTTGAGTACTAGGTAAGGAAATAATATCTTTCACCTGACATGTCAGAAAACGAGAACTAACAAAACACAGATGTACCAATCATAGTGGAATTTATAAGTGTCAGGTTTTTTTTAAATGAGGAGGTAAAAGGATTATATGAAAAATCACTCCAATATCTATTGGATTATTTGGAGAGTGAAAACTTATTTGAGATCATTTTGGCCATTTTTTAAAAATTATGTCTACTAATTCAATAGTATATCATTATATTAAAAATGTATTTCTTGTTTGAGGCAACATTCACAGTCCAACTGAATGTAGTCTAATGATGAAAGCTAAATGTTGAGAATTTTTATCCCAGAATATGGTCAATATAGTGTTTACCTATCTGAATAAATATATTTACATGTCCATAGTACAATTATTGAGCTAATCAGAATTGCAGCAATGGGGGAAAACGTATATTTTTTTCTAGTTTTCAGTTAATGAATCACGGCAGAGCATCCTAGAGCACACTTAGATTAAATAATTTCCTTTATAATTATATAAAAATGTAGCCAAAATGTATAAAGATATGTAGCACATTCCATTAATGTATTGAGCTTAAAGGCATTCTTGATGATATCTCCCTCTAGCAATTGGTCCAAAAAGTATGAAGCATAACAGAGAATAGCTTGCCATTGCAGTGTGATACTAATTATTTAACAAAGAATCTAGCTTTATCTTGTAAGGAGTATTGTATGGGAAAACAAAACCATTGTATAGCACAATGATGCTCAGCCTTTCAGCTCCAATACTTGGATGAATAGTGTGAGGTGGTTTGTGGGCCATATATAGTGCACCTATGGACTGGATCCAGCCATACACCAGCCCGAACCATGACTCCACATCCAGCAATGCACTGATCCTCAGGCCTCCCCACAGTTCCAGAAATATGGCAGGAGGGGAGCAACAGTTATCACTGCCATTACTCCCCTGCCAGAAATGTTTGGACCCTTTGGGAGACCTGAGAGCCAGATGATATTGTCTCACAGGCTGGATCTGGCCTGTGGGATGGAGGTTGAACACCACTGCTATGGAAGAAAAGCTGTATAGTTGAGAGGTCTATATATACACACCTGCTGTTTCACATTTCCAACTTTTCTGTGGGCATCTTAGATCACTTTTAGAATTAGAGAACTCTAGGGTATTAGATGATATCTTATCACTTCTGGTTTGCTTTAAAGTAAGGATCTATCACAGACTATACCTCCATGCTTCCTCTCCATTCTTTAGCCATTTATTTCTTTTAAATTAACAGTTAATTCTGATTTTGAGAGTTAGCCACAGAAACCACAAAAATATCTAGGTAAATGACCCAGATATAATATCCTTATTTATTATAGGCAAACAATGTAAAGATAATAGTAAAGAGAATAGAAAGTAATGTAATGAATAGAAAGTCAGAGTGCATTCTCACACTAGCTGTAGGAAATTAAACTGATTTTTCATGAAGTAAGTTGTTTTTTAAACAGGTTGCATCATACAATCACTATCACATTGAGCAACTTAAAGAGATCTTTTTGGTATGCCCACATAACTTTTCTTTTTCTTTCTCTCTACTGGTTTGAAGAACAATATGCGAAAATTGTGGTTCTCAAACACCAGTGTTCTGACTCATCTTGCTTTGTGAGGTGCTGTGAAATTTATATATATAAAAAAAAAAAAAATCAACCAAGCCAGAAACCTTTAGGATTAGCCTAAACTGAAGGTGGTCAATCTTGTTCGTTTATATCTGAGATCTAAATGAAGCTAAAAAAAATCAAGTTAATGTGTGGAGATTCAGAATTTTACCACTACCACCATCCTTTATCCACTGTCCTCATACTATAATACTTCACTGATATGCTTTGACCCAAGCAAGGTTGGAAGTTTTCAGGGATAGGATTTGCATTCCCCTGTGTGCTTATACACAGGCTAGAAGAATGAGCCCCTGATCCTGGTTGGGGCTGGCAACTATCACAAAAATGCAGAAGGCAGGGTAGACAGGCACCATATAGGCTAACTAAATGAGAAATGCATATGATTTCATAAGCCAGAGCTCACTTCATCAAATGTTATGAAAGGACATACACAGAGGAGGATGTCAACGAGACAGTTATTACAATACAAAAGATGGGGAAAGGAAAGACTTATTGGCTACTATTGGTCTATCTAACCCTGTGAATTATTTCCTTTTTAATAAGACCTTTAAAGCTAACCTCTTCTAAGTAAGAGTTATTTTTATTTATCTAAATCTATAGAAATGATAAAATCCATCATAAATAGATCTTGGCGGGAACTTTTCTTCCTATCCTGTAGAATATTTTCAGAATAGCCTAACTTGGAAGTAAACCAAGATCATTTAAAGCTTTTCATGAATAACAGTAAGAGACACTACCACTATGGAATAAGTAAGTCTGGTGAATGGGATACTCATCTGAGATACTGGAGACAAGGATCAAGTCCTTTTTTTCACCATACAGAGCAGATACCTGAACCTAGGTCTTCCAGATCATACATGTTCTCTTGGATGACTGGATGGGCTTCCTCCTTCTTTGACCACAAAAGTTACCATCGCTAGCTTTTCCTAGTGAAAACTTTCTAGGAAAACATATATACTGTGATTATCTTTTACTCTGGAATAATAATAATAATACAACTTTAATAAAAAAAAATCCTCACAACGAGATCTAATCACAGATATTTCCTAAACACAGCAATATAATTTACTATAGCCCAACATCAATGAGTTGGATAACTTTTAAAAAATATAAACTTTCTCTCTTTTCAGCAATTCCCCATCTCATTTTCAGATGCCTGAGGGGAAAATATGAACTCAACAAAAGGCCCTGATGATCATCAGGTCTTGGTTATATCATATTTAGGAGCAAATGCCAAAGCTGCAGGGTGCTCACCAAAACTGGGTCTTTTGAAAGGTTTTAAATCCGTCATTCCTTCAGGACTACATATCAGTTTGTCTGATAAGTTTATACATAGTCTATATTCTTATTGTGTAAGGTACCTAAGACATCAGTTAATGGTGATATGCCTAATAAATGCAATGATATTTGTAGTGGGTACTTGTGCTGCACATTGTAAAGGGTTATTTAATCAATTTAACTACCTGTAGAGCTATAAAGTAGGCAAACATCACAGAAGAATTTTTCTGTGAAGTTTGCCAATGTCTCTGCTGTTTCTAATAGTACTGGGACTATTTTCCATACTCAAATCAGCAATTGGAACAATGAAGTCATTTTGAGTTATGTTATTTCTTAATGTGTTCTTTGCACAGTAATTACTGTGCCCGCCTCTGTTCCAGGAGGTGCTCCCGGGCAACTCTTGCGTGGGCGGCTGACCGGGCCTGCCCTGCTCTCACTGGGGAGTCCCTGGAACTCGCTGGCTGCGGTCGTGGCTGGGCCTGCCGCAGGGTTGTCCCCCTCGCTGCGGCCTCCAGTGCCAAAGCGACCCTGGGCGGGCTCACACGGGGCTCCGACCTCCCCTACACCCTGGCCAACGCCACCTTGGGTTGTGGACCTTCCGTCCCGCGTCCCCAAGCGAAGACTGAGCGTCGAGGGCCCTCTCCGCCCTTTGCGGTTCTCTTCCCCGACACCCCGCCGGGACCTCTGCCCGGTCTTCCCTGGTTCCCTCGCCGGGTTCCCTCCGGCTCTATCCCGGTTCCCTCACCGGAGCTCCCGCCGGCTCCACCCCGGTTCCTTCACCGGGGCTCCCGCCGGCTCCAATCCGGTTCCTTCACCGGAGTCTCCCGCCGGCTCCAATCCGGTTCCTTCACCAGAGTCTCCCACCGGCTCCAATCCGGTTCCTTCACTGGAGTCTCCCGCTGGCTCCCCAGAGCCTCTGCCAGCTCGTCCCCCGTTACCTCACCGGTGAATCCATCTGGCCCTCTCTCTAGGCTCCTCCTCAGGGCTTCTGCCGGCTCCCGCGTCAGTTTCGCCGCTCTTCTCCGGCGGCGCGGCTCTCCCCGCCTCTGTTGTTCCCGGCGTGGCTGCAGCCTGTTTGGCTCACAGTCAAAGCCCCTTGCGGGGGCCCGGTTCCACTCCCGGGCTTCCTCCCGGGCTCCGCGTCCTCCCACTGCGCGCCCCTTCTCTCCTCGGGGCCGCCTTTTATTTCCGCGGAGCGGCGCCTCTAGCTGACGTTGCTCCGCCTCAGCTGTATGAAAGCGCGGCTAACGAGCCGCACGGGTCGTTCCCTGGCCTGCACGCAGCCGCTGCTCCCCTCTCTTGTGGAGCATACGTAAGTGTTCCCCCCGGCCCTGGGCCGGGGACTCCCTTTAGTCCCGTTGTCCCTGGGACATAACCCCCCCCTTAAGATGCCTTGGGGCGCTGCTTTGTTTCCCCTGCGGGTTGTACCTGTAGGGTCGGTCCACCCTTTCCCTGGATCCTCTCGGTCCCCGGCCTGGTCTTCATTTCCACACCTAGATAAGAAGTCCACCACGGTGTTGGTTTTCCCGGGTCGGTATGTGATGCGGAACTTATACGGTTGGAGCGCTAACGCCCACCGGGTGATCCGTGCATTATCGGACTTGGCCGTACTTAGCCACTTCAGTGGAGCATGGTCCGTCACTAGTGTGAATTCTCGGCCCATCAGGTAGTACCTGAAGTAATCCACCGCCCACCGAATTGCCAGGCACTCGCGCTCAATAGTGGCGTACCTTTTTTCTGCCGGCAGTAGCTTGCGGCTTGCATATGCCACAGGTCTTTCGCCCCCTCCCTCTTCTTGGGTGAGGACTGCACCCACTGCCGTCTCCGAGGCGTCTGTCTGCAAGATAAAGGGTTTTTGAAAGTCAGGGGTATGGATTATGACGTCTTCGCATAATGCCCTCTTCAACTTTTCAAAACTTTGTCTCATCTCCTCCGACAACCTGACTACTCCCATTTTCTGCCCTTTGAGGGCCCCCGATAGGGGTGCTGCTAACTCTGCGAAATGCGGTACGAACCGCCTATAATAATTGGTTAGTCCCAGGAAGGACCGTAACTGGCGACAATCTTGTGGGGCCGTGAAGTTTCGGATAATTTCTACTTTGTCGGCCAACGGTTTAATTGTGCCCCTGCCGACCAAGAACCCTAAATATTTTGTTTCTTTCTGCGCAAAAGCGCACTTCCGAGGATTCGCGGTTAGGCCGATGCGTCTCAACTCTGTGAGGACGGCCCGAAGGGCTCCCGTGTGTTGTTCCCATGTCCAGGTGTATATGATGATGTCGTCTATATATGCGGCCGCATATTCGGTGTGGGGCGCCAGGATTTGATCCATCAACCGTTGGAATGTTGCGGTGGCGCCGTGCAATCCAAAAGGCATCCTAACAAATTCGTACAGCCCCCACGGGGTGCCGAACGCCGTTTTCTGCCGGTCTCTCTTGGCTACCGGAATCTGCCAATATCCCTTGGCCATGTCAAGGGTCGATATATACTGTACGTCTCGTATCTTTTCCACCAGCTCTGCCACGTGGGGCATGGGGAATGCATCAAAGACCGCCATGGCGTTCAAGCGCCGGTAGTCCACGCACAGTCTTAATGATCCGTCCGGCTTATGCACAGGTACCAAGGGTCTTCTCCAGGGACTTCTGGAAGGCCGGATAACTCCTAGCTGCAACATAGACTCAACCTCCTTGCGGATCGTTTCCAGGAGATGGTGGGGAATGGGTCACCATCTCTCCCTCACTATTGGTCCGGGGGGTGTTTTTATGGTGTGGCACGCATCCCGAACCCAGCCGGGCTCTTCATGAAAGACCTCTCTGAATTCATCTATCAGGTTTCGGGCCTCTTGCTGTTGTGCCAGAGTTAATTCCTTCCCCAGCCTGACTGGGGTATCTTCTGGAGCAGGCTCCATCCCTCTCTGTGGCCCTTGGGGGCCTAGTTCTTCGTCCTCAGCCTCGGAAAAGGCTGCCCATCCCTCGGGATCCCGCCATTCCCGCAGGAGGTTCACGTGGTAGATCTGTTTCTCCCGGAGGTGTCCGGGTCGGTGAACCTCATAATCTACGGGCCCCACCCGGCAAAGGATCTCGAATGGCCCTTGCCACTGTGTTAGGAGCTTACTGGTGGATGTAGGGAGTAATACCAGGACCCTCTGCCCCAGTTCGAATTCTCGCTCCTTGGCCCGGTGATCGTACTGACCCTTTTGGTGGGCTTGGGCTTCCCTAAGGTTCTCGTGGGCCAGGTCCTGGGCCAACCTAATCCTCTGTTGGAACGTCTGCTGGTAGGTCCTCGGCTCCTGGGAGGGCCCTTCTCCTCGCTCCCATCCTTCTCTTAGGACCTGTAATAGGCCCCGCGGGCGATGCCCCAATACCAGCTCGAACGGTGAAAACTTTGTGGATTCTTGGGGGGTGTCCCTGAGAGTGAATAGTATTAGGGGGAGGAGGAGGTTCCATTTCCGGGGATCCCCCTGTATGCACCGGCGCAATGCCCGCTTTATGGTTCCATTAAGGCGTTCCACCAGCCCGTTGGTCTGGGGATGGTAGACCGAGGTGCGGAGCTGCTTTATCTGCAGGGTCCGGCATACCGATCTTAAAACCCCCGACATGAAATTCTTCCCCTGGTCTGTCAGGATTTCTTGTGGAATCCCCACTCGGGTGATCCAATTTTTTAGCTCCTCCGCGATACGCGGTGCCGTCACTGTTCGCAGGGGAATCGCCTCCGGGTATCGGGTGGCATAATCCATGATAACTAGAATATATCGGTGACCCGAGCTACTGCGGGGCACAGGGCCCACGTCGTCTAACGTGATTCTTGCGAACGGGGTGGTAATAATAGGCATGGACTGGAGGGGGGCCCGAGGAGGGCATACGGTTCTTGGCTTTTGACAAATGGGGCAGGCCGCACACCGGCGGGCTACTTCCTCCCTCATCCCGGGCCAAAAGAACCATCTGCTCACCTTCGCAAGGGTTTTGTCCCGGCCCAGATGCCCCCCTACTGGGCTCGCATGCGCCAACTGCCAAATAGCCTGGCGGAATTGGGCGGGCACCACTAGCTGCAGGCCCTCGACCTCCTCCCCCCTGTCCCCCTGTAGGCGGTACAGGAGTTGATCCCTTACCTCGAAGTGGGCCTGTCCTTTCCGTGCTGACGTAGGGGCCCTTTGGGTACCCTGGGCCTGCTCTCGGAGCGCCCCAATCTCCGGATCCTTTTCCTGGGTGTCGCGGAACAGGAGACTACTTGTGAGGTTGTCGAGGTCCAACATATTCGCCTCATCAGTTGGCCCCTCGTCTTCTTCCAGCTCGCCCAACCAGCCCTCTTGGCTCTGGATCCTTTTCCGGGCCCCTTCTGCGTCCCTTACCCTGTCCAGGACGTCATATATCGGTACCCAGTAGTGCCCCAGGAGCATTTCACAGGCTAACCGGGGCACCGTGCCCACCAGGAGTTCTCCCTGATGTTCCATTACCTGTAGGCGGACCCATTGGCGCTCGGTCTGTTTCGCATCCCCATGGAGGCAGGCAATTCTCACGGGGGCCGCTGTCCTCTGACCATGCGGTGGCATCAAATCCTCCCTGATGAGGGATTGGGCACATCCCGAATCCAAGGTAGCTCGCACGGGGCGGCCTTCCACCCACGCCGTGACAACCGGGCGCTTCCAAGCCGCGTTCCCTCCGCCGACCACATAACTGCAGTCCATAGGCTCGCTGAGGTTTTGGCCTCGCCACCGCTCCGCTGGGGCTCTTGTTTGGTTATCGGGGGCCCATCGTTCCGTGGCCTGCCGTGGGCACTCTCTGGAAAAATGGCCCTTCTGCCCGCACCGGAAACATACCATATCCCTGGGAGTCCCTCGGTCGGGTGGACATCTGCGTTCTGGTTCTCGTGGGGCCGCCACCAAGGGTCCCTGGCTCCTTCTCTCCCTGGGGTAATATGCCTCCGAGGCAGCGAAAGCTTCGGCCAACCTCAGAGCTTCCTCACAATTCCGTGGGGTGTGCTGCCGGACCCATCGTTGCGTCCGCTCCTCTAAGTCGTTCTGGAACTGCTCCAGGATGATCTGGTCGGCGAGGGCCTCCCGGTCCTGTCCCGTTGGGCTCACCCACTTATCCAGCAAGTCGCGCAACTGTTGTAATAACACTCTTGGCTATCTTATTTCGTGGCCCTTCTTAGCTCGGAATCGTCACCGGTAGTGCTCGGGGTTGATCTCTAAGCGATACAAGATGGCCTCCTTCATGGACTCGTAGTCCAGGGCATCCTCCCTCGACAGGGCCCGAAACGCGGCTTGGGCCTTGCCCACTACTAAGGCCCCCAGCTGGCTGGCCCAGTATCTTTTATCCAACCCTATCACGAGGGCATGCCGTTCAAAGGCCTGAATATATGCCTCCGGGTCATCCTCTTTGGTCATCTTGGGCATCTTAAAGGATGCCAAGCTGTGCTGGCGCCATTCTTGTTGCTGGTCCAACATCTGTTGCTGCGTGCCCAGAATTTGGGTCAGCAGTTGCACGTTCTGCCCGAGCATATCAATGGGGCCTATAGCCGGGGCCTGCATGTCAGTGTAAGTCGCCAGGTCGGGGTTCTCCATCATCCCACCCCTGCCACCACGTTGTGCCCGCCTCTGTTCCAGGAGGTGCTCCCGGGCAACTCTTGCGTGGGCGGCTGACCGGGCCTGTCCTGCTCTCACTGGGGAGTCCCTGGAACTCGCCGGCCGTGGTCGTGGCTGGGCCTGCCGCAGGGGTGTCCCCCTCACTGTGGCCTCCAGCGCCGAAGCGCCCCTGGGCGGGCTCACACGGGGCTCCGACCTCCCCTACACCCCGGCCAACGCCACCTTGGGTCGTGGACCTTCCGTCCCGCGTCCCCGAGTGAAGACTGAGCGTCGAGGGCCCCCTCTGCCCTTTGCGGCTCTCTTCCCCGACACCCCGCCGGGACCTCTGCCCGGTCTTCCCTGGTTCCCTCGCCGGGTTCCCTCCGGCTCTATCCCGGTTCCCTCACCGGAGCTCCCGCTGGCTCCAACCCGGTTCCTTCACCGGGGCTCCCGCTGGCTCCAATCCGGTTCCTTCACCGGGGCTCCCACTGGCTCCAATCCGGTTCCTTCACCGGAGTCTCCCGCAGGCTCCCCAGAGCCTCTGCCAGCTCGTCCCCCGTTACCTCACCGGTGAATCCATCTGGCCCTCTCTCTAGGCTCCTCCTCAGGGCTTCTGTCGGCTCCCGCGTCAGTTTCGCCGCTCTTCTCCGGCGGCGCAGCTCTCCCCGCCTCCGTTGTTCCCGGCGCAGCTGCAGCCTGTTTGGCCCATGGTCAAAGCCCCTTGCGGGGGCCCGGTTCCACTCCCGGGCTTCTTCCCAGGCTCCGCGTCCTCCCACCGTGCGCCCCTTCTCTCCTCGGGGCCGCCTTTTATTTCCGCGGAGCGGCGCCTCTCGCTGACGTCGCTCCGCCTCAGCTGTATGAAAGCGCGGCTAACGAGCCACGCGGGTCGTTCCTCGGCCTGCACGCCGCCGCTGCTCCCCTCTTTTGCGGAGCATACGTAAGTGTTCCCCCCGGCCCTGGGCCAGGGACTCCCTCTAGTCCCGTTGTCCCTGGGACAATTACTATATCATCACCTGCAACATCTTGCAGTGCTGAAAAATTAAAACAATTATACTAACAAGTTTTCTGTGGTGTTTTTCTTTCAATTAACAAAAGCACACTTACTAAGATTTTACCAGCTTCTCAAGATAGGTCTAGTTTTAATAACAAAAAACAAACTTTTACTACAACCCAGCCCTATGATACAGGTTTCTCTTAGCAAAAGCACAGTAAGTTTATTTAGCTATATTCCATTTAGGCTTCTAACAGGAAACTGCAAAATTCTTACCATATTGAAATTTATGTTTCAATTATTGTTCAGATCTGACTTTTAAGTTGACACAAAGTTACAAAGGTCTTTACTATGCCTCTTGATATTGCAGGGCTTGTAGAATGGGGATATCTAAAAGCACTCATCAGTAGTTTAAATGCTTTAATTTAAAATTATTTGTATAGGTCTCATGCTTTAAGCATTGGCTAAGGGAGAGGATAGAAAAGGTAGGAGAACAGAGCCTCAAAGTTTTTAGCATGGAACACATGCATTTCCTAAAATCTACTGTTGTAAAGAAGGGAAGAGGAGAACATGGGGCAGGAGGAAAACTTCCATCATGCTTGGATTTGTGCCAGGCTACTGTAGTCAACTTTGTCAGATTAATTATTCCTGGTTGTCCCATTAGTCTTAATCCAGAGAGGCCATGACAAACAAAATTCCCACATGCTCTTCCAATATTTCATTCTCTTTCCTTTTCCACAACCAGAAGAATGCAATCTGTTAACAGGATGGCCTGGCATTTTAAGGGAAGCAGACAGTCCTGGAAGAGGAGCTGGCAGTTAAAAGCCCAATAGGAGAAAGAATGAAGATCTTAAACTGAGGGAAGGATCAGTTTGTGGGGTGGGGGGGGGGGAGGACCAGAATAAAACCCAGCAGAGCTTGCATCTAGGATGGGCCAGAGATGAAGGGCTGTCTCCTAATGCCTGGAAAAAGGCTAAAGGTTTGCTTTAGGCATTTATTTGTTTGCTTAGACCAAGAAGTATTGTTTGTGTTGTGAGGATTGACTGAGGGACTCCAAAGGCCAGATAGTGAGGGTGCAGACTCCCAAGCCCTCTTATGGACTATTGTTTGGACAGCCTGAAGAAGACCTACAGTGTTTCATAAACACACTTTTGGGCAGTACATTGGCACCTATTTATCTCTCATGTAAACTGTGCATGATCTTAGTCCAGATCAAAAAGCTCATGCTTTACCATATAGATCACTGTACTGGGCCCCACCAGAGTTCAAGCTGTGGCGAGCTATGATGTTGCATACAGTTTACCCAGAATCCCTCTGTTGCACCCTCTCTCAGCCTGATGCATATGATTAGTGTGATCCTGCCCTCCATGGTGATTCCACAGCTCAACACTTCTCAATATGTGTGTATACTCCTGTTACCCCACAAAAAGGATCCATCTGTTAATTAGCTGCCACTCATGACTGGGATCCTCCAAAAATTTATGAGCAGATAAGGCACAGGGAAACCTGGTCCAGCTTCACCTCGTGGAAGGTGGGGCTATACTAATCATATGTGCCAGGCTGACAGAGGGCTCGACAGTGGGTTCTGGGTGAGCTGTTTGCAATGTTGTAGTTCACAATGACTTTCAATACTCAGCAGTGAGGAAGATTGTACTTATTCATATGTGTTATTGAGATAAGTTTGTGCAAACTTATCTTTGTGGTAGGTTTCCTTCAGAGGCATAGCTTCTCATCCACCTCTGGCTAAGATCAAGTGTAGTGGCTGGGTAAAGGCCCTGTATACTGTCTGGATTGATGCCAGGAGCTCTGTGGAACTAATGATGGAGGAGGAGTTCTTAGAACCCTAAACGGCATTGGCAATGGTCTTGGAGAGGAGAGCAACCATTGTGGTAGTGAAAGTGGACCAAGACATGAGAAGTGAATCAGAGAGTGGGAGTGAAAATCCAGAGTCTGATGGAAAATAGATGAAGGTGGGGAAGAAGGGATAAAAGAAGGTGGGAAAAAAGGTATGGTGTGATCCGTGGTTTTGGAGGAGGCTTTATTGAAGAAAGCAATGAGGGAAGATTCCAGTTGGCAGGAAGAACAAGAGAAGAGGTCAGGAGGGAGAAATGAGGAATGAAATGATGATTAAATGGAAGAGGAAGACTTGTGGGAAGAAAAAGATCTGCAAAGAGAAAGAAGATGGGAGGAAGTTAGAGACCAAGTGGAAGATAATCTATACCCAAAATAAGAGAAGGAGTAACAGGGGAGGGAGAACAGAAAAGTCAGACAATGAATAGATATGAATTGATATAAAAAAAATATTGTTTGAAGTTTTAGATGTTGAAGTGTAACATTTTGAATAGCTTGGTCACCTTTTCTAACTGGAAGATTTGGGAAATTTTGTATTGGAGCCAAGAAGGTTATGAGGATTTTTGGAAGACACATGTGGCAGTAGGTGAGAGAGAAGAATTTGAGGGGATATGTTTTCTTGTGGAAGAAAAGATGAGAGAAAATTCATTAACTATTTGAATGTTCACAAACATGCTTGAGATGGGGAGATAGAGAAATGGATGGAGAATTATGTAGAAAAAAAATATGTATGTCGAGAAGATATATGATAAATACGGTGGGATCATGGAGAGGTCAGGTGGTAATGAGGGCAAATGAAAGGAGTCCTGATGGGATAATGCACTTACCACCACTAATCTAAGTAGGGCCACACCAAGGGTTTACAATGTACTTTACAATGACAGCCTGAACTGTGTAGCCAGTGTGGGCAAGGACACCTGGATGCATGCTGCCAGCTTACAATATGCCACAGATATGAAGGGAAAAGGCACAGGGTAGCAGAATGCCAATGAATGCTGAAATGAATCAAAACTCATGGAATAGGTGATATATTTTATTAGACCAACTAGATATTTGCAAACAAATTATTTTATTTATTTGCAAAATAATTGTTCGCAAATATCTAGTTGGTTTAATAAAAGATATCTCTTCCATGAGTTTTGCTTCCTTTTGCCTTTGGCCCAATACAGCTACAACCTGGATACCTGAAGAAATGCTGAGTGTGTTATTTGTGGGGAGGAGGGACACTTACAGCACTGATGCCTGTGGTCCTTCTCAAAAAAGGTTAAATCCACAGAGCAGTAGAGACAAGGAAGGAAAAGTGGGGAAGAAGATGTTGAACCAGAATGCATAACAGTGGAGGAGACACCACAAGAAGAAAAAAACCAGAGAGGAAGAGAGTGACATTTCAGGAGGCAAAGTGGCACAGCTAGAAACAGAGGAGGGAAAAGAAGGAAAGATAAATAGAACAAATGACTGAGACAGAGGAGAGAGAAGGGAAGAGGAGAGAAAAGATACAGGAAGAAGAGGGAAGAGTGAGGATAGAGGAGGAGAAAGAGGAAGAGAGCAAAACTGGGAAAAAATAAATTACATACTATGAAGGTTAGAAAGAAGAAGGCAGACAAGAAGGCGGTGAGGGTGGGGGAAGAAGGGTTGATGAAAAGCTCATCGGAGGTAATGTGGCTTGGATCTAATGGAGAGGGGAAAAAGGAGGGGGGCAGGGAAGCTTTCTTAAATGTTAAATCAATAAAGCAACTACCAAAGACTACAGGGATGTGAAGGGGTGGGGGGATTAGAGCCAACAGCGTAAAGCAGCACCATAGAAGACTCATAAAGCGGTAGAGCTATGAAAATTTAATGGACAAGCATGACTTTGTGTATTGCATCTATAAATGCCGGTGTGTTATTGAGGAAGAGGTTGGATAAGATTATGCCAATACTAAGTGGGGTAAAAGTGGATGTAATATGTTTGCAGGAGTGTGAATCCCATGGGAGAGGGATTACAAGTGTTTTGTAAAGATATGGGGATGGGGACTATTGTCGTGGGTGGGGTTAGATGCAAACAAAGCAGCTGGAGTCACAATTTTACTCAAGAGTGACTATTAATATATACATGCTGGCCAAAAGAGAGGGAAGTATCACCTTGTTTAAGAAATTAGAGGTGTAGGTAGGAAGCAAGTTCTGGTGGGGGATTTCAATTGCATTACTAAAGAGAGAGATAGGTGAGGGGATAGACGGGAGGGGAGGGATAGCTAGACAGCTCATTAAAAGTACTGATTAATATAATAAAAGGATTTTTAAAGGATGCATGGACCAATGAGAAGGTGATTATGAGGATGGAACTGAGTGGGAGATGGATGTCAAAGATTGATTTTGTATTGCTGTCAAATGGTCTAGGGATTCAAGAGAAGGAGATCTTAGAGGCGGCCTGCAGTGGAATGGAAATGAGTTTAGAAAAAACAGAGGTAGGGGGAAAGGGATGTGGAAGTTAAATGTTCAATTATTACAAAATGAGAAGACCTGTCGAGAATATGTGGAACTGTATAAAAGATGGAGGATGCTGAAGAGATATTATAAAAGCATCTGTCAGTGGTATACTATGATAAAGAGAAGAATGAGAATTTTTCAGAAATGTTGCTCAAAGAGAAGTGAGGAAGGAAGTGGAGGAGCTAGAAGAACTGCAGGCAAGGAAGTAGGAATTATTAAAGGAGGTGGTAGGAGTATGTATGAAAGAAGAACTGGAAGACATAAAGTGATGGGCTGGTCAAAAGGAAAATGGATGAAAAAATCCTTCTGATTAAGACACATTGGGTAGATAAGGGGGAAAAATGGTGTAAGTACTTTTTGGCAAATTTAAGGAAAAGGAGGAGTGAGAACTGAAGAAGGAATCCAAGTGGAAGAGAGTAAAAAAAGTGTTGGATGCAGTGGTGTAGTTTTATAAAGAGTTGTACAAAAGAAAAAAAGAGTGGATGGAGGAAAAATGAAGATGTTCCTTGAGAAGATAAAGGAAGGAATATGTGAGCGTGTGCCCATCTTGGGTACCCAGCTTTCAGGTAACTTCCCCCCAATTCTCTCCTGCCACGACTTGATCTTAACTCAATTTGTGATGGGGAAGGAACAGTTGTTAGAAACCGGTACCCCGGTAAAGAAGACACCCAGGTCAGATCTTCACCGGTAGTGCTTTATTTAACGTTGCCTGACTCTTTCTACAGGGATGACCCTCCTCCCGAGTGCTTGTCGCGCGGGGGGGGGGGGGGTGTTCTCCCCACCCGCCTTCAAGGATCAAAGCAGGCTTGTTTGTTGTCTCCTTATTCCGTGATCAGCCGCTAATAGCCTGGTTAGCGGCTGATTACCGTCGACCCCGGGATTCTCCGGCTGTGGCTTGTGCCGGCTTGCGGAGCACGGCTTCGTTACTTTACCATTTTGTTACTTTCTTTCACTCTCTTTCTTCTCACTAGTTGGCCATTTGTTCAATGATCAGCCGCTAATTGCCTCTTGGCGGCTGATCAATGCCGACGTCGGGATTCCCCATCTGCCGCTCGTGCTGGCTTGCGAAGAACGGCTTCGTCACTTTACTTTTCTCTTTTTTTTTTTTTCTCCCTCCACCCTCTGTTACAGGGTCCGGGTTATAGGAACTGCAAGGCAGGGTCGGGGCTCCTTCGCCCTCTTCCTCCGTGCCTCTTACTTTACTCTTCTTCTCCCCCTTCCCAGCTCGGGGAATCCCCACGCTCTGATTCCTCAGAGCTGTGGGGGGAGGGGGGTTCCGCGCCGCCACTCAGTTACTCACTCACCGCAGAGGCTGTCTTTTCAAGGTAGGACATGCTCCGTGGACGGGTGCATCACTCCCCACAATTACCCTCGTTGTCTGGGTGTGCGTCCTTATCTCCTGGACTCTCTCAGGCTCTGTCACCGTAGGGGTCCCTTTTCATTTCTCTCATCACGTGCATGCCCGAAGGCACCCTTGGTTAGTTTCCTCCTCTTTTTATTACCCCCTTTCAGGCTTCGTATTGGCTGCCCGGGGTTATTCATCAATTTCCTCGTTGTCTTCCTTCCTGGCAGCTGTTCCCTCTCTTTTAGTAACCGCATCGCAGCTGCTGCACTGTTACAGAATAGAAGAGGAAAATAATAAGTATTGGAAGAGAAGTTAAGTAGGAGAGAGATGGAGGACTACATAAAAGTTTGCAAGAGAGGGAAGTTGCTGGGAAGAGATGAACTTCTGGTGGAATTCTATGAAAAATTTTGGCAATGGCTGGGGAGAGATATAATAGAGACATGCAAGGAAATAATGGAAGGTGGGGAGCTAAGGGAGGATTCTGAAGAAGGTGTGGGTTTTTTGATATGCAAGAAGTGAAAGGAAGACATGTTAGGTAACAGGAGGCCAATAACCCTTTTCCCTTTTAAATGTAGACTGCAAATTGATGGCAAAAATAGTTGCCAAAAGAATGCATGACTGTTTAGCAGACGTGATACAGGAAGAACACGTACCATTCTTGAGAGGAGGATATACCAGACCCTATGGTTAATGAGATGTCATATTGGATGTACAAGAGAGGGAAAGAAATATGGTAATATTGAATTTAGATCTGGAAAAAGCTTATGATAGGGATGGACATGATGTTATGTTTGAAGTATAGTGGAGGATGAGCAAAGCATTCCCCATACAAACAGGGGTAAGACAGGGATGTCCACTATCATTTTGTGTCTGATGGAACCATTGGCAGAGAGAATTTATGACGATAAGCTGGCAAATGGCATGAAGATACCAGGAAGAGGAGAAGTTAAATTTACATTATATATGGATGATGAAAAGATAGTGGCTCAAGACAACATATCAACCGAGAGAGTATTGAAGCATACTGAGTATATCTACACATGTCCATAGGGTGCCTTTGTTACTGCGTCATCATTTAGTGCTTCTTTTTGGAAGTACTAAAAGACAGCACAGTAACAGCCTGTACTGCACCATGCTGGATGTGCGTGTTTATTTTTTGCTGCTACATCACCGTAGCAATATGCTATAACAAGGGAGCACATTGCTATGGTGACATAGAGGCAGAATCACACTTTTGCCAACGGACGCTACAGCACCATAGTGCATCACTATGCTTTCATAGTGTCTTGTGTAGATGTGTCCACTAAGGACTACAGTGAATTGTCAGTGGCAAAATTAAATAAGATAAAGAGCATGTTGATGGATGTGGGGAACTGGGAGACTTTACAGAAATTCAGGCTGTGGGTAGTAAAAGGTGTAATCAAAGTCTTGAGAATCCTAATGGACAACAGAGGAAAAGGAACAAAGGGGTGGAAAAGAATTAGAGATAAGGGTAAGACAAATATTGGGATCATGGACTGGAAGAACATTTTCTTTTAAGGGTGACTGTGGTGAAAACAGTACTCTTGCCAATCATCCTTCACATGGGAATGGTGTCTCAACCATCATGGCAACAGATAAGGAGGGTACAGAGGCAGATATGCATTTTGGGGGTGGGCAGTAAAAGAAAGGGTAGCCAGAATGGACATATATAAAGCCAGGGAATTAGGAGGCCAGGGAATTAGGATAAATACATATACAAAGCCAGGGAATTAGGATCTGGAAAGCTTTGTGTATACTTACTTTATAAGAATGTTTTATAAAGAGAAAATGGAGAGGATGAGAGAGACTGCATGTTTCTGCCATTACCTAGCAGGAAGAATGTTAAGAAGATGGAGCATGTTCAGGGGAGAATGGAAAAAGCCATGAGCATGGCAGCCACTGGCTCACTATGCAAAGGTGGAGAGCTTCATACACATAAATAAACTTGAGGGAGTAGGATTAGAGTGTTTTAAAGACAGTAAAGAAGGCAATTAATATGATAAGAAAGATAATATAATAATAGTTGGGGATCTGATGGAAAGAGAGATGAGAAATGTATGGAAAGAAGTGACAGATAAAAGAGTGAAAGAAGAACATATGAATACCATATGGATGATGATATGAAATATTCTTCCTGTGAGGGGTATTCAACATAAATGGGGCTTGATAGGATCAGCAGTGTGCCCAAAAGAGGGATGTGGGGCTGAAGAATCTGTTATGCATATATTTTAGGACTGCCCTTTTGCTCAAGGCACATAAGAGGGAGTGCATCGTTTTTGAAGTCAGTAATTATGAACTATGACTTAACATATAAAATGGTCTTGTATGGGTTAACACCCAAAGGGCTGGAGACACAGAGACTGAGAACCATACTACTTTGTGCAACCATAGCAATATGACAGGCGAGAAACCTGCTGTTGGTCAAGGGACTGGCTTTCACCAGAAGAGAATGTTTGGAGTTGGCAAATTATGAATTGAGATACTATGTGGATCAAGATGGGGACAAGATGGGAAGAGATGAAGGAAAGAAGAATGGTAGTGTTTACTTCAGAAGGACAAAAGGACAGAGTGAAGTTGTTGTATCCTCCTGGGTTGGGGGTGGTTCATGAGAGGTTAGTGTGATAATGATAAAGAAGGATGTAGGAAGAATAAGATATGGTTGTAGGGGAGGTTGCCAAGTTTTGTGTTAATGTAGTTTCTTTTAGCTGTTTCATAATACTAATAAAAAAGGTTCCCATCAGCATATTTGCCAAATGTGGGCCATGTATTTTATAGTCATGCTCAGTGTTGGCTTCATTTAATCAAATTCTTAGTTGGTTTCCATTGCTGAGCACATGCTGCTTTTGGTAGCAGTTTAATGATAGACAATGCATTTAGTTAGATTTCCTTGTATACAATTATAAGACGAGGGAGGGACTTGTTTCCCCATGCCAGCTGGGGGGCGGGGACTTATCCTGTATTTAAGTAAATACAGTACAAACTCCTGAAAGCATAAATTCCCTAGAGAAACCTCAAGAAGTCACCAGATGTAACAAAGGAGCATCTTTAAAAGCCACTAGGGAATTTACCAATATTACTCTTTTTGTCACTAGGGACTCCAAAAAGTCACCATATCTAGTCACCAAATCATTTTATTGGCAACAGTAATACTGTATTTAAAGGTACACTATCTCTCTCCTGGCTCTAACTGATTCCCGGCCCATCATTCCCTGCTCTTGACTGAAGTTACTTATCTTGTTCTTATTTTTGGCTTGTTTCCAGCTACAAACCTTGCAGATGTATTGCAAAGAAGTAACCAGAAGCAGCATTAAGTTGAGAAAAGGGGTTTCAAATAGCTTTCCTCCAATATCCTCTTGAGAAAGTGTAAGTGGATGACTCAGACTCTTGTAATATCCTGTTTACTTTTTTACAAACTAGGCTAGCAGTTTTAGGAGTAGAGTAAATTTTTCCACTAAAGCAATTGGTACCAGCTACTCAGTGAACCTAAACACAAACAGCATTTCTCTAGGATACAAACCTGAGGCACCTTGCTTAAACCTGGCTTTCAGAAATTCTAGTCCAGTCATGTACAGTAAGCACAGAATGATCTGAGAAACTTAACCTTTAGAAACTTTGACAAGTTCATAAAATAAGTCCCACCAACCAACCACAAATCTCTTCTTTTATTATTTTCCCTGACTTGACATGCAATTCAGGTTTGTAAAATATTTTCTCTACTCTTCAGATTCTTCATATTTTTTTCTCCCAGAACAGTGTGTTTATATATATTTGTTCTGCTTTTGTAAAATGTATTCCAGGCACACTGAGTGTATATATATGTACTGAAATGCTATATAATTAATACAATATAATACAGTACAATACCGACAGCCAGAGTTTGTTGTCAATCTTGATTGTGCTGGGTTTAGCTGTGGCCTTCCTCACAATCAATCATGTCCTTATCACTTGGCTCTGCTGTTTAGCAGCTTCCTTCTTATCTTTCCAATCTCTCTTCTAGAAGACATTTCCTGGGACTTGCAATATATCAAATAGAAAAAGTAATTAGACATTCAGACCCTTTGGGGCTCATTGGGGAGCCCTCTGATTCCTAGAAAGTAGTTTAACTATCATCCCTTTAAAGGATGCCAGTAATACTTAGGGATTCCTGGTGGTTGTGCAATTCACTGCAATTCACATAAAGAGTTCCCAAGTTCCTACCATGTTTAACCTGGTCTATTATGACATTAGTCAACAATATCAGTGGAAAATACACACAGAAAAATCAAACAAGTTTTTCGTGTGCCCTAACTTTTCTTCTTTCCTTTAAAATTGTACTAATTCAGTAAAGATGTTTATACCAAATGCAAGATTTATTCTGTTAGGCTCACCACTTCTGTAATCTTACACACATTTTTAGTCAGTTGTCTGAATATGACAGTAATGGCTTGAGAATTTCACTAAGTTTAATTGAATTTAATGTACTCTTCAAGTAATTATGTTTTTAATTCATTCTTCAAAGCATGCTCACTTCTTTACTAGCAGTTATGTTTTCAAGAGGTTTCATTAAGTTTAGGAAGCACTTTCCATCTTAGTCCAGAATGATTTGATCTTTGGGCAAAGGCAGGCATCCTTCCTCTCTGGTTTTCTTCAGCAGTTTTTTGTTGTAGACAGTTTCATAGCCCAGAGTACAGAACACATAATGGAGCCTGTACATTATATTATATTGAACTTCAATAAGGTTAAAGCCATCGTGCTGTTTCTAACATAACTATATATTTTAAACCGGTTGGCTGGATCAATTTCAACTTTTTTTTTTTCACTTATTGATACAACCTGAGAGGGAAAAAAATCTGCTTCCAGGAATCCTGCAGTCCTTCCAAGATTCCTCCTCCCCCCCCCCCCCCCCCAATGATCCATCAAACTTTTAGCTAGGGGTGACATGAATTGTGGAATTACTTTCTTTGGGTAAAATGAGTGAAATAGAAAGTACCTATTCTAATGAACAGCCAGCGTCACCCCAAACTATGCTAATATTGTTCCATAATGGTAACAGTACAGTCTTCTAGCTAATAAACCAGTTCTTCAAGATGATAAGTTGAGAACAGCTACTTTAGCTAACATAAAACAAGGGTTTGTTTTTTGTTAAATTTCTATTATAGCCTACTCTGTAAGCACAGTCATAGGTCCTTACATCTGTAGATAGTAGCAAAGTTAGGCACATGCTTAAGTGCTTGCAAAATAGGGGCTTTAGACTGGATAAGAAAGTCAGGCTAAACTACCTGTTGGCAGGCAGGAATGGACAAAGTCACTTTAGGTTTTTGCTAATTTCTATACATTTATATAAAAAGAAACTGTTTGTTTCTTTATCATACAATGCAATTCATTTGAAACCTGATGAAGAATACAAATTGTTAATTAAAATGAAGATTTTCTGTATGAGCTCAGGTAATGGAAGTCTCCATAAGATGTTAACATTAATGCAAATAATTAAGAGGTACAAAAATTCATGTATATGGTATACATGCTACAGGAATGGTATAAAGGGAAATTAGAATTGAAAATGCATAGCAATCAACTTACTAAATCTGTAATTTGAGTACTTACATTCATTTATTTTATACGTTCAGCTATCTCAACAAATTAACAGCTGTCTTAGACATTTGTCATTTCTGCTGACAGATCCAACAGCTCATTAGATTTTGCCATAAAGAGTATCGCAGAGCACTAAAGTGCCCTGCTCCTAGAGAGGGGAAACTGCCGGGGAAAAGAATCCTAGCAGGGAATAGGAGTCCACCTGTGGGTTGCCAGGGCAACTAGAGGGAGCAAATGACCCACACCTGCCAGCGGTCAGCTGCCTGTAGGAGGCAGGGCCTGGCTCCTATAAAGCCCAGAGGCTGAGGCCAGGCTAGCAGTTCCCTGCCAGCGAGGCAGGAGCTCCCTCAGCCACGATATGAGAAGCAGTGGGAACCGCAGGTACTGCCTAAGCCAGATAACAGAAGGCAGCTCTAAGATGTTGGAGCAATGTGGTTACAGCCAGGCGGCTGATAGTTATGTTGTAGCCTAAGGGCTTGTGTTTTGTTTCGTTATTACACCGGTGGTTTGGGTGAGGCTATTGGGGGTTGGAGGAGGCCTCATCGGGGACTCACAGCACAGTGTGAGGACCCTGGCACCAGTGAGGGTGCAGCTTACAGGGTGCTTAGACCCCTGCCCCAGAGAGGGGCACTTTGGAGAAGCCCCAGTGTGGGTGTAGCAAGCCCTAGAGAGGGGCACTTGAGAAGCCCTAGCTCGGGCGTGGCAAGCCCCAGCAAGGGGGCGACATTATTGGAAAGCCCAAGTTGGGCATGGGGAGTGCCTTATTGAGAAGCCCAAGCGGGGCGGAGAGAAACCCAGAAAGGGGGCGTTATCGAGAAGCCCAGTGCGGGCATGGTGAGCCCCAGGAGGGGGCACTATTGAGAAGGCCCCAGACAGGGGGCAACAGCACAGAGAAGGCCGCGAGAGAGAGGGCGACGGTGCATGGAAGACCCTGAGAGGTCGAGGAGAGCCCCAGGAGGGGGCGGCAGCATATGTAGAAAGAAAGATAGGGACAATCCAACGTCAATTCCATCTGCGAGGCTTGGGGTGTGGTATCAGGGGTGGTTGGAGCCACACATGGCCCACAAGGCTAGGGTGCTCCGAAGCATCTGTTGGCAGGACTAGACCCACAAGGGGTCCAGGAGTCTACAGGACTATAGCATACATCAGACTGTGTCCAAGAAAACGTGAGGCAGCCTCCCAACCAATTTAGACCATCAAAGTTGTGGCGGGCGAGAAATAGAGGGTGCCCTTGGGCCAACTTGACATGGAGAGGGGGCCTTAAGGAGCTCATGGCCCTCCTGCAGGACCCCGCTGTTACAAAGAGGAAAGAAAATCAAAGGGCTACAGTAAAAAACACATAGACATTCCAATGAATCTATCATCACCACATGCAGCAGAAATAGTCAAACTCCAGTTGGTTTAAAGTGACAATAGTGGGCTGAATCTTCAGTTGGTGAAATGACATATTTATTAACTTTGGTGACACATGAATTTGAGCATCTGGCCTGTTATTTCTGCAATTTAAAGTATAATTTGGGGGGGGGGGGAAACCCTGGATTTCAATTTGCTAAACACTCAGACAAACCTAGGATCAAAAGGGTGTTAAACTGTATTTCTCTGTCTCTAGCACAATGACTCTCAACCAGGGCGGCGTGCAGGGATCCTCATTTTCTTTGATTTTAAAAAAATCCCCATTTTTCAGTTAAAAAAAAAAAAAAAAGTAGCACCTAATCATCATTTTTCCATGATTAAAATGAAACACCACTAATTATATTACAGGAAAAGCAACTTTATTAGGCAGAAAACTATATTAACAGGAATCTGAGGGTCACGGCAAAAGCGAAACCAGAAGTACTACTTCTGGGATTCACTGCCACTACGAGCAGAGTTCTTGCCACTTCTTCGGCCCACAGCCCAGAGCAAAGCAGCCTGAGTGGAGCCTCCCTCCCTGTCCCCTTGCACACTGACACCAGGGAGAGCATCAGACAGTGCACATTTGATTAACTGGAATATTTTCATAGATTTCATAGACATTAGGGCTGGAAGGGACCTCAGAAGATCATCGAGTCCAGCCCCCTGCCCGAGGGGCAGGAAGTCAGCTGGGGTCATTGGATCCCATCAAGATAAGCATCCAAATTTCTCTTGAAGGCGTTCTATATAGGTGCTTGAACCACCTGTGTTGGCAAGCTATTGCAGACCTTGGAGGCTCGGACAATGTAAAAATTCTTCCTTGCGTCCAGCCTGAAACAGTCTTGCAGGAGTTTATAACCATTCGACCTTGTCATCCCTTGGGGTGCACTGGTGAACAATCATTCCCCCAGATCCTGGTGAACACCCTGATAAACTTACAGGTGGCCATCAGATCACCCCTGAGTCTGTGCTTTTCCAGGCTGAAGAGTCCCATAGCTCTGAGCCTGTCGTCGTAAGGTCTGTTTTCCTGACCTCTGATCATGCATGTGGCTCTTCTCTGGACTCTCTCAAGCTTCTCCACATGCTTTTTGAATTGTGGAGCCCAAAACTGGACGCAGTACTGCAACTGCAGCCTCACCAAGGCCAAATACAATGGGAAAATGACATCCTGGGATTTGCTTGAGAAACATCTATGGATGCAAGCCAGTGTTTTGCTCGCTTTACTAGCTGCAGCATCACACTGAAGGCTCATGTTCACCTTGTGGTCAATCATGACCCCCAAGTCCCTTTCATCTGTAGTGCCAACCAGCATAGCACTGCCAAGCCTGTAAGGATGCGGCAGGTTTTTCCTCCCAAGGTGGAGAACCTTGCATTTTTCGGTGTTAAACACCATCAGGTTCTCATTCGCCCATTTCCTGAGTCTGTCAAGGTCAGCCTGAATCACGCCCCTGTCCTCAGGTGTGGATGCTTTACCCCAGAGTTTGTTGTCATCGGTGAACTTGGCCAGTCCGCTTCTGACTCTAATAACCACATCATTAATGAAGATGTTGAACAATATAGGTCCAAGGACAGAGCCTTGGGGGACCCCACTGGTCACAGGGCACCATGACGATTGACTTCCGTCAACCACCACCCTCTGAGTCCAACCGTGGTGCCAATTCCCCAGCCAGCAGATTGTGGTGGACCTGAAGCCTCAGTTGGCCAGTTTTGCCAAGAGGCAAGCATGGGATACCAGATAGAAGGCTTTTTTGAAGTCAAGATGTATGACATCAATATCCTCTCCTTTGTCCAGGTGATAGGTCACCTGGTCGTAAAAGGAAATAAGATTGCTTAAGCAAGACCTACCCACAACAAACCCATGCTGGCTCATGATCCCTCAGGAAGTTTCTGTCAGCCAGTCTGTTAAGAATGGCATCTTTAATAATCTTTTCTAAGACCTTCCCTGGGATAGAGGTCAGGCTGATGGACCTGTAGTTAGCCAGATCCATTTTCCTCCCTTTTTTGAAGATAGGCAACACATTGGCCTTCTTCCAATTTTCAGGCACTTCACCAGAGCACCAGGATTTCTTGAAGATCCATGCCAGGGGCTGGGCTATGATGCTAGCTAGCTCCTTGAGTGCCCTGGGGTGTAGATTGTCAGGGCCAGCTAACTTTAAGGTGTCCAGCCTCTCAAGGTGTTCCTTCACGAGGTCAACATTGATGTAGGGCAGGGAATCTCCCTCACCCAAGCTTCACTGTCCCGTAATAGGCAGGGGGGTCCCATGGGACTGATGAAAGACTGACACAAAATACCCATTTAATAGGTTGGCTTTTTCCTGGGCATCAGTTGTCAGTTCTCCTTTCTGGTTTAGCAGGAGTCCAATGTTGCCCTTGCTTTTCCTCTGGCTCCCCACATATCTAAAAAAGGACTTTTTATTGTCCTTGATACTTGTAGCTAGCTGGAGTTTTGTCACAGCCTTGGCTTTCCTGGTTTGCTCCCTGCAGGACTGGACCAGTGTGGAATATTTCTTCTTGGACGTGGATCCCATCCTCCATCCTTTGTAGGCCTTTCTTTTTAGCTGCAGGAGGTCTGCTAGTTCCCTGGAGAGCCGAGGGGGCTGCTGTGCCCTTTTGCTGCCTTTCCTCTAAGATGGAATAGCCTTAGCTTGTGCGTCGAGGATTGCTCCCTTGAGGACCAACCACTCTTCCTGAACTCCCCTTTCCTTGGGGTCATGGTCCCTTAGGGCCTCACTGACAAGCCTCCTGATCTTGTCAAAGTCAGTTTTCCTAAAGTCAAGGACTTCTGTATTGCTGACTGACTTGTCAGGTTTACGGTGGATGGTGAAAGTGATCAGCTCGTGGTCGCTGTTACCCAGCTTCCTGTCGATCATTAGGTTGCTAATTAGGTCATCCCCAGTTGCCAGTACCAGGTCGAGCAGTGCTTTACTTCTCAACCTGTAGACCTCTTGTGTCAGATAGAGGTCATCCACACATGAGAGGAAGCTTTGATTAACCAGCATCCCCCATTCCCAGGAGATGCGGGATAACAGAGCTTTTACTGTATAGTATATGATATGATATGATATGATATTTCTATAAATTGGGGATAACCAGGATCCCTGGTGATGAGGCACTTTGGGGTACCCTGAGATCCTTTTAAGGGTTTTGTGCAGTGCTGTGTGATATTAGCACTGTTAGGTGTGCAAACACCACATAATTCATAAAATAAAACTATAGATTTCAAATAGGAATCGATTTGAAAGTGTTCTGTTATGGTTTTCCTGAGTTCTTTGTCACAGAAGAATTGCTCTATTATTTTTCTGTAGTCAAAATATGAGTGAAAGCTAAGAGCTGGCATTCTTCACAGGGTGTCTTGAGTCTAAAAAGGTGGAGAACAACAACTTTAGCTAACATACCACTTGCTGATGCCTGTGGATTGAATGTATTCATTGTTCTCATAAGCAGTCAGGTGTGAGAATAGGGGTATGACTCCTCAGACAGGGAGAAATTATAGTGTATTTTTTTATGGAAATATTGTCCATCAGCATTAGGGGTTTTAATTTGAAGATTATCAAGGACTAAATTATCTATACATTGTAACTTGTTCAAATTGTGTATATCAGGAATGAAGAGCCTGTTCTTTCTACACACCCATAGTCAGACTATTGTAGCCCCTAGAATATTAGATTAGTTAGCTACACACACCCCTCTTGCAGCGGGTAAGTGAGGTGTTCATGGAATTAACTGGAACCTTGCCATTACCACCAGGTCCATCATCTAATGCCATTGAGGAATATCTCTGAAGCCCAGTTTCTTTCAGAGACTACTCTTAGAACAGTGTAACAGAGCGAACCAGACTTTTAAAAGGAGCTCATGCCCCATGCCTGGTTTTCCAACTTGTCCTGGTGACAGCATGCAAAATGAAATGGAACATAAAGAGACATCTGTATTTTAGAAGACAAAGGCAACCACAACTGGAAGGAGAGTAGCAATTTTCTAAGAAAACTTTCCAAGAGCTATTGTATGGTCCTTGAATTGGTATGATGTCACCCAAAAGGGTTAGGTTACCTAACTCTTTTCAGCCATGGAAATAGTACTGGAATTAATATAACATTTTCAGACATCACTGCTCATTTTGCTGGTGTGTTAGTCTTTGCCTTGCCTTACGTTTACCTAGATTATATGGATTGCAAGCTTTTTTGGGCAGATAGTATCTACTACTCCATGTTTTTTAGCATCCTACACACTGGGACTGCCTTCTTGCTTGGATGTAGGCACTGCCATTAATAATAGCTGTTTTCTGACTCACTTTATAAGAAAATTGTTGCCACCTGCTTGCTAACTTGCTACTTCTGTTGTATCCTTGCAAAGGAAATGAGAAAAAGTAGTTCATGTTGTGTGGTTTTTGATTATGGGAAACAAATTCAATGCTTTTGAAGGTAACAGGTAGAGCTGTGCAAAACAGCATTGTTTCAACTTCTGTTTCACCATTTCAAAGGGACAGTGTTTGGTTTTGCTTTTTTGAAGCACTGTTCTGTTTCATTTTGTTGAAATTGTTTCACTGTTTTGATGCTGTTTTGACATTTTGCCCATAGAATATAATGGGAAATCACAAAATACCTATGATGTTCTCATTTTGTGCCTGATTCAAATGAAAATTACAGGGATGGTAGCCCCTTTTGAGGGCATTAAGACTGCAAAGTTTCAAGGAGCTAGATATAGGTGTTTTTGTAAAACTGCACCTCAAACTGTTCAAAGCAAAACTCATATCACTTGCTGGGACTGGCAGCATGTTGTCATCTCCCCCGGGAGGAGTCTGGCACAGCCCCACAGCCTTCCCAGGGGGTGCAGGCCCCTGGATCTGCATGCAGGATGACAGCAGGCTGCTGCTGGAGCCAGTGCCAGCACTGGGTTCTTCCTGGCATTCAGTGTGGGCTGTATTGGGCAGACTTGGGTGCTGACACCGGCCTCAGCTGGCAGCAGCAGCATGCATGACCCCAGAGGCAGAAGGGATCTCCTTCCCTGCCTGGCACCCATGTGGCAGCTGCACCATTGAGTGCACTGGCCCAGAGCTGGGGCAGCTCCAGCAGTCAACTAGGGCTCCCAGTTTAACTTCCCAGCTCTCTAATCATTCCCCCAGCTCTTCCCAGGGGATGCAGCCCCCAGATCTGAAACCCCAGAATGGGGTTTCAGCAGGCTGCTGCTGCCAGCTGGGGAAATAGCCCAGAGCCACTGCCATCCCTAGCTGGCAGTGGCAGCCTCCTATTATATCATCCCACATCATCCAGGGACCTGTCCCTGGTTTGATTCCGCAGGCCCCAGGCGTCAGCTCCATCTGTCAGCTGGAACCCAGCAGCACTCAGAGAGCTATGGATTTGAACTGAAAGCAAGGGAATCAAACCAGGAACTAGATGTGCATATCAAAGCAGTCCTTTCCCCCTCCCTCTCCTTACTTTCTGTTTAGCTTTAAGCAAGCCCGGCTTCAAAACACAAAACGTTTCAGATCTTTCATTTCATCTTGAAGCCTTTTGTTTTGTTTTGATTTTGCTGTTTTGAGTTCAAAATGCTTCGAAACAAAACACCCATTGAAATTTTGCACAGCCCTAGTCATAGGCAATATATATAAAATCTAACTTTTTTTGTCATTGCCCCACAGGCAATATTGATGGGCAGTAACAACTTCAATTTTTAGCAAGGAGATGAAGCAATCTTTCACTTACATTTTCAAACTTGTTTCAGCATTTTGCATTCTTAAATACTTGCATTTTTTTGGTCTGAATCATCTGAAGGTTACATGGCAGAATAAACAAAAACTGTTATGTTGTGTTTTTGGGGGGGGTTTTTACCACTCATATTAAAACACCATTGTACAACAATGGTTCAGAACAATACATCTTGAGCTGTGGCTGAGTGAGAGCCTCAGGTCCCACCCTTCCCCCTCCCACTCCAGGCAAGGCTGAGGGTTTCCTGCCCTGCTTGCAAACAGCTCTTGCAGGCTGGAGCTCAACCAGCCTGTAGAGCTGTTTGCAAAAGCAGAGAATCCACAGGTTTCTCTACTAAAAGGAGAAGTCCACGTTTTCTCTGACAAAAAGGGGAAATCCATGGTTTTCTCCCTTTGTCCATGGGAAATGGAAAACGCAGATCCCTGCTTATTATACATTCTGAGAATGGCCCCATTGTAGGCACTCTGTTTTCCTGATTGACCCAAGGCTTCTCAGGTACAACAAGATACAACTAGAATATATTGTGAATTTTCCATCAAAATATTTTGCTTGGACAATTCTGATACATCAAACTAAAAATATTGTTTGTGGGAGTGTACCAGTTTTCATATGCTTCTGTCAAGTCCTGGATGGAATGCCTTTTCAGAGAAAGACTGGTTAATCCACCTACTCAAGAATAGCCAATAGCATTGGTGATGCATAGGGGGTGCATGTGGGTACACGTACACCCCCTGAGATTGGCTGTGCATCTCCTGGAAGTGCCAGCCATGAAACCAGAAGTGCCAGTGGAAGTGCAGTTCCAGTTTTGCTGATGGGAGTTCCAGGCTCATTGATTAGCTGCTGGGGGACCCCCCTGGTCAGCAATTGGCTGCTGAGACACCCCCCACCCCCCATCAGCAATCTGGTGCCCCCCCTCCCCCCCCAGACACTAGAGGCACCAGTCACCCATGGCCAATAGATTGGTGGTCAGACTGCTGTGGGAAAGCCACATTCAACTGCCCAGCCTAAATCAGGTAGGCCCAACACTCAGGCATTAGCTATACTTTCTTCCTCCATTTTCTAAAAGTAATTAATTCTCACTGGTGTATGGGGGGATCTTTGAGGGATAAGAAAACTGTTTCACAGAGAGAGTGCATGGGAATCATAAGAAAATAATTTCTACAGTGGTAGTGGTTCAAAACCATGGGCAAAACTAGGATTTTGAAAAGGAGGGTGCAGATTGTGTGGTGCCTCGTAACACAAGACACATTTTTTTCCAGTTAAAAAGAAACTAGAAATGTTATTAATAAGCTAGGAACCCAAGGCTATATTATTCAGTTGAAGACTGAAGCAAAACCATATATATCTGTATTGGAATGTACATCAATTTGCTATTTCATATATTAGGTATAACCCCCCCCCCCCCCCCCCAACAAACTAGGTAAAAATAATTAGAAGAATATTATTAGTCCTGAAGTCATTAGAAGTAAATGTACATCTCCTTTTCAGATTCATAAAACAAAATCTAGTCTTCTTGAGAATCTTCACAGTGCATCCAATGTTTCACTGGAACTTAGTTCCACATCTGATCTAATGTTCATCTTAGTTAACATTTCCATGTCTGAGTTAATGATTTTAGCTAGATTTTGCAGGGCTGTGAAATAGGAGCTACATTACTAGGAGTAGTTGACAGGCAGCAGAATTTCAGAAGAAAAGATAACTTGATTAGTGGAACATCAATGCTATTGAGAAAGAGAGAGGGTTATTAACACCTATGGAATGAAAAGTTTAGAAAATATCATTTAAATTATAATGAGCTCTTAAGTTTCTCCCTCACTACTGCCTGAAGAGATATGCTGCTACCACTGTCAGGCAGTTGGTTTTAAACTTTGGGTGGACTAGGAATCAAAGGTGGGTACATCTGCATTTCCCTTCTCTCTCCCACAGATCAGCCTCTGTTCAAAGCAGAAGCTAAACTATCCTTTGGCAGGTCTTGAGCAAGCAAAACTATTAAACAAATCTCTATTTGGAAGAGGTAATATTAAAGTCCAGTAGTGTGTGGAAGCTATTGCTGATCTCCTAAGTGCTCCTTAGTTTTGGAGAAACAGATGAACTTAGGTGTGAAGTGGCGAGTGGGAGAGGGGAGTGACTAAACAGTACGCAGCAATAGCCAATAAGATATTTTTCAATGGGAAAGACTATAGAGACACAAACCACACAAGAACATTACCTATTCAGCATAACAAAACAGTCCTTTGGACTCAGAAAGAAATAGAGCAAGTTTGAAAAATAAATTAAAAAGTTGGTAGTAGAAGGGGTGTGCAAGGAATAAAAGTTTTCCATATTTCAAAAGACAGCTCATCAGACCTGCTTTCTAAGTGTATGGAGAAATAACCTAAGGGGGAGTAAGACTGATCACTTTTGTGAATAATGTATTTGATGAAATTCAAAATTTAGCATGCTTTCAGTGAAAAAGGTTATGAATATGGTTGACTGACATTAGTAGGGAGTCCTAACTTCCCAAATATTCCTCCATGTCTCCAGCAATGTTTGCCACAGTTCTTTCCTTTATACAGGTGCTCATAGATGAGGAGAAGGAAAGAAAAGGGAGAGGAGTCACTTCCTCATGTAATGGAGCCCAGGCAGTACTTCTGCCTGGCTTGAGCTATTTGGGTTACTTTAAGTAAAATGCACTGTTTAAAAATATGTCTAGCATATCTAAGTATGGGGTTGAATCCAGTTTAAACAGCAGTCCTCCCTGTTAACCCATTATTTATAATGATGCAATATCTTTACATAGGTTTTTACTTGTAATTGCACATGTTTAATCAACAAAGCAGAAGTTTCATTTTAAAGCTGCATGTCAAACTCTCTTGCCTGCAATTTCATAGGCTTCACTCAAGGTAAGGCAAAGGATTTCTGAAATATATTTTAAAAAAAAGTTGATAATAGCACGCAGGTGGAGCTCATTTAAAGTAATGAGGTTCTGAATGCATGTTTTGTAAACACATTTTTTTTTTGTGACCTAAAAGCTAAGCCAGCTCACATGCTGTTCCTAAGTGATTTGTTTTGTTCCCTCTGAAGAAAAAGTAGAAAAGCAGGTCTCATCTCAGTTTTTCTTTGACTGTGGTTGATGCTTGTGAGTTTAAATTAACAGGTGGCCATAAGACTTGGGAGGAGGAGGCTCAATTTTGTCACACATTATTCTTGGGTTATATTTAGCCTCAAAAATAGGGAAGAACCAAATGACATAGATAAGGAAATGAACATAAAATAATGTAAATAATTTTGGTAAATGTTAAATAACTATTGCGTACTGTAGGACCCATGTTGGCTGCAACACTGCTCATTTATAACTCAAAATAGGGTCCTTGGACTTTAGATTTAGGATGTACAGTGCTGGCTCTGGATTTAGGATCCAGATACCTTGTTTGCGGCAAAAGGACCCACCCTCAGACCAACCATAACCTTTCCATTTGATAATAGGCAAATTTATGGATACACAGTGATAACAGGAAAAAAGCAATACAAACAATCAAGCAATTCTATATATCTATGAAATCCTAGGTTTGTCATCAGAGTCAAAATACATCTGGCCAGGATGCAGGCTTCACTCTTAGGTGTCAGATGTCAGCATGGCATATCAACATTCTGGAGGTGGGATGCTGAGGCCCAAAGCCCCCTTCCAGGGGAGGTGTATGAAATGGGCTGCTGGTATTCCCTCTGTCCATTGTGGCCTCAGGGCCCCTTCCCAAGGGATGGTAATGGGGATCCTTCTCAGGGAGGAGGAGGAGGAATGGGGAGGGACAGAAAGGAAGAGAAGGAAGAACAGCAAGGAGGGATGAGAAGGAACAGGGAGGGACCCTTCTTTACTCTCGAGTCTCTGCTTTTGTATTCTCCTTCCCTCCTGATGACTCCTGATGACTCTTCATTTGTGGCTATCTCTGGCTGGCTATCTCTTTGTGGTCACATGCCCATGTAGCATTCTGGGCCTTCTCCTAATTTGGTCTGTTCCCCCAAAACTGGGACTCAGGCCCCCCGGCTCTGGGGCCTTGTAGCTGGTGTCACTTATCTTGTGTTATGGGCAGTATGGTATATACTTCCTCAGTTCTCAGGCTATGTGTCCTTGTCCTTGTTAAACAACCTGTCTGCCTTGGAGGTTGTGATCTCATATTATGGGAAGTCGCTCTCAATTCTCAGGCTGTGTCCATCCTTTGGCCTTGTTGTGCTAGACAGCCTATCTGCCTCCAGAGCTATATGGAACTCTGTGTGTGAAACCCAGGCTCTTACAAATTAATTAACCCCTGCTGCCCATCTTGAACCCTTATAATGCATATATCTATACCTATAAGCCAATTCCCAAAAAACAGCCAATTCCCAAAAAACAGACCATTTTCAAGCCACCACACAGTATCTGGTCATTTTTGAGCTCTAAGTGGGTGCGTCTACATGTGCACAAAGTAATATGCACAAATAAACTTCAGAGCTTATTGCTGTGGAGTTTTTTTTGCTCCTGGGCATGTAATTTGAACATGTACCCAGGAGCAAAACCCCCTGGAGCATATTGCTCCAAAGTTTATTCATGCACAGCACATAGAGCCTGGTCAGAGCAGCCTGGGCTGGCAGGGGATCTGGGGGTCAGCCTACAAACTCAGGGCTACTCCAACTGGGTTCCTTGTGCTGCAGAGTGGTTGGCTGAGGCATGAGGGTGCTTCAGTATGAGGGCTGCCTGCTAGCTATAGTCCCACACTGAAGTACCCTATGCTCCAGCCAGCCAGAGCAGCATCTACATATGCACTGCTACACATGAAAAAAAACTCTGCAACAGGGTAGTACTAGTATTTACAAGTGCTACCCTGCTGCATAGTTTATTACTTTTGTGTTCTCTAATAGGGGCACATGTATAGGTGCTGAGACATTTACTGTGAGTGTGAAGTTAATTAGTCAACTGCACAGTAAATGTCTTGTGTAGATGTGCCCACAGAAAGGCTGAGTAGGAGCAGGACTGATAAATACACAAGGCAATTTAGACCTACCATTATTTTCTTATGTGAAGAAAAAGTACATGCAGGGATATAACTGAAATAATGTGCTCCTGAGCCTTAGGGAAGTATATATTTCCCCAAAGTTTCCCTGCATTGTGGTCCTAAACTCAGACTTGGCTTGGAGAACAAGATTTGCTCCTATATGAAGATGTGTAAAACTGGAGAGCAAATCCACAGTGAGCATAGAGGTTCTGCAGCATGAATAAGAACACATTTTACAAAACAAAGCAGGGAAGAGACCTGAGGGTGATGCAGGATAATACATTAGCCATCTGCACAATGTCTAGTAGCAGTGAAAAGGCAAATAAGGTCTTGGCATGGACTGTATCTTTTGTAGTGAGGTGTATAAATCAGTAGAAGTTAATCTGTCATCATATAAAGCAATAGCAAAGCCTCATTTGGAATACTGCGTGCAGTTTTGTTCGGAGTATTATATAAATAATGAATCTGAAAAGGATAAAAAAAGTGATAGTAGAGGGCACCAAAACAAATTTAGGCTGCAAAGGAAGTGTCTCATGAGGAAAGAGTAGCCTAAATTTGCCAGTGTATTCAACCCAAATTGAAATTTGGTGAGAAATCTAGCATCTGAAATATCCTGAAAGGGAAAGATAGATGCCAAAATGGAGGATTTAAACATGGTAATAGCTCATTCAAAAACAAATACTGAAATGCTAAAGTGAAGGTAGGGAGTAGCCTGCAGTAATTTGGATTAAATTAGAACACACACAAATAGCTGTCACATGCTGTAGAATAAAAAGATTGTTAATCAGGCTTTCTGGGAAACTGAGGACTAGATGGTGTCCATGGAGGGACTTTAAGAAGAGTAAGAAAGCTCCCCCCTCCCCCCCTCCAATTTAAACCTCTGTTTGGATTAACTTGGGTCTGGACATGAAGGAATAAGTAAGTGGATACTTTTCCCTGGCACAGAGGTGATAGTTGGGAGGAGGCACTTGCTTTGCAACGGTGAAGTGGGCTTCTTTCTCTCTCCACCCCCAGATTCTCTACCCAAGAATTTAGGGATAATCCAGGAGGGGTTGGGCATTTCAGAGACGGAATAGATGAATCCCATATGAATCTCCTGATTGGAGATAATGCTAAGCATAGCAGGATTTTCTTAATTAAAAATCCACTTCATATTTGTCTTGTGCAATGTTAGCAAATGGCTGTGAGACAGAATCCTATCTCCTTTTGTCACAGAGTAGGCTAGATCTTTAAGAGGAGTTCATTCCAGGCCTGAATTGTGCCTTGTTTCCCTGCTGGGTCACCACTGTTCTAATCCAGAGGTGACTGAATGAGCAGTGCATGCTGGGAAAGGGGGAAATGTGGTAGAAGAGTGTCCTCCATCCAGTAATAAAGAGTGCTTTGAAAAATACAGTGGCAAGATATGGTGCTCTTTTTTCAGGACAAAATACAGATTTTTTTTTGGAATGGGGAAAAATGGTTGAGGAAGTGGTTTGAGAAAATGTGCACTAGGTTTTCTCCTCTTGTCAGGAAAGGAGCACTTGTTGCATGGTTAAGGTTGCTGAGTTGATCTGACTAGGTGTAGGGCTCAGCACTTCTGGACTAGAAGAAAGACCTCTGTAAGGCGGGGGGGGGGGGGGGAAAGATCTTAGAAGCCCTACATGTTATGTATGCAAAGAACTGGAGAGCCCCTGAACCAAGGGCTGAAACAATAATTGGTTCTGTTTAGAATGACTTTACCTCAAAAGGGAAGGACTTTTGGTTTGACCAGGGAGCTAAACCACTGACCTGCCAAAGAAAGACCATCTTCCTGAAGATTACTGACTTGTAGTTATGCATCCAAAGATGGTAAAATAAATAATCTGATGTAGCTTTTGTGAAGTTGTAGCTCTCCACTTTTGTCCAGAATGACAGTTTGTGAATAAGTCTTAATAGTTGCCCCTCCCTTTGAAGAACCTTAAAGATGCCATTACTTCAAAAGAAAAGAAAGAGAGATGGTAAGAAGCCAGAAAAGAAGGCTATGCCCCCTCCCTCCCTGTTTTAAGAAAAGTAATATTTGTGATTTGTTCTAAACATGTCTTATAGCAGTGGTGTTAATCCTAGTAGCATTTACGCCACGTGCCCCTAGAAGCTGTGGGGGGGGGGGGCACGCTGCCACCTGTGGCACTGTGAGCTCCCACAGGTGGCAGCATCACTGTCAGCAGTGGGAGCATGGTAGCAGTAAGTGGAGAGGTGCTGCAGGCAGCCGCAGCGCTGTTGGTGGTGGGAGGATGGGTAGTGAGCACTGATCAGTGGTCAGCAACCAACCACAGATGCCACCAACAGCGTCGGCAGTGGCCAGCGGTGATCACAAACCACCTGCAGATGCCGCTGACGGTGTCGGTGGTAAGGGGTGAGGGTGGCGGCAGTGCCTTCTCACAGGGGGTGCACTGCCACACTCAGGGGGTGCATGTGCACCCACATGTACTGTCTACACATCGCCAATGCCTAGTAGGATAGATAGCTCAGGATGTTGCTTGTGCCCACAGAAAATTTAAAAATTTAAAACAGGCTGCAGCTGTTATAGTCCAGGCTAACAGTAAGAGCATAGTATGCTATTGACAGCAACACATTACTTTCTAGGTATCATTGCCTATCAATCAATCTACATGAAGAACCATGTCTGTATATAAAAGAGTGATGGTGGTCTGGCTTGCTAAAAAATATTATTGCGTAACCTGAATGTATATAATTACAAGGCCCTTTATCAAGTTAGATAAAGCAGTAAGGACAAGCATCCAGAGGAGGTGCTGTTGCAGCCCCCTTTCAGAATCCATCACAGGAGCAGCAGATAGAGACTTCAAGTCCCTGAAGCAAGGAAGAATCCTCCCTTCCTCATCCCTGCTTTCCCTCACCCATCCTGATGCTGCTCTTGGCTGGCTCAGGGATGGGGGGAGCTCTAGTGCTGCTCCTGCCTCAGTCCAAGCTGCATGGGCAGCCAGGCTCAGGAAGAATAATGGCAGCAGTGGCAAGACTGACCAGGGTCCTCCTCCTTTCCCTATTCCCTCAGGTGTTCCTTTCTAAGTCAGGAGCAGGCTTAGTGAGGGAGAACCTGCCCACCGTTGCACTGTCCCTAGCTGAGCCTGACTCCCTATATAGCTGAGGTGTGCAGGAGTGGCTATGGGGCTCCCCACTTCCCCACCCCCAGGTCATCTAGGGACAGTTGGGATAGTGGTAGTTGTAGGCAGGGGAGACAAGGAATAGGAGGGGAGGAGGGGGTGACACTGAGTATGAAAGGAAAGGGAAAAGGTGCCAAGAGCAGGTGGTGCAATTCCTATCTGATTTGGGAACTAGAAAATGTCCCCAAATGTTGCTCCTATGGTATGGTCTACTGCCCCATTGGGGGGGGGGGGGGTGCAGCCAACTCTGAAGATCACTGTTCCTGCACTCCCCTTTTAGAAAATCCTGGATCTACCCATGAGGACAAGCTTATAGGTAAGGCACTGGGAAGCCTTAAGTTACCAGGCCTTGAAGGTATCCCTATTATAGTGTATTCCCAAGCCCCTCTGAATTTAAAAATATAAGAACTGGGCCCTATATTAGATCTTTGAAGATACGCTTTGAAATTCAAAGGAATAGAGAGTAGAATTTCTGAGCTTGTTCATGGTAGTCTTTGGCTTTGCATAGCAAAGTTGTGGTGATTACCCATGGGCCATTAATAGTCTTCATAGAGGGGGAACCTAATTCATTCAGATGAGGTCTCCTGATTCTACATTTCAGGTAATATAAATATAAAACCAAGTATCTAACATTTTGCATATCTTAGTAGAACTGAGACTCCAGGGACTGACACCTATAAGCAAGATGTAAGAATTCATTCTGCCTTCACATATTAAGTTGATGTTATGTCAATATTGTTAAATTTTCTAATAGAAAATGAATGTGATCAGCAACAATAACTTGAAAAAGAAACATCTACAATAAATTGGAATGCATACCACAAGGTCACAAAGGAGATTTAAAGTAGTTTAGATAAGATCTCTTTATCAGCAGGCATATTAAAATATGTTAATCATCAAAGGGGAAAGACACTGAATATGAAAACTAATGTATCCAAATTGCCCTGAAAAGTCCTTACTTTTGGCTCCAGTTTAACTTTCTTTACAATTTGTTTGTGGAGATGTTGCCCTTCATGTAAAGGAAATTTATGTGTGTTCTGAAATGGAGCATGAAGAAGGAGGAGGTAGGCCTGCTAAAAGACTCCTAGGTAAAAGTTTAGGGGAGAACAGCAGGAGGAATGTCATGCTAGGTGACTGAAGCAGGATGAAGAGGTGAACAGGACAAGGCATTCTTTAAACAAGTAATGGAAGTTTCCAAATCACTGGACCTCATCCTCATGGAGGACTTTAATTACCATGATATCTGCTGAGAAGAAAACACAACAGTCCGGCAAGTTCTTGCAGTGTGTTGGGGATACCACTTTGGTACATGTGGTATAAAAGGCAACTAGGGGGAAAGCTGTTCTTGACTTGCGGTCCATGAACAGAAAGAAATTAGTTGAGAATGTGAAGGTGCAGAATAACAGGTAAAAGTGAAAAGGAAGGAAGGAAACAAGGAAAAAGACACAGGACTTCAGAAAAGTAGAATTTAACAAATTTAGGGACTAGGTAGCAGGATCTCCTAGGTCCAAGTCTGAGTAGAAAAGAAATCCAGGAGCACTGACTGTATTTTAAGAAGGCTATATTAAGGTCACAGGAACAAGCTATTCTGGTGTGACAGGAGAACGGGAAGTACAACAGAAGATTGGCCCGACTAAACAGTGATCTTTTCAATGAGTTAAAATTAAAAAGAATCCTACAGAAATAGAATTGTGGTCATATTACTAAGGAACAGTATAGGAGTATTGCATGGGCAAGCACAGAAAAAATCAGGAAGGCTAAGGCATGATTTGAGAAAGCTAAGGCAACTGGTAAGAAATGTAAAGGCAATAAAAAGTATGTCAGAAGAAAGAGGAAGACCAAATAAGATGCAAAGAAGGCTGAAGTATTTAATACCTTTTTTACTTCAGATTTAATTAATAAAGTCAGCTATTGGATAACAAATGCAGTTGGCAGGAAAGACAGGGAAGGATGAGAACAACCTAGAGTAGTAGAAGAATGCGTTAGGGACTACTTAGAGAAGCAAGATGTTTTCAGGTTGCCAGGTCTGGACAGAATACACTCAAAAGTACTGAAGGAACTGGATGAGGTAATTTCAGAGCCGTTGACTATCTTCTTGCAACTCATGGAGGCTGGGTGATGTCCTAGATGACTGGAAACAGGTAAATATAAGGCCCTTCTTTAAGAAAAGGAAGAAGGAATATCCAGAGAATTACAGACCACTCAGCCTGACCTTAATATCTGGGAAAATCATGGAGAAGGTTATTAATATATCTATTTTGAAGCATTTGGAGGGGAACAAGGCAATTAGGAACATGGATTCAGCAAAAGAAAGTGATGCCTGATCAATTTGATTTCCTTCTGTGTATGATAGGTTCATGAATGGAAGGAGAGCACTGGGTATCATAGACCTTGACTTTTAGCAAAGGTTTTGACACTGTCCCTTACAACAATTATTAGTAAGCTAAAGAAATACAGACTAGATGAAAATATCATATGTGGATACACAACTGTTGGATCATCAAGCTCAAGGGGTAGTCATCAATAGCACAGTGTCTAGCTGGGAGGAAGTATCAATATCAACCATAATTGATACTCCATCCCAGCTAGACATTGAGCCATTGATGACTAGAAGTATGGTTCCCTGGGGGGCTGTCCTGTTTAACATCTTTATGATGGACTAGATTGGTGGAATGGGCTAAGTGCCCCCTTAGCAAATTTGTGGATGACACCAAGCTGTGTGAGTTGCAGACATTCTGGATGGTAAGGCATATCCAGATCCATGAATGACATGGATAAACTGAGGAAATGATCCAAAATCAATCAGGTGAGATTTCCTTCTATATGTGCATAAAAAAAACCCTGGAGAATGATCAGCTATGCTACAGTACTTTAGAAGGGATTAGGGGGCTATAGTGGACCAAAAGTTAAATAGGAGCCAATTGTGTATTCTTGTTGCAAAAAAAACCCATATTTGGTGCATTCAGATGAGCGCACACATGTCTGTTGTGGCATCTCAAAGCAGTATGAGGCTGCAAGAGGTATGCTGGGAATGGAAAAATGTTTCCCACATTGCATACTTGCTGTGTGGACTCTAAATTTGATGCTGGAAATCACGGTATCAAATAAAACAAAAAACAAAAACAATGAAAAAAGTGGCACAGGGCATGATCCAGGAGTGTGCCCTGTGACATCTTTTTTCAGCAGTTTTTTTGGAGCATGCCCTGAAGCAAATGGAGGTTGGGTCCTCCAAAGAGACACTCTGGCCAGCATCTCTATGCTTGCCCCCATCCCCTGCTGCTCCAGCATGCTGCCTCAGTGTGCTGGGGCAAATAGGAGCAGGGCAAGGCCGTAGCAGTGACCCTGACCCAGGCACCAACCCTGGTAAGTAGGAATGTGGGGGATGGTGACAGCATGGAGGTGGGGAGGATTGTGTGTGGGGGGACTGTGTGAGGGTGGGCAAGGACTGCTCGGGGGGTACCCCTCCCACCCACCCCTTTGCATGGCGCACAGAACCCCCCCCCTACCCCCACTGCAACAACAGTGGCAGGGCACTCAGAACCTGCTGCTGGCAGAACCCTCCTGTGGTGTGGCATGGCCTCAGCTGCCTGAGACCCATTGCTACCTGTATCACATGGTGCAGGCCCGGCCTGGCCCGGCCCAGGGGCATGCACCTTTGGGCAGGACCAGGCTACTTTTACTGTCAACCAGGACCCCTGGTACTGCACTCAGGGGCCACTCAATGGGCCAGGCCAAGTCCTGTCTCCATGGAGCCAGCCTGGCTCAATGGTGTGTGGGGAACTTGGAGGCAGGAGTCAGCCTGGCCCGATGCATAGCTCTTGTATGCGTTGCTGGGACCCCAGGTAACAACAAGAGTGACCCAGTTCTGCCCAAAGGCACATGCCCCCGGGCTGAGTCAGGCCAGGCTGGGCCTGTACCCTGTGCCACAGATGGCGCCAGGTCTTAGGTGGCTAGGGCTACTTTGCTGCAGGGAGGCTCTGCCAACAGTGGGCCCTGAGCGCCCTGCAGATGCTGCTGCTGCTGCTGCTGTGGGGGATGGGGGGAGCTGTGCACCATGCAGGGGCAGGCAGGGGATCCACCCCTCCCGAGCAGTGCCCCCCTTTCTCCACATAGTCCTTCTCTATCCACACAGTCACACCCACAAACACCCCCCACAATCTACCCACAAACCCCACACCCCCACCCACAAACCCCATACCACAAACCACCTCCACCCATATACCCAGCCACAAACCCCATACCTACAAACCCCTGCACAAGCCCCATACCCCCCTCACAAACCTCACCTCCACAAACACTACACCCACCCAAGGGTCAAAAAAAACTGCAGAAAAAAAGGTGGAGCAGCACATGCACAGGCAGCGTCCCCTTGCAGTGTGGAGAACACCTGACTCTGCAGTATGCAGTGCTGAAGACGTGTTTGTAGCACCACATACCACATGGATGCGCTTGTCTGGATGAGCCCATTGGGTTTATTAACAAGAGTGTTGCTTGCACCTCAAGGGAAGCGATTATTTTGCCTCTGTTCAGAACTGGTGAGGCTTCACCTGGATTTTTGGCCCCTTAGTTTGAGAAAGTGTGGACATTTAGTATCCTATAGAGCGACAAAAATTATTAGGGACCTTGGAAAACATGATTTATTAGGACAGGCTAAAAGAACTACAGTTACTTAGTCTCAAAAAGAGAAGAGGAGCAGGGGGCAAGGGATGGGGTTGATAACTGTTTACAAATACCTGAGGGGTGATTATTAAGAGAATGGTGATAGGCTATTTTCTGTGGTCCTAAGGGGCAGGACAAGGAGCAGTGGCCTCCAACTACAGCAGAGGAATTTAGGTTGGAGATTAGAAAGAAGCTTCTGACTTTGAGGTTTAAACACTGGAACAAGCTACCAAAAGAAGTGGAGGTGGACTCTTCATTCCTGGAAATTTTCAAGAGCAGGTTAGATAGATTGGGAAGTTTTAGTCAGGGTTAATACTGATCTGAGCTGGAGGCTGGACCTCATAAGCTCCCTTCCAGCGCTCTTTTCTTCTTATCCTACCTAAGCTTTAGTGGGTGCTTCCACTAATGTATAGTAAATAGAAACTATGAATATTTTTTTTTGGAAATGGGACTATCAACTCAATTTACTAGGAGCTGAAACCAGGGGATATATGTAATGGGTGCTCATAGATCTCCTTACCATAAGGATCTCCTTACCATGGCATTCTGAAGATTTTAGGGTTATTAAAACTGTCCAGAAAACAGGCGTTCTCTTTCAGGGAAACTTACTAGTCAATTTTTACCCACTGAGATAAAAATGTTGCTGTAAGACATACTACAGAGTAAGATTAAAGAAAACTGTTTTGAGTCCTCCTCATTCTTTTTAAGGTAGCAGACGTAATCAACTAGCTTTTTTATTAAACTTTGAGGCTTTTAAAATTTGCCATATGGCTTTATTTATTTAAGACAGAAATTTAGGGTCCTGGCTCCTAATAGACAGGCCACATAGTTGATTCATCTATGAGTAGAATTATGGGAAGACCTTTGGATCTCCCTGATCCTTTACTCTCTTTTGTGCAATGTACTGTCAAGACAAATGAGACAAAAATAATCACCTGCCACAGAGTGCTCACCCTCTAAGATTTGCACAATATATAAATGGATCTTAAGCCAACAAAGCACTTACACACATGGTTAGCTCTAAGCATGGGAGTGTTTTCAATTAAATACATTTAGTTGCTCAGATGCCTAAAATTCATAGTATAAGTGTTGAGTTTTGAAGCAGGGCCCAAATATATAAACAGGAACAATGGGGAACAAGTTGATGGAGAAAGTATTCATTGTGTTCTGTGATTCCTAAATGCCAGAATAATAAGCCCATTATAAATGAGTGCATGGCCAAGTCAATATTTCTTTTTTCATCAACAGTAAGTAAACCTGACTTTTTGAACCTCCACTAGAGAAGAATCTTCCCCAATCTTTTTAAGAGAAGTGAAGTACTTCAGGAATGGCTTCGTGAAGATTTAAAGTAAACATAGACCAAGCTTATCCCTAGCATATTTTCAGAAAAATCAGATGGGATGTTTTTGTCCTAATATGTTTGAGGATATTAACTTAAACACTGATTTAAAGATGTTACTGTATGGCATTCAGGGTCTCAAAGGATGTTACGTGGTGCTGTTCCTGTGGAATTTTAATAACGAAAGAATGATAAAGTTATTGGGACTATTAACTGTCTAAGATTGCCAAAGGCTACGTAACAAAGTAAAAGGTTAGGCTCCTCAGATAATTTCACAGAACTCATAAGGGAGGCATCTTCTTTCAGTGTGTGTTGTTTATTGTGGGGTTGAGGGTTTTTTGGGGTTTTTTTTCTACCTATGTTGTTGTCAAGGACAAGTTGAAGGTCTCTGGCTTCAAATATGGAATAATAGTAAGCATAAAATGCCAGGAGCATTCCACCCTGCAATCCATTAGACTAGTGACAAAAAACCATAGATTTTATGGCCAGGGATGATTTACAGGATAAATATGTGCCTGAAGTACTTTTATAGACAAGTTAGATTCCTGTGTAAATACTAGAACTGGTTGGATGCCCTTGATAATTTTTGTCAGGTGAGTACTTTAACAAAGATTAAATGCTTATGGATATGTTTTGGTTTTCATGAAGTGTGCAGGGTAAGTTATAAGACTGATGGCATGAGTAAGCTCCCTTTATTACCTGTTAATTATGAGACTAGGGTGGGTCTTGCATAAACCCAGGTTTCAGCACCTATTCCATCTGATTCATTAAGAATCCTAAGGCCCATGGGTTGAGAATAAGAGAATGGGAAATAGGAAGATAAGGGATCAGGACTGACAAACAAAGGAAATGATAGGTCAGTGGAAAAGCTAGGGTGGGACAATTGGGGCAGCTGACCCAGGTTCTAACTTTGGGATTAGGGGAGAGTGGAAAATAAATGCTTGCTGCTGCCCCCATCTGTGGCAGCTGCCTTGGGCACCCAGATGTATTGTCACACCTGTGGCAGCTGCTCACTTGGACCATCTTCTTGCAGATCACTGACCGTGCACTATGAACTCTATACTACTATTCCCTACTATATCTTGCAACCATTAGATAGTTGAGGGTTTGCGTGGATTATAAACAATGCTATAAATTTAGGGTATGTCTGTGTTTCAAGGCTTCCAGGATGCCAGTGATGTTGTTTTGAAATGTATGCAAACTGTTCTGGTTGTACAATATATTTTATGTGTTGGGTGCTTGGGATAAAACTCTTTATTCTTCCTTGTATCCAAAGCTTTTAAAGTGTCAAACTCTTAATCACATACAAACAATAATACTGTATATAAATAATAACACGTTAAAAACAGATATCTGTACTGAAATAACAGACACACTCCTATTTTCCTATCAAGTTGTACTTCCTTGTTCCACGTGTGATCTAAGGCAGTGTTTCCCAACCTTGTCCAGCCCAAGACATGCTTACATTAATAATTTTTTTCTGTGGCACACCTGTTAAGGCATTCCCCATCCCCATACTTATGAGCTCATAGTAGCTCATTGCTACAAAAAAATTCTCCAGAACAGCTGTTCAGAGGCTTACAAACTGCACATCCCCTGCAGCCAACACATGCGCAGTAGGTTAATTTCCTTCCTCCTGACTGGTTCTCTCTCTCCCCCACAGCCAACACAGTCTTTTGTGAATATTTCATCAAAGTGGCTTATTCATTAGCGCTAGACAGCTGGAGAACTTTCTTTTCAGTATTCCAAAATTCTCTCTGCACACCAGGGAGCAGTGTGCCGTGGGCACATCAGGTGAAAAGTGCTGATCTAAGGCAGGGGTTCCCAACCCTTTTATCATGTCGACTGGCAAACCGCAGATTGGAAGAGACCGCGGACCAGCAAACCGGGGACCAGAAGTGGCCGCAGAGTGGCAAACTGCGGACTGGCAGCCAACACTTCACAGCCCGATACCAGGCCACGGCCTGGGGGTTGGGAACCCATGATCTAAGGGATGCCTTGTGTTCCCACATCCTTATTTGCTCTGCTGATCTAAAGCTAGTCCCAGGAAACCAGCAATGTTGACCTTATTCCAGGTGAAAATTATTTCTTCTACTGTCAAATGTTTTGATATTGAGCACATCATGCCACAATAACGTGGATAGCATGGGACGTTGTTTTTTAAGCAAGGTCATATTATTAAATGTATATTCTCCAACTGTTTGGCATGTGATTAAACTTTCTTGTGTTATGTGTTCTGCAAACCAGAACATTGGAGTGTGAGCGAGGTCCCTCAAATAACAGTGGGTACTGTTTAAAAGCATGTTGCTTAGAAAGAAAAAGGTGTCTATTTTTTTAACGAGTAAATTTGGGATCTCCTCAGCTTCTGAGTGTTATATACTTTGCACTGCATCTTTCACTGGTATTTTTGAACTTGCCCTAGTGGTCAGCCAAGGTCTATATAATGCTTATGTTTATAATGTTTGTGTATACTCTTACTTTCCATATAGCAGGCGCTAGGCACATTGGCATCAATAGCCTCAGCAATTTGGAAGATGTCATGAAATGCTTTTTAGCATGACCTGTCTTTGCCAAGACCAGTTTCCATGCTACATGGATCAAAAACTACCATTAAGATGATTTCTGCCACTCCCATAGGCACTACAGTATCTGCATCCTGATGAAATAACAGTGCAAGTACAAGCAGGAATAGCTCATCCTTCTGTGGCTGGATTCATGGTTTGGCACCAGTTGAAATATGCAGAAACAAAGTGCATAAAGAGCTAGAAATGTCTTCATTAACTGTGTTGCTTGGCTAAGAACACTATGATGCACAGAAGCTTAAAAGGGACAGATGTCATGAAATGCTTCTTAGCATGACTCAAGTTATCGAGGTACTAAATGCCAGAAATTCTGGAGCCATGGCTAGGTAAATGCAGTTACATGGGTCTCTGCAGTATGGTCAGATGTCAGTATCTGGACTATACTCTGTAACATAGCCATAATTGCAGTTTGTTCCTTTTGAGTTGTCATCTTCTAGAAGGTCTGACATCTGTTGGATTGTGTGAGGAAGAGAGAACAAGTTTAATGATTCCTTTTCTGGTTAGGAACAGGCTATAGTACTGGGTATAGGGCAGGGCTTTATAGATATTAAGTAGAGAACTGGATTATACCTTCAGGGAACAATAAATGTTAACTTCAGGAATTGACTGTGATATTCTCTATTCACAGGGAGTGGCACTTAACTCCACTTTAACCAGCTGTTAAAGTTGCAATCACTGCCTGTAAAAGGCTAATGAGTCTTGGTGCCTGGGTACCTCCGAGTCTCTGGCTAGGGCAAGGTTTGGCTCATTCCATCCTCCAGGACAGACTGTTCCTGCCTCCTGCCACGATTTTGATGAAAAATGAATAGGAGGTAATGTTCAGTCTGAGAACAGTCAAGGAAAGAGTACTAAGAGTGATTCTAGGCTTTGTGCAGCCCTGTGTCCTTTGGGACTGCCCTTAAGGACCAAGTTTCGGGAGCTCCTCCAAACCTTATACTCCCATCTCATTCCTCCAGTCTTATAATTATGTAAAGTCCTATATGCACCCAGCTTTGTTGCTGTAGGCCCCATATTTAGCTCCTGGAATACCCAAGGGTCCATCCTTTTTAGAATAAATAAAGGCAAGTAATTCAGCTGCTCCTCACCCATCTGGTGCTCAGTTCACTCTAATGTCTGCTCACCACTGAGCCTTAGTTCCTGGGGCTTCTTGGCCTCTCCTGCCAGCTCTCTGCTCTAATCAGGTACGATCTTGGCTGCACAGCAAAGGCTTGTGATCCCTGCAGGGGAAACACCCTCCGGTTCATGTTGACAGGAGAGGATGTCTGTATTCTTCTTCCCTGGTCAATATTTGATTTTTGAAGTGATATGGCTGGATTGCTAGTGTGCACCTCATGATTCTGGCATTATCTGTTTTATGAGTTTGGAGCCATTTAAGTGGGGTAGGATCTGTGATGAGGGTAAATTCTTGGCCCATCAAATAATATTTAAAAATTTTTATTCCCCACTTGATGACCAAGCACTCCTGCTGTCTCGTAGCATACCGGACCTCATGCTTCAGAAACCTCCAGCTACTGTAAGCCACAGGACTGCTATCTCCCTATACTTTGTGTGTCAAAACAGCCCTGAGAGCCACTGCCGAGGCATTTATTTCTAGAAAAAAAAGTTTATTAAATTCCAGTGTGAACAAAACTGGTTCTCCACACAGGGATCTCTTAACTGTTTCAAAAGCTTTCTGGGCTTCTCTGATCCACCAAACCTCCGTCCCTTGTGTGCTCTTAACTAGATAGACAAGTACCACCATCTCTGAGAAATGAAGGATGCATTTTCTGTAATAGTTGGCGAGGCCCAAGAATGACCTTATTTGCCTCTTAGTCTTAGGGGCCATGCAATTTTGTAAGGCCTCTACCTTGTCTAGTACAGGTTTCACATGACCCTGACCTACTAAAAATCCCAAGTACCTGGTCTCTCGTTGACCCAAATGGCATTTCCGTGGGTTCACCATGAGGCCTGCCTTCTGTATAGCCCCTAGTAGAGTTTTGAGATCTCTCAAACGTTGGTCCCACGTGGGCAAAAGATGTTCATGTTATCTATATATGCAGTCGCACAGTTCTGATATGGGCTCAGGGTCTGATCCATAAGGCGTTGGAAGGTTGTTACTGCCCTGTTTAATCCAAAAGGCGTTCATTGAAATTCAAATAGGCGCCACAGCTTTCTGAATGCTGTCTTTTCATGGTCTTCCAGGGCCATGGGAACCTGCCTTTGTCATGTCCAGTGTTGAGATATACTGGACCTGTCCAATTTTTTTCTACGATTTTCTCAATGGAAAGCATTGGGAAAGTGAAACTTGGTTATCTCATTGACTTTTCTAAAGTCTACGCAGAGTCTCAATGTCTCATCTGGTTAATGAAACACCAGTAAGGGGCCTCACTGCTGGCTCTGTGATTCTTTAATGATGCCTCAGGCCAACATACGCATAATTTCTTGTCATACTGCTTCCTGAAGACCCTGAGGAAGGTGTCTCCAATGCATCCCATTAAGCATAAACCAAGCCCTGTCTCCGTGCCTGTCAGTGGGGAGGGAGGGGAAGGGAGTAGGAGCGTCATGGAGCTGCCAACTGCTTTGCCTGGCTAGAGCTGAAGTGGGGGGCAGGGTAGGACAAGCACCCGCACCTTGTGGGCCCCCCTACTACCTTGGCTGGGATATTGGGGGGGATCCAGACCAATCCCATGAGGTGCAGGGTCTCAATTCCACCACACACCCCTCCTCCATCACTAGCTAAGTAGAACAGCTGGTGGCTCTGAGTTGTTCCATTCCTCTCTTCCTCCATCTCCATTGCTGGAGTGCCCCCTCCTGCTTGCCAGAGCTGGTGCAGGCAGGTGCCACCCCTCCCTCCCACCCACCCAAACACCCAACAGGTTTGATGGTGGGGGTGGGGAGACTAACTCAAAGCATTTGTGTAAATTGCTGTGAGTTAGAGCAGGGCTCTAAACATCTGTAGACACCCTCAGTCATGCAAGGAGATTGCTTGTGAAACTGTCCTACTAACTGTTAGTAAGGATAACAAAACTGATATTACATAGTGCCCACTCAACTACACTAAATCTATAATTGTACTACAGTAAGTGCAGTGAGTGATGTAGCAAGTAAGCAGAGTTGTAATCGGACATTTAAAAAATATGGAAGGTCAGTGTTGTATGCTAAAGCTATGTAGTTCTTGAGCAACCTTATTCCAGATTACATTCTAGACCCTGCAGGGTCATTACAAACAGTTTTACACTCTGTTCTTATGTAGTACAAGCAGAGTACCAGAAGACAAATGCTCTAAAATATACATTTTCCAACTAACTCCTTCACACTGCCCTCCTTTGCTTGAACTTATTTCCTGTGAATGCTCAGTGCGTGAAAGTAGTAAATTCTTGCAAATATACTTACATGTATTTCACAGGCTTCACTGCAAAACTTGAGCTGTGCAGAATCCAATCCCACCTCTTTTGAAGTAACTGACAATACAAGAAAGGAGTGTGTGGTAGGAACAATGCTTCCTTGTTCCTACATCACTTTCTTCCCACACCTTCTTCAAGGGAAGGTGGGAAAAATCAGAAACAAACTGTAACATGAGTCATCATCTGCAGTGAACCTGGGAGAGTGTGCTTTGCAGGTTGGACTATGTGGGTGCATCTACATGTGTGCTTTACTGTGGAGCTGACTAATTAGCTCCATAATAAAGTGTCACCATCTACACATGCGCACACATTAGGGTGCAGTAAATTAATGAACTCAACTGTAAGACAGTACTGTCTGGAACTGCCTGCCAGCTAGCCCCACTCTGTAGCAGCCTCACTCCTCAGCCAGCCCTTCTGCAGCATGTCAAGCCTGGGGGGAGCAGCCCCAGGATGACAAGCTGATTCCCCCAGGCCCTTGCCAGCCAGGGATGCACCACCCCAATTCAGTGTGCTGTTGTCCCAGGCACATGTGTAAATGTGGAGTCCAGGAACAATAAACTCTGGTGTGAACTGAAGCAGAGGTTTTCGCTACATGTTAATTGCACATGTAGATGCACCCTATGTCAATTACATCTAAACTATTTTTTGGAAGATGCTTCATACAAACTAAAATTAAAATAGTAGTCAATTGCATTTCTCCAGTGAGCTTCATTTGCTATCTAGCACTAGAAGGAATAAAATGTAGAACAAAAGCTTCTGACAGGGTCACAGTACAGAAGTACTTTGGGACAGGAGAGGGGAGAACAGGGCAGAGAAAATGAACAAGAAACAGGAAAAAAAGATGGATCAAATCAGAGACAAATCTCCAAATCATGTGGACATCAATATGAACAATTCATAAAAGTCAACTTTAAGCAATTTCCCATATTAACATAGCAGTGAAAAAAGTCTTGAATTGGGATTATTTTATATGTAATCCCAAAGCAAACACTCTTCACACTAGTGGAATGAAATAATGGATGTTCACTGTAATGGGACTTTACTACAGCTAGAAACTGAGGCCAGTATTATCTCATTTCCATCAACACCATTTTAATTAGCTCAAATGAGTACAAATAAAAGTTTTCTGCAGTCCATTTTCTCTCAGTACACCTCAGCCTTAGTACAGTTACAAATGCCACCTGCTGCTAATAATTTGAATCCCAGTATCATAGTCACCATCAGCTAAAAATGTATCCCTATTACATACCAGTATCTTAATTTTCATTGTAACATTAGACTAGAGCCTCATCCTGATGTCAAAGTCATTAATTCAGAGACATCAGGAGCTATAACACTAGGTGAGAATCTAGCTGCATGTATGGGAATATACTTTTTCGACAGCTAGCACTCTGTAATTTTCAGTTTGTTGACAGTGGTGTTAGTGCTGCCATCACATATATTAAAACTGAAATGAAAGGACTCAACATGCTAGCACCATTATATCTTTCGCTAGGGAAATCATTTCATTCAATGTAGAAACAAAATAACTTGAAAAACAGAAATAATCTAAAAAAGTTCCTCCTTCACCTCCTTTTAGCTATCTATGAGGAACCTACGAATGAGAGAAAATATAAAGCACAGACAGAGAGGATGAAAATAAAACAAAACAATACAACCCCTCCCCCCAAGAAACAAAAACCAAAAGTACCCAACCAAACCAAAATAAAACCCAAACACAAAATTCTCTCAGACAGATAAAATTCAACCAACCTATCAGAAAACATGAAAAGAATAAGCTTATTTTCCTCTTCAGCAGGTGCTTGCTGATTGTTTTGTTAGACTGGCAGCAAATCGTTATCCTAAATCTGCAGTTATAAACAAAGCTTATGTTTCTACCCCTAATCCTACCTCTGCAAAAAAAAATAAAATAAAAGATGCTACATTTTTTTAAGATGGTTATAGAATTAATCTTGCTGCAAGCAGATTGCGGTCTCCTAGACAGAAGATTGTCTAGGAAAGTTACTGAACTTCGCTGCTGATACTGGTTCTGATTTATTCATGTTCATTCCTCCACCTGCTGCTATTTTATCCCCGACCTCTCTGGAGTCACTGCCAAAAACAAAGCCATGAAATCCTGCATTTTTCACTGGCAGGGTAAATTGTTCACCTACCTGCTGTGCAATAATGAACTGGATTGTTGGTTAATTGCATTTCGTATAGCGTGTTGGGTTTTTTTTTCCACTGTTATATGACAAGCTACAAAACACTTTTTCTCAATATTTTATTTCTAATAGTTATAAGACTGTGAAACTTAAGTTTAATCAGACTACAGCCCTGGTCACTATGCGTTGTCTAAAAGTTCAGAGGTCTTTGTGATGCAGTTTATTAAATTGTTGTACAAAAGGAGAAATTATTTCACAGTCAGAAAACAGTGTTGTAGAAAATACTTAAAACTTATTATGGTTATCATATGTGAGCTTAGCAGGATTCCATTTTTATTGGTAAATATTGATAAATGTTGATTTCATATCACACTCAGAACAATGAAAAAAACATTTCCACTGATAATAATCAAAATTTATAAAAAGGGAATGTAAGAAAAATGATGGCTGATGGAGTATGTGACGAAGGGGGAAGCAGTCCTAGAGAACCGTGTTTTACTATAGTTTGGACTGCAACTCCCAGAAACCCCAGGGGACTGGGAAAAAAGGAAGAGGAAGTAACAAAGTGGATGAGGGAGCTATGGGTGAGCGGAGCTGAGACTGATGGCAGCTCTGCCACTCAACTGGCAGCAGTTCTACAGAAGTTACATTTGTAATGGTGAGTGGTTAAACTGCATAATCCTGAAAATTTAAAATTGATAAAAATCAAAATAAATGCTTACAAATAAACACTGATATTATCCTTTGAAATTATTAAAAAACAAAAATTGGATTCTGTCAAGCCTAACCATATATCATCTGAACACTAGGAAGACACTTTGACCCAATGGCCAGATAAAATAAAATGCATTTAAGATGGAATGATATTTAATTTTATCAGCATGATTAAATAATAGTAGAGGCATATTTTTAGCACAGTTGAGGCTCAGTCTTCCTCTGTGGGGGTACAATTTATATATGTAAAGTTCCATCTGCAAAATAAATAAGAAGTCAAAGTCTTTGCAGATATACCCAGGTGCAGGTACAAATAGGGTTGAGAAATTGCAAGGGAGCTGGCAAGATTAGAAATGAGAATAGAAAATAACATAGATTTGCAAAGCTCAATGTCAAGCTCATACACCTGGAAAGAGTTATCTGAAACCCAGAGATTCATTGCTGAAGAGGGTGGAACCAGGAGAACTAGGAATAACAGAAGGCAACAAATTAGATGTATCTTGGCAATGTGGTATGTCAACAACAACAAATACCAATATGACTGTTGCAAAGGTGAACTTCAAATTACAATACAGAGATTAATAATGCCTGTCTATGCAGCCAGCATTATTAATATCTGTGTTGGTGTGTATCTTTGCCAATTTGAGATATCACACTTGAAATCTCTTTAGGCTGTAATAGTTATTGGAAGTAACCAGATGACACTTATAACAGAGATCTTTACCTGGTGTAAATTGAATTGATGGAATGATGCCAATTTAAACCAGCTGAAGGTCTGGCCCAGTATTCTAATTTTAACTCATTAGAATAACATTTAGAAGATGTTTATCACCAGTGACTTGGTTCTGTTTAGGAAGAGAACAACTAGTGAAAACTAGTAAAATCTCAATGTATCTTTCTTTGGGTATTCTGACACCATAATCACTATTGTAATTACAGTGTAGAAATGCCTGAGAAAGCTCTAAACTTATCTCAGGTACTGCCTGAAGTCTAGGTACAGCACCATGATGCTGTGTGGGGTAATTTACTTTGCTACTGGCACTTTTTTGTATATATATTTCTGTGTGTGTGTGTGTGTGTGTGTGTGTGTGTGTGTGTGTGTGTGTGTGTGTTATATACACACATACACACCTATACTTTTACCAACACGGTTCACTTTACAGTCATAACACACATCTTCAGATCATCTCTATTACAACTGCAACTACACACCCTTGCACCCACGTGTCCTTGCACCCACATGCTCATCTCCATCTCCTATACCCACTACAATCACACAAACTGCTTCTGTGCCCCTTCTCTTCCCCTTCTCTTCCCATCCCCCAACATTTATAACCCCTCTGTTTCTTTCTCCATTCCTTTCGTGGCTCTACCACTTCATCGTCTTCATCATCTTCATTGTCTTCATAGTCTTCATTGTCCTCTTCCTTCTCAACCTCCTCATCCTGGTTGTCCTTTTCCACCTTGTCGCTGTCATCCTCCTCCTATCTTGTGATCTTGTTCTTGAACAGTTAGTACCATTCTTTCCTTTTAAATGTGTGCTCTGCTACCTTCTCCCTGTCATCTCCTTAAAATACAGCTGTAGCTTGCTCACCCCCATTCTGATGCAGGCTTTGATTGGGAGGTTTGTGAACAGGTTCCTGGTCTTTCACAGGGCATTCCAGAAGCAGGAAGTGAACTGGTTGAAGTGGGCCCCTTGCTATTGGGGTCCCTTGCTGCTTGGTCAGGTGGCCAAATGGCACTGGCTCTCTGGTCAGTGTCTTGACCCTTGTCAAGATCTGAAGGAGTTTGCTTACTCTCCCCCACACCTCCGTGGTGTGTGGGTAGCTCTAAAGGAGCTGTTTCATCCTGGTAGACTGGTAGACTGGGGCAGCCTGATGGGCCTCCCCATCTGCCTCTGTGTCTGCCCCAGCTGCCAGTTTGCAGATCTAGCTTGTGTACTTGGCCTGGAGGAAGAGTAGGATGATTGGCATTCCTCAGTCCCCTGATTTGCTTCATCTTGTACAGCATTGTTCTCACAACCTTCTCTTCTGGAGCCCCGAAAGAAGATGTGCATGGCCCTCTGGATACTACAGATGGTTTGCCATGGCTGAGGAACACCAGGGCAATGTACAGAAGCACTGGTAGCAACACCACCCTTATGACTGCCTTGCAGCTCCCCTCCCTGTTGACAGGTGGTGTGTGTTCCACAGTCCCAATTTCTGTTTGACCAAGGCTTCAGTCTTCTCCCACATTTTCTGTCATTTTAGGTCTGGGTCAAAAACCACCCCAAGGATCTTTACTCCTTCACAAGGGACTGAGACACCCAGGGTCAACAGATTTCCATGTTTGCTTAGTACCAGTCAGGTGCTCTTGTTCACATTGAGCTTGGCCCCTGCTGCCACTCCATACACCTGGGTGTGATGTAGCACTCTTTCTGCTAACCACTTGTCTCTGCACAGGATGTTGAGGTTATCCATGTAGGTAAGAACTCTTGCCTCTACACCACCACCCCCAAAGACTTGCACTCTATGGATCCTAGGGTCTCACCTGGGCCAGCCAGTTAGCCAGCAGTTTCATCATGCAGAAGAACAGGATCAGGGAGAGTGAGCAGCCCTGCAAGATGCCCAGTTCCACTGCAATTGGGGTGGCCAGGAACCCGTCACCAGCACACTGTTGTTCACACAGGTTTACAGCATATTTATCCAGGCAATGAAGGTTGTGGGGAATCCCTATTTTCTTCAATGTCTTGAAGAGAAACTGGTTGGACACTCAGTCAAAAGCCTTCTTCAGATTAAGGTTCAACATAGTGACAAGTAAGGAGTCTGCCCAAGGAGTCTTATCATTCTTGTAGCTGTAGAGAGTCCTGGTGGTCTCCTCCAGCATCCACTTCTCCAGCACAGAGAAGCTTCTGGCCCTCATCCTCCCCACCCAAAGATCCAAATGAGCTCCCACAGGATGCTCTTCATAGCCCCTGGGTTCTCTATAAATGCCTTGTACAGCTCCCAGTAGAAGGCTACTACTATCTCCAGCATCCCATTGATTGACCAGTACCTCGCTTCTGTTCTGTCCACCAAGCTAGTCATGGCCTCCCTCTTGGTTTTCTTCAGCCTGCTGAATTAAGCAGACCATTCCTCCCTCTCCTCCACCCAGGGGGCCCAGACCAGGAGGATCTTCTTCCTGGCCTGCTCCCTGTACCAGGCCTCAATCTGGGCCTTCACCTCCTGCACGGCCTCCCTTACATCCCAAACAGAGGCTGCCTGCTTGTGCGGGCTCTACAACTTATAGTTCAGGCATTTGTAGGGCCGCCTTTGGTTCCAAGCTTGCATCTTGCCAGCCTGTTGGAAGAAGGCTGTTGATTCCTCTTTTAGGCTGGCCTATCACTCTGTGTGGTTCTGGTACCCAGCTCAGAGGGTTCTCCATCCTGCAGACCACTCTCTGAACTCCTACTGGATCCTTTCATCATCCAGGAGGCTCACATTTAGCTTTCATACCCTTCTGCCTCTCTAAGTTGCACCACACCTCCCCATCTCTTTCCCTAACTGTCAGGAGGCAGTGGTACCAGAAGAAGACAAGAAACAATTCGAGCCTTCACTACTATCCACCCCTTGGGGAGGAAGACGAAGTCTATGTATGACTGCATTTTCATCATAGCAGTCCTGGTGACGATTCCACTAGGCCCTTGTGCTTCTTTGCCCACATCCACTAGGCAGTGGTCATAGATAAGCTGTTTCAGTAGCCTGGAGGATCTGTCTAGGCCTGTCTTTTGGCCTCTACTCATTCTATTTCCCTCATCAATGATACAGTTGAATTCTCCTGTGATCACCACAGGTATTGGGCATTTTCACACCTTGCTTCCTTGTTGGATGGAGCATAAACATTCAGAAGGTTAACTTTCCCTCTCTTTGGGTGCATCTACATGTCCGTTAATGCACAGTTGTTACTGCACATTTAATTTAGTACTTGCTTAATGAAGTACTAACTAAATGTGCAATAACTAGGATTACTGCACAGTAGTGCTGGCACATGGGTTTTTTGTGATGCTTACTGCACAGTAGCTTAATAACACTGTGCAGTAGCATGCTGGGCAAAAATTGTGCTAATGAACTACTGTGCAGTAGCATTAGGCTACTTTACATTAAGCATCTTGTGTAGATGCACCCTCTGTTTCAAACATGCCCTGTAGTAGTCTGCCTGCAATAATCTCTCTGTGCTATATAGGGGTCTCACTCTGTCTCCTTTTAAGAGAATGGCTACCCCCTTAGCTCTTTTGTCATTCATTCCCAACCAAATGGAGCAACCATGTGGCCAGTGTTTTTCAAACAAAGAATAGTTTCTGGAACTGGGTAAGTAAGTCACATTACTGGAGGCAGATATCTGTTTGTAGCTGGCTCAGATACTGCTATATCATTTTTCATCTCTCATTTTACCAGGCTTCTCAAATTTAATGAGACTGTTTGGATCCCTATGATGAATACAGTGAAAGGCATTGGGGTATACTTTTCTTTTTCATTTCCTTGTGTGTTTAGGACTCAAGCTCAAATTTTTCTCCATCTTGAGGGCCCCTGGGGACCCAGCCCCTTTCTCTGGGCAGTTTTGAGGGATGCCTGGGTTTTCTTGTGCTTCTTTTGCTGTACCCAGCCATCCTGATCTGCCTCTGGGTTCCCTGGCAGTTTCTCCTGTTCCCTCTGGACCTCCATTTGTAAGCTGGGTTTCTTTCCAGCTTCTGGGGCTCATTTTGGGCTCCCTTCTGGATCCACCGCCTCCATCTCTGTCTCTTTCCTCTGTGTTTGAGGGATCTTTTCTTGCACCTCCTTTCCAAAGGGACTCCTTCTTCCTGAATCCTCTTCTGTCACCCTCCTTTTCTCTGTTATTGCCAGGGGGGCTGGGGCTGGGGGACCAGTCACTCTTTTCTTATGCTTCCCACAGTAAATTCAAAGAACTTCAGCTGGCTGGAGCTGCTCCCAGAATTCTGCTCTTGAAGTCCTTGAAGCAGAGCTCTCACTCTACCTTGCCTGGCATATCAATGAGCTAAGATTTTCCTTTAGGAGGATCTTGGTTATGAAATCCATCCTTCCCATTTGCATTTTCCTGGAAATCTTCAAAGTATTCCCTTTTCACTTGGAATCTCACTTGGAAGATTCTTCCACTTCTACTCCACGTCATTTGTGGGGCTCCAGTTCCAGGGTCCAATGAATCCTGGTTTTGGGGTCCTTGATTCCCTCCAGCCCTCAGCGCAGGGGCAGAGGCAGCTTGAAGCTCTGTATCTGAACTGATAAAAACAGACACCACACTTGATCCTAGCCAAAAACAGCTATGATCATGGTATCTCCCCTGCTGTGGAGACATATTCTCTATCTTTGGGTTAACTTTCTTTGTGTAGAATTGGTGCTTGTAGTCTGAGCCCCAGTACTCAGCATGATGACATAATGTACTACAGAATTGCTCCTCACTCGGGGGCAGCTGCTCCAGAATCGAAACTTTTATTTAAATAAATGTTCTGGTTGTGAAGAAATCCTTCAGAGCCTAAAACATAAAACTGATGCCGTAATATTTTTCCAAACAGCCTGAAATAATAACAACCTTGAGAAGTACAAACTGTTCTTTTTACCACAGTGAGGCTTTAACTATGCAAATTTCATGCAAATCATGCACATTTCAGTATCAACATAATTAACCATTTCACAACTCTTGTTTTAACTTCCACCAAATGCACTGATTCCTTCAAACTGCTTTCCATTCCCGCCCTCCAGGACTGACACAAGTGTCAGTTGGAAAAGATAGGAGTTCCTTGGAGGAAAAGGCATTTAATGCGAAGGCAATGATGGACAGATTCCCTGAGACCCCACTTACTTCTTCTCTCTTCCAAGTAGAAAATTGGAGAGTTCTGGTTCTGCCTGTGAATGCCCAACCTTGACCTGCCTTTTGGTATGGTCCACAAGTGTGAATGCAGACAAAGCTAGTCCTGTTGTACCACATATAGAGCAAACATCTTTATAGGACATGCAGGAAGCTAATTGCATACTTTCATTTAAGCAGCAAAACCACAATACCCTCTATGTTCTAGCCCCATGTCCTCAGGGTACTGCAGAGATCCTTTTTGAAGAATAAGTAGTCTGCATAGTTGTTCCACAGGAGTTTGCCTTATGAAAAACGGATTTGCATCTCTAACTAGAGTGTTCAGGATCACATTTGAAACCTATTTAATAAATATTGATTTGGTTGAAAAGTAATGTGAACATTTACTTTTTTATTTTTTCAAAAATTATAATTTAACTTGTAACTAATTGAATGAGTAATATGGTAAAGATTTCTGCTGCAGTATTTTACATAAAATAATAGTCTAGTGGTAATTTTTAAAAAAAAATTTTGTTCATATAGACCTATTGCAGATATAGGCGGGGTAGAATTATCTTTCATACATGCCTATTTGAATGGACTGTATTAGTTAAATAGGGTCATAGATGTGCCTCAGTTTAGACCCCTGGGAAGCGTCAAGATGAGCGTGGACGTGCCTCTTGCCCCATCTGGCCTGTTGCCCCCTTTGAGATGGGGCAACAGGCACGTGAAGGAATGAAAAAAATGTTCCCTATGCTGAAAGTTTACAGCATGGAGAAAATGAAACCCCTGGATATCCAGGGATCTAAAAAAATCAAAGTTTTAAAAAGCAGAGCAGGGCACAGTCCCAGAGGCAACCAGAGGCTGGGTCCTCCTTGGAGATGTTCTGGCTGCCAGAGCATCTCTGTGGTTGGCCCCTCACCCTGGTGCTGAAACACGGGGCTGGCGAGGCCGCGTGTTCAACACCAGGGCTCCAGTGCTGGTGAGTAAGGGGTTGGGGGATCTGGAGGAGGGGGGAGGGGACGATGGTGGGGACCCTGCCAGCCCCACCCTGAGCCCCCCTGACCCCTACCCTGCCTGACCCCACCCCTCTCCAGCCCCAAGGTCCCTGACCCCTGCTCTGCCTGGCCCCTTCCCTTGCCAGCCCCCCTGAGGCCCCTGATCACTTTTCTCCCCAGCCCCTCCCCCTGCCCTGCCTGGCCCCATCTCCCTCAGCCCCCCAGATCCCTGCCCCTCCCACCCCATAGTTTAAAAAAAAACCCCAAAACCCCGGCACTTACCAGGAGTTGGAGCTGCCATCTAGCTGACTGGGGCCCCACCTGCGCACTGTCGGACAGTGGGACAGCCCCAGACCAGGCCCTGCTGCCCACCCCCCGCTATCCTGTGCTGCCCAGGGGGGCTCTGCCAGGTGCCCCTGGAGCCCCCCCACCCCTGCTTCTAAGGTAAGTAGAGGCTTTTTTTTTCTGTTTTCATTTCTGCTTTTTTTCTTTGTTTTTTTAAGTGACAGTGCCTGGGCTTGTGGGGGCAGCCATGGGGCCTGGGGGTGCAAGTTGGGGGTTGAGGCTGAGTGGGGCAGCCATTGGGGCATCTGGGGGAGCAGGGGGTGGGGCTGGGTGGGGCAGCCATCAGGGGGGCTGCAGCAGCTGGTGGGGGATGGGGCCAGGTGGGGCAGAAATTGGGGGGCTGGGGTGGGGCATGTGGGCCTTGCAGGGGGGATGGTAGCCCCTGTGGGGGTCATTTGGACCCTGTTGTGGGGCCATACCCCTTGTGTAGGGGCCATAGACCTGTTGGGGGGCCGTAGCCCATCTGTGGGGGCCAAATCCCCTGTTGAGGGGCCAAATCCCTTGTGTGGGAGCTGAACCCCTCTTGGGGGTTGTAGCCCTTGTGTGGGGGGCCGAACCCCTGTTGGGGGGGCTGAATGCCTTGTGTGGGGACCGAACCCCCGTTGAGGGGCTGTAACCCCTGGGTGGGGGTTATCGCCCCTGTGGGAGGGCAGCAAAATATATATTCATGTATTCATGAAACATGTATTTAGAGTTCACTTTATTATGATGATAAGAAACTTGATTTAACACTGTAGAGATACCAATAAAACATTGTCCAAATGATCGCTGTCTCTGTCTCACTCCCTCTCTCTTTATAGTGGTCTTTTGTTTTACTTGTGGAGGAACATGGACTTGGGGATATTTTACAGAGTGACTGGGATTTTTCTTATCAGGGATTTTTCAGTTTTCCAATAGGGAACACCAGAATTCCTGCTAGGGAGGACAGTGCCAGGACCCTGCCTACTCTGAACTGGCACGTTGGATCCAACTGGCTGTGGCTGATCTCCTGGCCAAATGGAGCCAGAAGGACATATTTTGATAGTTCAAAGCAGGCCACCACACCTGGAACATCTTCCAGGTGATAAGCTGCCTAGATGGCCAGGCAGGGAGCACAAATGGCAGTAGTGCCACACAAAGGCCAACCCTGCAACTGCAGTCCACTAGCAGCTGCCCCAGAGGGGTAGATGCCTCTACTGGCTGTGCAGTCCCCATTTGGGTCTGACAGGTGCACAGCACGTCACAGATAGGCAGCGGCTCCCACTGCCAAACTGTTGCAGTGAGTAGAGGGTGCAGGGAACTCTCAGGGCTGCTTCAGCGGTCCAGCTGGAACAAGGGGTAGCGTCCCCAGGTACCAATTACCTGGGCCCCAGAAACTCCTGAGAGCTAGTAGCCCTGAGCTACTTGCCAGGGTGGCTTTTTATACTGCTGGGTCCTGGACAGGGCAGCTTTTTATACTGCTGGGGACAGCACAGGTGCTGGCCTTGGGCTCTAGCTCCCCCTGGCTGCAGATCCAGGAGGAGCCAGGTAGGGTTATTTTGCCCCAAGTGGCACAATTTGCTCCACAACAGAGTGCATGTCCAAGCATGTGTGCTGACAAAAAGCCTTGGCTCAAATTTGCACCACTTCTATTTGAGCTGCTGCAAGCGCACATGCTTGCATGTGTGGATGTGCTCTTGGACGACAAAACAAAGTCTGTGCTGATGCTGCACTTCTTCCCTCCCTTTCCCAATGCAATCGAGGGGCTTTAAGTTTGCATTTTCCATATGTCTAAAACCCTGAGTCTGGTTTGAAAATCTTAGCCGAAGAATTTCAACTTGCTTTTTACTTTAGCACAGACCTTCAAAGTTGAAACCACCAGCAATTTCTTCAAAAATATGACAGATTTCATTAAACTCAGCTTAAACATCCTGGAATTCTGACTGGTGAAATGGATCTTTTCACTTGAATTCCTTCAGCTGAGGTGCAATTACTCCAGTTTTATAATCGTGCATTTTATCATTTACAATGCAGCACAAATGAAAAGGATCTCTCAGCACTGTAGAGTGACTGCAAAAATAACTGACATTGTATGACCAATCTGGAACATGTTCTGTACTGGCTTGCCAAAATTCAGTGTTGTTACTTGAAATCCACCTGAATTCAAAAGCCCAGCTTGTATATTCTAAGATATGCTTTTGCTTGGATTGTGCCCTCAAAGGCAGTTATAATGGAACAGATCCAAACCTCTGTAAATACCAATGTAAAAATTCATCAAGGATTAAAGTATCATATAGCTTCAAATAAACTTGCAGCTAGCTGATAAAAATGACCATTGTGTGCTATGTAGTCGCACTGCTTCAGGGCACAACTGTATGTGGATGTATGCCTGTGTGTGTGTAGAGCTGTGTTTTGGCAAACATGAGTTTCTATGAGATTTGAGTGTTTATGCACCAGTTTTGTAAACAAGAGAAGATGCAAAAAATAAAAATTAAAAAAACAACCCACAGCCTTTTGTCCCATATTTTCAAGTAGACTTAGCTTGGGTCTTCAACTTTAATAGACAGTTCAAAATGGGTGTGTATCCATGATTTATCTCCCAATACTAGACTCAATGCAAGAAGGTGGAAAAAGAGAAGCAGTAAAAAAAAAAAATTAGAAAGTCTAAAATTATGTAATTTCATCATAATGTAATTCAGGTTTTATAATCTCAGTTTTAAAAGGTTTTTTGCTGTTGTTGCTGTATATAATGCATGTGGAATATAACTTTGTGTCTAAAATAAGTGATATGCTGTGAACAGAGAGACTCTTGAAACAGATGTATGCAATAGTGCAGGGAAAATCATAAGGAGATTTTTCTGTCCTGGAATAGCACATGTTGGAATCAGGCATGATTACCTTTTCTAGTTAACCACAGAGACTTACCCCTTCTAGTGTCTTAGGTGCCAGTGGTGGCCCTCCATTTTAGTTCCTCTCCAGCCTGGGAGGTAGGATTTATTTGTAAAGGAGAAGCAGGTCATACTCCTTAAAGAAATTGATCTCAGTACTTACCTTCCACCAAACTTCAATTTTTAATGAACGCAGATCACGGCAACCTAACCACTTAACCTGGAGGGAAACAGGCCCCATTGGCAACAAGCCCTGATCCGTGCCTTGGGTCAAGCCAGTCAACTGGTCCCCTTAATTGGGCAATCAGTGCAACTGGTTCCCTGGGACCACAGACACAGGTTCCATCCACTCAATCCTTTAAAAGCTGATCACAGCCAGCAGTATCCTGCTGGAAAAAGATTCTGGTGTTGTTTTTAACCCTGCTGTGTAAGAACCAGGATATAGGTTGTCCATCCTAGTGTTTTTGCCACTGGAGGATGGCAGAGCCCAAATCGCACACCAAGTCAAGTATCAGGAGTTAGACGCTGAACTCCCAAAAGCCAGAGTCCAGACGCAGTCAAGCAGGGTCAGAAGTCTGAGAAGCAGAGAGCACATAATCCAGTGAAGCCTATCACAGTAGACATTCAAGCAGAACTATTGGCTGGCCTGCACCTTGCGGCCACAAGTGGACTTAAAGGAGACTGCTATTCTCAGCAGCTCCCTGCTCTTGCCTGTGTCCCGCTCCTTCCATCACCAATGAAGCATAGATCTGCAACCCCCAATCTGTACCCCACTAATCTGCACCCCCCCCCCATGGTGGTTAGGGATGGAGTGGGGCTGGGGCAAGGGCAGGCCCTGCACAGCTAGGGCAGGGCATGGGATGGAGCTGCAAGTGGCTTGCTGGGGTGTGCCCAGCACGGGGAGGGGGTGGTGGCTCCTACTGTTGCATGCATACCCAGGAGAGCATGGGGGCTGTGTGCCTAGGATCTGCGCATGGAGTGAGGATAGGCTGTGGGTTGTGGGCTGTTGGCTCTTCTGGGCAACTGCAAATTTTGGGGTGGCTTCAGCAGCCCCCCTATACCCTCTCCTCCCAGTGCTGCCACCACATGCTCCAAGCACAGCCTGGCACAGCCTCCCCCTGACAGGAAGATCCTGGTGCATCCCCGGCCCTAGCTGCAGTGGCAGCCTGCCCTTGCCCTCCCCAGATTCAGGACACATGCCCCCCCCATGCATCCAGGGGTGCGCGTAGCAGCAGGCACCACACCCCCTGGATGGGATGTTCACGGCTCATTCCTGGACCCCACCCCAGCTGTGCAGAGCCTGCCCCAGCCCCACTCCCACTCCCACCCTCTTCATCACTGCTTTGCGTGCACCCTTCCTCATCCCTGCTACAGTTGCTGGAAGCCATGGCCTGAGCTGCCTTGCAGCCCAACCATTGCCCCCCATTTGTGGGATGCTAAACTGCATCCCTCTCCCCCCCAACCTTCCACTGTCTATGCCAATTCATAACTTGACTATGATCTGTTCCTGTCTCGAGTGAGCTAGCCCTGAGTGCTGGTTATGTGGTTGATTACAGTTTCATCTCAGTTTCTTCTCAGATGGAACAAATTCTTATTTCAAGAATGTTCTATTTATTTATACTGATCATACCTATATAAACCCTATATACATTTACTTTCCAGCTTGGGATGTTCTCTAGCATTCTTTTTCCCCACTTTGAAAGGGGTAGCCATTCTTTCATAGATTCATAGATGTTAGGGTCGGAAGGGACCTCAATAGATCATCGAGTCCGACCCCCTGCATAGGCAGGAAAGTGTGCTGGGTCTAGATGACCCCAGCTAGATGCCTATCCAACCTCCTCTTGAAGACCCCCAGGGTAGGGGAGAGCACCACCTCCCTTGGGAGCCCGTTCCAGACCTTGGCCACTCTAACTGTGAAGAAGTTCTTCCTAATGTCCAATCTAAATCTGCTCTCTGCTAGCTTGTGGCCATTATTTCTTGTAACCCCCAGGGGCGCCTTGGTGAATAAAAACTCACCTATTCCCTTCTGTGCCCCCATGATGAACTTATAGGCAGCCACAAGGTCGCCTCTCAACTTTCTCTTGCGGAGGCTGAAAAGGTCCAGGTTCTCTAGTCTCTCCTCATAGGACTTGGCCTGCAAGACCTTAACCATATGAGTGGCCCTTCTCTGGACTCTCTCCAGGTTATCCGCATCCCTCCTGAAGTGCGGCGCCCAGAATTGCACGCAGTACTCCAACTGTGGTCTGACCAGCGCCCGATAGAGGGGGAGTATCACCTCCTTGGATCTATTCATCATGCATCTGCTGATGCACGATAAAGTGCCATTGGCTTTTCTGATGGCTTCGTCACACTGCCGACTCATATTCATCTTGGAGTCCACTAGGACTCCAAGGTCCCTTTCCACTTCCGTGCCATCCAGCAGGTCATTTCCTAGGCTGTAGGTGTGCTGGACATTTTCCCTCCCTAGGTGCAGCACTTTGCATTTCTCCTTGTTGAACTGCATTCTGTTGTTTTCTGCCCACTTGTCCAACCTGTCCAGGTCTGCTTGCTTTGAAGCTTTTCAGGAAGATAGATTTAATCCTTGTAGCCTCTTGGCTATGCCTCAAAACGGGCTTAAGCAGATCAAAACTTTTGATCCCAGGATGAAGAGAAGTTCTTAGGACTGACCATATCGTTTTTCTCCATAGAAAAAATATAAAGTCAAGTTTTTGATTCTTTTTACTTTAGCATATGATTAGATGCATTCATGTTTTTTCAGTATTGGTTTCCTTCCTGTATATACATCTCAATTCATAGGAGTTATAGATTAAGAGTTAATATTAATTGATTAAATTAAAAGTAGTAGAAATTAAGATTAATAGATTAAGATGGATTAATAGATTAGATAAGATTAATAATTTGATTAATTAATTTTATTATCAGTGCTATTTTTCCTTGGATTAGAGGCTGCCTTCTTGAATTTGCATTAGAACCTGTTTGGTATTTTAATGAAGTAACTTTTTTGTGGGAGAACAGTCAGCAAAGAGAGATGGGAACAACATATATGGCTATCCTTACACGTAAGAATAATAATTGATGAGAATACTTACACTGAGGGGAAGGACAGTTCAGTGGTCAGGATACTGAATTGGAATTTAGGGGAGCTGAGTTCTATTCCTGCATTGCCTTAAGTTTCCTGCATGATTTGACTTCTCATTGATTGGCATCAGGAGGAATAAGTGCTTTATAGTTTACAGGAGTATTTGTACAAGGGGGAATAAGTGCTTTATTGTTTAAAGGGGTATTGTGATGATAAATACATAATGTGTGTGATGGTGTCAGATAAATTAATAACATTTGTTACCTAAGGTAATCTGAAATGAAATAAGCGTGCTCCCAGAGTAAGTAGTACTTGCTATAATGGAAGGGCAGACTGTGGTCCAGAATGTACATATTATACATTCCCTAATTTACCCCACATGTCACTGGTATGACCTGCTTTTTATTGAAAGGAGTATGAACAGGCTATGTACGTCTGCTTATTGCTCCTTCCACTACAATACAGGGAAAAATTCCACATGTCTACCTCCCCATGGAGACCATCCAGGATTTTGACCCATACTTAAAACAATCCCTGGCCTTCTATTCTCAGATGACAGAGAGATGTCATCAGATAAATTATCTTGCTTTCATTGGGTAAGGTCAGAGAGAGGGTAGTCTGCCAAGGTGGCAGTCTTCACAAACTTAAATAATGTATATATTAGAATTCAAACTCTGGACTTTTGTGATTTCCCCACTATGAGTTCAATTTAAAGCTGGATACAAACCAGCTACAGAGTTGTTAAACATGCTCAAGCAATAATTTTAAGGTTGGTTGGCTCTTTTTATAGCTGGATAGTCATTTTTATTGTGAGATAATTATTTTGCACCTGGGGCTGGTCTTAATTTATTGCATGATTAACCAGTTAATTGTGTGATAATTATTTTACATGTGTAGCTGGTCTAAATTAATTGTGCAATTAACTAGTTAAATGTGTAATTGCAGAGGCCTACTATATTTATAGTGGTGGTGGCTATAAGGAAACTGGGCGAGAGACAGGTTTTTGTTTTTGTTTTTTTGTATTGATGTATTGTAGTTATGAGAGTCTCTTTTTCAAGTTTTACATAGAGGTTGACAATGAAGATAATGATGTCTGATGGTTTCTTTTTAACAGTATTTCTAAATAAAAAACATAAGTAGTAGTGTACATCCGGATGGAAAATAAACTACAGTATCTTGCCTGCTTCTACAATTCATCAATACCAACCGCATAACCTCCCTACATTGCACTCAAACTGGGTCCTTTCAGAAAGCAGACAAAAACTGCTTACAGAAGCTTGCTGCTGATCCCCAAACATTTTTGACAGGAGGAGAAACAATTCATAGGAACATAAGCATCCATGCTTTCCTTAGTCTGTGCCAGATTACATGCACTGTTAGTTACTTTTGAATTGACCTGATCTGTGATTTCCTTACTGATTATTCCCCAGAATCACCTTTTTTTAATTTGTTGTGTGTGCAAGAAATTCAAAAAAGTGAAAATGTAAAATCCGTATGCTTGAATAAAATTCCCATCATAATCAGTGAATGTAAGCAAGCAAGCAAGCAAGCAAACCAACAAACAAACAAACAAACAAATGAAAGGTAACTTTGTGGCCTTTGAAATACAACAGAGAATGAATTTCTACCATCCTTAATGAGAACTGTCAAGCTTCCACTCATATTAGAGTAATACTGTACCTCTTTTATGAAATTTTGTATTATAATTTGGTTTTGCAATCATGGCTAATTTTCATTTATGTCTTTGTTTATGTTTGTAGTAATCTAATATTCGATATACAATTATTTTTCACTTTGGCATGTAGTGGAAAAGTAGCTTCCTGGTAGTTAAATTATGCTGCAACCAATAGTAATGAGCTTGCAATTACACTGTGTCTTTCATGTCACAGGATCCCAAAATGCTTTATAAATTGTAAGAAAACAATATACAAACTTATCCAGGCAAATTATATTGCCTGTCACTAAAATACAGATATTTCTAAAGTAGAATATGACACCTAGTTTGTGGAGTATAATAAGATTACACAGCAGTTAAATGGCAGTTATACCAGTGCAATCCTGAAGTGGCAGATTATTGACTGTTAAAAGAATTTGGTTCAAGAAATTGCATAGGAAACTATATAAGAAAATTAAGGGATGCTAGGTACAATTCCCCAAATGGAATTTTTGGGAGTTGGCATGTCTGCCTTAAAAAAATGTTCCTAGGAATTGTAACTATGGATATAATCTTCAGCTGGTGTAAATCAGCACAAATCCATTGAAGTTGTCCTCAATTTTATATTACTCATAATAAAATTATACCTTCTGGCTCTATTGTGAACCCATAATATAGGAACCAATCCAAAAATGTTAATCTTGCTTCTTTTGATCCTTCTGTTGATTACTACAAGATCAAAAGAAAAATATTATCTCAAGAGCTTTGCAATCAAAGTCAATGCCTATGATAAAATATGACATCTCTAATGAAAGTTCTTTTTTTTTTCTAAGAAAGATTGGAAACAGCAATCCTAGTACCCTGGGGAAAGTCAGATGTTGAATCCTGACCTGCCTAGGCTCAGGCATATTTACAGTTGTCTTCAGATGCAAAAGAACCTTTAAATGTCAAACTCAGATAATGTTTAGTTTTTGTGACTGTGACAGATAAGTCTTTGAATGAAGAGTCAGGACTAGCTATATATTGCAAACTAGAGTTCTTTTCTGGCAACTATATCTCAGATTCCAGTGACTTATATTTTTCTTTATCGGTTACCTGCAGCTCAGAACATTCATCCAAAAACAGGATGTTGCTATATGAAGCCCCCAAATCTATCACTATTATCTTTCTCGTGATGGAGTACTGACAGCACATTGCTAAATTAATAATGGCTTTGGAGATGGATAGAAGCTGTCCAGTGCTGAAATAAACTCTGTCAAGTATTCATCTTTAGGAATTATCATACTGGTCAACAAAACTGTCCATGTAGGTCAGTAAGCCCATTTTGACAGTTTCTGCTACAAACTTCATCACAGGAAGAAACCCTCTGCTAGCTATTTAAAGCATAACTGCCTATCAGTGGCAGTTTTCTCACAATTCTCAATAGTTACCAATCGGTTTATGTCAGGAAGCAAGCAGATTTATTTGTCTACTTAGCTAAGCATCTATTCAAATCATTAAATAATAGGGATTGAAATCATGCAAGGGTGCTAGGAATGTTGGTGCTATGATTCAGATTATGGTTCATATTAAGGCTGTCACTCTGGTGGCACTAAGCAGTCTTTTAAAAAGTCTTAATTGGTGTCCTGGGGCTCATTCTTGGGTAAGGTTGTTCTGTAGGTGACAGAGAGCATGCTCTGCATGACCTTCAATGGAAGGCTGTGGTTTAAATGACACAGCTTTACCTTTAATGATCAGAGAATTGCACTCCTTTCCTTTCTTTTCTTTCAGAGCCTGGATTTCCTTATCCCTAAATAAAAAGGCCTCCATTTGGAGTAGGATTCTCTTAATGATGCAAAAAACACCTTACTATATTTCTATACTTGACAGAGTTTATTTCAGCACTGGACAGCTTCTATCCATCTCCAAAGCCATTATTAATTTAGCAATGTGCTGTCAGTACTCCATCACGAGAAAGATAATAGTGATAGATTTGGGGGCTTCATATAGCAACATCCTGTTTTTGGATGAATGTTCTGAGCTGCAGGTAACCGATAAAGAAAAATATAAGTCACTGGAATCTGAGATATAGTTGCCAGAAAAGAACTCTAGTTTGCAATATATAGCTAGTCCTGACTCTTCATTTGAGAACAAAATGCAAGTGAAAGTAGTAGAAACTGCTGACTACTCAGAGTGGGTTACAGTTTCCTCATCCTTAGCTATTTGGTTCTGGGGTACAAGTAATTGGGGTCCTTTTTTGCTGATGACACAGGGGCCCATAATGGACTTTAAAGCAGGGGAAGACCAAACATTATCAAGTTTTACTCCACACTCCACTCACCCCTGACATGCCTTGTGTTACATGTTAGAATGGGGTAGCTATGACAAGAAGCAGAAAACCATTAACTTTCTCCAGTCATTTTAAGGTCACTTTTTCCCATGAAGGCACAGCAAAATGGCCTTAGCAAACCAAAGAACTTGTTCCCTCCTATGAACTTCCCTTCTCACTAAACAATATGCTTCCATAAAATAAAATAAAAAATACAGTAAATCTGGATATGTGAGGATTTATTTATTGAAGGTTTAAATGGTTTTATATTGTACTAATACTTTAAGCTGTACAAGGAAAACATATATGACTCTAAGACAAAGTTCCACCCTGCCCCCCCCACCCCCAATCATCTTTTCCCCACCTTACTGTCAGTCTCTGCTCAGCTCTGGCTTGGGCTGGATTCCCTCCCAGGCATGGAGCACATGGAACTCTGTATCTTGCCATCACCAGTGCTGGGCAGGGGACTGCAGTGTTGTTGCCCAACCAATCAGCAGTGCTGATGCTGCTGCATGGTCTGGCATGGGCTGTGCTTCCATGTGCTGTGCCCAAGGGAAAGAATAGAGTCCAAGCAGCTTCTGATAGTAAGGTGGGGGTGGAGGGAACAGGGAAGGGGCAAAGACTGGGAAGTAGTTGGGAAGAAGCAGAGACTGTGGGGGACAGAGGCTGTAGGGACCTGTAGCAGGGATTTAGGTAGTTGGAAGAGCAGGAATACTGCAGAGAGAAGAAGTGGTAGGGGGTGCAAAGGGTAAGAGGACCACCTGACCCCCAACCACCCCAGCCACTGCTTTCCCTGCTATAGCAGTTGTGGGGATGAATTCAAGACAATTCTCCAATACTTAGAGTCTATACCTGGAATATTATAACAAATCTGTAAATTTTCCATGCATAGTTTCTAACTGTTGGGGGGGTCATCTTAGATGCTGGGTCATCTTAGATTTGAATAAATATAGTAATTATAAAATATAGATTATTACATGTACTGTATCTTCTGTACACATATAATATTCTTGCTAGTTCATACTTATCCGTATTATGACCATTTTACTGTCTTCAATCAGAATAGGAAAATAATTCTACTATTGTAATGTTAACTGCCTTATTTTTCTATTAGCAAATGTATATATGAGGTCATGCTTTTAGATGGTATAAACTGGCATAATTCCATTGATTTGAGTGGTTTTGTATCAGTTAACAGTCACTGAGGACTTAGCCTACATTGGTTGCAAGAAGAGAAATTTCTTGAGTATCTTGATGTCTAAACACCCATGGGCTTCTTACTTTTAAATGTAGGTGGCTATCGGATTTCCAGCTCCTGCAGTGAAATGATTCAAATGGCAAATGTCCAAATCCCATTTCAGGACCCAGCTGGCAGAGTGGTGTGTGAATGTGTCACTTATCCTACTACTTGTTTTTCAGGAAGTTTAGCTCTGTTAATAGTTTTTTAGATGGTTCTAGTTCTATAAAATGAACATTAGTCTCTAACAAATGAAACAAATGAAAACATTTTCTCCAGCCATTAGAAAAAGAGCCACTTTCTATTTTGTCTTCTTCCCCAGCTCAGCAGCCTGGCTTCTCCTTAGAACAAACTCAACCTTTAAACCTTGCTACCATCTCTCCCTTTTTCTTCTGGGAGTTTTTAAAGTTCCCAATTGATAGTCCCTCATTAGTAGACTGTACCACAGCTCAACTTCCTTAACGGGGATGGGTGCCTCTTCTTAAGGGAATAGACCACCTTACCTATATATTTACTTACTTACCAGAAAATAGTGAAATTATGAGTAGTTTCATTTCTAGCTCAACTCATTTGAATCTTTTCCTCAGATATAGAGTAAGGAAACTCTATTTGGTTGACTGTTTTGGTGTTTGCCATGTAAAACTTAAGAAAAAGTTATAAAACACAGTCAGAAAGGAAGGAAAAATAACTTATTTCAGTGAAATGTATATTTATTTCCATAGTGTGTTTTGTATTTATATGTTCCATGTGGAGGAAGGAAGGAACTTGACCAACCATGAGTATAAATGTTTTGAAATTAAAAATGTTTTTTACTCTGCCCAGTTCTACCTCTTTTGAGTAAAGGAATATACTACTTGCTCTCAAGCAAAGAAACATCTTGCTGAATCTGTTGCTAGCAAGGCCATTAGTTCTTGGTTATAATAAAGAATAGAAATGCTTTCCAAAATCCATCTGTAGAGGAATAATTAGTGCCAGCAGGATGAAACTCACTAAGAACATGTATGTAGGTGAAAAGGTACCTGCATGAGGTCTAATTTCCTCTTTCAAAAGTGGGAATTGGTGAGGGAACAAGATTGTTTGTCTCTAACTATTGAGTCTTGGCACTGAATGCCCAGGCCTCTTGCGACCTCAAAAAAAGGTAAAGCAAAGACTTTGTCTCTGGGATTTTTAACCAACTGAACGATTTTGTTAAACTGATTTTTGGTTAAAATAATTGCAGCCATTTTATTTTTTTCTGGGCTCACAGAAACAGCCCGTTTCCAGTTTACAAGAATGTTTCTTGATATTTAAAAAGGTAGATGTTCTACTCTGAAAAATAGCTGCCTTTTTTTAACCTTGCTATTCCTTATGTTTAACTCGCATGTCATATCTCTAGCCTTAAAAATAACCTAATCTATTCTTGAGTCTTTATATTCTACTGCAGTCACATGACACCATTCACTTTATACAATGCTGTATTTCCTCTTTTCATGAAATAAATTCTAAAAACATTGTCTTTATCATTCTGTATTAGCACATGAAATTGCTTCTTCATAGGAATCAAGTCTAATTTATCAATACGTTCACAAGCCTCTTGTGAGATTTTCTAGTATAAGCAATGATGCAATAACTAATAAAAAAAGGGCTTGCTACTACAGAGAGGTTATGGTGACGCTTTCAAAGGAATGAGAAAAAATGCTGTAAGTTGCTTCTTTACTGGCTGTCAAGGCATACATTGTATCTGAAGCAAGGGAGAAGGAATCTAGAGTAGCTTGACTGGTACTAAGTAGAGAACTTTCCAAATCTTAGAAAGCAATTGAGTAAGATGCTGGCAACTGGAAATTTCTGTGAACTGTGCAACACTTTTCCATAATGTTTTATTGTGCCCTATATTGAGAAGCCTTGGTGTTGGAAGAAGAAAGTAGAGAGATCTGAGAAAGGACAGGTACTAGTTCATCTATATAAAATGACTTCAAATTCCCTATAAAGGAGGAGTTATGGTTACTACACTCAGCTGTGACAATGCTTCTGTGCTGAAAATATGGACCTCAGGACATTAACTACTCTAAAACTCCCCCCACAAAATCTTTATGTAGGGCTCTCCAGGGCTACCTCTTGTGTATTTTGGTCAATGTAAAATGAATGCATCTTCACCCATTAAAATGGATATCTTCCTCCTAGGTGTGACCTAGGCTTTTTTTTTTTTTAAAGCCGGGATGCTGGGGCTGGGCAGGACAGCCATGCAGGGGGTGCGTGGGTGCTGGGAGAGTGGGCACAGGATGGGGGCTCATGGCATAGCCCCCTATGCAGCAGGGGGCAGTGGAGGGCAGTGGGGATCACCCCCCCCAACCTGGCAGCAGCTGGTGAGTGCTGGCCAGGTGGGGCAGCCATTGATGGGGCTGGGAGAGTGGGCGGGGGATGGGGGCTGTTTGATTCAGAGATTTCAGCTGATTCAGCAGCGGCTGAATCTCCGAATCAGGTTCAGCCAAATTGATTTGGGACAGTGATTTGAATCACCAAATTGAATCACTGTCCCCTGAATCGGCCGAATCCAATATGAATACTAGCCTCATCACACAGGCCTACTGGCTAGTTATCCTTTTCATTCAAGATCTTTTCCCAAGTTAGTTTTTATGATTTAAATGCCTGACTACAATGTACTCACAATTGGTACTTAACTTTTTTTAATACTCTGTATTGCATTGTGATGTTTAATTCATATTGCAGCTGTTTTTATAAAAAATATGGGCAGTGTTTATTTGTTTTCCTTTTAGAATAGAATATTAAAAAGGAATTAATGACTTGATCCAGTTCCACTGAAAATAGAGGTTTTTTAAAATGATTTCATGGAGACTTATGTCAGATAGTAAAACTAATAACTACAACAATCAATCCACCACTTTAATATTAAGAAAACCATAAGTAAGAAGTGCTATGAATTTATAAATATAAATTTGATTTTTTTTAAAGAATTAGTAGTTGGAGAGACTGCAGTAGATGTATGAGCCTTAGATTAAAAAATATATATATTTAGTTCTATTTCTCAAGACCTTAATTGAAAAATGATTGCAAATTAGCCCACATAGGAGATTCCATATAGATTGTAAATAGGCTACATGACCATCTTCATCTTCTATGATTTTTCTGAAGGCTCTGTCAGTAGTGAGAGTGGTAAAGACCTCTATGAAACCCATTGGACAGAAGGAGCTAAGCTGCACAATGACAATATCATATAGCCTCAGATTTACTAGTTAATTACACACTATTATGAAACAAACTCATTTATTTTATCCTATCTGCAAATGTGTGAACATGTGTCACTTCCTCATAAACTTCATTAGTTTTCATTACACAGTGGCCTGATAAAATCTGATGGTCATTTCTACCTCTGTATCGATTAGTAATGCTACATCATTTTGAAATACTGACTATTAAGGCTTCTGCAGTGAGAGTTCATGAGCATATTGAGTTAGAATGTTTTCCATTATTATTTTTTTTTAGTAATAACCTTGGTCCATTTGAGACATTGCTTAATAGTCCATAACTTCTACTTTAATAGGAAACAATAATTGATTTCTACTTGTATGCTGAATACTGTAGTTTATAGATTTTAACAGATTTAATATCTTGTTAATGGTCTGCCTTTGGAAAACTAATGGAAGCAGAACATGAGCTTGTCATTATTTGAATAAATATATGCATGTTTTACAGGGCATTTACTGAAGTCATATTATGCTACAATGAAATGAACCAATTTCCCTATGGTAAACAGTGACGACTTAAAGGCTTGTACCTTCATTTCTTCTGCACCAAATAATCTTATTGGCCTCAATGGAAATGTTAGGTGCATGAAAAATCCACAAATGATGCCAGAATGAATTATGGTTTTCCTAGTCACAGCAAACCTTTCACGGAATACAGAAACCTAAATAAGGAAATGTATGCTTTGAAACGGAGTAAAATGCTTAATATGAGCACAAGGTTTAGTGATGTCTCACAGAAGCTGGAAGTTCTATGACAATCACCCCCTCAAGACATCTTAGCTTTCTTATGCAGTCCAATTGGATAGTAATCACACAAGTATGCAAGAAATCATATTACCTTGTGATGAATAAAATAGGTAAAGAGCAAAGTCCTAAACACTCTGTATCTATATCTATAAAATGGCCAAGTGATAGCACACTTTCTCTGTTTAGGACCTTAATGTGTACACATGTGTAAGTCAACTTATAAAAGGTGACTTAACTAAGTTGACTTAACTTCATCAACTGAAGTTAAGCCATGTTGGAGCATACACATATACAGCTCCTTGACATGGTGGCAGCAATTTTGTGAGCCCTCCCCTGCAGAGTCAACTTAACTAATGTAACTCAAGGTAATACACCTTAGATGTGCATTATCTTGCACTGCATTTAAGTTGACTCTGCTCCACATATGTGTGTACATTCTGACAGTTAAGTCAATTTTAAAAAGTTAAGTTAACTGTCAGAAAGTTAGTATGTGTATACACACCCTTAAGTAGCAGCTTTGAAAAAATAGATAAACCTAAGTTTCACTTAAAATTAATCGAAAGGCAATTCACTACAGAATAATCTTTTATTTTTCTGTCCCCTGTATGGTTAGGTTGCAAAAGGAAATTAAAAATATCAAATCTGTGGTTTCACTGTACAAAACCTTTTTTCTAAGTAGCTACTTACTTATATGCACTTCGTAATTAGATTCCTTATAGAGAATATAGATTGCTGACATTGCCATTTGCAAAAACCTCATTGTTGTTTATTTTATTAAAAAATATGGTGCTCAGCAGCTAGAATCATGTTATCCTAGGAAAGAAAAAAAATGGTTACAGGTTGGTAACTGTTTATAATTAAACATCGGCATTAATTGAATCAACTGACGGCATGTGAAACTGCAAGTCAATGCTTACATTTAAAGATGACTCCAGGAAGGATCATACTGAATGACAAGATGCAAATAGGCAAAGGATTCACCTTCTTTAACCATGAGTTGAATCAATAGGCTAAGGTCAAGTTACAAGAGTCAATCTGATGGCTTCCTAGGGAAGGGACATGGAGTAGAATAAACAGCCTGTTGACAGCATTTTGCTTAGTTTTCTGTCTGTGTTCCAGATCTGAAAAGCTATGGCTTTTAATTTGCATCGACAGTCTTATTAGAATACAAGCAAAATGAATGATATGACATCCCTGCAGCCAAACTGACAGTTAAGATGGATGAAACAGGATACAATTTAGAAGGCATCAAGAAGATACAGATTTATAATAAAAACACCTCCTAGTGTTTGTAAGATACTCCAGTTTTTAACATAACATCCTAATAATTCATATATATTATGAGCTAAATTTTTATTAAAATGTAGGCAAGCCTATTGGTTTTGGAGCACTTTTACTGAGTCAGGAAAACGAAGCAAGTGATTTTGCAAGAGTTTTAATAGTATTTTGCTGTTTACCCTTTGATGAAGAAAGAGCTTGTTCTAGAACAGGGGCTGGCAAAATACAGTCCACAGGCCAGATCTAGCTTGCCAGACCATTCTATCCAGCCCATGGATCCCCTAAAACATTTAGAAAATTACTATTTATCTGTCCCTGGTTGCCTGTCAAAGATGACAAGGTGCCAGTGTCAGCAGGACCCAGAAGAAGTTGGCGGCAGGACCCAGCAGCAGCACTAACAAGGCCTTCCTAGGCCCCACCCTGCCACACCCTGAGCCTCCAAACTAAGCCTTTGCTTTTGCCTAGCAAAGGCTTCTGGCCTGGGACCCTGGGGCTGTTCCCCACCTCCATCCACCCAGGAGTGGAGAATCATATAATAATGGGTGGAGGGGAGAGGATTGCCAATGCAGCAGGAGCCAGGCTAGCCCAGCTGACACCATGCAGCTCCTGCTGTGTTGCATGGTCCTAGCCATGCAGTCGAGAACCACATGCTGCCCAAGCCCTAACTGGCTCCTGCTGCCTCCTTTATTGCAGGGCCTGCATGCCTGCAGCTTCTGTACTTACACTGGGGTAAGACCCATCCTGGACCTGGCTGCTTTCCCTGCCCCATACTGCATAGGTCTGCAGACTCTGCTGGGAGTGGAGGGAGCCCTGCCCCCTGCTTCCCTGTGGAGTCCAGAGCAGGGCCTCCCCCCGTGTGAGTGCAGGAGCTGCAGGCACACAGTACAGAGCCCCCGTGAGAGACATAGCTGGGCAGGCTATACTCTTCCCTCCCCCCGCCATGTTTGGCCCTGGTCAGAGTTGTGCCCCACCAGGTGCCAGTGCCCATGCCAGGCACGAGCTCCCTGAGGCTCCCTCACCTGCTGCTGGCAGTGGGGGCTGTATGCCAAGTGGGGGAGTGTGTGTGTGTGGGGGGGTCCCCATACCCTCCTACTCTCCCTCACATGCCACAAACCTCACACACCCACACCCAGCCCCCACAACCCCACCATGTATACACACACTCCAACATATCCTATGTCCCCCACAACCTCACCACACCCCTCACATACAATATAAAGGAGTGAGACTTTATTTCTGAGTTATTATGCAATCTGTTCTATATACAGTACACAAACACAAATCATGACACACATTTTTTGTAATAAAATTAAAATATGTTTTAAGTAGGTATTTGACTTTGTGGCAGAGCACAGGGTGTCTCTGCCACTTTAAGGGCCTGGAGCTGGCAGCCTCCAGGTGCCTGATTAGGGCAGCCATTTTGAGGCTTACGCTGCTTATACAAACAATGCAGTTTGGCTGCAGGAGGCCAGGCAGCAACATCGCCTGGCCAAAAGGCTGCTGTGAACAACCCGGAGGTAAGGGGGAGCTGCAAGGGGTTGGCAGGAGGCTCCTGGTCCTGGGCATGACCTGAAACTGCACCCTGCCGGGAGTGGGTGGTCTGGTGGGCCTCTCAGTGGCGCGGGAGCCCCCAGGAAATGCCAGGCCAGTTATCACCCCTGTGAAAGGCGGGTCGGGGCACCTTAACCCCTAGCTCCCACCACCACCGGGTGGGTTACCCATGTGTATGTTGGAGGGCCTAGATAGCCAGTGTCGTGAGGGGCCCAGAGAAGGTGGACCCCGAGAGTGGGATTGATGTGGGTGTGGTGCTGCGGTTGCCCCCGAGAGGACAGGGAGTAGTGTCATGGTGAGGCCCAGTGATGGAGTGAGTGGTTAGAGAGACCCAGCCCAAAGGGGAGAGTACCCTCAACTAGCCCAAGCTGGGGCCAGGACTATGGTAGTCAAAAGGGTGGGGGTCCACCGTGAGGGACGCCCAAGAGCTGGGGGCCTGGGGTCCCGACTGGCCTTGAGGTGGGCTAGGGCTAGGTAGCCGAAGGTTCCGGGGGAACCACACCCGAGAGGGGAACATAGCTTTGGGGGGCCTAGGTAGCCCGGATGACGGTGGAGTGGCCGCCTGATCGGAAGGATCATAGAGGGGTCCTGTTAGGATGATTCTAGGGCCCAGTGTGGGGCCGGTGACTAGGAGAACAGTGAGATGCCTTCAGCGAGGCTTGGGGCATGGTATTAGGGGTGGTAGGAGCCACGCGTGGCCTATAAGGCTAGGGTGCCTGGGGAGCACCCGTTATACCGGGAGACCCCCAGGGGGGTCAAGGAGCACACGGGGACAGAGGTCCCGAGTAGCCATGCCCAGGAAGTCGTAGGCAGCCTCCCAACCATATACAAACATCAAAGACGTGGCGGGCGAGAATAAGAGGGTGCCTTGGGCCGGCCTTGACATGGAGCGAGGGACCTCAAGGAGATCACGGCCCTCCTGAAGGACCCCGCCATGACAGACTTCTAGTGTATGATTTGGGTTTTTTTCTGGTTCTAAGGTGGCAACCCCCCCCCCCTCCCAAAAGGAATATTTCCCAAAAGAAAGACTTCTGAAAGCAAAGGTTGGGGTCAGAAGACACAACTTCTGATCCCAATATGGTAACCAGGAGCAGGACAGCTATCAAGCATCAGGGCTACCTTGACAGCTCACTCAAACTTGTTAAGCAGCCCTCCAATTGAAATAATTGCCTGCCCCTGTTTTTGAAAATGGCTTTTGGGAATTTAGATGTTTTAAAGTTTCTATCATTGCTTATGGCTAGGGGTTTTTTTTAGATATGTTTCTCTCTATTAGTTTTGATATATAAACAGCACTGAATTAATAAACACTACATTTTGTAATAAAAAGCAGTCTTTATTGATTTGATTAGTATGTTTTAATGAGAGGGACTCTTCCCATAACTTTAACTATAACAGTGTACAATTCAGTTGTAAATGTGTAAAATTAGATTTTTAAAAAGTCGCTCACTTCTACTGAACTTAAAGAGCTTTCATGTACCACTATGCTTGGCATAATATTATGCCTCCCATTTTGAAGGCTTATATCAGCAATTGCAACATCAATTACCTGAAAAACATTGCTGAAATCACCTTGGAGAGTATTTGATGGAGTTGTTGGACTATTGCATAATTGCCACAGTTCTTTAGGATTCACTCAATTGAATAGTGGATAATTGTGCAAATAAATAGCTTGAGCCCTGAGCAGCTGTTGTTTATTTGACAACTGTTTTCCTTTTTCTTCAAAAGTTTAAGTGGAAGATAGGGAGGGGGAAACATACATCATCTTTATGCAGTAAGTTTTTGGCCAATAACAGACTTCTAGTGCATTTATAGAGTGTAGTTTCTGTACTGAAACTGAGGCTGATTGCTGCCTGGAAAGTTTTACATAAAATCCTCCATGGAGCGTTTCCACAAACAGATAAACTGTTACCCTTCTAAGGATGAGGGAAGGTTCTTGTAGCAAAATAAATGAAATATTTCACGTGAGAGGAAATGAAAAAGCTATAGTCTCTCAAAAATACTGGGGCTCTGCTTTTTTATCACATCATCACTATTTAAGCTGTATGTCATTTATCCTCATTTATTTCTTCTCTGGGGACAAAGCACAGCCCCTGGTAAAAGAAGGCACATTTTTTATGAAGTCAGTGGAAGCTGCAGCTTTTTACTTTATTTTCTATATCAGAATTCAATTGTTTCTGTGATTGTTTTATTTTATTTTTTTTTTTGGCATACGTAAAAGTGTTTTGGTTTGATCTTTCACTCTCCTTAGCACACAAATTATGTTAATTTTACACTGCATATAAATGTCAGATTACTGTAAGTTATACTATTTTACATCAGTCATATCTACCCATCCTCTGCTTAATTATACTTGCCTTGACACCTTCTACTTCCAAACTAAATTTGCTTGAGAGTTGTTCAAGAAGCTGTGCCCATTTGAACCTGCTTAGCCTTGTGTTTTATGTGTTTTACCAAAAACATTTGTACAACCAGGAGGCTTCTGTAGATCATCAGCAGTCAGTCCTTTGAATAACTAATACTTCTAATAGATTCACACAAAATTCCCTATGTCTGTCTTCCTTGGAGAACTGGATGTGGAAATGATCAGCAACAATTCTACTCAAAGTTTTAAAAGGACCTAGTGCAGGAATAAAAAATATGTAACAATGAATATGGAAACAGGCAGAATTGAAAATAATATTTCCAAGTTATACATGAAGAATGGAAGGAGAGCAGGTGTTGGAGGAAACTTCTTTGACACAAAAGGAGGAGGCTTGGCCCAGCACTGAGCCAGTGTTGTATAAAGCCAAACTTTAGTAACTGCTAAATTAACTTTTGGGTCTTTCCATAGGGGGGGGGGGGGGGGGCACAGCAAGGAATCGGAGATGGCTCTGTTCACCAGGGCACCTCTTGGGGTAACAAGGAACAAAGGTCACAAATTGACAGAGAGCAGATTTAGGCTAGACTTCAAGAAAAACTTCTTCATGGTAAGGGTAGCCAGAATTTGTGATGGGTTTCCAAGGAAGATGGTGCTCTCCCCTACCTTGAGGGTCTTTAAGAGAAGGCTGGATAGGTATCTGGCTGTGGTCATCTGACCCCAGCACTCTTTCCTCCCCAGGCAAAGGGTTAGACTCAATGATCTGTTGAGGTCCCTTCTGACCATCTATGAATCTGTAAGTCTGCTTCAGAGCTTTCTCTTTGGGACCTCATTAACATAATAAAACAGATCCCAATAGCTACCAGGTTTCTTTAATTTCTTGGATGGGCCTTTAACTGTCTATTTGTAATGAGCCCATCAACAAGGAAACTCTGATACTACTCAGAATTACAATTACACAAGGATACTAGTATCCATCAAAGGAGGTTTTCTCTCAGCATTTACAACTAGTGTCAAAAGTTACCTGTTTGAGAGGATGTAATATTAACCAGTTTTACCAGCTATATTTCAAATATGGAAAATGTATATATTATGTGTGGATGCTGCGGAAAATCAATTATTGAAAGTGTATTTCACATTTGGAGTCAGAGTGGTAAGTTTGTGGGTTAATCGGTCGTATTGTAAGACTGAACTCATTACTCTTAGGCTAGGCATTATGCTCTATTCTATTCCATATGCAGTAGGGGTGAGCGAAGCATGCCCTATTCAGTTCAGATTTGGCCTGAATCAGAGACAGTGATTCAATTTGTTGATTTGGATCACTGTCCCTGATTTGATTCGGCTAAATCCAAATCTGAAGATTTGATGCTGATTCAGAGAATCAGTGATTCAGACATAACACAGCTTTAAAAGTTTTTTTTTTTTTCTATATACCTGTCCCCCTGCAAAAGCTAGGGGGAGCTGCAGTCTCCTCTAGATGCCAGTCCCAGACTGGTCCTGATCTCTGCTGGGTAGGGGAGAGCTAGCCCGTCTGCCAGGCAGCTTCTACCCAGCCATGTGGAAATTGGGACTACCCCAGCCTCCCCGTGGCTGGGAGGCAACCTCCTGCTGAGCCAGGTCAGTTCTCTCTACCCCTTGTGGCCTCCTGCTGCCTCGGCTGACTGGGAGCAATTTGCAATTTTTTCCATTGGTGTCTATACACGTGCTTTGGAACATTAGTTTAATGTGCTGATTTTTGGTACCTGTACCGATAGATACAAGAAAACAGTGCATTAGATATCTACTGCACAGTAATTAATTGCTGCACATGTGTAGATGGTGATCATTTACTGTGCATTAGGATTAGTGTAATGTGCAGTAAAGCATCTTGTGTATATTTACTCAGTCTTAATTACTTTGTTTCATAATACAAGAACAAGAGGGCACTGAATAAAATTCAAAGCTTATTTATTTAAAAAAAGATAACAGAAAATATTAAGTTAAACTATCTGATCTGTGAACTCTTCTACAGAATACTTATTGCTGAGATGGAGTCTGGCTAAGCTCTATAAAACAGTAGATTTGAATGGGAAAGGATACTATCCACACTCATTAAGAGTAAAAATACTTGTGCCATTAATTAAAATTCTTCATGGCATAAATAATAACCAGATGAACTAGGAATAAATGCTTATGAATGCAATTGTAAATGTGAATTATGAGATTTTTAGATTATCTTGTAAATTATATGGATGCAAAAATAGATGGCCCACAGATCCGATGGTATGGTTAGTCCAATATTCCTAATTCAGATCTGCATTTCTTTTGATTGTCTAGTTAAAGGCTTGTTTCAAAAAGGATTCTGAATTGAATAATGTCACCTGGAATCTAAAGTAATTTCACTGACAAGTGAAGGTACTTGAACATACATAAATGTAACAGATTTGAATAGTCTTTACTGCATTCCACAGGTGCTAAAGAAATGTTAATAACACCACCAGATTCTGTCAAAGCCCTGCCTTTTAAGATTTCTCGTCTACTACCTTATTAAATGTGGAAAAGAACAAAACAATCACTTTTTTCTTTTTAAATTACTCAAAGTAAGAAGGAGTTAATTTAGATAGCCTTTACTTACTGCTACTGTCACTTAAGATATGCAAACACAATTATTGTACACAAAATCCCTTTCTGTCCTCAGGACATTTGATTACCTTACCTTACCTTACTCTCTTGCCTTCCCCATCCCCACTGCTCTCTGCACCATTAATACTTCCAGTATTTACCTTCTTTTGTAGACTGGGATGCCCAACTATTTCTTTACATGAGGTACAGGAAAGGATGATGAGAAGTTTAATACTAGTTACAACTTTCATTAATAATTTTTAAAATAAATACAATTTTAATTGTTATGACAAGCCATGCTATGCCATGCCACTGTTTAATATATGACAAATCATTATGTATAGCTGCTATTGACATAAGAAATAGTGCAAAAATCAGAAAAGAAATAAAAAAAAACATAAAATAGAAATTCAAGATATAATATTTGAAACAAGTGATCTTTTTTCTGGGAAAATAATTCACAAAACTTCATACTGCAGTTCCCATCCAAAAATCAGTTGTGTCAAAGGAACATTTTCTAATGTCACATATGTAATATAGTAATATTTTGACATCAGTTCATGGGAGGCTATCATTCAGGGCCACCCCAAATGCAGAAAGAATTTGCTGCAAGGATCTTGGTACTTTGAAACCACACAACAACAACAGGAGATTGACAAGCAGGAGTGGCAGAAGCAGCTCATTGCAGATAGGATCAGGACTCCAGAGCCATCTACCCTTCATGGAAATGCATGCCTGAGTTACAATAGAACCTGCCAATCCCAGATTGGCCTTGTCCGCCGTCTTCAGACCCACAGATCAGACAATCATGGAAGATGGTCAAAGGATTGCTGAAGAATAATAATAATAATAATAATAATAATAATAATAATAATAGTTCTGCTAACTTTGTCCATCTTCTTTCATTCGTTACTAATCAGCATGTTATGTTTCCTTCCATCACTTTCCATTCACAATTCTACAGACTTTATGAAAAATCTAACTGAAAAAGAACACCAAAATAAAACAGACACATCTAACAGGGAAATGAGACATTAAGGAAGAGATGTTCCGTTTATATCTGTGACTATTTCTTTGTTCTTTTAAAAGTAGCAGAAAATTAACACAAACTTTGCCATTCTTTTATCTAGAGTTTGCATTTTATTCTCTGGTCATTTTTTAACGAAGTAGTATTATTAGAAAGACATGCTTGTTAATATTTCACCTTAGTGTCCCAAATAGAAGCAGTTTTGATATAATACTTTCCCATAAGTATTTCTATTTACACAGCACCCATTATTCTCTCTCTGAATAAGGAGATTTACTACTCTAACTGTGTACAGTGTATCCTAAGTGTAAATAATCTCCAATATATGGAAACAGGAAATAGCTTTCCTGGAAGCTGTCCATGTTTTGATTGGGTCTCTTGTTAGAGCTAACATTAATTCTTAAAGTACAGATTGATTGCAGATTTGTCAGAAGTGATGTATTGAGGAAGGTTAGTTTGATAGCACTGTACTGTCAAAGTTGTTGTCACTGATATAGCAGAAGCATAAGAAAAGGTAATTGCAATTGCATTATACAAAAAAAGAAGGAACTAGATTGATCTGATAACAAATTTCTTTCCTGTACTTCACTTGTCATTTTCACACCTGGGGAATACACTATCTAATGCTATAGGACTCTAGTTCAGAGGAATCAGAGGATTTTGTGCTTTTCTAAGTGAATTAAAATAGCTATTTCAGTTTCATATTTCTCTTACTGCAGTTGAGAGCAAGAAAAAGAGAAGTTAACTGCCACCAAAGATATATTTTTATTCTGTATTCAGGTAGTTTTAACTGTTGTGCTAGAACATACCTTAACCTTTTATCTACATACTGAGTATATGTTTGATAATATAGACAACAACAAAAAAGAAATAGGATGAAAAGAAAAGTAAAAAAAAAAAAAAAAAAGAGACCACTAAGTAATGAGTATGCATTATTAAAAAAAGGTTATTTGGGCAAATAGTTATGCCCAAAACAAGGAAGGGGGAGATATGAAGGAATGAATGGGTTTCTAGTGATGATTGCATTCTTGCACTGAATTCATTACAAGAGGAGCAAGTCCTACTAGGAAAGGTAAATCTGATGCATTATCTTTTATATTTTTATTTAAAGATAATTCCTAACACATGTTCCAGTTCTGCAGTGAGCTCCATGTCTGAAATATCTAAATTGCTTAAGTGCTCTAGAAGCACAAGACCTCTTGACCTTCATTGGCCCTTATGCTTCTAAGTCACATGGACCTTTGGAGAACTTCACCTGGAAGAGTTCATCCTTATTTTTCTGCTCTACCTCTTTGAAATCAATAGGGAGTCCCCCCAGGTTGCCTACCTCTCACCCAACTGGAGATAACTGCAATATTGGAGCCAAAGCTAATTGACTATTTCAGACACAGAGTGATATTTTTCAAAGCCTCTCCCAAATTTATCCAGTTTTATTTTAAAAACTTGAATTTCTTCCCTTAAATAATATATGAGATGCTTAATTTTGCAACAATGCGATCTACACTACATGTGATAAGGAATAATCAATACAGTAAACTTAATATCTTCCCTGTGAGTCTCTTAGATAAAAAAAAAGTTTAAATGGACCAATACGTGTAATGAGAATGTGACCTGTAAAATACTAGAAATTAGATTAACAAAATGAATTACTATAGACATGTTAATTTTGTTCTTCAAAGAAATGATTTACCAAACCCAAAATACTCTTTGCCAACATATAGTCATAAAGGAATAAATATGAATATTAAAGAAAACAAACCTTTAACTTGATTAGGCCAGAAGGATTGTTGGATTGTAGAGCAAATTAGATCAGTTTGTTCAGACTCTTCGCTGCGTCTGCTAATTATGAGATCAGTGTCACCAACAATTTTGTTAGCATTTATATTATAGAAATGCACTTTTGAACTTGGTAAAAAAAAAAGGAGAGAGTAGAATTATTTTCTGTCAATGGGATGTGGACATTATTATTTCCAGTTCTGAGCTCTAAAGTAGAAATGACTCGAGACTAATTCCCTAGATCCCAACATTTTCTAGCTTTCAATATATGCAAGTATTACATTTAGATTGACTTCCCCAGGGTTAGGTTGATCTAACAGCCCATTTTTTTTGCAGGCATTCAGAGGGCAAAAATTACCCAAAAAGTGGTGCACCTAATCTAAATTAGTTCATGTTAAGAAGTGCACTGACTTGGATTGAGAAGGGGTGAACCCAATTTAGGAAAAGGGCTAATCCAATATACTTGTAGCAGGCTTGTGGCCACATGAGTGGCTGTGACACCTCCTAGTGGCTGTGCAGCTCCAACGTCTCATGTTGCCCTCCCTTGATTGCTTACACACCACACCTTGTTCTTATTGAAAGTTGGATAACGGAGGTTGCCCACAGGCCATAGAGTGTACCTTAATCTGGACTATTTCCACACCAGATCCCTCCTGGACCCAAGTAGTCTAAATTCTGGTCTCAGGCCTGATAGGTCCCTCTTGGCCTAGCCCTAAGGGCAAACTGTATGTCTCTATTCCTTCCCTATACCACTCCCAAAGCCTCACATGTGTTACCCTAAAGATGTTACTAGGCCCCCCGTGGGCCCGTGGACACCTTGGTCCCTCATTCAGCCTTTCCTCTGAGCTTCTGGGCCTCATGGTTCCACATTCAGCCTCTTTTGGGCCCCTTGGTCCCATGCACAGCCCCTCTCTCCAGGCTCCTGGACTTCCAGTTTGGCTTTCAGCCCCATTGACCCTCATCCAGCTCTTGCCCTGTCCCTGGGCCCACAGACTTCCAGTCCAACTGTCAGCCAGTCCCCAGCTCTTGAAACTCCAGGTCCACACACAGGAACTCTCCCTATTTTTGGATCTTCTTGGGTCTCACCCTCTCTCAGCCTTGCTTTGTGTTCCAGGAACCTCTGATCACCCTCCCAGCCCTTTCTGGGCCTGGCAGTCATGGATCCCCAGATCCTTACTCTCTGGGCCCTTGAACTCCCTGCTGGGCCCCACTCTCAGCCACTCTTTAGCCCTTGCTCCAGGCTAAACTACTAGTATAACTTAATAACAAGGACATGCCCTATGGCAGGCACTCAAGCCTTCCCATGGTTTAACATAAACCAGGGTCACCTACCCATATAACTAAGCCCCTTTCTGCCCTAAGTACATTATCTTGTTCCCTACATTGTAGAGTGACATCCTTCCAATATTCAGGAGCTCTGCTGCTAGGAGCTCCTCACTTCATAGCTCCCAAGCCTAGACTGCCTGGCCAGCTCAGATTCAGGGCTTATATAGCTGCAGCCTGGCCTGCTGCTAGTCAGGTGAGTCTTTAATTACCTGCCTTGGCCAGCTGCAAGTGGCCTATCAGGCTGCTTGCTCTGTTAAAGAAGCAGGCACACTGCAGTGTCCTGCTATGCTCCTGAACACTTGCATGCATTTACTGTACTGCCCTGGGGCTAGGAAAACCCAGCAGCTTGTCCCATCCCTGGGACTGGGTTAGTCTCATGTCCACAAATCTGATTGGGTTATTTTTAGTCCCCCAACTCCCCTCCACCTTGGTAATCCTCTTCCTGCCATGGACCCCATAAGCCTCCTCCCCTCCCACAGATTTGCCAGCCTCCCCACCCCGATCCTGCAAAACCCAACTGTATCCATCAACCCCCTGCCGTGGCAGGGGTTCAGACTTGATGATCTGGTCAGGTCCCTTCCAACCCTACCAACTATGAAACTATGGATCCACTAACCACCCCCAAAGCCACCCTCCCCCCACCCAAAGATAGCCTAGGATGTTCCCAGCAATGGCAAATAGCCACATGTGCTGCTCCCACTCTAAATGTATATGGCTTAATTTAAGCCACATGATCATATATCAGGTGTGGCCAATGGCTGAAAGTAGCCTCTGGTATTGGCCCCTGAGGTTGGTATCAAGTGTGTCCTTAAACTCACTGAAACTGTTCCTGTTATGAGAGATTTTCCTTTACTGGATTCGGGTTTTTGCAGCTGAGTCCAGGTTCTGTAAGTCTAAATTCTTGGAATCATAGAAAATTAGGTTAGGAAGGGACTTCAGGTGGTCATCTAGTACAACCGCCTGCTCAAAGAAGGCCCATCCCCAACTAAATCATGCCAGCCAAGGCTTTGTCTATCCAGGTCTTAAAAACCTCCAAGGATGGAGAGTCCACAACCTCTCTGGGTAACCTGTTCCAGTGTTTTACTACCTTCCTAGTGAGAAAGTTATTCCTAAAGTTCTAACCTAAACATCCCTTGCTACAACTTGAGACCGTTGCTCCTTGTTCTGTCAAATGCCACCACTGAGAACAGTCCATCTCCATCCTCTTTCAAACCATCCTCCAGGGAATTGAAGGTTCCTGTTAACTCCCCTCTGTCATTTTTTCTCTTGAGTAAAGAAGCCCAGTTCCCCCAGCCTCTCCTCATAAGTCATGTGCCCCAGCCCCCTCACCATTTGTGTTGCCCTGTACTGGACAATTGGGGTATTCCCAATTAGACCCATACCTTATAGCTATGTCTGCTTTAAATGATCAATTTCAACATGTTGTTATTTGTCTTCTAATTGTGAATTTATTGATAGATCAACAAGGACTAGTTGGCACAAGTCCCTCTCCTCTCCTCTCCTCTCCTCTCCTCATGGAGACTTGAATATTTTGTGGCTTTAAAACAGACGTTCCCAAACATTTACTGATTGCATACCCCCTTCCAGATTAACCAGCTTCCTGCTTCCCCCTAACAGTATACATTTTATATTTTAATCCCATAAATGTCATTTTTATTGTCATGAAAATTAAACTCATCATTACATAATTTATCCTGCATACCACTCATAGATGCCTTGCATATCCCCAGGGGTATGCATACCATAGTTTGGGAACCCCTGCTGTAAATAATTTCAAACTGTGAGGCATTCAGGAGTTTTATGAGGAGCTGATGAAATCACCTTTTTTCATTGTTTGAAAAGCAAGTGTTTCTTTTTAAAAAAATAGTATTTTTTTTTTTCAATTTGCCAGGCCATTTCCCCTTGTTTTATTTTATTTTAGAAACACTTTGTAAAAAAATTCTTAGCCTTTACAAGTTGTTTTTCTTTGTAGCTTAGCCTTCCTTCAGTTTCAATCCAGATCTGATCTTTCTTCCTAAAAAAATAATGTTGTGTTATTGTTTAGGATGACAGTAACCAGAATATGAACTTAATGGAAGTTCATGGCATGTGGACTAGATACATTGTTTGATTTGTATAATTTATGATTTCACATATAAATCTGTGAGAAGAAGTTTCTGCACTAAACTGCTTGGTTAATTTCCTGATATTTGCTGGATATTGTGAACTATAACATTTTATTCAGGTCGTATGCAGTTATGTCTGCCTTTTACACTGTTAGGTCCTTGACCTGTGACAAATACATGAGACTCAGAGCTGGATATAATCCTCATGTAACCACAATTTGAATGTGCTTATAGAAAAATAATACTGTGTCATACAGTGAAAAATCATTAATCTATGTCTTTATTCATACGTTTTCCTCAGGCAGGGAAGAAAAAATAATGGTGATAACTAATCGAACATCAGGAAGGGGCTTTTTAAATGTGTCTTCTTATGGGTTGAGTTTGTCTCTAAGAATATGCAGATTCTGTCCACAAAGGCAAAAATCTAATTTTCCTGAACTCATTCTCTTGTAAGGTCTAGCTCAGTGGTTCTCAACCTTTTTCATCAATGGATTGTCTCAACCCACATCCCCCTGGCCCTGTGAGTGCCCAATCCACAGTCCCCCTGTGCCCCTGGGCCATGCTGGGGCCCCTCACTTCCAACCTGCTGTCCCCTAGCCCCCCTAAATGTGCCAGAAGGTGCCCCAGCTGCCCCCATGCTGCTTGGGCTGGAGTGCGAGCAGTGAGTGCTGCCTTGTCCCCCTCCCCCCCCACCCCGAGTAGTGAATGCAGCCCCCACATGTATGGGCACTGGCTTTGTGCTGCTGGCCCAGGAAAGTAGTTCCCTGCTGTGAAGGACCACCCTTGCCCTCTTTCCTGCTGAAGGGCCAGGGGCGCGACTCACTTTTGGGTTGTGACCCTCCAGTTGAGAAACACTGGTCTAGCTGAAGATAGTTCTTTTCATTATGTAAAGAAATAAACTCCACTTGATGCATCATACTTGTGCTTAATGCAAAAGTCAAGCTGGCATGCGCATACGGTGATATTTGCGGTTTAAGAAATTCCTTTCTTTTTATGATTTTTTTTGGAGTTATCTCACACCCATATTCAGCATTCATGTCGTAGGTTTCTTTATCAAATCTCATCTTGATAAAACTTGGTGGATAGCTGCATGGAAATCCACCTAACAGAGCTAAAGCAGGCTTCAATAAAAATGGAAATGAATCTTAAGTGTTGGAGATCAAACAATACATTTTATAACTATAAAAAATACTCAGTCATTTAATTTTAATTTGGATGTTTTCTCTGTTGTATCCAAAAAAAAGGTGAGCAAAAGTAGATCAAGGTGCAGATTAAATGGTTGGCAAGTGAACCACATATCATCTAATGTGCAGTACTAAAGAATTATAGCCAAAATTTGGCATTTGGCTTACTTCTAATTCCTGTATTCATTATTTTGTTAACTTACATAATTTTCCCCACATAATTCATATTGAATTAGAAAAGTGAAGGAACTAGTCCAAAATGTAATAAGAAGAGCAGCAAGTAAGGCAGAAATTTGGAATGCTGACAAATAGAAGCTAGGACAAGAGAGAGTCTATAGTCAGTACTGCAGATCAAAGATTGATATAAGGGAGAGGAAATTGGGGACATGAGGCCTAGAGCAAGCACACTCTGTATTCCTTTGAAAGGGAGATTTTCTGCAGGCTAGTTAAAGGTCTCTTTCCAGCACCTTTGCATCTCATGAGTGGCTCAAACATACCAGACACTGATTAGCTTTATAAGCTTGAAAGAAAAAAAATGAAATTATTTAGTGATTCTAAAAGGAAATGGATTGAAAGTATCTGTCTCTGTCTCAACCCTGAGCTACAGGGATCCTTTCCACTAAGTGAAAGGTTTGTTGTCTCTCTAAGACCATTCCCCTTTTTGCTGTGATAGCTAACAAAAGTACTGAGCGATTTGCCTCAGGCACTGGGAGCTCACATTTAGCAATAATGTTAAAAAAGAATCTTTACCAGGAGCCACAGCCTGGTAATCAGTGCAGCTTGGCGCATCAAGATAAACCCTATCCTTCCTCCCACAATACACCTATAGTCCAGAATAACAATCTCCTTTGACAGAAAGGAATGCAGATATATTGGATGAAGGGCAGAGAAACATGAACACCAGTAGAAGAACACTTTTTCATAGAACGACTCCCTTTCTGATGTTACAGTCCTTGTGCTCAAAGGGGATCTACAGGGACTTCAGAAGATAGGCCTGAGAACAGGAGGAGTTGGCTTGGTGCCAGAACCACCCTATGGACAGTGGAGATCAGAGGCGGGAAAGTTTGTCCACACTGAACAGGAGGGTAGGGGAAGGGACACTGCTTCCTGGGATGCTGGATGACTGCAATTTGGGTGGCTCGTCTGTGGGGAGTAGACACACATTAATAGAATGTGAGCAGGGTAAGATGTACTAGAGATAAACCTGCCTTGGAGTGGCATAATTTTAAGCCACCAAGTGTGCTTAAAACTAGTTTCAAGTGTTAACGAGTGAACAATCCATATATTAAGAGCTCCAGGAGCCACCTAAAATGAATGTGTAACAAGGCCCATAGTAATGTTTATTTTGAGATGAGTCCGATGTTGCATTATGTTACGCCTCAGCTCTGTATTCTTGGGCAACCCTGGCACAGGATGCAGTCAGTCTGACTCACAAAGGACTCCCCCCCCCCCCCCTCTACCTAAACGAAACTGATTAAGATGCAGTGACAGATGCACCTAAAACTCTCCAGATAAGGGTGATAAGAGTGAAACAACTGCCCTAGGTCTCATTTACATCCGAGATGGAACCAGATGACCATTCATTTACATGAGAGATGGAAAACAGAAAGCCTGAAGCAGAGACTGCAGTGAATTCTGGGACCAGAGAAGCAGGAGAGCGCTGCATGATGGGGAATCTGTGCTCCCAATGTTAATCAACCCATGTTCACACACACCCAGCTCAGCATTTATCAGACCAGTTCTAATCTGGATTTGCTAAGGACTTTTCTCCCCCCAGACACACACACACAGCTCTAAGTTTAATAGGCATCTCGGGCCGTACATTCCCCGGTCCCAGTATGGGAGGCCTATTTAAACTTGATTGACTAAAACTCGGTTGCCGGGTTAGGGAATCCTGAGGCAAGAGACCGAGTCTGAGGGGGTACGGGCAACATTTGAACAATGGTTAAGGGTTCGTCACAGCATCCAGCCTTCTGGAGCCCTAATCCCAGGTGTTGTCGTATCTTTCCCGAGACGACTGGTGGGAGTCCTCTCCACAAAAGGTTATGAGCACCCCAATAATTGCTTTAAGTCTGTTAAAAGACTATAGTAAAATCTGGAAAAGTCATGCTAAGCTGAGGCACAACAAGTAAAAATCCAAAATCCTGATACTGCAAGCTATCTATTGTTCCTGAAGAAACCATGAGATATCCCATCAGGATATTTGCCATCCATAGGAATCTCAAGCTGGCTCCCAAGTATTTGGGTTACTCCCTAATCTTAAGTGTTTCCTGATTATCAATCAGTTTCCTGAGTTGGTCCAAACCAGATAACCCCTTGTCAATAGAAAAGACAATGATTTACACTACTGAGGGTGCTTCAAAGCAGCTGAACTGAGGGTATAAAAATCTGTAAGTGTGTGCGCTTAAAAAAAAAAAGAAGAAAGAAAAGAAAGAAGAAGAAGAAGCAGGAGGAAGGAGAAAGAAAGAAGAAGAAAAAAACTCCTGTGCTGACACCATCCCCTGTCGTTCTTGGGACGCTGGAAGAACAGATCGTCTCTCTCTTCAAGGATTGTGCTACGGACTGTGTCTGTCAGCTTTGCAGCCTGGGTACCGTGGACTTGGTGAGATTCCCAGCGTTCTCTCTCTTCTTTCTAGGCATAAACTTCTGAACCTGAACTGTATCGGTTAAGCTTGAGCTAAGTTTCCCCAAATACTTAGTGAAACCAGGGTAGTATTGTCATTGTTTGTGCTTGTTTTTCTTTTGCATGTCTATTACTACTAGTACTATTATATATTTCATATGCTTAGCAATAAATAACTTTTATAGGCAAACTGGTAGTAATTGGGTATATTTTTCCTTCTCTGCTTCTTTTTCCTCCTATGCTCTGCAGCAACGCTTCTTTTACCTATGCTAAAGATCCCTGTGAAGCCTAAATTATTGTGGGGTTTGCTCATCAAGGGGCCAAAGATTGGGACGTGCTGAGTTTGAAACACATAAGGGGATCAGCTTGTACAGGCTGATTGACCCAGTTTGACTCAGACGTGCCCTTATGAACTGAATGCTGGCCCATGAGGGTGTCAGCTGGACACCCAGACGGATTCAGAGGGATTCTGTTTACCTGTGTGCTTGTGTCTGACTGCATTTTATTGTTGCTCTTATGAACTGATTCTTGGCATATGAGGGTGTCAGCCTGTCCATGCTGATCAGCCCGGCCAGATCAGGCGTGCCATGTTAATTTGTGTGTGTTTGTGTGTATGACTGATTTGGTGACTGGAGGAACCCAGTCCCATTGAGATTGAGTCCTGCAAGATAGCTCCACTGGGGGTGAGGGCTTGCAGAAGGGAGAAATACAGCTCCGTACAGTAACACAAGCAGCACATTGACAGAATCACCAAGACCCTAGAAACTATCCCTAATAAATGAGCACACCCCAAAGTAATGGGCAAATTTGGTAACAATTAGGTTCTGTGTATGAATTCATGACAACTTAAATACTTCATAGTCTTTTCCTTAAGGCACCAAACAGTTGCCATCTATAGAGCAGTTTGCCACCTTCCTCCCACACGGAGTGGGCTATTATTTTTTCTCTGAGAAACCATTCCCCTATTAACATTTATTTTTTTGCTCTGGAGTGAACAGGTAGACCCAGATTTTTAGGGTGTTTTAGATGCCTAAAGATACTTTCTTGCAATTTCAAATACATCTTAGCAATTTAGATGTCTACCTTATGATAGGAGTCAGTGGGTGTTCTACACCTTTGATCAAGACCCAAGTGCTTTTGAATATGGGTGTTAGATTCCTTACCTTAAATAAAAAAATGGAAACAGTACACTGAACTTATACTTAAGGTTAAGAAAAAAATGATTTATACATGTCTTTGGACTTCAGCAGTTCAGTGGGAACAGATTCAGAAATTTCAAACTGTGCTTTACCTGTCTGCTTTATTTTTTTATTCAAATGAAAATTTAAATGTGCAACTGCTTTAGTTGTTATATGGAAATAATATACAGATAAATTGTTTTATTTTTCATACATATAAGAAAATAACAATATGTATGCACTAAGCAAAACCTCTGCCAGTTTCCCTAGCAGCAAAAATGTGATGTTTCTGCTCTTTAGAAAGCATTCAGTTTTTGATAGGCCAGGGAGAGGAGAGTATACATAAAACTGCTGATGAACAAAGTATCACCAAGCCCAGAGGTTAAAACTGAGGATGCAGACCCCCAAAACTTGCAAGATTCTTTTTTGAAATATTAGGTTATAATTTCCAGTCTTTCTTTCTCTCTCTTTTTTAACTCTCCTTCCCCATATCTTGTACATGCATGAAAATTAGTACTTCAAACTTTGCAAAAAATATACCAAGTCATCCTAGCTTCTACAGAGAATTGCAAGGCAGAACGTCTCTACTTCTTGCTGTGACCCTGATTGCTTCCTGTAATTCAAGAGGAGAGCAGGTGGACAAGGTAGACAGTAAAAAGGATTCTTTATCTACATAGGTTGGAGTGCACAAGAAGACCAAACCAGAAGCTTAACAAGCAGCTTTTATTTTTTTGGGTGGTGGAAGCAGCTGACAACCTCTCATCACCTTGCCCACCGTCACTTGCCCACCCTTACTTATTCTGCTGGAACTTATATGTTTGGAAAACTGGCTCCTGCCCATGGTGCATCACTTGGTCCTGAAGACAACAACAGGTTTGGTAACCCTATATTCAAGTGAGGGAATTAGTATGTGATCAGAAGGTCCCCTCATAACCTTTGCACTATAGCTCTACCACCTGTAGAAAAATCCCCTCCTTACCATGGAACCACCCAGGGACAACGTATATAGACGAGGTAGGCCACTGTGCCAAAACTGTACAATTAGAGCTAGGTAACATTTCATTTGTTCTGGAAATAATCAATTCACAAAATATATATTTGCAGGTAAATTCAAAGTATTAGTGAGTTTTGGATGAAACTTAGTAAATGTTTTCAAGGCTTTTTTTGTTTTTTTGTTGGGTTTTTTTGTGGCTTATCTGTCTGCTGACCCAGTTGGTATCATGGCTAAAACAGAAGTGATAGAACAAACTTAAAAGGGGAGTCAATGGGCATTATATGGCCGGAATCAAACTTTTGTAACACTGATCCCCTTTTGTAACAGTGATGTTTTTAGGACTATCCAGTAGTCTCTCTCATCAGTAGTTGTGTTCATTCAATTTTTATTGTCCAGTAGGTAATATGAGCATGTTTGTTAACCCATCTCTGAATAGAATCAAATTCTCTAGAGAGTGATTAACTGTACAACATCTATACTCCTGACAGAAGCCAACAAGAAGATGGACACAGGACATCTCTACACAGCAGTAACCTTTCCCACTCAGGACATCGCCCATCCATTCCTGTATTGCATTCAAAAATATACCAATGAAGATGGTCCAGGGTTGTTCCCTGTGGCCTCTTTCAAATGCACTACAATCTGAAGTCTTTAAAGCAGCTATGGAGAAGTACCCTGGTATTACTTGTATTTTTAGATTAAGACAATGAAGGTGGGAGTGGGTAGGGAGAGAGAATCTTGTCTGGGTAAATCAGACCAATTTCAGACAAGAAAAAAGGAGAGAGAGAAGAGAACAAAGAAGGTTGCATAGAAAAAAAGAGATGTAAGGGAAAGACTTACAGTAGGAGCCCAAGCATTACATATCAGGTGACATTACTGGGATAACTGTGATGCCAGTTGGTGGTAATGGCAGGTTTGCAGTCCTCTCTAACTAGGACATATCTAATTAGGGTATATCAAACTTGGTGTGCTTTTATTGTGATTCCGGGGTCCTATGATAGAATTGCTGTGGAAGTCAGGATTGTAAAGCTTGATCCTTCTACTCCACATAGCTTCTATCTATCTATCGGATCCTCAACTCTCTTTATTTAAAAATTATTATTATTTTTTATTTATATATATTTTTGGAGAAATCTGACAGGGAGTAATCATGGAGCACCTTATTCCTCATTCTGTGTATTAGATAGGCTTAATTTCCACACACAGTTTTGTTCCATTAATTTCTGCTTCCATCTTCTTCTGGTTTATCAAGTGTTATTTCAGTGTAATTCAGGACTATACTTCTTTTCGTCAAGTCTAATGGTTTGGACTGAAAAATATTTACTATTTTACAGTAACTACCCAAGGTCACATTCTTGCCCTTTAAATCAGTAAATGGATGGTAAACCAGGGTACCTTGAGGGCTGAGCTACTGTGATTTAGCTTCCATTTACAGCAAGGTCAAAGCATGCCCCTGGGCAGTTGCATGGAGTAGCTAATACGTTGTAAATTCTTATATCTTACCTTGTGGTAAGATATCAGCTACCAGAGGGAAAAAAAAACATGTAATATAATGAATATACTTTGAATTAGGGTATGAAAATGTAACCTGTCTTCTTCAACTATTGTATTCTACTAACTTTCAGTTCTATAACTGTGTGACATTTTGTGAACATTCACCACCAATTGAAACCAGTTACGCTTACAAATGAAATGGGCCATATAGATTCCATTTAAACCAGTTCTTTTTTTGTATACTTTGTATACTTTGATTCCTTTTTATTTGTTAATGATGTGAAAGACTTGTCTTGTGATAGGCTTTCTGATGCAGATTCAGCCTATTGCCTCTAAATTGGAGAAGAATATGCATGGGAATATCTATTGAAATACCCTTAAATGTATACATTTGTGATCTGAAAGTCATAGCTACGCAATACACACCTGAAAAAAATGATTAAGCCCCTATGTGGAGGTGAAGGTGGAGGTGTAGAGGGAGGGGGGCCTGGTTTTCATAAGCAGCTAAGCAGTGACAGATTTGGGTTGTTTGGCTCATCTTCTTTGTTTGCTATAGAGTTTGAGGTATTGCACTGCATGATTAATGATTACCTAAAATATAATCTCCTTTTGCTGTCAATACAGAAGGAAACATGACCATTCCTCTTAAGGAGTTACTAAGAAAATTATCTATATTTTAAATAGAGCTAAATTCATCACCCCTTGCAAAGAAATGGCTTTTTTGCCTGTTTCCTTTTATCTTTCTGCACTTTTCCATTAGAAGGAAAAATAACATTATCTATCTTTGTTAGATAGCACAATCTGGAAAATATTACTACACCCAAAATGTCATTAGGATTAAATATTTCTCATTTCTCCTCTTATTTCAATACAGGCTATTATCTTGTCGTGAAACCATAACTCTACAGAGGATGTCATTTGGATTAAATGCACTCTGCCCTCTTCCTTTTCTGTCTTCAAAACTCTTGAGTTAACATTTTAAACAAGTTAGTCCAAGATTAATATACTGCATGCTGCCTGAGACACAAGACTGAAATATCTATTAAAAAAGTCCTTAGCAATGCAAAAATCAAAGTGGCATAGCATTATTTCTGTCCCATTCTTAATGTAAATTCTAGTTTTAAGGTCTGCAAAGCAGTTGGAGTTTTTGGCAAAGGAAAAATTAACTATGTTTTAATATACAGGAGGAAAGACACCGCTACATCATTTCCATTTGACAGAAATAAAAAAATAGGAATTACATACAGTAAAGTAGAAAAAAGCAACCCTTAGAGATTTTTAAAAAATCATTTGTTTCAAACAAGAAATGCTCAAAACAAAGCAAAAAAAAGAAAAAGAGCCAGCTCTTGAAATTCTATTATGCCGTTTCTCTACTACTTCCATCAGTTTCAGTAGAACTTGGTTGCAAAGACAACTTTTCAGATATGAATTGATGCAGCACTATCTTAAATGAGTTAGTAGAAAGATAGTTTGTAACAATAACCTAAACAGAAGTGTAAGCAATCTCCATTCATCTTAATGGGATGTTAACTCTGAAGCTCAAAAATAGCAAAAATATCAGAATTGTTGTCTTCACCACTATTTATCATTGTTTTTTTCCAACACATATTAGCTCATAGATTAAGTTTTCTCTTTCATGCATTTTTTTGCTAGTATATGCCCATTGTTTTTGATGCTCACATAATAGAATTGAAGAAAATTATGCCCTGGGTATTTATTGAGCTTATTTAGCAAATATAAAAGTTAGCTGAAAGTTTATCCAGTGTTCCTCAAAAGTCAGTACAAGAACCTTTTATAAAGCATGTGTACCAGGACTTTGTCATGTTAAGTTTTTAAAAAGCTTAGATGCTAGACTCTCCTTGGGAGACTATGATTCAATTTAAATCTTCCTATTGGGGAGACTTCTCTGCTTGTTCTAACCTACATTCATTGCTCAGTTCCATCTTTTATTTCTATTGTATCCCATGCATAAAATGAGCCAAGATAGACTAGCTGTCATTAATGGTGTGGGAGAAGCCAGCTGTTATCAAGGAATATATATATGAGTATTGTAGCAAAAGAGGTGGGGTATAGAAAAAAGAGAAGGAAAGGAAAGGCAGATGCAGGAGCATTTGGGCAACATTCCAGCAAATCACTCAAGCATATGCTTAAATTCTGTTGAAGTCACTTTGATTTGGCCATGTATTTAAATACTGGTTGATTACAGATAGATTTTTTAATTTTGATCTGAGGAACGTTGGATAGTATAGGAGCAACAAGGGAGGAATTGTGGAAGTTAGAGATGAGGAAATCTTCCACATTGACTCTTGTAGCAGATCTACCAAGATCCAATACTCAGTAGCATTACTTCATTATGGTGTTCCACATCAAACCCTTCTTTCCCCTAATTGCTAGATTTTCATTAATATGGAATCCTTCATCTTTGATAACTATTGACAGTATTAACAGAGCAGAAAAAAAGAATAATTCTCTAGCCACATTTCAGGTTGACTTTTTGAGTGGCTTGACAGTGTTATGGTTTGGGTGAATGTTTATTAGAGAACAAAATATATATTTCTTGTGAACTATTAAGTTAGCATTTATTTTCCTATGTAACCTCGTGTTCTAAGACCAACCTGTCTCTATTAATCACTAGAACTAGTGTATTTCTCATGTTTTAACCTAGAGAAAAGCATGGCCCTTACTTGCATATTGAACATAATAAATGATCCAGTGATAAGCTGGAGAGGGCCTATCGGAACCCCTTATTAAAATTATGACACCAAACTGAAGAGTGGGTTGAGATGTTTTTCCTGTTTCTAATGGCATTCCTCCTATTTCTGGGTGCCAAATCATCCCTGCTGGGGACAGCTTTTTATTTGTCATACTCAGAAATACTTCTGAAGGGCAATGTATTTGCCATTGCAATAAACAAAATGGAATCACGGGTCAGAAATTATTTATAAGAATCACCTCAGATGTAGATATTTCTGGACACCTTTCTAAAGTTCTTTTGTCTGACTCCATCCTACCCTTATCATTTAAAAGTACATTGATAGAAGACTGTGCTGTACTTTCAAAAATTTAAGAAACAAAGTATCAATGATCTGTACACATTAATGTTTGCAGTTAAGCTTAACTCATTCCCAAGTGACGTTGCCTTTCTATTTAGTTATGTACTTTCTTTTATAAAATTAAATATAGTAATTATTCTTTATATTGCACAAAATGCTGCCAGAAGTTCTTTGATTATAACTGCTGTATCCATACTATGAATATTAAAAGACAGAAAGTGTTTTGTTTTGTATTTTTACATCTAAAGAAAGAGTTGTATTCAATTCTCATATGTATCCCCTTTTCATCTCTAGATACAAAAATACATGACAAAGGGTTTTATCATAGGCTGCTTACATACATTCACATCATCCAGGACAACTCTCCCAGGTTTGTTTTCCTGAGTGGAAATTAACCTGTATAGAAGTTCAGACAGGGCACATCTACACAAGACACTAACCATGCAGCAGCCTAATAATACTGTGCAGCAGCATGTCACAGCACAAACAGTGATAATATGCTACTGTGCAGTATTATTAGGCTACAGTGCAGTAGCTTAACTAAAAAAACGTGCTGGTGCTACTGCACAGTAACACCAGTTACTGAGCATTAATTTAGTACTTGATTATACAAGTACTAAACTTAATGTGCAGTAACTACAGTACATTAATGAATATGTAGATGCACCCACAGAGAAGCAAAGAGCCTGAAGTGAGGATGCTGGGCTGCTAGGGGTCCCTAGCTCATGTAGCCCAGAAAACTTTGCAGGGTATTTTTTTTTTTAAGTGAATGTAGGCATGGGATTGTCATGGTCAGGGAAGGTGGGGGCAGGCACAAAAGAGTCCTCCAACCCTTTTTCTTCCCCCATGCTCTGTTGGAGCTCAGGTTGCCAACTGTTTGAATCTATTCTGAGAGGTTTCTGGAATGACAATGTACCTGTGACACACAACATGAATGAGCCCACAAGCTTGGGTATATCGGTTATGGATTATGGCGCATAGACATTATGTATGTTAGGAAGGCAAATGCACATTAGTATTACATTTTAAAAAACTACTGGAATAAATTGGATTCAACATTTAATATTTATTTTAATGAATGCATTTATTTTGCAGATAATGCTCAGTAGGGCTTATGCTTGTACACTTCCAAATGCTACAGTGTGATTCAGCCAGGTGGACAAACCAGGAGCAGGACATGCCCCCTAACTGCTTCAGCACTGGGCTTTTCCAGCAGGAAGCATTCAGGGCTCATATTCTGCTTGGCTGGGACTGACAAATGCTCTCCCTCTCCCAATGGGAGTAGGAGTGAGAAGCAGAAAAGCACACTGGCTGTCTTTAAAGAAGAAGTTCTGTCTCTTGAGAGAGATTCTCTTGAGAGCCACTTCACTCAGGTTGTTCGTGAATTATTTTTCTCCAAAAGTGGCTACCTTTACTCTGGGGAAAAAATTGTGTGGTTTCTCCAGAGGGAACATGGACTCTACCTCAAGAAATGGAATGTCTGTCCAAGCCCATAGGTTTATCAGGGATAACTTTATTTTTTTTTGTTTTTTTTTTTGTTTCTGTTTTTTGTTTTTTGTGGTAATAGCAGCAGCTGCCTCTGAACTAATTATTGGCAGCGTATCGCTGGTCATGAATAGCAAACACAGAGGCTGCAGCATTAAATATCAGCCAATCCTGTGTGTATATTTTTGTATCTTGACTATTAAACATATGACTACATATCATATTGATGCTGATTCATTAGTAAGGTATATTTGAATGAGCAAACAAGCACAGGAAGATTACCCACCTTCTTTTTTTATCAGCGATTAAAACCAATGTATTCACTTTACTATTAATGCATCTATGACCTAAAATATACCAAAGAGATTAATGACTATGGATGGTGACAGTAGGCAATAAATAGAAATTGTATTGGTCACAGAAACTTGAGAAATCACTGGATAGTAGGTTCAGAGATGGTTTGATTTCACTCACTGGGGTGATAAAGTTTACTCTTCTCAAACTGTATCTAGGATCAAATTTCAAGAAAAAAGCCTTAAAAATGTTAGCTCAAACAGTAAGGAGACAAGGAGAGAAACAGAATTTTGATGTGCTGTCTGAAACACCTGCAGTTGAGTCACTGATATAAAGGATAAAACACAGAGATCATGTAGGCCATTCTTCCTCCCAAACTAGAGATGGAGTTAAGTGGACCAAATAAAACTTACTAAAGCTTGACAGGGTACAGTGAGGTGTGTGTAGCAGTAAATGTGTGGGGCAATATCGTTTATATAGATAGGTGGCTGAAGAAAGTAAAACCTCTTAAACTGTAACAGTGTAATGAGCAGGGGTAAAGAAGGAAGCCAATTTTGAATAATGCTGCTAATTTGTACTAGGGTTCAACAATGGAATACAGAGAAATTGCAGTGATGTATGGATGCCAAGGTGCACTGTGTTACTTTGTGAGTAAGTGATATTCCAGCTTTTGGAGATGATCTATTAAGAAGACAATGGATCAGCCCATGCTATCACCAGGAAATACTTCCTTAGCTCAAGTGGTGGAGGGCTTTATTTTTTGATGGAGCTGCAGAATCAGTAATCTATAACCAGTGCCTTGTGTGTCTGATTAACATGAGCCATCTGTTGGCCCATCATTCATCAAGACTGCTCTATATTGCTAGAGTGTACAGTAGCCTTATAGTTTGTCTGAACATCTGTCAGAGGATCCCTTGAGACAGGGAATCCTTCAATGACCTACAGCTGGCACAAGCAGTGCTATTCTTCATCTCCTAGGAAAAACAAGCATGTAAAAAGAAGAGCATGCACTCTTGTATTCTGTCCACCAGAATGGATTCCTTTGGTGGTAAAGCTACTCCAAATTACAGTGGGTGCCAAACTGGCTGTTTCATGATGGTAGGATAAAACCACATCTCAAGTAACTTTTCATTCTGTGTCTTCTAATAAGTTGAATCCAGTAGGATGAATCCAGATGTCCAGTGACTTAAGGCATTTATTGATTTTTTTTTTCTTCCCCCTCTATGGTCCACTAAGTACTTCCCTTGGACTACAATAGGAACTTTTGGAGACATTATGAGTGTAGGGCAAGACTAGAAGTCTTTGTTTAGGGAAAAAAAGCTCTCCTGTTGACATTGGTATATTATTTTTACTTTAATGGGAATTATGTCTTAATAAGACTGAGTAAAGATCATAGGATTTGGCTCTAATATTGACCCCTAGGTTGGTTTAAGGCAATAATCCCTATCCAATGAATTAGTTATAAAATACAATAATTTTTAAAATAAGCTGGTTTTATACAACCATTTTATATTTTATTCTTGGATTAGCCAGTTCTCCTGCAAGAGAAGAGTGGAATAACCTTGTATTTTATTGCTGCTTTAATTATCTTACATACAAATTGGAGGATTCTCATCACAGAGAATATATATATATTACAAAATATCCTTATCCTTCCAGCTCTAAAAGCTATGCTACATGTGCAAATTAAAGCTGGGTAGAAACCAGCCATAAAGTTTTTACACATTTTCCAGCAGGATCGTTAATTTGCACATGTGGCTGGTCTAAATTAATTGTGCAATTAACCAGTTGAGTAAAAAATGTAACGTGTAGAGAGGACCTAAATGATGTATCACTTTCCAAAAGAATATTGCAGATTTAATGAAACAGCTTAACATTCCACATTTTCCATTTGAGGTGTATGTGATGGACTAAGAGTGAGCAAAGGACAATAGAATAGCTGATATTCAATGTTAGGATATAATGTAACTCAGTCAAACACAGCCATGTAGAGACTAGTTGAACTTGGTTAATTATTTTCACTTGTAAGCATTATTAATCAGCATAGAATAGATACCTTACACAATTATAAATTAAAAAAAAATCAAGTATGTAAGAATGCTTAGAAAGTGTTTTCACTGGTCTTTTATTTTTATCTTCAATAGTGACCAATACCAGCATCTAGAGGAAAAACATAAAGCCCTCAGAACAGCAGTAACCATGCTGCATAATAAAAATAAATGTGTCCCTGACATCACATGGGGCCCAGACTGTGAATCGTCTAATCCTTTAATCAGGTGAAGAGTATTTCACCTTAGTATTCCCACTGACTTCAGTAATAATGTCTCACCAGATTCACTATCTGGCACTGCTGATCAGATTATTCCTTAATACAAAAGCCTGATAGCCCTTAAAATGCCTGCTCTATCTAGTGTAATGACGAGTGGTGCTCTTAGTAACAGAAACATTTTATCCTGTATTGAAATGTGCTGATTATGTTAGTTTTTTTATGAAAATATTTTGCTGCAGTTCATTTTGAAGTAGCAGCCTTCTAATTTGTGTCCTATCTTCCTCCCTCCCCCCTCCCTTTTCATTTTAAACACTGTTCAGCTGGAATTGTCTGTCTTAGTCACCTACTCTTGCTCTTAATCAATAATGGATGAGAGCATATTATGGTTATGAATAAAATCACCAGACCAGAGGAGACATGAAGCCACTGTAAATGAGGGAAGATCCTTTGAAATGTATTATTTTAGGATTTGCTAATAAAACCAGCTAACTAAAACAAATAATGTAGGCATAACAACAGGAAATTTGTAGTGGATGGTAAGAAAGAACGGTGCCACCTAAATAAACATGTACTTATTCAACAGGAGGGGACATCATGCTAACCTCTCTTTTATTTCCCAAAGTAGCCAAGGGCTGCATCTACATAAGATGCTTTACTGCTAAGTAGTGTAGTTTGCTGCCCAGTAAGCATGTGTGTCTACATGCTTACTGCCCACTAAACCTCACTAATCCTGAGGAAATTTGCTACCTGAAAATGCAAGTAGCAAATTTTCTCATGGGCAGTTACTGCAAAGGTGTGCTAGAAGGCCATGCTGGGTTCGGTCCTACTGTGCTGTACAATTCGTTGTACAGAAAATGGGATGCTTAGTGCTTAGAAAGACTGACACGACAATCCTATCGATAGTTAACAGAAAGGCTTTACTAATTAAATAACAAGTTCTTACAGGAAAATTACAGGTAGGCTTATTGCAATCTACAAACAAACAAGCTATAATCAAGTCCAGTACTATTAGTCATAGTAGTGGTTTTCTCACCAACATGGGCAAGGAAGCGGTTCTGGTCTTTGCAGCTTCTCACCAGGCATGGATCCGTTGCTGAGGGTGGTCAGCTGGGTGCAGGTTATGGTGGGTCAGCATAGTGTTTCCCTTCTGGGATGAGCGCTCCTTGCTGGCAGCTTCCTTCTCTTATACACCTTGTTCAAAGCATATTTCTCTTAATGGGTTGAAGATCAGGGTCCAGGCAAAGCTGGTAGGGTGGAAGGTTATTGTTCTTTGGTTGTGATGTGAATGTTAGCCTTTTGGATCCATCTCTGGTCATTGTGGGTGAAACTGACATGCGCAAAAACCCTTGATCACTCCGGAGGTTTATCATTTGCTTAACTATAGTATGGTTTGATTGCTTGAGCCCAACACCCTAAACCAGAGGCATACTACTTCATTTAATTTCAGTAGGACTTGGTTACTTGAATTAAGTACCTTAGGCCCTAAATTGTAAGATGCAGTATAGGTTATTGTGATAACAGGGCGGAACCCCAAATATTTTCCGGCTGGCAGAGACACCGAGATTGTTGAGGAATGTGATAGCAAGGGAGAGGTAATCACTCTGAAAGGGGAGATTGTTCCAAACCAAATTAGAGTAGCTGGCCATGGGTTGTACTTGATACTAGAGCCAGAGTTGAGATTAACTGTATTGTTATGCTTTAGGTGGTCCTAGTCATGAGTTTATATTCTTGTGCAAAAAGGCACTGATATTATAATTTAGTTTTTTAAATTTCACATGTAGGTCTGGACAAGCTCTGTGTCCAGCACACCGCGTGCTTTTTCCCTGGAGGCAGGACCCAGCTCATCATGACACCCGGTCCCTGTGAATGGTGTGGGGCCCTGTATGACAGCCAGAGTGGCCCCAGGCTGCTTGAAGGTGCACGGCCCTGTCACAAGTGGCACAGGCAGTGCCAGGTCTGAGGCAGCCGGGGCCGTGCTGTGCCACTGGGAGCTTTGGCCACAGTGGGTCCTGAGTGCTCAATGGCTACTGCTCCTGTGGGGGTGAGCTGTGGGCCCTGTGTGTGGGGGCCTGGGGCCCCATGGGGAGGGGCTGGGGCCTGAGGGGGGCTGGGGCCATGCAGGGTGGCTGGAACCCTGAGGGGAGTGGCTGTGGCCCTGCAGGAGGGAGGCAGTCCATGTGTTGTGTGGGGAGGCTGCACCCTGTGGTGAGGCAGGGCACCCACGCCTCCTGAGCGGTCCCCCCACAAAGTCTCCTCACATCCCATGCTGCCCCACATCCCTCCACACCCACCCACCCACCCACATCCTCCCCTCACCCCTTCCCACCTACCTCCCACATCCCCCCATTATACAACTATCATTCCTAGCTGCCAGACAGGATGAGACCTACTGGCAGGAGCTGTGGCTTCAGGGGCAGCTGTCCCCACTTCCTAGTTAGTGAAGGGTTCAGGGGATATCTAATTGTTCTATGGTAAGAAAACCAAAAGCAAAGATCAAAACATTTAGATATTTAGAAGTTATTTTATTATGATGATAGAGACACTGGTAGGTTTCCAAATTACTTTAGAATTGTAAATATATCAATAAAACATTACCCAACTGATTGCGTGCTTTCTCTCTCTCTCTCTCTCTCGCTATATATCAAGCAGGTTGGCACCATGGGCAAGTGTTGCAGGGGACCTGGAGGCAGAGACCAGCCTCCAGGCCCAGAGGAGGTCCTAGTAAAACTCTGGCAGTCCCCGCAGGTCCTGCAGGAAGATGCCCCACAGGCCAAGGAGCTGCCAGTCAGACCAGAGCCCCCAGAAGTGGCAGAAGAAAGCTCATCCCAGATGGCCCTATGCCACTCAGCTACCAACATAAAATAGTAGTCACTACAGGGCCTGAAGGAAGAACAGCAGGAGCTGGCTGTGCAGGCAAACCAGGTCCTAGCCACCCTCCCGCAAGTGGAGGCTCAGGACCTCCGCAGTGACCCAGTGCCATCCTGGCCAGAATAACTCCAGTGCCCATCTCTGGAGCTCAGCCAGGACCTCAGGGGACACCAGCAGGGTGTGAAAGCTGTGCCAGTGCATAGACAGGACCAGCTGGTTCAACACCAGAGCTCTCCCATTCCGGGAAAGACACCTCAGCAGTCCTGCCCATGCCCAGAGCCACTCCACCACCCTTGCCTCCAGCTGGTGCCAATTCTCTAGCAGAGAGGGGTTCACGGGGGACAGGTAGACCCCAGGTACAGCAGTGAGTCCATGCTCCAGTGGATTTTACAGAGCACAGGGGGTAGTGAGCCCACCTGCCATCCATCACCCACCGTCAGGTCTAAGTTCTTGACCCAGTTGACCTGGGCAGAGGAGGCCACCACTTACAACACTTGGCAGGTCTCCACCAGCACCAGATCACCTTGTTCCTGGACCACAAGGAGTACATTGCCGGCATAGCTGACAGGACTAGCTGCACCTGTGGCTCCTGGAGAACCAACTCTGCCACCCACCTCCACAGGAGGACAAGGAAGGGCTCCAAGGAGAAGGGATACAACTGGCCTGACAGCGGGAAGCCTTGATGTACCCCTTGCCTGAATGGGATGGGCTCTGTCATGGTCCAGTTCACCTTGATCAAACACTCTGCAGAGGAGTACAGCATGTGGATAGCCCGCACAAAGCAGGGCCTAAAGCCAAAGGCCCACAGCATGCCTGAGGTACCCATGATCCACACTGTCAAATGCCTTCTCCTGCTCCAGGGATAGGAGGACAAAAGACAGACCCTCCTGGCATGCTAGCTCCAGGAGGTCCCAGAACAGGTACAGTTTGTCAAAGATGAAACATCTGGGCACCGTGTTTGTCTGGTTGGAATGGATCACATCCATCAACATGGACTGCAGGTGCAGCGAGATGGCTTTAACTGCCACCTTGTAGTCCATGCAGAGGAGGGACATAGGACCCCAGTTCCTCAAGTTGTGGGGATCCTCCTTTTGGCAGGAAGGTCAGTTAGTCAATAATATATTTATTTATTTATTTTGCGTATTACAAAAAATAGCTTTTCAGTAGTTTCTCATTGGAAATTTGTATTCGCTTTATAGAATAAAAAGAACAAAGTTTTAATTAAGCAAGAAATCTGGCAGGAGGTTCCTAAGTTATTAATCTGGTTTGGTGCTTTCTGCTATTTATATAAAAAATGGTTTCATACAACTATGAAATTCATTCCTAATAAATAGCCACTACTTACGGAAGTTTAATAGACCCAAGCTTTCCCTGGATTGAAGATGGAGGATGGATCTTTGATTAACTGTTTTTTTTTCATAACATTACAGCAAGGTCCACATCAATGATTTAGTGTCCTGCATTTTAAATTGGTGGCAGGAGTGCTTTAACTAAACCTCATCTAACAAGCTTTAGTAAAGTGCCTCCGTTGTCATTTTGAAATGTGGGACACGGAATACATGGGACACTGTGACATTTTAATTAGAGTGACTCCCGAGAGTTGCACTAATTAAAATGCCACCTCCCTTCCTCACCCCAGAGCATGTGTATAGAACCCTTTGTGTCTCTGTGAGTATATGCAGTTTAGAAGCAGTGACGTCCTGTTAGCTGCAGTGACTTCAGCAACAGCTTAGCAAAATTCAGCTTGGTACTTGAAATTAAAACAAACAAGCAAAAGCTAGGACATAAACCTTTTCTGGAGTGTAGGAAACATTTGAACTAACCTTTGCCCTCATGCCTAGTTACACTACTGGTCATTCATGCTCTTTGGAAATCCTAATTGTTTATCTCTATTTCTATAGTATTACTGGTAACCAGGCATTGGTCACTTCTACAGTTCCCTGTTGCTGCTCCCAATATATATATTTTAAAATTCAGTCACTATTTTTGATGGAGCAAACTGTTCCTGCATTGGCCTATAGGGCTCTTTTTAAATTAAACTCTCAATACATTGTGAAGGAAGAATTGTATTATTGCTTTGCCTTCTGTGGCCAGCATACAAAAGATGTAGGACAGCAAACTGAATCAACAGAGAAGAGGAATAAAAATTCTTGAAGGCATTGAATTTTCACACATTGCAATGGGCAAGCATAGTACTTTCTCAGACATATTGACAGCTCAGCACAAGCCAGTCAATACATTATTGAACATTAAAGCCAAACTCTATTGATACATAATTAGTACTAAACTCCACACTTGCACATGCAGCCTCTTGGGATGTAGCTGTACTGTTAATATAAAAATAAAACTTACACTGCAGCTGTGCAAGACTCCAGAGAACTTAGAGATTAGTGCTGTGCTGTGCTGAAGTGATAGTTCAGCAAATATACTTTTCAAAGCCGATGGTTTAAACCTAAGACCTTTTTGAAATATCTGGATATATTCAAACCCCAATAACATAAAGATCATAAGATACTAAGGAAGGGAGATGATGGTGTGTCTTTATCAAGGCCTTGTCATGAACATGTCATTGGTTTACCTTACAAATAATTATTTTTTTCCATAAGAATGGGATAACATTTCTTTTCCTTCATACTTTCTTATAAAGTTGTTTGTTAAAGATTATAGACAGCTAACAGGAGTCATATATCCATTCATATTGAGAGAAGAGATTGACCCTAAGAGTGGAATGGGCTTTCTACTTGGTTAAACTATTTATTTTACACTACTTTATTATTTCTTTTAAGGTTGTTGGAAATACATTGGCTTTTTTGTGCAGAAACATGACAGTTAAGATATACGACAGCTAAACTGCAGAAACCTGATGGCTTAGTCTCATTTGTAGACTCATTGTGGTTTGCCTCTTATGCTGCTGGAGGTCAATTCAACTCCCTTTTAAGTCAGTGGAAGTCTTTAAATTGGTTTTAATTGAAGGTGGATCAATCAATATCCAAAGGAGCAGCAACAAATAAATACTCAGGCATTCATTGGATTATAGTTTTCATTAGGGTTTAGATGTTGAGGGAAAAATGCATTGCTGAGCTTTCAAGAAATTTACATTGTCGTAAGAGTGGGAGACAACAGGCTTAATGAAAGTACGGTAACATTTGCTTCATGAGGTATTTTCTTCATTAGATTATTTTGAAAGTGACTTTTTGTTAATGGAAGCCAGAACTTGGACATCAGAGACCAAAAGAGACTATAGGGGAAACAGAGAACAAGTTGTAAGTAGATCTAAAAGTGCTTGTTGCATGTGAAAAACCTTGATCTATACACTTTTTCAATATCATCTCTAAATCTGATCCTAAGTATTTTCATCTTCTTTTTCATCATTCAAACTATGTTGTATGCCTACTTGAATCCATTAATCACCACATTTTTGCTTGTATTCCACATCATATAATGTTTTTGCTTTTACCATTTATAAGGTGTTACATACTCTGAGTTTCCATCTCTTCTTTTTGTGTTCTCCTTTATTTCTGACTATTTTGACATCTTCATTTTGTTCCCTAACAATTTTTTAACTCAGCATTTCCCAAATGGTGAACAGAGGAAGTAGGCAATCATGGTGGTAATAGGTACTTACTCCACCCTACTTTAGCCATTCTTGTGCCTGCTGTACATCATCTGCCACTGCTATTTCCCTTATGTCAATTTACACTCAAAAGATTTGGGAAATGCTGTCTTGACTCATTTTGTTTTCCCTCATCCATGCTCCAAATTCTAGAAGATACTGTTCATATCTTTCAGCCCATGCCACTAGCACACTGAGGATAAGACTTCTAACACTTCTTTTTACTAAAGGTCCAGTCCGGTATTGACTAAACTAACTGAGGGTTGTGGAAAATCAAATGGCTTCAGTGAGATTTTATCAGAAATTACTGAACTCCAAAAATCCTTCTAACAGTCCTATGTATATGTTGAAGAAAAAAGACCTATGGCAGCCAGCAAGTCTTTCCCATGAATCCCTGGAGTAGATGAATAATTGCTCAGGGCTACCTTCTCTGATCTTTAATAGGTAATAGTTCTTGAGGTTTCCAGATACTGATTTTATTTATTTGAATAGAGAGAGGTAGTTAGTCATGCTAGTCTGAAGTTAGGCAGAAGGTAGGGAAGGGTGGCACCGTACAGAATAACTTATTTAGAAATGCATAAGCTTTAGAAGGTGACAGCTTACTTTATCAGGTGCTATGAATGACTGTGGCTATCACCTACAAAGGTTTATGCATTTATAAATATGTTAGCGGGGTTGCCAACTGTCCATTTATTTAGGACAGTAAAAATTCAGGATAAAAATGCCTGTCCATAATTTCCATAAAAAGTGTACCATATGTAAAAACTGTAAGCAGCCAGAGCTGATTGAAGAACCTGGGTCAGAAAAAAGCTGGATGCAGTCTTGAAGGACAGACAGAGCACAGCAGTACCATCTGGTGTCTGAGTGGGAGCACTGTAGCCTGAAGGGAGCCATCTCTCAGTGCTTTGTAAACTTCTCCTTGCAGCCACGTGCTGCTGCTGCTGCTGCTGCTGCTATATTGGCTGCTTATAATATGTGCTGAGTCACAGATAGACTTATTAGGGGGTATGTGCTGGGACAGGGTGAGTAAGACCATTAGAAGTAAAGCTGGGTCTGGGGTGCCATCGGAGGCATCAGTGTGTGGGGCTGAGCAGGGGCCTTCTGGTGCATGTGTAAAACCACTGTTGCAGTCAACCAGGGTTGCTAACTTAAGAATTTTTTTACTGATAACCAACATTTTTAATTTTTTATTGTGCTAAATCCCTACATTTGAACCTAGCACTTCTAACAGCTCTGGCAGCAGTGTAGGGCCTGGTAGAAGAGATGCATTTACATTGTGTAAAGCATATGTCAGTAAAAACATGTCTGTAAAAATGTTTGGTGTTCAGTAAAAAGTCTGTAAACAGGCAGTAAAAAAAATTCTTGGGTTGGCAATCCTACATATTAGTTTCTAAGGTGGTACCTTGCTTGGGCCTTCTGCCTGACATTTTTGGATAAGTAAGGGGGAAAACAATGTTGCTTTTATCTTATGCAGAAATGAAATGAAAATTATATTAGAGCTGGTAGGAAAATTTCATTAGAGGTTTTCAAGAGAAAACATTATTTTGATTAAACTGATTTTTTCGAAAGTTTCTAATGTCTTTTTCCAAACATTCTTTGGAGGAGTGAGGGAAAGCTTTGACATTTTTTTTTGTTTTGTTTTGGCATTTCTAAAGTTGTTTAAAATTTTGTAAGCTTTTCTTTTGCTACATTTTATTAGTTTTAATGTATTTCATACAAACTCAGAAACAGTAGAAAATAGTACACTCAGCTATTACTCAAATGTTTTTACATTTTCAGCTCGCATTGTCTCTCATTTATTTTTAAAATGCAATCAACACTTACATATAGATGTATGAAGAGGTGTAGAATAGTTTGCTTTACCACTGCTAACATGTGATGAAATAAGCAAAATTATAAAAATGAAATGAATAACCATTGTTAAATAAAAATTGAGATGACATATTAAAATTCCAAAGCAGAATGTTTTCCAAAATATTTGTATTAGAAATTGTTTCACGGAAAGCATTTTATTTCATTTTTACTTGTGATGAAAATATATTTTAAAATATGATTTCTTGCAAAATAGGAATTATGAATTTAGACCAGTTCCAATTTTTATCTGCAACTAGACATTATATAAGTATAATAGGGCATATCTATACATGCTTCTACATGCGCTTAAACTTAATGTGCATTTGCCTAATGTGCATTAAGGTGATTTAAGGTGTCTACACATGCATGTGCTAAGGCACATAAATGTGGTGTGCAGACTGATTTGGGACTAAAGTTAACTAAAGTTAGTCCCAAGTCAGTTGGTGCAGAATTAATGCACCTCAGCACATCTACATGTGCATTAAGGCACTTTAGCTATTCACCCCTAAATTTGATACCTACTTTTGCAGGTATCAAGTTTTGGTATGAATAGCCTTAAATCACCCTTTTTAGGCATTTTTGTACCCATAGTGTAGTTGTATGCGTAGGTAGTACTAGTAGTAGACATTCCTAAAAATAATTGTAAATGATAGGAAACAACCTCCACAGTCATATGTGGAAAAAAAAAAAATACAGATGCCAATTGGGCCTTACATGCTAGCCTGTGATAAAGTCACATTTTAGTACCTTTCTCAATTTTTAGAAAGTTTGCAACAAATTAGTTGTTCACTGCCACCAGACTCTAGATATGTAGTGGTGGTGAACAAGTAGGATAAGCCTCTGAAAAACTCACTTCCCTGAATATACAAAAGGCAGCTGGGGATAATACCTCATGGAGAAAGAGATTTAATAGCATTTCTTCCTCATTATTCAGCACAGCACTTGGTTAAATTGACTCTGGCTTCTCATTATTCCCTATCACATTATATCTTTAGGCTCCAACCAGCCTAGCATAATCATTGTAGGTACTCTTTTCAAGAGCAGATCCCCCTCTTGTTTTCTGTCTCACCACCTGGTTGAAAAACAGCTTGAATTCACATTCATTATGAAGGGTGTAGTTGCAGATTCCTTATTTCCTAATGACAATTATATACACATATACATATTGCTAGGCTGCAAAATCATTATAGTTTGGTTTATTTTATCATTTCTAACACTGAACTGTGAAGTACAAATACTTCATGTATCTTATTGGAAGCCATCTCACAAACTAAAAATTATGATCCTTGTAGCAGAAGCCACTCCCTTTGTTAGTTTCTCTCTCTGAAACCTGAACACACATTTTTCTTATCATTTGTAGAATGAACAGCAACTATGGTGTGTCAGGGAAAATAAATAAAAACAACAAAAATTCTCTGCCTTCAGTCAGACTGTTAAAACTTAAAAGATAAATCTTAATTTCTTTAAAAAATGCTAAAGCCGGAAAACTTCTAGAAGTTGGCTTTGACTGAAGTCTTTCAAAAATATCTTCAAATGCAGGAAAGGGGTATTATGTCTATATGAAATGTACAACTATGCATGGCTGACTACATTTTACAGAAAGAATAATGAGTATTGAAAGAATGTACACTTACTTAGCAGACACCATATATAGTATAAATATTAATCTATAATGTTGAGGGTTGGAATTACTAAGGATCAAATCCTTTGCTTTCTGTATTACCATAGTGTCTGAAATTATTTTTACAGGAGTAACACCATTAAGTTAGGACTGCCTATTTGCTAATGTACCAGGGGCTGCTGGAAAAGGAGAACAATGATGCAGATAGCAGCCCTACTACCACCATAATCACAGATCCAAACACTTGTAACATTCAACTGGGTTGCATCAATATAGAAAAAGGCAGCAATTCTCTCAGTAGGACTCCACTCCTTTCTTAGGCCTATTTAAATACAAAGTAGTATTACTATTTATTAGCTCTGAAGCAGAGTTTAAACATAACGACTTGTATGTTTGGAAAGAAGTTGATCTCTGTAGTTATATGAGTCACATGACTCACAAGTACTCAAGAAATTATGGGGAAAGACAGAATTTTCAGCATAAATCCAGACTTATATTTTAGTAAAAGAATGAATTGGAGAGCCCCTTTTTAATACATCACTAAGTATTGTCTGATATTGGATTCTCTGCATTACTTTTGAAGTTTTTCTCTCCAGCCCACTGATACAGGATAGTAATCTTGAACAAATGTAATTTGAGGCACAAAGGTACTGTAATAAAAAAGGAAATACCACAAAAGAAAAGTTAACAGTCATGGTTATAAGTCCTGCTCCTAGAGTATCTACAATTGGAGGTTTAAGAGCTTGTTAGAAGGCCTTGACTTTTTCACTTCTGTTCCCTGCTGTTTGCCTGTGTTGAGGAAAATATAGAGGAGAAAAAAGAAAAGACTAGGTGCACGAGATAAAATTAAGCTAATTTAATGTTCAATTTGTTGTTTACTTGTGGAACAATCAGATTTGCAGTAGAAACAAAACATTGAAGCAAATAAATAACAGATACACGATAATTTTTAAAAATTAATAAAAATGGAGCTATTCAGTTGTAGTAGCTGGAACCTGTTAATGCCAGAGAGTCTCCTCATTTAGTGATTAGATGTGTGATGGGATATTATTGAAATATAGCTTTGCAAAAAAATTAAATGGTTATCATATTTGGGAAGCCATATCCTCTAGCTCATTTTAAGGTATGTTAGATTCCTCACAATGAACCAATCAACAACTCATCTGCATACTCCAGAAGTAGTCCCATCATTTATCTCTATAGTGCCAGTGGTGTATGAAACTATTCAACATCAGTACAGAAATATGATTTCCTCATTAATGTTCACTCTCTGAGATAAGTGGCTACTGAGGTAAGGGAAGTGTTTAATTACCTCACTTTTCTTCAATGGTAATTTGAGGGTGGGGGTCACATTCATGGCCCGGAAAAGCTTGACAGAGCACTTCAGTCTTCTAGACATTGAGAGAGAGGCCCAAAGATCCATAGGTTTCTGCAAGGATACCCAATGCAGTCTGAGGAGCAGTTGTCAGTGTACTGAAGATCAAGGGTGGTTATTTTGAATACTTTGGTTTCACATACTTTGGTCTCATATGACTAAAGCTATAGCAACTGGCTATAAATATATATTGCAAGTACAATGACCAAATCAAATGGTTTTGGCCTGAAGGAAGATGACAACCTGGGCTAATATCTTATCTCATACTTCAAAATAAAAAAAATAGCATTCAATACTATATTTTTTCCTTTGAAAAAAATAGGGTGCATCCAGATGAGTGCACACATGCCTTTTGAGACACCACAAGAGGCATGCTGAGAACAAAAAAATGTTCCCTGTGCTGCATATTTGCAGCACAGGCTCTAAATTTGATACCTGGATTTCCAGGTATCAAATAAAAACACCCTGGAAAAAAGTGGTGCAGGGCACAGTTCCCCACCATGTCCTGAGGTAAGTCAGGGCTCAGACCTCCAGAGACACTCTGGCATCTGGCCAGAGCATCTCTGTGGTGCCCCCCACTGCCCTACTATACTGCATTCACGTGCTGGGGCAAGCAGGAGCGATGCAAAGCTGTGGCCTGGGTGCTGTCCCCAATAAGTAGGGACTGGGGGGCCAGGGGAATGGGGGTGAGGGGGGCCGTGCATGCATGGGGGTTGTATGAGGGTGGGAGAAGTGGTTGGGGGGTATGGCTCCCCTGCAGGGCCTCAGCCCCCTACCCCTCACAGCAGCAGTGGCTGTGGTGCACTCAGGGCCCACTGTGGTCAGAGCCTCCCATGGTATGGCGTGGCACGGAGCGGCCCCAATCACCTCAGAGTCAGCACTGCCTGTGCCATCTGTTGCAGGGCTGGCCCAGCTTGGCATGGTGATGGCACATGGGGCCCATGGAGCCAGGACCCAGAGTGGCAGGGCACAGCGTGGTGTGGCGCAGTGCAGCGCAGTGCCATGCAGCTTCAGGCAGCACCGGGGCTACTTTGGCTGTCACCTGGGACCTGGCCTTACTCATAGGGACTGTGTGCCATGCTGGGATGGGTCCTGCCTTGATGGGCCCCACATGCCTTTGGGCCAAGTCAGTTTTGCGGAGCAGGACCTGGCCTGGCATGACATGTGGTCCCCATGAGTGGCACCGGCCCCCAGGTGATGACCCAAGTGGCCCAGGGATGCAGAAAGGTGTGCAGCCCCATGTGGCACCATGCCAAGCTGGACTGCACCCTCGACAGGCCGCACAAGTGGTGCCGGCTGTGAGGCGGTCGGGGATGTGCTGTACCATGGGAGAGCTCTGACATCAGTGGGCCCTGAGCACTCCATGGCTGCTGCTGCTGTGGGGTGAGCTGTGGGCCCTATGGGTAACATGGCTGGGGCCCTGTGGGGGGAGCTGGGGCCCTGCAGGGGGCTGGGACCCTGTGGGGAAGCATGTGGGGCATGCAGGGGGTGCATGAAGGCCCTGGAGGGGCATATGAGGGCCCTGCAGGGGGGTATGTGGGCCCTGTGGGGGGCACATGAGGGCCCTGTTGGGGGGCAGTCTGTGCTGTGCAGGAGGTAATACCCTGTGTGGGGGCAGGGGACCCACCCCTCCTGAGCAGCCCCCCTACACAGCCCCTCCACAACCACAATCCCCCCACAACCCACCCACATCCCCAAGCCACCACCCCTGTACAAGCCACAACCTCACCCCCAAACCCTACACCCACTCACAAACTCCCTCAATTCCACCCCCCAATTGCTTTACACTTGTAAATATATCAATAAAATATTGTCCAAACGATCTCCCTCTATATAGTGGCATTTCATTTTAATATCAGAAGAACACTATTTTGGGTATTTTAATGAGAGAATTTGGGTTTCTTATCAGAGTATTTGTATTTGTAAACAGGGAACACTGTTTACAAACTGCTGGTGAGACAAGTGGTGAGACTCATGAAAGGAGCCTGTCCAGGGCCAGCATTGGGGATCCACCTGGAGGGCAGACGAGGTGGCTCACCTCTTGGCCATTTGGAGCTAAGAGGACATGCTTTGACAGTTCAAAGTGGGCCACCGCAAGAAGCATATCTTCTGGGCAATAGCTGCCCAGATAGCAGAATCGGGGCACCCTATCTAGCTCTGGCAGGCGTCCAGCCTTGGGGCTTCAGGTCCAAGGGGGTGGATGCTGTTGCAGGTGGCAGCAGGGCACAGCCAGGCAGAAGCCCTCACTGCCAGACTGCTGCAGTAGGTAGAGGGTGCAGGGGTCACTCCAGGTTAGGGCTGCTTTGGCAGTCCAGCTGGCACAAGGGGTAGTGTCCCCAGATACCAAGTGGCCGGGTCTCAGAAGCTCCTGTGAGCAAAAAGCCCTGAGCTGCTCATGAGGGCGGGTTTTTATACTGCTGGGGCCAGCACAGGGCTGGTTTTAATACTGCTCAGCCCAGCACAGGTGCTGAGCCCAGGCTCTAGCTCCCCTTGGCTGCAAATACGGGAGGAGCTGGGCAGGATTATTTTGCCCCAACTGGCACAACTTGCCCCACACTAAAGTGTATGTCCAGGCATGTGCCCTGAGGTAAAAATTCCTGTCTCAAATTTGTGCTGCTCTTATTTAAGCTGCTACAAGTACGTGTGCCTGCATGTGTGGATGTGCCAGAGGTTTGTTAATATTGTATATATTTATGAGAGAACATATTTTCTCACATGTACCGCACACCTTTTTTCCAAACTAAAAGCTGCTGGAAACCTGGCTGCACATTATATGCAAAGAAATACAGTAATGCTATTTAGCAGCTAGTGAGCAGTAAGCAAGATGCTAACTCTGGGCACTCCCTGGGGAGTCTCCACTGCAGGATTGATGCATGGTGTTTGTCCCCAGGTTGAGTTCAGCTGGATCATTCCAGCCTGTGTCAGAGAGCTGGCTGCTTGCCCTAGCAGCGATCACAGAGTAAGTTGGCTATTCCTGGATGGGTTGCCACTTACAGACAGCATCCTGGGTTGTGTGTAAGTGACAGCCCAGGGAAGTGAGCATACCTCCCTCCCACCTGTTTACTCAGGGTCTTGTTATACATTCATTTTAGGCAGCTCCTGGAGCTCTTAAACCATGAATTATCCACACATTAATATTTGGAACTAATTTTAAGCACAGATTTGGTGGTTTAAAGTTAAGCCACTCCAAGGGCAGGTTTACCTCTGATCTGTCTTACCCAGCTCATGTTCTATTAATGTGTAGCTACTCCCCATAAATGAGCTGCCCAAGTTGCAGTCCTCCAGCATCCCAGGATATAGTGTCCCTTTGCCCACCTTCCTGTTCTGTGTAGACAAACTTTCTACTCTCTGAACTCTACTGCCCAAGGGTAGTTCTGGCACCAAGCCAATTCCCCTCACACCCCCGTGGGTTTGACCTCCCCACTCCCCAGGGTGCAATCCTGTGCAAACAACCTGCAGAGACCATGCCGACTAGCCAGGTCACAGGGTACAGTTGTGTCCAGGAGTGGGGTCTAGGTGGGGTGTGGCAGGGAACAAGGTAATAGGCTGGATTGGGTCCCTATAATATAGGGATTCCTTCCCAGGGCAAAAGCAATAGCTCTCCCAAAAGTGCCTTCCTCCACTACTCTTACCTCCCAGGCACCAAAGGAAGCAGCCTCCACACCTCAATCCCAAATCCCAAATTGCTGAAACATAAGACCTTCTTTAATTTACTCCCTCTTTACTTCTTTTTTAAATTAATGTTTCTTACAACTTTTTATTTTGTCTATCAGTGGCTGACTTCCTTTATTTCATCACCCCTTCCTCCACCCCTATTTCCTTTCCACCTCCCATTATATTTCCCACCCCATACAATTAACTCTCTGCCTCCCAGCTTCATGTTCCTGGCACCATCCCAAACCCATCTCTCATACAACCCACCTAGAACAGCCTGTCCTGGCTCACCAGCTGTCTAGTGGCAAGTCACAGCTGTAGCTGCTAGTCAGGCCCCTGCTTGCCAGCCCTCTAGTAGCAAGTCACAGCTATACAGGTGAGGGACAGTTAGAGAAGGTTTTTAGCCTTAAGGGGCACATCCAAATGAGCATGGTCATGCAGTATGTAGTAAACACTTTTGCAGCACTATATACTGCACAGTCAGGTGTTGTCCGTGCTTCAAGGGCATGCTGCCTGAGCATGCACTGCTCCAATTTTTTTTTCTGCAGGTTTTTTTCGACCCCTGGATATCCAGGGGTCAAAACAAACTATGGAAAAGAAAAACCTGAAGCAGCACACACTCATACAGCATGCACTGCTGAAAAGTAGAGCCGAGTCAAGCCTCCCTGAGTTGCACTGCAGCTGCTGACCAGGCTCCGCCTGGTGGGATTGCCATGGCTGCAGACCTAGAAGGCCCCCAGGATCTCAGGTAAGGCTGCTGGGGCCAGTACAGTGCTGGCCTCAGCATCCTCTATCGCTCCTGGAGTAACTTGCAGCATGCCAAAGTACATGTGGCATGGGTATTCCCCAGGGACAAGTAGCTGTGGTACAAGGTGCACCACTGCTAGTTGTCCCTGGGGAACCAAATGTCCATGCACGGCTCGACGTGCTCAAGGTGTGACTGCAACAAATTTGAGCTAGCACTAACACTGATCAACATTTGAGCAGCTCAAAATGAAATGTGTAACTATGCCTGTAAAGAGCTTCTGTTTGCCAGAGCTAGTGAGTAGCAGCAGCTAGGGGATTAATGGAGCAGCTGCTAGTGTTTCCCTGTTGGCTACATGCCACAATATTGCAATGAGGGATATGAAGTATATACGAAGCTCACATTCTTCTTTATTCTTCCTTTCAGGCTTTTTTGGATTTTGTATTTTAGAAATTATTCTTTTTGAATTTTCTAATTTGCTATATTAAATTACTTACTAGTATTTTCAAGGAAATATCTTTTTGTTTATTATGCCTTTGCAAGAGAAGGTGCATGTTATATTTTTAAAATATGGTACATTGGTGATTTAAATACTTTTATCTAAAACATATCACCTATTTTAAAATTATGTAAGACAATAAGCTGCAATTTAAAATACCATGTCATTTGTCCTTAACAAAAATGTTTCAGGAAAGAAAGCATTTAAGTTTAAAATAGTGAAAATACTAGGTTAGTCAGATCATTTGGCACTTTTCAATGATTCAGGCTTCAGAATAATCCTACTTTTTGGATCAGTCTTCAAATATATTTCTACTCTTACATTTCATTTTTTCCTACTTAGTGCTTAACGTTCTAACTTTTATTTCTTCTCAGTTTTTAGTAAAATGACTATTTTATGTACTGAGATAATTTAAAAATGTATTGTCATTAGCTTAGTATTTGTAGAACTGAATGATTGAAGACAAATAGGTTGGTAATTTACAAATATGGTAAAATAAATTAATAGCTACACATCATCTTTCATTACTCAAAAGTTAGGATAATTCTCATAAGCAGAATAAATTATTAAAAGTAATTAAGCTGTATCAAGACACATTTCAAGACAAATTTAGTTAACCTACCCAATGAAATATTGGCCAAAGAAATATGGTTTTGAAATGAAAACTTTACACAGTGTAACATTCAGTGTAAAAATGTAGTGAATGGCCAATATATCTTCTGTGATCATGAACTAAACATATAAACCCCAATTTTGATTCACTTGCAACCTTTTTGTGTTGCCTTACCACATACATTTGAATCATTAGGTTTCATTAGTACAGATACTTTGGAAGGTCAAATTTTAAGTTCCATGCTTTAATATTTGCAAAAAATCAAATTTCATATTGTATACTCAGTGATAATACTCAAAGTGCACATGGTTGCTTGGTTATATAAATCAGTAAACAAAACTATTCTTCCTGTTTACTGTTAGATTTCTTGCACCGTTCTCTTACGTATATGAGAATGGTACTGTCCAGTGTTAGAGAAAGGATGCTGGAATAGTTGTATCTCTGGTATGATACAGTACGGCAGTTTTTGTCCTCCTATACTTGATTTGTACACAGTTGGCTCCATGCTTGGTGAAGTGTAAAAGTGGGATACAGCACCACATGCCTAATGCTTCACTTGTGCCAGAAACAGAGACAGTATTTTTTTTAAATTGTGCACATTAATTTGGTTGTTTTGCTGTATTTTAATTGTTTTCTATTGCTCTCTAAATACAGGCCAGACTACCTGTTTGACGTTGTTGACTTCAGCCAAGTGTGTTAATTGATCTGTTCACAGCAATATATAGGTCTCTGTTTTCAGTGCTCTTAGTTAATTCATAGCTTATCAAAATATGGATCTGAAAACCTCAAAAAGTTCCTTTCAGTGCTGCAATGCTTTGCATTTGTCTATGTTGAATTGCATTTGCCCTATTACCTAATTAGTATCTTTTGCTAGATACTTCTAAACTTCCTCATACTCCTGTCTAGATTTGACTAACCTAACTAATTTAAATTTAGCATTGTAATTATTCAACTGAATAGTGGCTGTTTATGGCAGTTATTTTGTTTTATTAGGCACATGAAATATTAATAACTCACTTTAGGCCAGTTTCTCAGCCGGTAAGAAATGTTGACTTTATTGAAACGATGACATTTTACAGCAGCTCAGGAATTTTAATTTTACAGGTAATTGCTCAATATGTAGAAATATAATTGACAAAATTATAAATGTTTATGAATTTTTCCCTAATGAGGGAAAATTCTTCATCTAGTGCTTCATACCCTTCTATCCTTCATCTGGGCAAGGGTAACGTTTTCTTTAGATTTTAGAAAACATCTTTGTGTATGTTGTTTTGTAAGGATCTACACAGAACTCATAGAAAATTCCATGTGTGTTAAGCATGTGAATAGTCTGATTGAAGTCAATAACACCGCACATATAATTTAAGTATTTTGTTGTATCAGGGCTACCAGGAATGGTAACTTTGTTCCACTGCTAATTATTGGGATTTACTATGCATTATTTCTGCATTTGGATGTCCATTGGTATGGTGCACATCTGCAAGAATTATCTGCAAGTTCCCTAAATTTCATAAGTTCTAGAATGAATTATTAATTTTACATAAATTAGTACAGGATATTGATTAGCCATTAGTCATTGTTATTCTTTATTCATTATTCTTCTCTTTAAAGTTCTACTCATTGGATCAATGGTTCACAAATTATTTATGAACAGAACAAAAGGCTAAACTTGCTGTATATTGTATTCACAGTGAATAAATTAACCAAAACACATGATGTTGACTACAGCAAAGTTGCCTAGAAAGTTTAATTCTAGACAAAATTAGCAATTAACATTGATTAAACTGTTATACTAATGACCATAGAAATGTGACTGGCACAGGTAAGAGTCCTGTATAAAGTGATCTTGTTTTTTATTACCTATGATAATAAAACTGTCTTCCTACAATGCTGTTTGAAAAGATTCCATGTAAAGATATATTTTGCTTATTTTCATTAGGCTCCTACTGCTTTGTGTTTAAATGTGCATATTCATTTCAGTTATTACCACTACTTAATATTTTTCTTTATTTTTTCTTTCTATAATTTAATTTTATGTCAGTGTCTTTTTCTATTAATAGTTCTGGGGCATAGTGCCATCTTGTGGCTGCTACATGTATTTAAAGGAAGTAGGCTAGAGAAAGACCTGAAGGCAAAGTCTAAAGATTGTAAGTAAATTTAGCTATATCCATTCTGATGATGTAATAATTCTACACATTTCACTGAAACTTGAGACATGCTGCCTCTGTGAGAACTGAAGTTTTTATACATAGAGGAAGTCAGAATTGGTAACTCTTCCTTTAGCTGATATTAAAGCCTCAACTCCTGGAAACAAGTGATATCTGACCATCTCAATGTTGTTTTAAAAAGAATCAGGTGGGGGTTACATGACATCACTAGATCAGATGACTGCTTGAAGCAATATGGTACAAAGGCAATGTGGCACAGTCTGCAAGTATCATTATTTCCTGACACCCGCCCACCCCTCTTCATTTTCAAAAAGCACTTCCCCTGTTTGTGTATTCTGGGTAAAGGGCATCAATTTGAAAAGCTAGTCTTCCAGAACAAACTTGCTGGAAAATTTTCACTCAGAAGATCTCACAGGGACTACAGAATCAAAGGGTGTGTCCAGACATGTATTGAAGTTTGGTTCCCCAGGGACAAGTAGCAGCAATGCACCTTGTGCCACTGCTTCTTGTCCTTGGGGAACTCCTGTGCCACATGCGCTTTGGTGCATGGCAAATTGTTCTGGATGGGGTAAGGGAAGCTGGGAGCAGCACAGGGCTGGCACCAGCAGACTTACCTGGCATCCTGAGGGCCTTCTGGGGCTGCATCCATGGCAATTCTGCCACACACAGCCTGGCTGGCAGCAAAAAGCGGCTCTGGGCAGCCCAGCTCCACTTTTCAGCAGCACGTGCTGGCTGAGCATGTGTTGCTTCATTTTGGGTTTTTTTTCCCCGATGTTTTTTTTACCCCTGGATAAACCAGTGGGGGGAAAAAAAAATCCAGCACAGCGCATACTCGGACTCTTGCAGCACAGAGAACACTGGGCTATGTGGTATGTGGCACTGCAAATAGAAGACAATTGGGTAGGGTTAGAGACTTGGAGAAAAAGAGGGAGGAACATTTGCAATCAGCACTAAATCTGCATAAAAAAAGATCACGATACCTGAAAAAAAGAACAGGAAAGGATGTTGCCGAGAAAATTGAGGCCATACAAAATGACGACAGAAGAAATAACATACAAATTAGAGAACTCTCAGAGGATGTGAAGAAAGGAGCAATAGCACAATATTTAAAGTAGGTTCTCCGCTCATTCTAAAGCTGGAAATAAAAAATATTTATTGGTTTTTTTGGTTACTTGAGAGAGTTCTACATACTCTGTCTACACCCCACCCCACTTCAAACCACCCTCAGACACAATAATATATTTGCTGTGTTTTGAACAAAAGCAGCAGATTCTGAAGAATGTGAATATAAAGAAACTTCTAATTCCCTTCTGTGAGGATATAAGGGAGTTGTTACAAGATCATGTTGGGTAGTTCCTGGAGACCTTAATATTTGCACTGTGTACACATTAACATCTGAAACTACTTTTAAGCATTTATTAGGCAGCTGAAAGTTATATTATTCCAGGACAGGATTATCTCTGATCTGTGTTAGCAAGCTTGTTTTATGCTAAGGTGTAGCCACTTGAAGCCACACCTTAGTGTAAACACCACCTTGCCCCCTCCACTGGCCTAGATCAGGCCCACTGTCCCCCCACACCCTCCCCAGATCCCCACTCACTGCTCCACTGCTCCCCCCACCCACTTACTTGTGTCTGTCTGTGCTGTCTGTTCCAGGAGAGCAGGCAGGGAAGGGTTAACCTGCCTGCTGTGCCTGCCACTGCTGCTCTCTGGGCTGAGCTCAGCCTGGAGAAGAGAAGCAGCTTGGCAGCAGGGCCGGACACAGGCATGGGTGAACATATACTCTGCCTGGGGCCTGAACAGAAAGGGGGCCCAAAAGTGATAAAAATAATTATTATTATTATCATTATCTCTGGAAAGGGGGCCCTGATACTAAAAGTTTGCCCAGGGCCTCCAGGAGTCTAGGTACGGTGCTGCTTGTCAGCAGTGGTGGTGTGGGCCAGGCAGACAGGTTTCTACTTCCCTGCCTTCTCCCCTAAGACAGCCAGCAGAGGCAGCCACAAGTAAGCAGGAGGGCATACAGGGACAGAAAGACTGGGAAAAATTACAAAACTAGGGGGTTCAACAGGATTTGAGTGGGTCTAGATAATAGTATGAGAGATGAAAAAGTGGAATGGGGAACATCACAAGGAGAAAAAGAGAAAACCAGTAATGTTAAGAAATGAGTATCAAGTATCATAAAGTACCACTATTTAGTGGTGGAGTCTGTTTACCTTATGGCACAAGAGTATGCTTTTTGGCTACCCAGGTTCTCCAGCTTCCCTGAACAGGTATTCCAGGGGTTTGACGGGTCCAATACTATGAACCCCAGGAACAATTGAGTAGGACCAGGTACCTTAGGCCCTGGAAGCATCTGCCAGCTTTTTCTGCTTACAGAGACATGCCCCCAGAATCTCTGGGGCATGCCTCAATTAGCAGGGAAAGCTGGAGTTTCCACAATTACCAAGACACAATTACCAAGACAAATTACCATGTTTCCCAGGATTTCATAGATTTCATAGATTTCATGGATTTCATAGATGTTAGGGCTGGAAGGGACCTTCAAGATCATGAAGCCCAGCCCCCTGCCCCAGGGGCAGGAAGTCAGCTAGGGTCAAAGGATCTCAGCAAGATAAACATCTAAATGTTTCTTGAATGAGTCCCGAGTAGGTGCCTGCTCTAGATCTATAGGGCATGCCTTAGTAAGGAGTAAGTTGGTGTTTCTCTGCTTACTGAGACTCCAGGATCTCTTTCACAAGGATAATGTTTTTAAAACTAAAACAAAACCAATTTTTCACCCCCATAGCAATACATATAAATTCACCCCCCAATTTATAGAGATATTTCAGTCATGATGTCTTTATTTTCCCATTTCCTGAGCTGAGTCTGCAATATTAACAATTGCTTAATTATGTTCAGTTGGAGTTTGTTCTCCAAAACAAATGAGAAATTGTTATAATTACACAAGGCATTTGCAGTTACTATTATTTAACAATTACTTAGAAGCCTTTTATCTGGTATTATTTGAGTATTTCTTTAGGCATTTAATATACCCTTGCTGACAACACATGGTGAGATGCATATTTCAGTTCATAAGTAATTGTTCTGCTTGTAACATATTGCAGGTTAAAGTAGATTTTAAGTGCATATCAAAGTATGATTGATGGTATAACCTGTTAGAGATTTAAACTACTAAGTGAGATAAGATAAGAGAAAAAACAATAGAAAATTATGGGCTGGACTCTGCAACCCTTATGCTGCATAACATTTCCTGATGCAATAATCCATTTGTTTGCAATGGGACTGCTCACATAAATTGTGCTCAGAGTTCAAAATCAAGCTCCACATGTATATAAGAATGTAACATATGATTAATAAAAATCTGCTGATAAAAAGAGATATTAATTTACCAGCCATTTAACAGAAAATAGCATCAAATATTCTGGCAGCCCTGTAGATGTGTTATTTTTCTTTCTTTAGACACTCATTTTAAAATGTTAAAAATCCAAAATGTCAGATAATTTTATAGTACCGTTATATTTGAAAGCCCTCAGTATTATCTTTAATGTGTTCTCCACTTTTTCCTCATATGTAATCATTTATATAAAGGTAAGGTGGGGGGAGGGGGAGGAGAAACATCCTTGTTTTTAAAGCTTCTTTTGCATTTCACTTTGTTATCTGGAAATGATCATGTATTCTACACAGCATGGTTTATTACTAGTGGGAAGATAGCCATGTCAAAAATAAGAACACTGGATTCTGCAATTCTTAATTGTTTTTGCCTTAGCAGTTCCTACTTATGTAAGTGGGTCCTTTGAAATAATTGGAACTACTCATTTAAGTTAGTACTGTGAGTAAAGATTGCAGGTAAACCTTTACAAAATTAATTTTTGTCCTTGCACATGTGCAATGACGTACATTTTGAAGGAAAAGCAACAGAAAAACTTCGTAAGTATGTGACTTTTAAAGGTTGTAGTTATAATATGGAAAGGAGCCAAGGAAAAACTGGTTTTACAGTGTAAGAGACTACTTCCTAATGGAGTGAAAACTATTTAGAAATAGTGCTGACAGTGTGAAGTGAATTATGATTTCTCCCACAAGTATGAGTGAGTGCAAAGGAGACAAAAATATCTCTGAATATGTGAGAAAAAGTGATGTGACTTCTGAATCATGTTTGCAACTTGAAAATTGCTAGCTCTGGAGTGTGTACAGATATTTAAAAATACTGTGTGAGAGCAACTGTAAAAATGTTGTTCATAATGTGTCCTATTCTGATTGCAAAGACATTCACGCTTGTACCACTTATCTGTGATGTGGAGTTGAAATTCACCAAGCAGCAGAAGGCTGGTGTGAGCTCTAACTAACCAAAGAAGTATTTTCACAGAATCCAGTAATCCACGTATGGTACAATTGAACTTTGTTACACGTACAAAACTGTGCATTTTAGAAGCTTGAATACTTACTGTGAAAGCAGATGCTTTTTGCATAACTTTTTAATAGTAAAAAGATTTGGCCCATAACAACCATAATTAATTCATTTTAGAAAAAAATGGTCTCAAGCATTTCAAGTCAATGGTATCAAGCCCACTGAATTCAGTACTAATGCTAGGAAGCCTTTATTGCTTTCTAACCATTTTATAACATAGGATCATAGGCTTCTAGGAAAGTAGGGGTGGAAGGGACCTCACAATGTCATCTAGCCCAGCTTCCTACCCAAGACAGGCTCATCTCTGACTAAACCACTCCGGTTATGTCTCTGTCTAACTTATTCTTGAAAACTTCCAAGGATGGAAATTGCAAAATTTCTTTAGGTAGTTTCTTCCAGTGTTTGACCACCCTCATAGCCAGAAAGTCCTTCCTAATCTCCCACCAAAATTTCCCCTGCCGTAGCTTGAGGCCATTGCTCCAAGTCCTGTACCCTACTGGAAAAAGGAAAAACCTATATCCATCGTCTCGTTATCATCCTTCAGGTACTTCAAGACTGTTATCAAATACCCCCCAGTCTTCTTTTCTCTAGGCTAAATAACCCTAGCCCCTTCAGCCTTTACTTATAAGTTATGCTTCCCAGGCCCCTAATCATTTTTATTGTTCTGACATGGACTTTTTCCAACTGTCCAGATTTTTCTTGACATGTGGGACCCAAAACTAGACACAGCACTCCAGGGTAGGCCTCACCAGTGCTGAATAGAGTGGAAAAATTACGTCCCTGGATTTGCAAGGGACACTCCTGTTAATACAACCCAGGATGCTGTTGGCTCTTTTTCCAACAAGAGCACACTGTTGGCTTATACTACTTTACAGTCCACCATAATCCCCTGGTCCTTCTCTGTAGCACTGTAGCCCAGCCAATCTTTCCCCAATCTGTATTTATGCATGTGGTTATTGCATCTCAAATGCAGGACTTGGCACTTGTTTTTGTTGAATCCTATTTGATTGACTGTGGACTAGGTACCCAGTCTACCCTAATTCTGTATCCTAGATCTACTCTGCAGAGTATCTGGAACTCCATCCAATTCAGTGTCATCCACTACATTTCTAAGCATGCATTTGATCCCATCATCCAAATCATTAATGAAGTTATTAACTAATAATTGGCCTATATCAGATATTTGTGGTACCCCACTCTATGCCTCTTCCCAACTAGACATTGAACCATTAAGGACTACTCATTGAGTATGATGATCCAACCAGTTATGTATCCATTTCATGGTAATCTCATCTAGTCCATATTTCCTTACATATTAATGAGAATGTTTTGGGAGGCAGTGTCAAAAGCCTTGCTGAAGTCAATGTATATCACAGTCACTCCACAAAGCCTGTCACTTTATCATATCAGGTTGGTCAGGCATGACTTGCTTTTGGTGACTCCACGCTGGGTGTTCTTGATATCTAGTTCTCCACTAGGTGCTTTACAATGGATTCCTTTAAGACCTGCTCCATGATCTTTCCAGAAACTCAGCAGTGACTATCTCTTCTTGGAGTACTCAAAATTTTACCTTTCACATTCTGACTTTCATTTCTTTTCAAAATAAAATATAAACTAAAGAAAGTAAAACTATATGTCAAAACATTTCTTTAAGCATTCACTATTGAATTAATGTTAAGATTGCTGCAGTGACAGTGACCAAATGCTCATTAACATTTAGGCTATATTCATTGGTATTTGAAAACTGAATGCTAGGAAGATTAATATTAGGGAAATGTTACATAAAACTTCCATACAAATGTACGTACAGAAGTTAATACTGTTGTGCTATGCTTAAAAATTCATGTAAACCAAAACAGACAAAAAATACTATGGACAGATTTAACTCTTATGATAAAATGTGATTTGTTGCATTTTGTATTTCTTATTTGTCCTCTAAAAGAGTACTGTTACAGAACACAACAGATACCTTCCTTCACTGAAAATTAGAAAACTAACCAAAAGCTGAAATTCTGTAGTTACATAAGTGTAATGTTACCTTCACTGACCACTGAACCATGTCCTTTTAAAGTTTGCTTTACTTGCCTATTTCTGCTGGTAAAACACAGCCTCTCAAATGTTTTCAGGGAGCAAAAGTGAAATAGTTGTAGATGTGGTCAAATGAAAAATTCATTGCATTTTTGTTTTAATTGCTATTCCCTTCTACTGTACATTGCTGTGAATGTAATATATGGGTTTCAACTTGATATGTGCCATTTGAAGTATGATCTATGTATTTCTTACTTAAAGATTTGAATTATGACACAAACTGTCATGAAACTGTGATACAATAAAACTGACATTTTCCAATTCGTCTGATTTCAGTAAAGTAATGATTACCCCTCTCTCTCATATAATTTGAGAAATACCCATAGGTTGAAAGGCACTGGGTAAATATATTATTATTATTATTACCTTTAAAAGCTTATATGGCTTTGTACCAGATTACTTGATGAACAGCATTCTGAGTTGTGCTGTAGTACTACATCTTTAATCAGGATTGAGACTGACCTTTAGTTTGGTCAGTCAGAACCCAGTTTGATAACTTTTCAGACACATTGAAAATTTATTTTGATATTTTTTCTTGGTGCCTTTTTACTTCCAGTAAATACGATCCTATGTACTTTTTAATGATAAAACATAAGTTCACCTCTCACTCCACTACTGTTTCAAGTAAAAAAAAAACTATTAAGGGTAATGCTCAGAAACAAAATTAATGGAGCTGAAACATTTTACCTTCATTTGCAGATAATGCATTGGGTTCATGTAACCTGAATATGGGATTATCTGAATGTCTAAAATCAAATTAAAATAAAAAAACAAGAGTGAGAGAACAGTAAAGTCTGTGAACAATTCAAGGGCATTTTTACATTTAATATTTCTTAATTACAAGTTAATTATTTACATAGTATGTGAACATGAATGAGTAATAGGGTCTGCACCAAGAACTGCTTTTGATTAAATGGGTTACAATTGGCATTGTTCCAGTACAATTTTTTCACCTTTTTATTTCTTTTGCCAATAATGGAGAAGCAAAACAGAGACCTGGAAAACTTCCAGCTTTTGGGACACTCTAATGAATTGTAAAAGAGAAATAATTACATAGTCTTTTGAAAGACTGGAAAAGATAGGTAACAAGAGCAAGGGAAAGAAACTTAAATAACATCTGTAACAGTGATTTAGAAGAGTAAAACTCTATTAATGAACACATAACATGTTGTTTGATCTCCTCCAGAAGCATTTAACATTGCTTAGAAGGTGCATAGCAGTAATATCCATTTTCCAGGAGGCTCTATTTGCATTAATAGTTCCACTTTGAGGATAATGTGACAAAATAAATTTAGTATATGTTCACTTTTATTATAAAAAAAAATGATTGTCTGGGACAGAAAATCCACTACTCATGGTAATGGCAAAATAAATGCTGCTTGCAATCAGCTGGACTCTAAACTAACTTCCCATTGCAAACATCTAACTACAACATTTCTATGGTCAGAGAAATGTCTTTCTTTCATTAACTGAGATAAAAAATCATTTTAAAAATATGTGTAATGTTTAAAAAACCCCAAAACATGAAATCTCAATTCAGTAGTGCATTTCTTTTTTGAACTGTCCCTCTGTAGGGTGTCTTCATGCTTCTTACAGTGTGTTGTCAAATGTGATCCAGCATGAGTCAAACCAATGATCCATTACCAAATGCTATCAATCTTTAAAATACCTGCTGCCCCTTTCTCCTATACATCTAAGTGTTCAAGATTTTATTTGTTTTCAGAGGACTTAAAAATATGATCCTATGATGCTAGTCCATGAAGAGGAGAGTGCTGGTTATACATCCTGAGGCACAGAGGGTGATTTATATATTAAAATCTTTTCTAAGCAATAACCATACAATACAGGTTTTCCAAAAAAAGAGCTTAGCTATTGATAAAACTTGAACTGATGGTGTCTGCTATGAACAGAACAACAGTAAAAGGTAATATGCATTTCATATCAACCTAACAGAGAGCACAGGTGCAGTTGCATGATTCTGTAATTACAGCTGTTTAGCATTTGAGTAGTTCCACTCTAAATTCTCTCCTAACCTTGGCAAAAAAACTGTGCCTAAAGTTGAGGGTGTCGCCAATAACTCCTGCCATGTGAATGACTGCCAATGATTATTCCATGGAGTGTATATAAGAGAAAAAATGTTGCCTTTTGCCCTCCTCAGCACTGATCCACAGAATGTTTCAGAAAATACTAGTGATAACCAAGTGCCAGTCATTCCAGATTTTCCAGACGGCAGCTGGCCTTAATTTAGCCTGTGTTACACCAGATACAACATGGAGGAGTCTGGGAAATACCTCTATTCTATTAATTGTGTGCATGTCCCAATGTGTACATTTCATGGTGCACACATCATGAAAGGAGTTATATAAAAAGACAAGTATTAAGGGAATTGGGTGGGGATGCACAGTGCCCTAGGTAATGAGCTCCTCAACAGATGCTCAAATGCAGTAGTTAAACTGAAAGCTGTTAAGAGGCAACTCCTCAGCCTGAAACTTGGTGCAGACCTGTTCTGCAGAGATTGATAGCTGGGATAATAAAAGGCACCAGTAAGTTAAAATATAAGCTCTGCAGAAAGCGTGGATGAAAAACTGCTTTTCTGTGACAGTGAGCCTACTGTTGTGCTATGGCTTCTCCTATCATACTAACCAGAATTGTTTCTTGTGCTTCTTCAACAATGTCCCTTTGTTCCCTCTTGTCTTATATTTAAATTGCAAAATGTCTTGTCTCCTATTTTTGTTTGTATAGTGTCTAGCACAGTAGGATCCCACTCCATGACTATGGATGCTAGGCCCAGAAGTAATAGAAATAATATATTTATATTAACATGAACGTCGATTGCTGGTGGGGATTTTTTTTTTTTTTACATTTGTTTTTGGTTTTATTCTTTTATTTTGGTATGGGAGTTGGTTGATGTGAAAATGCAGAGCTGTAGAATGAAACTTTTTGAATCATATTAAACTTCCTTAAGAAAGGATTTTTCTGGTCAATGATAGAATTTCTGGACAGTGGCAGAGAAAAACTCATCCCAGAATTACAAATAGGAAACTCATGTGAAGTACGGGAGACCCAGGTTCAACTTGCTCCTGCAACTCATATTTATTTATACGAAGGTTGCTCAACCTCCAGCCTACAGGCCAAATGCAACCCGTAGAGCATTGGCACATGGTCCACAGGTCAGGAAGTTTGGCAGCCGGGGAGCAGTGGCAATTAATTAATACTACCACACTTCCCAGCTGCCAAATTACCAAGACCTGGGTAGTGGGTTGGAGCTGTGCTATACCTCCTCCCCCTGCATGTTTAGATCAGAAACAGTCCATGCCCTTTGCTTTGGCATGTAGGGGTTAGGGACAGGCCATACCCCAGTTTCATGTGGGGCCAAGCCATGACATCTCCCTCTGCATGACTGAATTGGGGCCAGACCATGCCTCGTTCCCTCAGCAGGGTTCGTTTGGGGCTGGGCCATATTCCCTTCCTCCCATGGTGCTGGACCATGCCCCCTCCTCCCACATAGCTGGATTTGGGGCCAGATCTCACCATGTTACTTCCACATGGGTCTAGGCCAAGCCGTTTTCACCTGTGCAGAGGATCAGGGCCAGGCTGCACCCGCCCCCCCCTGCCAGTCCACTCCACATGGCCAGATGGGGCCTTGCCATGCACAGACACGCACCCCAGATTGGGACCACTGGCTGGATCCAGTCAGTGGCCAAATTGGGCATTATCCATCCGACACACCAGATAAAAAAGGTCCAACACACTACTGATTTATACAGATTGCAAGAGAGCCACTTCAGAAAACTCAGTAGGTTAGAGATCTTTGAAACCTGGGTTGTGGAAGCATGGAAGAGTAAGGACTTGGAGCTAAGATTAATGCTCTAACAACCAGGGTTGTAGGTACTCGGGGGTGGGGGGGAAGGGGCATGAGGAGAGGGGTAGTTTCCCTCTGTCAAAGAACCATGTAAACTCTTGGTTTGTCCTGATGCAAAAAAATGTTTTAAATCTCAAAGTTTTCTGTGATAGGAAAAACTATTTTTTCATCTGAGATTAGTCTACATCAACACACACTGCTTCTGGGCTCCTAAGAGAATGGGGTGCTCTAATGGCTTGCTGTTAAGTGTATTTACCTGTGGGGGCACATTTCTCAAGAAAACTACTTTACTTTCTCTCCAATCTCTCAATTCGAATCCTTAAAGGGAATTAACAAAATACTTTTCACAGACGAGGCTATGTACTTCACTTCATCAACCTACTGGATACAAAAAATCATTGACTGAATATAGACATTGGATTTATGACACATTATAACCTGCCTAACATTTGACTTCCCAGGTAAACCCTCCACTTTTTACTATCTATTCTTATTCCTCCCCACCCCCCTGGTCTCATCCATGGCTACAGCTACATTAGTTCCCCCCTCCCCCCCCCCCCGCCACACCTGTCTGTCACCTACTGACCACCTCAATTTACATTTTGTCTGACTGGCTTTCTTGTATACAAACTGGCCTCTGGCTGCTTTACCACTCCATCCAGGAAAAGCACAGACCATCTACAGATGCTTCCTTATCCTAGGAAAGGGTGTTTGTGCCCAAAAGCTTGTTAAGAAGAATTCTTTCAAATATTTGAGTTGGTCTAATAAAAGATATCAGATTTACCCACATAACTTTGTCTTTCATTGTGCTATGTGCTCTTTTGGAAAATAGTATTTTTCTTTAAAAAGCTGTTTCTGTCTCAGCAAGCTGTTATCATCTACAATTACGTAAGTCAGTTCTCAAATTTGAAATAATTTTTAGCATTGTTACATGAAGAACAAGTCGTTTCTACATTCCCCAGCAGTAGTTTAAGAGGTTAGTGGTATTCTGTGGATTTCCTTATCTAGTGGTGTTCAGTCATTTACCTTCAGTTTTACATTATTCCTACTCCTAAAAGAATAATACATGGGTAGGAGCGGTTGGAAGTTTCTAAGGTGATCAGAGGTGCTCATTAATAATAGGATTCACATGTTGTTCTTATCTGGGATTCTCTTTAATGGGAATTATACATTCTATTATGGATAACAAAATGTTATCTGAATAATCTCAGAATCAAACATACTATTAGAGGCTCAGTGAAACCAGAAACAATTCTACATCCTGATCTAATATGTTTATATTTTAGAAAATAAGTACTGTAAGCAAGAAGGGCACAGGAGCCCCAATTTAAACTTAGGGTAGACTTAATTTTTAGTATTAGTGGGAGAGGGAATTAATATTGATTGCAGCACCACTATCCTTTATTATTCCACTTGGGAAAGTAATTGCCCATCTGCTGATTAGCAGATAGCTACATCTTAATATGTTGGGGGTTCCATACTTCATGTATATCATCAGACCTCTTTGTTATCTCTTGATATACACCCTTGTGGATCGATTAGGTGCCCAATAGCATTTAGTACTGTGTGGGCATGTCTACATGTGGAGTTAGTCATGACTAGATTTACTAGGCAGTAAGCAATTTTGGGTAAGTGTCTAAAAGTAGTGTCAGGTCCCTCCATCCCTGTCGTGTGCCACTGTGGCCACTGGGAGTGAGCTCCAGCCTCTGGCCTCAGCTGCCAGTACTTGGCATCCATGTTTGATGCCAAAGCCACTTTGTAGCACTTGGCAGCCATCTTTAAAACATATCCCCACTCTGTGCTCTATGGGCTGAGAAGAGCAGCCTAGCACTTGCAGAAGCAGCATGTGGCAGCTGAGTTATGTTTCCTCTACCTTCCTGAACTATGGCTGCCTCAGGCTCTGGCCCTGACAGTGAGATATAGGGTCCCTCAATCCTGCTGGTGGCCTTGATAGCCTTGCTGCCCCACCACACTCATTGCCACCTGACTCACATCCATCTCTGTTCACCCGGATCCCCAATAGGTAGCTACTGCTTGTATGCCCACCACACACCCTCTCAGGGCCCCCGCTGCCATAAAGTTGCTGCTGCCAGCAACATTGATAAGTGGCTTCAGGAGGTAACCACTGGGGCCACTATTACTCTCCTGGGCATCCAGCCTCACCACCTCTGAGCCTGCCGCACCAGGTAGAACTGGTAGCAGCACCTGGAGCAACAGGACTGGAATGATAAGCAGTGGTTTGATGACTTTTGGCTAACCTAGGCCACCTTGCCAACCTGCTTTGCCAGTACTGGCCCCACCTGGAGCATCAGGGCACTGGCTTGTGCTTGGCCTTCTCCACTGATGCCCACCTGGCCCTGGCACTGCTCAAGCTGGCCACACCTGCCAGGCTCCAGTTTGTTCAGTGTGGGCAAGGCCACCACCAAGGAGGTCATCCTGGAGGTGTGTGGGGCCCTCCAAGATGTGCTGGTGGACACTGTCTTCCATGTCAGCAGCCCCCTGGTAGCAGTGGCAGGGTTCCCCGCACTGGGGTTCCCCCAGTGTATCAGGGCTCTGGACAGGACCTACATACTGGTGACCTGCTTGTCCCATGGAGACTGGCTGTATTATAGCCACAGGGGGTTCCACTCTGTGGTCCTGCAGGTTGTAGTGGACTACTGCAGCACATTCATGCATGTCAGTAATGGGTGGGAAGCTTGCATGATGCCTGTGTGTTCAAAAGCTCTGGATTGGCTATGCTGGTGGAGAGCAGGTCATACCCACTGGGAGTGAAAGACCTACAGCTGGGTGTAGTCATCATCCCACCCCAGCTCAACAGGGACGCTGCTTACCCACTTCTGCCCTGGCTGATAAGGCCCTACACTGGGCACCTGGATCCCCACCAGGCCAAATTTAATTGGTGCTTGGGCCAGATCTGTACCTTCGTCGAGTGTGCAATTGGCCACCTGAAAGGCCACTGGTGTTCCTTCACTGCCCGCCTCAAAGTGGCCGAGAACAACCTCCCCAGGGTCATTGTTGCAGCTTGTGTGCTGCACAATATCTGCAAGACCCAGGAAGAGTTGTTCTGGGAGACCTGGGAAAAGGAGGCATGTCAGGCAAAGGCAGCTTGGTGGCAAAAGCACAAGCTACAGTGGCAGCAGCAGCAGCAACGGGTCCCCTATAATGAGGCCCCAGGTGAGTCATGCACCCACCACCTCAGCCAGGGCACTGTGTATGGGAGGCTCTGGCAAACTGCTTCATGGAGCACTCCCCACTCTAGCCTGCCTGCCCCACTGCCCAAAGACCCCCTACCCTGTACCTACTCTCAGCACCACTCTTATGCCAGGCACTTGTTCAAACAAAAAAAATCTTTATTCCCCTCACAACATGCACACTCCCCATCACTCTCTCCTTCCCCATCAATTTACAGATCCCCCTCCCCCCTCACCCAACACAGCCTCCTCCACCCTCCTTCCTCAACAAAGAGAGCCCCTCCACCAACCTCCCCACCCATAAACAATTAAAAAAAAAAACCTCTTCCCAGTTTTAAAACTACCTGAAGAATCCCAGAATACAATGTACTAGTAGAGGCTCAGTCAAACCAGAACCCGATAATGGATTCTCTATCATTTTGAGAAGACTGTTACTAACAACAAATTCTCTCTCTGTTCACATGTATCTTCAGGAGCTTTCCTTTGCCAGAAGAGTATGTAGTATTTTTCTCTTAAGAAGCCATCCAAGGCTGGGCATATTTCTTGAAGTGCTGCAATGTCAATGTTCAACCTATTTAATTAATTCTGTGTCTATTGCTGCTGTCTTATGAACATCAGGGATATTCATAAGATCGCTGATACCAGATTCCATATGTACAAGGGTCCATGTGCTTGTGTTCTGGACTGGGGAACTGTGGGGTGGGGGCACCTAGGGGGCAGAGCCCAGGGAAGATGGCCAGAACAGCCTTTGTCTGTTTCCCTGCCAGTCTTCGGCCTGTGGAAGCCTTGGTTGTGAGGGGCTTTCCCAGGGATGATGGTGTCCATTGCTCCTCTCAGTTGGGTGGCTCCCCATCCAGCTTCCCAAGTCCAGAGGGAGCAGGGCCATCATCCCATTGTGGTGCCACTCCCAGAACCTCTGGCTCCACACCCACATGGAGCTGGGGTGAGTGGCAGGCCTGGGCCCAGGTGGGTGGCAGTGGATCCAGGGTGGGAGCTAGAAAATTGAGGCATAGAAGGATACATACATATTTGCTTTCCCTCTTGCTTGGCATTGCTGTTGTTCTGTCCAAAATAGAGATCAATGGTAGTGAATCAATATTCTGGCCCATAACACTGGTCTTCTTGATGCTGATTTTAAGACCAAACTCTTGGCAAGCATGAGCAAAGCAACTGATTATGCTTTGAAGGTTGCTTTCTGCGTGGGCTATCAGTGCAGCATCATCAGAAAACAACAGTTGGCAAATCAGAACTTTCTGCACTTTAGTCTCCACTTTAAATCATGTGAGGTTGAATAATTTTTCATCCAAGCATGTACTTAAATAAATTCCTTCAGTGCTGGTCCCAAAAGTTTACATCAGAAGAAGAGAAAAGAAAACCCTGAACAGGGTTGGGATAGGGACACAGTCCTGCTTGACTGCTTTGATTTAAAAAACCTCAGATGTTGATTCATCATGTCTGACTGTTCTTGTTTCCCATATTTCATCATAGAAAGAATGGGTTATCATAGAATCATAGAATTATAGAAGTAGGGTCAGAAGGGACCTTGTAGATCTTCAGGTCTGACCCCCTGCCTGGGCAGGAAGAAAACTGGGCTCAAATGACCCCAGCCAGGTAGGCATCAAGCCGCTTCTTAAAGTCCCCCAGGGTAGGAGCCAGCACCACTTCCCTTGGAAGTTGGTTCCAGATCCTAGCCGCCCTAACTGTGAAGTAGTTCCTACGGATGTCTAATCTAAACCGACTCTCCAACAACTTGTGGCCGTTATTCCTTGTTATTCCCGGGGGGCGCTAGGGGAAACAAGGTCTCCCCCAAATCCTTCTGGTCCCCTCTAGTGAATTTATAGGCTGTCACCAGGTTCCCCCTCAGCCTTCTCTTGTGAAGGCTGAACAGGTTCAGGTCCCGTAGCCTCTCATTGTAGGGTCTGCCCTGCTGTCCTCGGATCATGTGGGTGGCCCTCCTCTGGACCCTCTCAATGTTGTCCACATCCCTCTTGAAGTGGGGTGCTAAGAACTGGACACAGTACTCCAGCTGCGGCCTGACCAGTGTTGTGTAGAGGGGGAGGATCACCTCCTTGGACCTACTTGAGATGCACCTGTGGATGCACGATAAGGTCCGGTTAGCCCTGCCGACCGTGACCTCGCATTGTCAGCACATGTTCATCTTGGAGTCAATGATGACTCCAAGATCCCTTTCTGCCTCCATGCTCTCAAGAAGGGAGTTTCCCATTTTATAAGTGTGCTGCCAGTTACTACTGCCCAAGTGCAGCACCCTGCACTTGTCAGTATTGAAATGCATCCTGTTTTTGTTAGCCCACCCCTGCAACCTATCCAGGTCTTTCTGCAGTCTTTCCCTCCCTGCTAATATGCCCACCTCAACCCAAATTTTGTTATCATCAGCAAATTTGAACAGGTTGCTTTTCACCCCATTGTCCAAATCGCTGATAAAGAAATTGAACAGTGAGGGCCCAAGGACCAAGCCCTGGGGGACTCCGCTGCCCACTTCCCCCCAGGTCGAATATGACTTATCCACAACCACCCTCTGAGTACAACCCTTCAGCCAATTTGCAATCCATCTGACTGTGTAGGCATTGATGCCACAGTCGCCGAGTTTTTTTGTGAGGATGGGGTGGTCGACAGTGTCAAAGGCCTCGCTGAAGTCCCGAAAGAAATTATGCTGAAGAGTTTTGGTGGACAGACAATCCTTTCCAGTAATTTGATGAAGCCTTTCCAGCTGACAAGTTTGAAGGCCTTGATCAGGTTAATAAAGGTGATATAGAGGTGTCTCCTTCATTCTCTACATTTTTCTTGGATTTGTTAGAGTGTGATCATTTCTATGGTGGACCTACTGACTTTGAAAACATACTGACTCGTGGTAAACAGAGTCAGCAAGGATATGAAGTCTTCTTTGCATAAGCAAGCAATAATTTTCCCAACAATGATTATTATTGAAATGCCATGATAGTTGTTGCAATGCCTGTGGTCCCAAACTGACTATATTGGTAACTTGTATGTCTTGTGGCACTGTTTCTACAGTCCAGCAGTGAGTAAGAAGCTTATATAGGTGAGAAAGAATCACAGGTTTCCCACAATTGAATACCTTTTTCTGTGGCTTTGCCATGCCAAGATTGTCTGGGACCTTACTTAGGTCCTCAACAGCTGGAATATCAAGCTCTTCAAGCACAAACACACGCTCAAAAAAGTTAAAGGCTACATCAGCGACATAACTTTCCTTTTAATAGTGCACAAGGTTGTGTCCTTCCCATCTTTGCATAAATTTCTTTCAAGCTGTTATGACTTCTGATGGTGTTTTTAAATGGAACTGACTTCCTTGCAGTTAGATCTATCACCTTCTTAATTCCATCCTACATGCCTCTAATATTTCCAGTGTTAAAGGTGGATTGACTTTTCTCATAAATTACAGCCAATAATCATTGGTGCAGAGTTTTGAGATTTATTGGACAACATTCTTTGCTTTCCATGGTTCCTTCAAAGTTTCAACTTAAGATATTTGCAAAAAAAAAATTCTTTATTGGTCTAATAAAAGATACCATCTCTACTACGAGTCCTGGTTGCAAGTTTCAACATAGGCATTATTCTTATGATTTAACATAGCAGTTTGTTTGGCCTGGATAAATGGAACCAATTTGTGTGAGTATGCCTCAAACCAGTGCTAGTTTCTTCTAAACTGTTTGCTAAATATAGAGTCATCAATGAGACAGATCATTTTTGGGGGGCTTCCCCACTCCTCTTCTGCAGTCTTGCATAAAGACAACTTTGAAGAAATCTCATCCAGAGCTTACATAAATTGCAAGATTTTCTGACGATTAGATATATTACTACTGTTAATGCATGGAAAACACTGATACTTAGAGCAAAAGATTTTCTTTGGTTTCAGTTCAATCTTAGTGACCAAAAGTGAGTGATCAGTGTTTCAACCAGAATTATGTTAGCTATGAGTAAAGAGGACATTACCGAGATTGAATCATCTAGTGATGATGAGACTGAACGGGCAAGTCTACACGATGCCCTACAGTGATGTTTTTACTGTACTGTGCTTTGGTACTTCCAAAAGGAAATACTAAAGCACAGTGCAGTAACCTCTCATATTGCACCTTACGTGCAGTGCAGTTATTTTTAGCAGCTATTTTGCTGTAGCGGTGCACTATAATAGGGGAGCACACCACTACAGTGAAGTAGCTGCTGGTCATCCATGGACACTACATCACCATAGCATGTCACTACAGTGATGTAGCATCACATGTAGATGTGCCCCATTGGTGCTGGAGATTGGATCCTGGCTGCCTCTGTGATACCTTATGGCATGGCTTTATTAGGAAGAATGATTTTATGATGCACAAGTCATGATAACAGCAGAACTCCAACAGCCTTTGTCCATTATCATTTATGTTTCCTGTGTTACGGGAGCCCAGGCAAATTGGCCAGGATTCCCAGTCAGCACTATTTCTGGCACTGAAATCCACCAGGATATTCAAGTTCTCAGTGGGTGTGTTTACACATGCATTTGATGCAGGAACAGTTTACTCATGAGTAGTCTACACATGACCAGCAGCTACATCACTGTAGTGGTGTGCTCCCCCATTATAGTGCACCGCTGCAGCAAAATAGCTGCTAAAAATATCTGTGCACTACACATAATGTGCAGTATGACAGGTAGTTTATTCATGAGTAAATGTTTCCAGGCAGGCATCTACACATGAAGAGAAGTGGGAGAAGATTTGCTGGTAATGGCAGCAAACTGCTTCCAATTCCTGGGGCCCTGCAATGGGACCCTGCCACTACCAGTGGGAGCTCTAGGATCCCCCTGGGTGCTATCTCAGGGGCTGTCAGGGAGCACTGGGCCAGGAGACAGCTGTCTTCTAGCCAGAGCTAGGAGATTGCACCCGACCCCTGGGTTCTGCCTGATGCTGGGGCAGGAACAATGTCTCCCTACCCTGGCAGCAGGGAGCATTTGGCCCCAGCTCCCTGATCAGGGGCAGGGGACTTGGAAAGAGATGTAGGGGTGGGGCAGGTCCCAGTCCCCTGCCCTGCTCTGCCAGTGGGGTAGCTAGCAGTTAGCTCACTGCTAGCTGCCCCACCAACAGATCGGGGCTGAGGGCTGGGACCTGCCCCACCCCTGCATCTCTTTCCTAGCTGCATGCCTCAATCACCTGATTGAGGCATGGGGCTGGGACCTGCCTCTGAGGGACAATTCCCAGGTCCTGCTACACTATTGTGGGGCAGGGGCTGAGGAAAACATTCCCCAACCAGCTCCATGATCACGGAGCTAAACAGGGAACAGGTTACCCAGCCCCTGACAGCAGAGAGCTCCCAGTGCCAGGTTCATGACAGCAGGGTCAGAGCTGGGAGAAACTTACCTCCTAGCACCAGATCTGTGACCGCTGGGCTGGTGCTGGCAGATAAGGATTTCTGAGCACTGGCTCCACAATTGCAGAGCTGACACTAGTAGATAAGGATGTCCCAGCACTGGCCCCACAGTTATGGAGCTAGTGCTGGGTGATAAGGATCTCCCAGCCTTCTCCTCCTGATCATGATGGTGAAGTAGGGGCTGGGAGAGAAGGGTCTCCCCATCCCTGATCACGATCTCAGAGTGCAGGGCTTGGAGCTCCCTGCTGCCAAGACAAGGAGATATAGTCTCCTGCCTGGGCTCCTGTGACAGAGCCTACTGAGGCAGCAGGCAGCTCCTTGATGTAGGGAGCATCCCACACCCTGGTTTCTGGCTGACTAGGAGAAGATTTGCTTTCAGTCAGGCATCTACTAGAGTGCTACTGCAGAGTAAGTAATCACAAGTAAATTTGATACTTGCATTTGCAGGTAGCAAATTTATTCATGATTAGCGAAGTTTACTGCACAGTAAGCATGTGCATGTGTGAATGCACATGTTTACTGAATAGTAAACTATGCTACTGCACAGTGAAGAATCTCATGTAGACACATGCAGTGAGTGTGTCTACAAGTTCATTAATGTGTGTTTGCTACTACGCTTTAAATTTAGTACCTCTAATGTAAGGTACTACCTAAATGCTTATTAGGCTGCCCTAATGCACAACAGTGAAAGTGCATGCTTTTTTAGTGATGCTTAATATGCATTAGCCTAATTTTAATTTGCATTAGTGTAATAGCATAGTTTTTACCATGATACTTTAATGCACAGTAAAATATGGTACTGCACATTAAAGCACATATGTAGACACACCCATTGTTTGGAATCTTAGTGATAACCAGGGATTCTGGTTTACTCTGACTTAAAACCCCCCCAGCAATTTTCAGTTAAAAAAAAGTATATATGCTATACTATCTTAGGGTCTTTCTAAGCGCAACCCTCAGTGTTCTGGAGTGACTTCTAAATTTAATTCATTGCTAGACAAGAACTGGTATCACAGCTCCTAGGAACTGCAATGATTAATTCAGTATGTACAACTGTCATGGTAATAATTATCATCATCACTGACTTTATTTATTCATTGATAATTTAATAGGTATGTATATGAACGTATTTATTCAGAATTTATATATTCATAGAAAGTTTGGTTATTATCTCTAAGAACTCATGGAAGTTGGGCAAGGTCCAAGAAGACTGGAAAAAACTAAACCAATATAGTAGACCTTGTAGATACAGTAGACAGGGGAATCAATTGATGGGATATGCCTTGATTTGAGATAGGCTTTTGACACAATATCTAGTTGCATCATCATGTTCAACAAGTAGTCATCAATGGCTCAATGTCTAGCTGGGAAGAAGTTCCAAGTGGGGTTCCCTAGGGTTCTGTCCTCAATTTGGTACTGTTTAATATTTCATAGATTTCATAGACATTAGGGCTGGAAGGGACCTCGGAAGATCATCGAGTCCAGCCCCCCGCCCAAAGGGCAGGACGTCAGCTGGGGTCATAGGATCCCAGCAAGATAAGCATCCAGTTTCATCTTGAAGGTGTTCAATGAAGGCGCTTGAACCACCTCCAGCGGCAGGCTGTTCCAGACCTTGGGGGCTCGGACAGTAAAGAAATTCTTCCTTATGTCCAGCCTGAAACGATCTTGTAGTAGTTTGTGACCATTCGTCCTCGTCATCCCTTGGGGCGCTCTGGTGAACAAACGTTCCCCCAGATACTGGTGGTCACCCCTGATAAACTTGTAGGTGGCCATCAGATCACCCATGAGCCTGCGCTTTTCCAGGCTAAAGAGCCCCAGGGCTCTCAGCCTGTCATCGTAGGGTCTGCTTCCCTGACCCCTGATCATGCGCGTGGCTCTTCTCTGGACTCTCTCAAGCTTCTCCACATCCTTTTTGAATTGTGGAGCCCAAAACTGGACACAGTACTCCAGCTGCGGCCTCACTAAGGCCGAGTACAGGGGGAGAATGACGTCCCGGGATTTGCTTGAGAAGCATCTATGGATGCAAGCCAGCGTTTTGGTCGCTTTACTAGCCGCAGCATCGCATTGCAGGCTCATGTTCATCTTGTGGTCAATGATGACCCCCAAGTCTCTTTCTTCCATAGTGCTAACCAACATAGCACTGCCGAGCCTATAAGGATGCTGCGGGTTTTTCTTCCCAAGGTGGAGAACCTTGCATTTATCGGCGTTGAACACCATCAGATTCTCATCCGCCCACTTGCTGAGCCTGTCCAGGTCAGCCTGGATCACCCACCTGTCTTCTGGCGTGGATGCTTTGCCCCAAAGTTTGGTGTCATCGGCGAACTTGGCCAGTCCGCTTCTGACTCCAGTGTCCACATCGTTAATGAAGATGTTGAACAGTATGGGTCCAAGGACAGAGCCCTGGGGGACCCCACTGGTCACAGGACACCACGATGAGTGACTTCCATCAATTACTACCCTCTGGGTCCGACCCCGGAGCCAATTTTCCAGCCAGTGGATCGTGGGGGACCCAAAGCAACAATTGGCCAGTTTCTCCAAGAGACGATCATGGGACACCAGATCGAAGGCTTTTTTGAAGTAAGATATATGACATCAATCTCATCTCCCTTGTCCAGGTGATAGGTCACCTGGTCGTAGAAGGAAATGAGATTGGTCAAGCAAGACCTACCCGCAACAAACCCGTGCTGGCTATCCCTTAAGATGTTGGCGTCGGCCAGTCCATTAAGGATGGCCTCCTTAATAAACTTTTCTAAGATCTTCCCCGGGATAGAAGTCAGGCTGATGGGCCTATAGTTAGCCGGATCCACTTTCCTCCCTTTCTTGAAGATAGGCACCATGTTGGCCTTCTTCCAGTCTTCGGGCACTACACCAGAGCGCCAAGAGTTTTCAAAGATCCGGGCTAGAGGCTGGGCTATGATGCTCGCCAGCTCCTTGAGTACCCTGGGGTGAAGATTGTCAGGGCCGGCTGACTTGAAGGTATCCAGCTTCTCAAGATGTTCCTTCACAAAGTCAGCATTAATGGAGGGCAGGGGATCACCCTCACCCGGACTTCCCGGCCCTGTAGCAGGCACGGGCGTCCCATGGGGCTGATGAAAGACCGACGCAAAGTACCTATTTAATAGGTTGGCTTTTTCCTGGGCATCAGTTGTCAGTTGCCCCATCTGGTTCAGCAGGGGTCCAACGTTGCCCCTGCTTTCCTCCGGCTCCCCACATATCTGAAAAAGGACTTTTTATTGTCCTTGATGCTCAAAGCTAGCTGGAGTTCAGTTGCAGCCTTGGCTTTCCTGGTCTGCTCCCTACAGGACCGGACCAGTGCAGAATAATCCTCCTTGGAGGTGACTCCCATCCTCCATCCTTTGTAGGCCTTTCTTTTTAGCCTCAGGAGGTCTGCTAGGTCCCTGGAGAGCCAGGGGGGCTGCTGTGCCCTCTTGCTGCCTTTCCTCTGAGATGGAATAGACTTAGTTTGTGCATTGAGGGTCGCTCCCTTGAGGAGCAACCACTCTTCTTGAACTCCCCTCTCCCTGCAGTCACAGTCCCTTAGGGCCTCACTGACAAGCCTCCTGAGCTTGTCAAAGTCGGCTTTCCTGAAGTCAAGGACTTGCGTGTTGCTGACCGACTTGCCAGCTTTTCGGCGGATGGTGAAGGTGATCAGCTCGTGGTCGCTGTCACCCAGCTTCCCATCGATCACTAGGTCGCCGACTAGGTCCTCCCCAGTAGCCAGCACCAGGTCGAGCAGTGCTTTGCCTCTCGTTGGCCCATAGACTTCTTGAGTCAGGTAGAGGTCATCCACGCATGAGAGGAAGCTCTGCGACCGCTCAGATTTTGCTGAGCGATCCTCCCACGAGATATCTGGGTAATTGAAGTCACCCATGACAACCATGGTCCTGGAGCAAGCTGCCTCAGCCAGTTCCTGGGCAAACTCCTGGTCTAGCTCAGGACTTTGGGTGGGAGGTCTGTAATAGACTCCCACCATTGTGTCCCCTGTGCCGTGTTCCCCACAGATTTTAACCCAGAGGGTCTCCAGCCGTCCACCCTGGTCGCCAATATCGGCTTGCAGGGACGCGTAGCTTTCCTTAACATAGAGAGCTACACCCCCGCCCCTTTTCTCTACACAATCCCTCCTGTACAGGGTATAGCCATCTATCCCCGTGGTCCAGTCATGGGTGGAGTCCCACCAGGTCTCCGTGATCCCTATGACATCGTAATTGTTTGCACTGAGCAGGAGGATGAGCTCCTCCTGCTTATTCCCCAAGCTCCTGGCATTTGTGTACAGGCAGGCAAGCGCCCCCTGGGGGGCTCCTTCCTTGCCCACAGATTTTACCAGGGCTGGGGCTGGGGCGGGCTCCCTTGAGTGCCATGATCCGCTGGCTTTGCAAGATTTGCTCAGCGGGCCAGCAGTGGCGGTCGTGCCCCCGTCCCCCAGCGGGCTTAGTTTAAAGCCCGGTGGAGCAGGTCAGCCAGTCTGGCTGAGAAGAGCCTCCTCCCCACAATTTAAATTATTAATGAATATCTTCATTAATAATTTAAATTATGGGATTGAGTATATATTTAGCAAGTTTGTGGATAACACCAAGTTGGTGGAGTTTCAGATACTGGATGGTAGAGAAAGAATCCAGAATGACCTGGAAAAAATGTCTGTAATCAACCAATGAAATTCAACAAGAACAAATCCAGAGGCCATCCCAGCCAGGACTTTCCCAAACTTGCCCTGCCCACCCTTGCCAAGTGGGGGAAAATGGTAATGAGGTCTCTCCAGGATATAATTTTGAAGCAACATTTGTCCCTAGTGTTTTTGAGAGAAGCCACTGAGATGATCTCATGTTTGACACACACAATTGGGCACAGAGTGCTCACAGACAGCCCATTCACCATCATGTTGTAGACATGCCCAATGTCTGTTATGAAATTCTCACAGTTAAGTTTAGGAAATATGGCCTAGATAAAATGATTATAAATGTTTGGATAAAAAGTAATTATCAATAGCTCAGTGTTGAAATGACAGGCAATAACAAGTGGCATTCTAAGGGGGACTGTTCTGGGTCCATTCATTTTCAATAAACTTCACTAACAGCTTGGAGGGTAGGGTTGAATGTACACTAAATATATTTGCCAATGATACCAAGCTAATAGGGTAGTGGATACTGACTGAATTAAGATTCAAAATGCATTGGGAAAAGGGCCTTAAAAAGTCAGATATTCAGTAATGACAAGTACAAAATACTGTGCTTAGGAAGCATCAATTGAATGTGATAGTATTGAATGGGGAATGACTGCCTAGGCTGCAATCCTGCCCAAAGCCAAACATTTGTCTGGGTTTGTTCAGATCAGGATGATCTTACATTGGGCAGAGTATGGAACTAAATGACCTCCTGAGTTCTTTATTAGCCATGGCTTCTATGATTTTATAATTCCTCAAAGGTTTAAAGCATTTGGAACAAGATGTAAGTACCATAGAAGGCCTACCTGTCTGACTTATTGTTTATCCATTATCTTGCCAAATCATGACCTGGTAATCTTCGTACTAGTGACTGCGATATCAACTTTTGTTGTATAAGAAACAGGACTTTCCATAGTGGGGGAGTGGGGGAGTGTAGTCAAGGTCTTGTCTTCTTCAAGTGTCCAGATGCTTTAGGGTAAGGCATTAGGTTTTTTTTCCCCCCACCCACTTAATTGCAGCTATCCTATTCACAGCATCCATGTCTTGCAGTGTGTTTTACTGAAATACCTCTAAGCTCACCACATTTCCACCTCCCTTTTCTACAGGCTATCCTGGATGGAACCGTTGTTATCTTAGTACATTTGATATGGTATACCTAATGGTTTGATTTTTGTCATTGATTCCTACTGTGCTCTTTAACCCATTTATATCTGCCTTTGATGTAATTCTGTGCATTCAAGAAGTCATCAATACAAAACTGAACAAGGGGAACTAAGTCATATAATTTTCACAAAAGGTTTTTCCTTGGGAAAAAGGATACTCCCCAAATTATGAAACAAAGTGAACAGAATAGTACAAAGCTGATTAAAATTAAAAATGTTTAAGAAATAGCAAGGGAAACAATTCTCATAAATTTTTACTCCTTAAAATCATTAGGTTTCAAACAATTTTACTTCAATGTGAAAGTTACATAGCACCAGGGGTTGATGTTTAGTGTTTGGAGTGGTTGATAGATTTGGCCTTCTAGAAGATAACCTTCCAGGAGTTGACCAGGATCCACAGTGGAGAGGCATCTATCATGAATCCCTATCTATCAGGATGCCTAAAACCCACCCCTGTTCCCTGCCTATATACACTATCTGGCATGGCACCCCATCACATCAGGAGGAAAGTAGCAGGCAAAATTGACCAGCAGTACAAGAGTCAGATGACTGCAACCCACTATATGGACATCAACCAGTGCATCATTGTCTCTCATCAAGAAATAGATTTATGTCTTTTACCACACTATTGACCACATCACTAAAATCAGCCAGAACCACCCTCTCGCAAAAGAATGGGAGAAACTAGGCAACCCAGCTGTTGAATGGAGCCAGCAAAGAATTACCTGCAGCGAGGAGTTAGCATCTGGCTATAAATGGCATACATGGCAGAACTTGAACAGACTGAGAATGGGTCTCAGAAGATGTAGCTTTCTCATGAAATCATGGGGCTCCTATGCAACCGACCAATGCATTTGTCAGGAGAAGCAAACCATGGATCATTTCCTGAGATGCCCTGTAGCACCACAATGCATCACACAAGATCTGGTAACACCAACACCAGAAGCAATGGCCTGTACAGAATATTGGGAACAGACAGTATAGAAAGATTAGATTGGAAAGAAGAAGAAGAAGAACCAGGGGTGGATCCAGAGGGGATGCAGTGATGCAGATGCATCCCCCTTTTGGACTGGAGTGCATGTCAGGATCCTTTAGAGATGTGTTTAAGTCTCTAAAGCAGAAATCCCTCCTTCCTTTCCCTTGGTGCTCAGATGCATATCACCTGCCCCTCCCCCTTTCCCTTCCTCTCCTCCTTTCTGGCCTGTCACAGTCCCAGGGGCAGGGCAAGCTCCAGAGCTGCTTCTGCCCATCCCAGCTGGGATGCATGGGGCCTGAGATCAACTAGGGATGGGGACAGTGGCAGCAGTGTGATGGGAGAGTAGTTTCCTCCTCTTTGCCCAGTCCCTAGAAGCAGAAGTGGGAAGGGGCAACCCTTTGCTCATCCCATGTGGCTGTCTTGTTCCTGTCCCCATCTGAGCCCAGCCCTGACACAGCTTGACTGTGGGGGACAGAAACAGGCCTAGAGCTTCACCCTCGACCCCATTCTGGGACAGCAGGGCAACCAATAGCTGCAGCTGCAGCTGGGGGAGGAATGGAAGAGGTGGGCAAACAATATGCTTCTGAAAACCAAAGGGATGGGAGGGGAGGGGAGGATTTTCACCTGCTTTAGGAACTTATATTAAACTATAGTAATATTAATACTAACCAAGATTATAAATGGATGCTCCATTAAAGAGATGAGACATGTTAACCCATTGTTTTCTATTGTAGCAATTCCTAAAGTTCCTACGCAGTATGCCACACTATTGTTCTATGCCACTTAAAAAAGTTATGCACGTTTGAAAAGCTTACAGTCTGAAAAGATAATACAAGCAAAGAGTATGGGTAGAGACAGAGAAACAAATAAAACTTGTTCATGCAGTAGGACAATACAAGAACGGGGAACCGAATCCAGGACTCTTGATCACAGTCTATTCCTTAGTCCCTGCATTTCCCTAATGTTGTTTCAATGCTTTAAATTATTATTATTATTATTCAGTATATATATTTCAATACCACTTAAAAGCTAAAGCTATGCTGGGTTCCTTGTATATGGTTAGTTACTTAGCAAAAATATGTAGAATGGGAAAAAGCTTGTTCATACCATGCATGTGTACAAAAGACAGTAGGGCACAGAGAATTGCTTTCCTGTTTGCATCTGTGCAGAGGCATAGTGAGAACCCTACTTCTTGCACTCCTTTTTGTTGGTGAGATTGTATGAGATACTAAAAAATACATTATGGAACAGCAAAAACTAAAGCAAGATGGCTTCCTGCTCTCAACTCTTAAGATTCCCTGTCACTCCAGACCTTTATTTCATGCCCTACATGTCAGCAAGGTGACAGAAAAAATGTTTGTCATGAAAAGCAAAACAAAACATAAGGCTCATCCCCTTTTTCATTTGCGGGGGGGGGGGGGGGGGGAAGATAATTCAGAGAAACCCTTGCATGAAATGTCAAAAAGTAAAATGAGATCACATACTTTACCAGATAATGAAATAGCAAATCAATACTATTGCAACCACAGAAAAAGACTGAAACGGTGCCTGGCAATAGAACATGAGTTAATCGTCCATTAATTCATTAAGAGGGTACTAGATATATTCAAGAAAACATAATCATTATTCATAATGATTCATAATAAATTAACTTACATATTACATCTCTTATATAACATTAAGAATATTTTAAAATGTGAACATTGAGATTATTTTACATCTAAATAATAGTTAAAATAGTGACAGGAGAAGAAATTTTAACATTTAAGTTAAAAAAACTCAATGTTTTGATAGAACAATTGGTATGAGTTAATGACTGATGAATAATTAATCAGATCTGAGAATATTTTAATTATCCATGACTTTGCCATAGGCTGTTAAACTCCAATTGAGGTCTTCAATAGATATCAAATGATTTAGAAGTACCAATACAATTTTATTAATGTCTTCAACCATGATTTTAAGACATGGATGTTCTTGAAAACTGTTGCTATATAAAAAATTCAGAGGGAAAATTTATTGTCCTAATTGATTAAGGGTTTGGAATTTCTGATGTATTAGAAAAGTTTTGTAAATCTACTTCAGCTGGCCTGCAGCTCAGTTCTACTAATATTCAACCAGAGGAATTGCTTCAAGCAGCTGATTAAAGCAGCTCATATGTTGCACCATAACTGTAGTCTCTGATTTTTTGTATGACTGTATTTACCTACAATGTGTGTTAAGATGCAGTGAACTAATATAAAAATGGTATTATAGAATTTGATTATTATTTATTCTAGTTTAATGCTACTTAGGCATGAATTACATTACATGTTCATTAGACAAAGACTTTGCCATATAACAATGAATAACAGTTCATTTCCTGTAGCTTCTGTCCCGTCAAGGCAGAGTTTGCTTTTATTAAATAGCATTCTAACCCTTTATTAGAATCAGATAAGTTAAATTTTAGGTTCCCTGTAAAAAAACTGATTGTTGTTTTTTGCTTCTTTAAACTCCATACTTATGATTTTTTTCTTCTTAGTTTAAAAAAACAAATAGAAACTAAGCACATATTTTTACATTCACATTTTAATATCGTAAGACCAGTCCAATTCTGAATGAATTGTTTTGCACAGGTGAATGATGTAGGGTCTGATGCTTCAGCTGGTAAAGGCCAAATCAGCATAGGTAATAAAATGCCTAATTCCTTTTTAGACTGTTTTCTTGTAGCAAAACCCCCAGTTTTTCTTTTTTTTTAATACATACATACATATATATATATATATATATATATATATATATATATATATGATAGATATGCATTCCCTTCCCTTCCCCAATTATTTCTGGCTTTTCTTTCTCTCACTCTCTATTCCCTTTAGACAAGCATAAGTGAGCTCAGACTTAGGATAAGGTCTAACATTTTTATTTTAGTAGCAAGTTTTGGTTTTGGATATCCACTGTTTTATATTGTATTATTATTAGGCTTGTACTGATTCTTACTGTTGTATGTTGTATTATTATCATTTTTGTATTGATGTTTATTGTTGCATATGGATATTGTATGGTTTAGGCCTGTGTTTGTAAGTGAACCAAAGTCAAGTCAAGTTTCCATTTTGTATGTCAAGCCTCCATTTTGTGTCTTCTGCCTGCGCATCCCATGTTGCAACTGTATGAGTCACGTACCCCTCTCATGTAAATTGGTTCCCAGATGAATAAGAGTGATTGGGAATGATTGAACTACAATGGTAGCAGGCCTCTACTGCATTACAGATGACTGGGACATCACCTCACATTGATTCATCCAGGAACCATGGACCTCACCCAGGAACAGAGACAAGACCAGCATTTGAAAGACAAAAGACCCTGCAGAACCAGCAAATCTACTATTGTACCCCACCATTACAGACACCTGAAACTGTACATCCCTGCATGGAGCGCACAGGCTCAGTACGCCAGGGGCTAACACTTGCCTGGGCATGCCTCCTGTCACTAGGGTCACACAAGGTCCTATAAAAAGGGGCAGTGAAGACAGACCCAGTGGGACACCCTCTCCATGTCAACCAGCACCACGCCACACCACCTATCCACCCAGAGGCCGTGCCAGCGACGCCCCCTCTGGACAACACCTACTGGACAAGGACCCCTTTCCAGCCGGGATACGTAGCTATCACTCTCCACCCCACTCTTCCACCAAGGACTTGGGCTCTGCTTCTCTTCCCTACCTGGACTCCAACCCTTCCACTGAGTCTCTTTCGCCTCCTGGGATTGTGAGTGCTTGTGTGTGTGTGTGTGTGTGTGTGTGTGTGTGAACCAATAACTTCATGGGACTGTGTAGTGTGTTGTCTGTGTAATAAAACTGTTATTTGGACCCCTAAGTTGTGTTTTGCTTTACTATGATTTGGCTCTGCTCCAATCTCTGCTCCTCGCCCCTCTAACTTCTGTCTCATTTCTCCATGTCCTGCTTCTGGCTGTTTGCCACCTTTCAGTCTCTCCTGCCACTTTTCCTGTGATTTTCTGCTGTCTGTCTCTCTGTTTTCAGGCTTCCCCCACATCTTCTGTAGTCACGCCCCCCCCACACCCCTTCCCAGCTCTTCATGGCTGTCCTGAAGTTTTCTCCAGCAGCTGGAGCCTTTCTCCAGCTCCCAGCACCTACTGCCACTCCCTGTAACTTCTCTAGCTGCCCTGGAGCCATCCTCTGGCTCCCCACACCCAGAGCCCCTCTTTAACATCCACACTTTCCCTTAGTCCTATTTTTCCTCTCCCCACCTACCTTTTCAGCTCCCCCATAGCTCTGGCTCCATACCCAGCCTCTGTACCAGCATCACTCCACTGTTCTGCAGGCTTTGGGCATTGTCTTTTAATCAATTAAGATCAATTAACCTAAAGTTACCCCCAAGCCTCAGTTCTTCAGCCCAGGCCTCTCTAGTCTACCGGTTGTAATCCCAGTCCCGGTGACTTTCACTCTCAGCAACTTTCACTCCCTACACTCCTACTTTCTTACCTTAACCTTACCCCAAGTACCCCAAGCACACACATACACACTGTACCATCCAAGTTAGGAACTTACCTGTGTGTATGTGTAGGTGGGTTGTATGTGTTTGAACTGGTGAGTGTGTGTGTGTGTGTGTGTGTGTATATATATATATATATATATATATATATAAATATATATATACATATATATATATATATGGCATTATGTGCATGATATATGAATTAGTGATCTGTGTCTAACTTTTGGGGTGTATAGTGTATGTGTTTGAATTGGTGATAGGTATGCATGTGCCTAGGCTGGTTTGGATATGCATGTGCCTGAGCTGGTAGTGTGTGCATGTGTATTCACCTAATTGTTTTGTGTATTTGTGTATGTGCAATTGTGTCACACCCTCCTGTCTAAGAGCAATATTGAGATCTTGAGAGTTGGCCTGACCCCACAGGACAACATTCTGGCCCCTTTAAAGTAACTTTAACATCCAATTGTAGTTCTAGATAGAGGCAATGTGAAACATTGGGCTCAGCTACATGTGCTCTTTACTGTGTAGTTGACTAATTAGCTCAACAGTAGTGTCACAATCTACATGGGTGCCAATTTGGGATTCAGTAAATTAATTAACTCTGCTATAACATAATACTGTTGGGGACAGTACTATCTTATGCTGTACTGGCTTTCTTATGGTGGGCTAATTAGGTGTGATGAAACATACGTGTACATGGTAATGGACTGGCTGGGGCATGAAGCTGCTAAAGTGCAGGGGCTGCTTGCTGCCTCAACACATGGCTCCACACTTTTGATACTCTTTTTGGTCCGAGCCAGGCCCTCCACAGCCCAGTGTTACCACTGAGAGCCTGAGGCTGACCCTCCAAGCCTACTGCCAGCTCAGGGTTGCTCTGTCTTGGCTCTAAGTGCTGTTGTCCTGGGCGCACATGTAGACACCGCAACTTGGAGCAGTGTACTCTGACACAAACTGCTCCGGAGTGTATTGTGTCACATTAATCAAACATGTAGATGTACCCAAGGAGTCCTTAACCACAAATTGGTTGTATAGCTTGTACACATGCAGTACCGTTACATGTTAGATTTCTATCTGTTTACTTCCTTGCTTAAATTCACCAATCTATGTTAAAAATAAATAAACCACAAAATGCTATACAAAAAGAGCTGAGTGGTCAAATACATGGTAGAATATCTGAGAAACAATTGTGATGAAGGAAAGGGAAAGAAGTTAATAGTCAGGTTCAGGTTTGTGTTTTTAAAAGTGGTGGTCAGTCCACCTGAGATATTTCAACAGGGAGTTCCATATGTGGTAACTTGAATGAAGTTAACTTACAAGAATTAGTTAATTACTTTGTCACTTTAGTCACATTAGTATCACTACATCCAAATAAATGTGGTTACATTTTTGTAGAACTGAAGTTGTTTGGGTGTGTGACAGGGCTTTGATGTGGCACATTTAGATCCTGAAAAATCAGAAGTGGGCATCAGATAAACCACATTGGTTTTCAAGAATGTGTAGTCAAAGGAAGATTCATATTTCAAATATCTAACAGTTTAAGAGGATTTCTTAAAATCAATGCAGAATTTAATGGGAAATAGCTAAATTGGACCAGGCTTCTAATATATATATTGATTCCAGACAAATTTCTAACTCACAAATCAAGGTATGTTGCTGTCCATTGGCATTCCAGGGGCCATTGTGGGTCTTCTGTTAACCCCTCCTGAAAGGGAACCACAGTTCAGGTTCTCCAGCTGAGCATCTAGCTGGCCCCACCCCAAGCTCTCTAGCTGTCAGCCAGAAGCAGGAAAGAGGTGGGGGCAGGGGTGTAGGGGTGTGAGGGGGAAGTAAGGCTAATAGGCTGCTTGAGGAGGTGGTGCCACAGGCACACCCGACATTCCCAGACTGGGTTGGCAGGGCACACAGTGTCCCTCCCCTGCCCTGGTCCAGTATAAGCCCCAGGATTGTACACTAGGGAGGTTCCAGGAAGGGAGGACCCCCCCCACCCATGGATCCAGTGCTGAGTTTGGGGCTGAAACCACTTCTTGTGAAGCTGCAAGGACATAGCTTCCCCACCAGGACCAAAGGCCCACAGCTGCATGTGAAGTGGCTTCAGGCCCAAAGTTGGTGCTGGCTCTGGGAGGAGGTGGAAATCCTGAGAGCTCTACCTAAAGCCACACCAGCACACAGTCCATAGTGTTCCTAGCCTGTCCTGGTTCCATTTGAATCCTGGGCAGTGTGCTGAAGTGGCTACTAAAAGGGCTTGCAGGATTTCCCCACCCTTTACCCCTGATCCAGAATTAAATTCTTGGCTTCATGGATAGCAGCTTCAACCCCAAACTCAGAACTGGTTCCAAATGTGGAAATCCTGTGAGTCCTTCCTGGAGCTGCTCCAACACATGATCTCAGGGCTTGGGGATAACAGGGACAGGGGAGGAATACTCGATGCCCCACTGACTCGAGCTGGGAATGTGGGGTGCACCCCTGCACTGCCTTCCCCCAGAAGCTGCCCCCCCCAAAATTCTGTCCTGTCTAGGGTAGACTCCCATGCTCTCCACCCCAGATAAAGCCCATGGACCCCTATGCTGCTCTGATTGAGGGTGAGCATGCTTCCCTCCACTAGCTGCCTCCAGCTGACCCTGGCCTGATAGGGTAGCAGGAGGAGGCATATTACTGACAGCCAATCAGAGATGGTGTAGCCATTTGGCTGCACTCAGTTGCCTCCAGCAATCTCCAGAATGCTGGAAGGCATGGGCGACTGGTGCCTCCTGAGTCTGGGGGGGCAACAAATCACCGATGGTGGGGTCACCCAGTGACTGATCACCAAGCTGATGCACTTCCACTGGCACTTTTGGTTTCATGGCTGCATTTCCAGGGGGTGCATGAGTGATCTCAGGGGGTGCATGTTCACCTGCATGCACCCCCTATGCATCACCAATGCTGGAAGGTGTGCAGGAGCACTCCCATCTTCAGGCCGCGGCTAGTGCAGGCTTCTGTGTGCCTTCCCTTACTGAATGGTAAATGTGAGTTACGTTCATTCCCAACCCATTCTACGCAGCTTAGAGAAACCCTTGTAGATTGCATCAATTCTGCCTCAGGCTTTTTGAATGTCTGCCAAAATTAAATAATTATTAGGCATACTAGAGTGGAAAACTCTAGATTCTTAATCTTCCCAAAATCTTTTTGGTAGATCATATTGTCTAATGGTAAACTGAATAAATTATTTTTTTCATATGTTAGAAAATCAGGCAATATTTGGGACAGTAACTGTAGAAACAAACATTACACAAAGGAGAGAAAGGCCATAGATAGATGTTGCCAAATGAAGTGGATCAACTATGTCAGGACGTATACCGACATAGCTAATCTGCTTCACTGGGCAAAGCAGACATTACCCATTGTCCCATAATGTTGGTCCCTTGCCACCCCAAGAAGTTCCAGGGGCCTGATCCTTTGGAACTACACTCAGGTTGCATCTCTGTAACTGGGGGTAGCCCCAGGATTCCCTGCTTGCAGAAGCAGTCTGTCAGCGGTGCAGTATGTATGCCTAGGGAATTCCCTGTTAGGGGACCTCAGGCATGACTCCCAGTTTGCAGAGGCATACCCCGAGTCAGACTGTGCATCATGATACTTACATCTTCAAAATCATTTGCCAGAGGGATTCCCGGGGAACACCTCGAGGGAACCTAGGCAAATGTGCCTAAGGTTTCAGGGTCCTGTGTACCCCAGGGATGGGTACAGTACCAGGTGCCTGAAGCTGTGGGAGTCTGCCTGGGATGGTTGGAGAGTGGTGGCAGCTCTGGGCAGTCTGTTCTCCCGCTGCAAAACAAACAGCATCCACTGAAACAGACAACACAGATTTATATTACCTATTGTCACTGCCACCATTTTTGGCATTTGTGGCAGGCCAAAGGACATGAACATCTATTTGCTTGACCATTGTGGCACCATAAAAGTTTTTACGGTGGCAAAAAGGGATGTTTCTTTCCAGTCAGAGAATACTTTCATTCTTAACTATGAGTGTCTCAGGGAGTTCAAGTGAGCATTTATCAAAAAAGAAGTATTATTATGGCATTGAGGAGGGGTCGGCAACCTACAGCACACAGGCTGGATCTGGTTGACAAAGGGATTGGATATGGCCCCAAAAGGTCCAATCTGGTCCTTATTTTTAGTAAAGGTATGCCAATTGCCCAGACATTTAATCCAGTCCTCATTTTGCTAACGATGCACCCATCATCTCTGGCTCCTCCAGCCAGCTGCTACAACCCATATGGGGGGCTGCTATTCCTTGATGCAGCCTTTGCTTCCCCTCACTGGAGGGGAAGGTAGCCTATGGCTTCACTCAGGTGGCAAGCTATACCCCACATGTGCCATAGGTTGCTGCTTTATGCCATAAAGGCTGCTAAACCTTGGCATAGAGGATAAAGCCTAATCCTGAGAAGTTCTCAGTATCTGCCGCAAGATGTTCAACATGATTACCTGAGCAGCCTTATAGACAAAGAGTCTTTCTATCAATGGTGGCTGAAGTCATTTATTATTTAACAAGAGTATGGCCCTCTAATCCTGACAGAACCTGTCTATTAGCTTGATATTATTGATTGATTGATTGATTATAAAATTATGGGTTAGAGTCTCAGCTTTTCTAACTTGGTGTAGCTCTGACTTAAGGGAGCTATGTCATTTTCTATCTGCTGAAGATAGGGTCCTGTTTATTATAAATTTATTTTCTTAAATATACGTCATGCAGATGATTGAGTAGACAGTGAACTTGGGTAGACTTTATGTGGACAAGCAGTTACTGCTTATGAGCATGTTTCAGCTGAACACTTTTACTATTTCATCTCTCCTATTCCACAGTAAACACAGCTTAAAAGTACAGTAATATAATCCTGGTTCATTCAAGAGAAAGCCATACCAGCTGAACCTCTACTTACCATAATATAAGAGAGGAAAGACAAAACAGTTAGAACAGATTTGGCTGAACTGCATTAAATTCCCCTATTCTAATTAAAGGGTATAATTGTCTATCTGTCCACACCTTAGCTCTGCATTCATTTGCTAATAACAAGTTATATGCTTAAAGAAATTAAGTAATGAATTGTAGGATCTCTGCTCTTTCCAGTCACTGCTGGCTCAGTACTATCACAATGCCAGACTAGAAATTCTCAAATTGATAATTGGCATCTGCAGTAGGGGAAATGTAAGAGGGGCACAGGAAGACTGGATTTTGCCCATAGAAAACACTAGTTGTGTCTCTCCCTACTATTTGTATCTTGTCATGTAGCTACTCCATGCACTTAAACAACATACAAATGGGGAGGCACTTTCACATTCTGCACTCAGGCAGAAAACTGCATATAAAAATAACCTGTAATTTTGGTATCATTGTCCATTCAGTCACATTTCCTTGCTTCATATTGCACATAGTGGAAAAAACCAGGGCAGTTAAGGTAAGAATAACAGCATATAAAAATGCTAGAAAGAAGCAAAATCCAATCCTAATTTCTGTGTAGCAAGACACTTCAAGGAAAAATTGCACAGCTCATCTCAAATTTCACATTGAACCAATTAAGAAACCAAGAAAAGGATAATAAAGGGACCCTGAAGAAAGAGGATCTGCTTGGCTTTTATTTCTTTGCAGGCTGTATGATATTCTTTAATAAAGTGACAGAGGACCAAGATTTTGTATCATCTCTCTTGAGAGCAAAAAATAAACCTTAAGGACAGATTTCAGAAGTTATACACTTGTGATAAAGTTCATGAGCTCTCAAATGGCTGTAGGAAAAAAAAATCTTTATGAACTAGTAGGGGAATAGACAAAATACTTCTCTCTTCTATATAATATCTATGTTTTTGTTGATGTATGCCACCTTTTTTGAAAACCAATGGATCCCCTGTAGTGAATTCTGTCACTTTTGATGAAAATGTTATTTAAAAAAAACACAAAAACAACAAACACTGATATTACTCTAAAAGATGAATGATATACTTCATAAACTTAGTTTATGGGTTTTTGGTCTGTTTCTTCTATGAGCTTAACACCTGAACCAAAACCACTTGAAATCAATGGGAACTTTTTTGATACTTTCAGTAGCTTTTAGGATAGGCTTTTGGAGACCAGAAAAGATCAGCTAATAAGGAATTTGATTATGAACACACAGGATTGCAGAATTAGTACTTCACTGAAATCCCCCTAACTGAACAGTAGTCTGATGGAATTCCAATGACATAGTTTTAATTCATCTGTGAAGTTGTGGACAGTATATTTTAATTCTATGCATTTTGTCGAAGTCTGTAAAAAACAAGCTGATTACAAACAGCTACTGACTGTAAATAGCTGATTTATACAAATGAGAATGTTATGCCTCAAAATTCATCCTGATTATTTATGCATTGAAAAAACCTCAAGATCCATGAAGTGAAATTGTTTATTAGATTGACTGAACTGAAGGTACAATTTAAGTTTCTTTTATGGAACATTTATACAGCATAATTATTATCTTTCTCTATTAGAATTTCAGCAATGTTACAATGGAAATAGAGTAAATTCATAGTGTCTCTATGAAAGTTATTTAAGTGCATGCTGATAAACTCATGAGGCTTACCTAAATAAATAAAAAACAATGGTCAAATCAGTTGAAAGGAAAAAAGAACTGGTTCATAACTTGTACAGATCTTAAATCAAAGTTACAGGAAATACCCTCTGCCCATTTCAAGGTATATTCTCTTCAAACATACCACACCATTACCAGCACCTATACTGATATACCGGAAAATGTAGGCTGGAATTACAATACATTTGGGAATTACATTTTACTTTCCAATCGCATAAAATCAGATTCTGTCATCTTTAAAACAAGTAGTAGTAGTATTTTTCAGTACCAATAGCTACACTGTCCCTTGGTTACTGAAGCTGTCATGAAGGACTGTGTCACAAAGGAAAATGACAAAAATTCCACTCCCCGGCATAACTCACAGCACTTTACAGGCAGCACCATGAGTTACAGAGATCCTCCAGGCCCAAGAGATGTTTGCTTTTGGGTCCTGGGGGTTGGAGGCTCAAGCTACAATTTAGAATGACCTTGAATATACAGTTGCTCTCCCTTAGCCCCGTCCCTCCCTCCTTCCATCTCTGATGCTGTCTTCAGAATAGGAGGGGTGAAGAGAGTGGAGGGAGCTTGGTCTGGGGTTTGCCCCGCCAGCTGTGGAGGGTAGGGCAGGTGGATTGCCCCCCATCCCACCTCAGGAGAGATCCAATCCACCATCCCCACCCTCCAGCAGAAGCTGGCAAACCCCAGAGGGGACTCCCTTCCTTCCCTTCTCCCCCTCCAATGAAGACAGGATTAGGAGAAGGGCTGGGTTGGGTCAGCTGAGCCCTGCTCGCACCACAGGCAGACATAAATTAATGAAGGTATTCTGCTTTGGAGTGGAATTGGGCCCTTTTAAAGCACTCTGCAACCATGTAAGGGCACAGCTATAGAGCTCTTCAAAGGGCCAATCACACAGCAAAAGGCCACTTGTGTCAGAGCCCAAAGTAGGAATTTAGATCAGTGTAATCTGATAAAGCACTTTAGAGCAATAGCTCTGAAGAAAACAACCAGAACTGACACCACCATACTTGCTAAAACAATTAAATCATTGTTAGCAAATACTAGAAACTTGTTGAAGATGAATTAGGAGACAGCATGATTGGATAAGAGCAGGTTGAGAGGATCTAAATCAGAAGGATAAAAGAAAGGCCTGGGCTGTTTGAAGACAGCACTGCCTCTGAGAGTGGAAGAGCTTAGAAACTAGGAGAAACTCTGAGTAATTGATAAAAATTGGCATGCAATACAGGGTGCCTACAAGAGAAGAGATTAGACTAGCAGAGGATGTGATGATAACCAGTCTAATGGAGAGAAGGTAGGAAGTAACCCAAGGGAGGCTGACAAGGATGATATTGGCTGGGCAAATTAACTGCAGACTGGGAATCTGGAGTGAGAGGTTCTGAGCTCTTCTACCTCATGAACCCTTATGCCACTATCAAGGGGACAGGCTTATAATGCTTCAGCTAGAGGAACTAAAAGATTTTAGCCTTAGACCTCAGGTAGGCTTTCATTTTCTCCTGGGAGAGTTCCTGGTCTCCCAGGAGAGCTCATGAGCATATAGACAGTCAAGCTTTTTCTCCCAAAGTAAAAATGGCTGCTGCATGAGAAAAATAACCTAGAAACAACCAGGGTTGAATCACTCCCAGGAGAATTGCTCCTGGGAAACCTAATGTTTGTACATGCCATGGCTTGTCTCAGAAGAGAACATGGTTCTCTGGCACTCCTCTCTAACCCTTCCTCCCAGAGACACACTGAGTGCAATTACACATGCACTTTAATGCATTTTAGCCTAGTTTAATGAGCATTAAAGCATCACTAAAAAAGTGCTATTTAGCTAATGTGCATTAAAATAGGCCATTTCACATTAAGCATCTCTTAAAACCACGCTCTCTAGTTAATGTGCATTAAGCTAGGCTAATGTGCATTTTCCCAATACCTCATAATGGAGGTTCTAAATTTAATGCACATTAACCCACAATGGAAGGTGTTTATGCATGCTTGAATTAAAGGACACTCCCAGAGCACATGTTTAAATGCCCAAAGGTACTAGATTTAATGTGCATTAACTAAAGTGCATTAATGCACATGTAGATGCACCCACTGTATCACTTCGGGGAGTGAGGGGCACCGGCAGGGTCAGCAGTATGGGGGTCAGGACTGAGGGGCACTAACAGGGCCAGGGAGCTGTGGGTTGGGATTGGGCCAGGGAGTTATGGGTGGGGGTTTAGAGGCACTGGCAGGGCCAGGGGGCTTTAGATGGGAAGTAAGGGCCACTGGCAGGACCAGGGGGTTGTAGGTCCTGAGTGAGTGGCCCAGGGGGCTGTGTGTTTGGAGTGAGGGGCACCAGCTGGGCTGGGGCACTGTGGCTTGGAAGAAAGGAGCAATGGCATGGGCAGGGCACTGGCACATCAGGGCTTCTCAGCATCACAAACCCATTGTGGGGGCAGAGCGGGGGCAGCTGCAACTAGACCCACATCCCTGTGAGTGAATGAGGCAAGGGGAATTCTGATTTTCCATGATAAAAAACCCCAAATCAAAAGCCAAAGTTTGTAGGTATTTAGAATTAATTTTATTATTGTGCTTGAGGCACTGGTAGGCTTCCAAATTGCTTTAAAATTCTAAATTTGTCAAATAACCAATCTGTTCAACTGGCACTTCATTTAAATCACAGAAAAACATGGATTTGGGGTTTTTAATAAGAGAATTTGAGATTTTTAGGCAGAAAAAAACAGGATCCCTGTGTAATGTCTGTACATGCTGCTCTAGGTAAGTTTCTCCACTAGGAGAATGAACCTGACAGAATCCCCCCAGATTATTTCAGTGTGTGTATGCAGCCTTAACTCTGAACAAAAGATCTTTAACCCTTACTAACCCTGCCTGGTTGACTGGTGAAAGAATGCTAACATGATCAACCCCTAAAGGGGGAGAGAGAATAAACACTGACAACCTGGGAACCTCTGACCAGGACTTCATGACATTTTCTACCTCCTACTTCTGCTCTGCCTAACACTTGGAATATTTTTCTACCACTGTCCTCTGCAAGAAAATTAGATTATTTTACTTTCCTGCAGCTCTACTAAAGTTCACTGAATATGTCTTCAAATAATTTAAAAAGTCTTAAAGTTATGAATTTAATATAATTTATCTGATAGATAAAATTGGTAATGAATGAAATCATATTATTTTTAGACATTGCTTTAGTGATCTGAATACATACTTTTTAAATATTCAGTCTGTATCTCTAATTTATTTAAACTAATGGAAAATAGGTCATAGAATAATTTGTGAATGTAAGTAGGATGGTTCTGGGGAGTATTTGTGGATACTATACTCACACACACACTATATTTACTCTCATACGATACCCCCTTACATACAATGCACGCCTTGTTTTTAAAAGGAAGAATTAAGGGGGGAAAATCTTTTGATATAGTAAGTAACTAAGTAGCAGGAGCTAGGGAGTTGAACCTGTTCACTGTTCTATTTCCTGTGAGTCCCTGCAAATTTTACTTTCAGTTTTGCCCAGTAAGGGGCAGAAACTGTACTTACCATATTTTGTGCATATAATGCACACTACAATTTCCAGCAGCTGGTTTCTGGAAAGGTGAATGTTGTATGCAAGAAAATGTGGCTTGGAAGCAGACAGACAAACAGACAAATATATTATACATATATTTATACACACACACACACACACACACACACACACACACACACACATATATATATATATATATATATATATATATACACACAGATACATATATTACTATATATATCTATATATATCTTAAGCAGTGAAGAAAACTATTGAGAATCAACTAATTACTACTCGTCTACTTCTTCTCTAGGCCTTAGTTTTTTCTCCCTAGGGTGAAATCCTGGTCCTTTGGAAGCTCATTTGTGAGCTTCAAAGCTGCATTTGTGTTTGCACATAATGAATCCATGGACGCAATGCTTTAATTCATGGTGACCCAAAGTAAACTATGTCCAGATGAGTTTTACTTTAGTGTACCCAAAAGACTTTTAAAGCATCAGGAACACACAGACGTGCAAACAGAAATGCTGCTGGAATGCAAGAAAGGGCAAAAATTGTGACGTGTACAAGAGCCCCAGTGGGTGTTCTGTCATGGACCTCAAATGAGTTAGGACTTACCCACCCTCTGTCTGCTGTGTCTTTTCAGAAAGTAACTCTGTTGGAAAAAGAATCATGGCTTCTTTGTATTTAGGTAGAAAAAATAACTATTAATTTGTGTTATACCAATGCTTAAACATCTCAGTGGGGATTGGGACCCCACACTTCTGTGTTCAAACACATGTCATAGATAATCAGTCACTGACCAAAGTAGGTAGATTATATTCAAAGAAGGTGTGCAAACATGACTTGTGAGGATGAAAACTAGATGCATTTTTCAATACTAGTCCTCTCTTGTCTACTGATTTTAGTGTTGATAGTCACTTGTAGAAAGCTGGCCAGTTTTTCCTACAAAACATTCCTTTGTCTCTTAATGGCACACACAGAAAATAGGTGCCTAGTTCATTTGACAAAAGTTTATCTACTTTCTGTTCTTACAATAATGTGACTGAAATGCAATATTTATGAACAAATAAAGAAGAGGTGCATTTCTAATTATTTTACCTGCATATATTAAAATCCTTAGATAAATTTATGGTGAGAAAAGGAAAACGGATATAAACAATTCTGTCTTTGTGATACATATATAATGAAACCTGCACCAAAGATTCACAGTTGTATTTAGGGTTGCCATCTACTTTTATAACGCTCTTAAAGTTTTAAGTCTCTTTTTTCTCCTTCACCATCATAAAGTGTTCTATCCTGTAGTCCTCAAGTGTTGAAACCTTCTCCTAAGAATAATGGCCTTATCTGCAATAACTCTTTCTACCTAAGATTCCTTTTTATTGCTAAAACTGGTGCAGTTCCAAGACAACCAGAATATCATTCCTTCTTCCAGACACCAGAATTCTTGTCATTAACTCTTCTAGACTTTCTCCAAGCAGGATTAATCATCATGGCCAGATACAGAAGTTACATTTATTGCATGGTAGTTACATAGAAAATGCTCTACTGCTGTAACCGAACAGATAGTCAAGGCCCATAGAATGTGGTAAAAATGGTGGATCTTACTCTAGGATAACCCTGGATGTATGTGGTATCAGAAATCAGTGCTGTAAGTTAGTGCCATAATGCCAGAACCCATCATGGCTCATGGTAGTTTGTATTACACTGACATCCTATACAGCACTGTAGCACCCTGCTTACCCCTTCCTGCAGGGTCATGATCAGGGATATGGGTTTTCCATTTCCCACAGAAAAATGAAGAAAACCATGGATTCCATGTGTTGATCAGAGAAAAATGTGGATTTCTCTTTTTAGCAGAGAAATCCACATATTTAATGCTTTTGCAAAGAGCTCTTGCAGGCTGGTACAGCCCTGCCCAGAGGGTGGGAGGGGAGGACCTGAGCCTCTGACACAGCCAAGGCCGGGCTCAGGCTCTCACACACCCTTTGTCCCTGGAGCATGGAGGTAAGTGGGACTGTGGGGCAGGGCTGGGGAAGATGGTTGGGGGCTGAGGGAGCAGGGGGTGCTGCTGGCCCCAGGTGGCACATCGCAGCTGGGAGCAGGGCCAGGGGGTGAGGGTAGGAGTGCCCCTCTGCAGGGGGGCTTTGTGAGCAAGTGATATGGGGTGCAGTGTGGTGGTACCCACCACATGTGGGCCACACACATGACTCCCAGCTGGCTGCCTGGGGGAGGGGGAGGCTGGCATGTGGCCAGAACACAGCTCCGTGGCCAACTCTGCAGGCACGGAGAGGGATGGGGATGCATGGGGGGGCAGGGGTGGGGGTGGGGGTGGGGGTGGAGGCAGGGGCAGGGGCTTGGGATTGGGCTTGCATGTGGTAGCTGCTGCCACTTACCTGGAGGCCCATGATGGTGGTGACGGCCGCTGCCTCCAAAACCTCCAGCTGCTACCGCAGAGCCATGCCTGGAGCTGTGCAGCCAGCCACCAGGTGGCAGCGGCAAAGTGGTGGTGGCTGGACGGCACTCAGCCACCACCACCCCATGCTGCACCGCTGTTGCTGGCCACAAAGCTCCAAGTATGGCTCTGCGGCAGCAGTGGGAGGTTTTGTAGGCAGTGGTCATCACTGCTGGCACGGGTGGCCCCACAGGAAAGTGGCAGTGGCTTCCCATGCCAGTGGTGACAGCTGCTGCCTACAAAACCTCCTGCTACTGCCGGAGAGTCATACTTGGAGCTGTGCAGCCGGTGACAATGGCATAGTGTGGGGTGGTGGTGGTGGTTGTGTGCTGCCTGGCCACCACCATGCTGCTGCTGCCACCCAGTGGTCAGCTGCACAGCTCCAGGCATGGCTGTGCAGTGGCAGTGGGAGATTTTGGAGGCAGCGGCCATCACTGCCATCATAGGCCTCCAGGTAAGTGGCAGCAGCCACCGCATGCAAGACCAATCCCCCACCTCCTCACACCCCCATCCCTCATCATGGCTGTAGAGTTGGCCATAGAGCTTTGCTCCAGCCACGTGCCAGCCTCCCTCTCCCCCTCCCTCGGGCAGCCAGCCAGGCAGCATGTGTGTGGCCCACACATGGTGGGTACCACCAAACTGCACCCCATACCACTTGCCCACAAAGCCCCCCTGCAGAGGTGCACCCTTCACCCCCTGGCCCTGCTCCCAACTGCGATGTGCCACCTGGGGCCAGCAGCACCCTCTGCTCCCTCAGCCCCAACCATCTTCCCCAGTCCTGCCCCACAGCCCCCAAGCCCCACTTACCTCTAGGATCCAGGGGCAAGGGGCATGGCTCTGCAATAGTGGTGCTTGCCCACAAAGTGCCCCCACCCTGCATGCAGCCACCACCACCTCACACCACCGCAGAGCCATGCAGCCGGTTGCAGGGCATGCCGCTGTGTGCAAGTCCCCCGTTTCACCCCCTGGCCAGGCAGCACATATGTGGCCTGCACACAGTGGTTACTACCACACTGCTGCTGCTGCACCCTGCGCCACTTGCCCACAAAGCCTTTCTGGTGGCCGTGGGATGGTGGCGCAGGGTGCAGTGACAGAGTTGCAGCGACAGCCTCCATCTGTGAATCTCCTTTCAGGCTAGCCGGCATGTGTGCTGCCCACAGAGTGGCACCCCTGCCCTCACCCCCCAGCCCTGCTCCTGGGAGTGAGCACAGGGGCGCATTCCGCCACTTTTTGCCTACCCCCCCAGCACCTTCCTTTTCCCCCACCCTGCACTGCCCCTTCCCCCCACACACACTTATCTGCTGGGGTGGGTGTCAGTGCCTGTGTCTGCATGTCTGTGGGTCTGTTGTGAGGGGCATCAGGAGGGCTGTTGAGACTGTAGGGGTGGGGAGTGCGGGGCACCAGTAGCACTGGGAGGGGCTGTGGGGGGCGTTTAAATTTTATCACAGAATTTGGGTTTTTAATCAGAGTATTAACAATTTTTAATCAAAGAAAACCAGGATCCCTGGTCATGATATAGCTTAGGCCAGAGGTCATCTCCTCTGGCTGAGTGCTGGACCAGCCCTGCCCCCAGGCTATCACTGAAAAGATTAATCAATTCCTCTATTTCCAACCCCCGCCCCTTGTACCCGCCAGCCAGCTCTGAGCCACTCTCTGGTATTATTGTATTGTATTATGTAGATTCTATCTACCACATCTGAGCATGTATAAAGATTGCAGCTTTCAATTAAGTGTTGTGCTGATTGTGGACACTGCATTCAAACAGGGGGCTGTCCAAGATATTTATTTTGTACAGTGTTGTTTTGAAGTATTTGTATGTAGATCTTGGTCTGTTCAGCTTGACCTGTTCAGCTTCTCTGTCAAGGTTGTGCCAAATAGGGGACTTGCTTGGTGTTGGTATAAAATGCTGTAGGAATTGATTTCAGACTGAATTACTCTGAAAGATCATTTCATTTTCATTCACTCCACCCCTAATCTAAATTTAACATAACACACAAACCCACACTACCTGGCCTGCCAGGCTCTGCACAAGCCCAGAAACTTGGCAGCAGGGGAGCAGTTAGGGTCCATCTTCCTATGTCACTTGGGCTAATGCTCTAGAATGCAGGGAATACATCTTTGTGTGTGGAAGATGTGCAGCGTGTTATGAGTCTCTGCACACTGTTAAGTACAGTGCCAAGCTCTTAAGTGTGACAGTTTCTGGATCATACAGGAGCACAGTAATCTACTTGGGGCTATACAATTACAAGGGCAGTGGTTCTGAACACTTTGAAGTTGCTAACCCATGCCGTGCTGACTAAATGTCTTAAGGCAAATACCTATGCAGAGACTTTACTGCTGATCTTCTGAATGTGATATTTATAGGTGAGGAAATGATCTAATATGAATCCTTGGTAAATTGGGCTATGTCCATAGGGAAGCATGTGGTTACCTAGTCTGATATTCAGCATCCTCTTGGCTTGAAAATTGTTCACGTGGAAGACTGATGAAACTGATTTATTGATGCTCCCCACCGACCTCATGCTTCTCAAACATTCCCCCCCATCCAGCCCCATGCCACTGCTTGGAATCAAGCTTAACCACTAGCCTTGGTCTCTATTATTGTTGTTGGGGACTTACCAGACTGTATTATGTTGAGTGGGTCCATAAATCTAAGTGATTGTCAACAGACCACTCCATCCCTCAAGGTCACATTGCTTTTCTGAGAGAGGCCAGAATGTAATACCCATATCTACCCAACACAAACCCTAATCTAAAAAAACCCTGATATACACTGAAAGCTTTTTTTGAGCCCCACAGCTGAGGCATAACCAACAGGTGAATCTGTGTATCTTCGCCAGCAATCCTCTGGATGTTGTTTGACAGAGCAGCTATGAATGAGCACTGCTGAAGCTAAAGTGTAGCAGAAAGTGGGAATTCTCCCTATCAAAAACCCTCCCACTCCCTTCCTTCCTCTCCTGGGCCCTGACACTGGGACTTCCCAGCCATCCCAGTTCTCATACCAGGGAGATAGAACCCAGGCATCTCAGTTTTCCCATTTGGGAGGCAGAACACAAGTGTTTCATGGCATGGTCAGTGCTAGGTTTTGGGTAGCTGTGCAGATTCCAGCCCTGGGTGGTGGAAAGGGTCTGGACAAGGGATTCACTGTCAGTCACCATTCCTTCCCTTGTCTGCATAATCTGCAATTTTGTATGGCAGGCTTGGTAGTGGACCCTGAGATGCTAGATCCATGATGTTCAGCTGGGCATCTGTAGAGTGCTGGAGATATGTGTATAAGTGTTGTCGGTGACATGAGGACCTAAGGGGACCATCAATGTTGGGGGGTGAAATGGACAGGTTGGTGACTGCCTGCACCTGCAGTGCCACAACGCTGGAATGAGCCATCCTCAAGTGGGAATCTGCTCTGAAGGTCCAAGAATGAGGTCTAGAGATAGCCAGCAGATCTCTGAGGGAAGTCGCCCATGCCACTACAGAGCTGAGAAAAGCACAATGCCAAAATAAGGAGTTTATGCACAGGGTCAAAGACTGCTTGGTATCCAGCTACAAGACCTCTGAATGGCACCAAGGTCACCTCCCTTGGAGAGACCCTTTTTTTTCTAGGCCTGAGTGGTGGGTCAGGCTGCTGTGTGTATGTGTGTCCAAGATGCCTGTGTTCTCTGTGTGTATGTGTGTTGGGGAGGTGGGCATCCAGGTGAGCAGCCCTGATGTCCCCACCAGCCAGTCAGGACAGTTCAGCTGTTCAGTTCCACTTGGGAGTCTTTGGCAGCCCTGGAAGCCTGTGGGGCATGCTGGGAAGTGTTTGAGAGCCCCTACTATCTACTGTGGTTGGAACATGCAGGCAGACTCTGAGTCGCCCCCCCCCTTCCCCCCCCCCCCACACACACAAGGGCTAATATGCATTCTGCTTCCTCTCCACTTAAATGGGACCACTTAGAGTAAAGCTTGAAAGTTAGAGCGCTTCTGTCAAAGGTTTCTTGAATGCCTGTACTTAGCCCATGGTACTAATAAGTAGTAGCTGAGGAAACCATATACATATTAAATCTTCCAGCATTTCTGTTACTTCTGGAGCTGCATTAATTAGAGGATCAGAAAGAAATACATGTTAAAAAGGAGTCAAATATAGACGCAAGCAAGAGTAGTTCTTCCCAAGCAAGGTATGTAATACCAAAATCATTGTCTTTTCATGTTTGAGCTCAATTCCCAGTTGAAGGCTTAATTCCATTATTCCTCTGCAAAGTAAAAATGTTATGCTCAGAAGTTGGAAGGAAAAGGAGCAGCTTGTAATTCAGAGCTGACCCTATCAATGGAGAAAGATAATATTTTAGTCTAGACTGCCCATTTACATTTATGTTGTATCCTGAAGAGTATATTTAATAACTAGCACACATAAATCTGTTATGTTTACGTCACTGATATGCACACTCATAACATTAAAATAATTGCTTAATATTAGGGTTTTTTTCTGGTTTCATATTGAACAAACAAAGCAAATATTATTTCTACAAGTGTGTACACATGACACTTAATTGGAGTGTAAGCAAACTCATATAAATCTTCAACTCCCTTATTGCATTTAAACATTTCTGGTGCAAATAGTCTTGGAGCTATATAAATTCTGTTGGGAAGAATGTGAATTAAAATAAGCCCTAACCTAAGTATATTGCAAGTTATCATAAAATATATGAAGTAATTACTAAACAGTGCCTATTCAACAGTGTATTTATAACTTGGCACATTCATTCTTCTGAAAGAAAACCTACTTGTAATATACTTGGAAAATATTTAGCTTTAATTGATTATATTTTAGACAAAAACAGTTCCTCTTGATATATCAGTGATCTTTTCAGGATAGAGAAATAGAAGCTGCATACAAAACCATCATAAGGGGAATACATATAATTACTGATAAAAAACTACAGGGAAACAGATCAGAATGATCTAGAAGGCTAAGAATAGTAACTTTATTCAGTAACTGTTCTTTAAACTGAGTTATTATTATTCCAGTAATAGTCCCACTGTTCCTCAGTTTGCCTTAGGTGAACTGTATAATATCAGAAAGGATTACAGAAACAGGCCTTAAAGAAGATATAAAGTAAAATAATGATAATGATAACTATAAGAATGATTGATTAAACATGGATGAAAGGAATACTGAAGCATGGTTTTCATTGTTTGGGGAGGCAAGTTTTGATCTATTCATTACTGTTCAGTAGGGCTGTGAGAAACAACACCATTTCATTTTGACTTCCATTTCACCGTTTCACTGGGACAGTGTTTCATTTCTAGTTTCATTTAGTTTTGAAGTGCTGTTCCATTTCATTTTGTTGAAACTGTTTCACTGTTCTGATGCTGTTTCAATGATTCGCTCATAGGCTATAATAGTTTCATAGTAGTTTCATAGTAGCTAGGGTCAGGAGGGACCTGAACAGATCATCTAGCCTGACCCCCTGCCACAGGCAGGAATAAATGCTGGGTTCACAAGACCCCAGACAGGTGATCATCCAACATCCTCTTGAATTTGCCCAAGGTAGGGGCGAGGACTACTTCCCTGGGAAGTTGGTTCCAGATTTTGGCCACCCTAACTGTAAAATATTGCCTTCTGATCTCTAACCTAAACCTATTCTCCATCAGTTTATTATCATTGTTCCTCGTCACCCCAGGTGGTGCTGGGGAGCAAAGGGCTTTTCCTATTTGCTGTTGATCTCCCCTGATGAGCTTGCAGGCAGCCACCAGGTCCCTCCTCAGCCTCCTCTTGCTGAGGCTGAACAGGTTCAGGTCCTTCAGTCTAACCTTGTAGGGCCTGTCCTGCTGCCCTCTCACCAAGCGGGGTGAAGCACAAAATGGGGAAGCACAAAACTTCCTATAACTGTGTCATTTTTTGGCAGATTTGGATGACCCAGCAGGTGTGGTAGGCTCAGATAAGGACATGAAGCCTGCCACGTTTCAAGGAGATCGGTGTAGGGTTTTCTGGGAAACTGCACCTCAAAGTCTTGAAAGCAAAACTCATGTCACTTGTTAGTATGAAGGCAAAGGGAGCTGAAAATAGCAGGCATGGTAGTCCCTGCTGTGGCCACAAAGCCTGCCAAGTTTCAAGGAGATAGGTGCAGGGATTTCTGGGATACTGCACCTCAAGCTGTTGACAAGCAAAACTAGTGATGTGTGACTGTGTGTGTTGTTAAGGCGCGCCCTCACTGGCGCTGGGGCCTCTACGTGACATGGTAGTATGACCCAATGACGTTTCCTCCTCCCCTACAGCCTCATACTAGTCCACCACTTTAAATGGCAACAAGTAATAACTCAGTAAGCAGCACAGTAGCATCAGCAGCATCTCAAGCAGCCAAACAGTCACAGTCAATATCAGAGCAGTCCTTCTCCACTCTTCTCTCCTTACTTTCTGTTTTTCTTCAGGCAAGCCCAACTTCAGGTTCGAAACTCGAAACATTTTGAAACGTTTCAACTGCCCTCGTTTCATTTTGAGGCTGTTTTGAAGCCTTTTGTTTCATTTCAATGTCACTGTTTCAAGCTCGAAACGAATTGAAACAGCATTGAAATGAAACAGCTGGTGAAACTTCACAAGCCCTACTGTTTAGAAAAGCTACAGAAGGACCTACAAGGATAAAGGTTCTTCCAAAGGCTCATCTCCACAAGTATATCATATTCTCCCATCTATATCATAAAATGGTCTAATTCTGCCAGTGTTATCATTTACTTTGTGCACAGCAGGACAATATCTGGTTTGTGGCTGGCACCCTATGTTGATCTTTTGATTGTTGCTAAAATAATGAAAAAAAACATATGGAAAGTTTAGGGCGAAAGGCTAGTGTAGATGCAAATGAGATGGAAATATTTTAGTTTAAAAGTGGTTGTAATAAGTGTCTGATAGCTTCTTTGGAAACTGTGTTAGAAGCATAAAAACTGCTGTAGATGCATCCTGTCTCTTTTTAAGTCAATGTGGTGCAATATGCCTCAGAAGAAGCCCCAGGAAAAAAAAAAAATCTTTATCCATGCTGGTTCAGAAGACCATGCTGGGATCTTCTAAATTCCTATCTATTCTTGAAATCTGAAGTATTGTTGAAAATGAATTAGAATAATGGAGATCTTTGAATTATTACTGAAAATTTGTTTCATTTCTCATAGAAAAGAGGCAAAGCTATTTTCAGTAAAACCTCAGAACAAATATTTAGTGAAAGCAAATCATAGTCCACATGCCAATGTCTATTTCTAGCAAAGGAAAATTTCCAGTACTAAAAGTGGTTCTTGGAGATGGAGCAGTACAGATGTTCAGTCTGCAGCCACCCCCTCTCCCCTGTTCCTTGCACCATTCCAAGATCTGTCTGCGGGAACCATGGTCTGCTGCAGGCCTCTCATGCCCAGGGGGACTAGAGCAGTGTGGCAAAGCTCCCTGTTCACTTATCACACCGGGGACTCCAGTGTGAGAAGTAGGCAGTGGGCACACAGAGCCACTCCCTCTGCTCAATTACTGGTGCCCAGGAGCCGAGCAGACAGAGCAGTGGGGAAAAATCCCTACCAGCTTCTCACTCCAGGAGCTCTGGAGTGAAAAGTAGGCAGAAGGCAGGACTACTCCCTGTGCTTTGCTTCCAGTGTGTGAACCAGCAGGGAACAGCTGGTGGCTGCTTCTCTTCCCCCTCCCAGACTATAGGAGAGGCAAGAGCAGCTGTTTTCTGCAGACCAGAGTGACCCCAGTCTCTTTAAGGCATATAAGCATTTCCCTGTGGCTCCACTCCCTGGGAGGACTTAAGCCATGGGGAAGTTTGGAGACATTCATTGTCTCCAAAGAAACTCCCTTAGGATCGATGTCTTTCTGCTTGGAGTTCAGTTGTATTTCTCCCAGAATGGCCATTTTTTTCTCCAGGAGAAAAACCTGGAATATCTGTACACTCATGGTTTCTGCCAAGAGTGTGGGGATTTTCCCAGCAGAAACAGAATGCCTGCTTGTGGCTTTATTCAGGTTTCTTGAAATTATATTAAAATAATATTGTCTCTTTTAACACTAAAATAATTTTCAATCTGGAGTAATGTGAAATATGTCTAGTTTATGATTTATTATAAAGTTTAGAAAAAATAACCCCGTTTCATCCAAACCTCTTTTAAAGGTCATGAACCTTTCTAGCAAACCTGGACTGCATCTGTTTTGAACACAGTTTAGTTTATGGTTCTGCTCCAGGCACCATGTGAAATTTTTCTATCTTTTCATATTTCTGACAAGGGAATGGGAAGAGAAAGGTCAGAGTTATAAGTGCATACTTACAGGTTTGTAGGCTTGTAGAACAACTTAGGAGGCAGGTTTTTCCTGCAAGATTGTATGTAGTGTCTTTACACAACCAATAGGGAGAAGAGCATTCTGCCGATGCATAGGAACCAGAACCTGTGCTTTCTATTTCTAGCTCAGGGGACGCCACAGAGCAGAGGTTTACAATGTCAACTCTCTGAACTAGTGATGAAAAATATCTGGAAGCAACCCTAATATGTGTTGGGGCTTGCCTGCAGAATTAGGAGCTAAACACAAGCTCTCTGATATTCCTCTTCTGCCTTGAGTGCCAGAGAAAGGTTGACACAAGATAGCTAATAGTTTCCAACAACTAGATTGCCTGACAATTAGCAGTTCATTATGAGAGTATACATTGTACCAAAATGAGCAAAGCTTGTACAAGCTAACTAGTTATATTTGGGTGGTTTATGAATATTTATAATGACCTGGATCTCTACTCTGTCCAGTGTGACTGGCAGTTGGTGATGATGAAATGAGCTGCTCTCAGAACTATTTAATTTCCTCACCTTCATTCAATATTCATGAATTTTGGCAATTTGGCGAATGAGATATTTTATGGCAAAAGCCCATCTACTCCTTTTTTCAGGACAGCCATTATATGCAACTACACTTTGGACACATTGTTAACGACTTTCAACAGCTCCTGAAAAATGATCACCATCTCAAGTCTAGCCAACTGGGGACTGTTAGGACCACAGGGATTTGAACCCAGAACAGCCAGGAAGCTGGTCAGACACTAGCCCCAACCCAGCCTGGTCCCTCCCATGAGGATATTGATGAGGAATCAGGTGACCAAGGGGAACCTATATGAACCATGAGCCCCTGACAGGGGGATTATAAAATCCCTTCTATCTCCTGTGGGGCTTGTCCCAGCAACATCACTCATGTATGTGCTTTTGGGACCTCTGCTCTGCTCCTGCCTCCTCCCAGCCTTGCCACAGTCCCTGCCCTTGCCTTGCTGGGATACCCTGGCTCTGAGCTACCATCCATCCTAACCATGGTATCACATCAACCCTTGGTTTGGACTGCAACAGATACCTGGTGTGAGCCCAGACTGCCTATGATAATGCAGTACATGACACCTATGGCCTGGTTGATCCTGACAGGGACAAAACTATCTTGGTTTACAGACAACCGTGTCTGTATGAATCCCTGATTCAGTTAGTCTGTAACAAGCATCTTTACCCTGCGTTCTGCCTAACTTCAGGCAAACACATCTAACTACCTCCCTATGCAGATACAGATTTAAGTCATTTAGGTTATGATTGCAGTCAGAAGTGTAAGGGCGGCACATAGAAAGATACTTGAGTGTGCTTTCATCTAGGTTGCTTGTGTACCACAGGCAATGAAGCTGCAGCAGCATGGACTAGCCATCTAAATACATGCCCGGGGTACCAGAAAGGTTTGTATACCCTGCATAAAAGCTCAACTATGCTACTATATTGATGCTGCTAATTAGTACTTGAAATAGCTAGATTAGACTGTGTTGAAGAGTTCTGCCATGCACTTCCAATTCATGAGGTCAGTGTTAACTGTTAACTGAATTATAGCCTTCCGTCTGGTCTGGCACTATTAGATGTTGTACATATGAATCAATATATGCACAGAGCCAGACATTGTACTAGTTTCTACATTCACATAGCATTGATTCTGAGCTGTCAACTCACCGGTAGCAAAACAGTGGAAAATGAAGTGGGGGGGAGCCCTGTTTTATAAATGCTTTGGTTTGGTTTTACTATTGTATATAATCTGGATCATGAACAAGGAAATATATATTCTGTTCACTCTTTCTGTAAATATTCTTTTTCACTCTTTCCGAATACATACAATGAAGCTATGCCTGCAATTAAACTCCTTTAAGTTTCAAGCCAAAAGCCAACAAGAGAGATGAGAAAACCTTTAGCTACAATTTTGTAAATGCATTCAAGGCTTATGAAAGTCTGTTTATTTCTTATATATTTAATTATATTCATGACAAATTTACAAGCAAATCCCATCTAGGACTCTAGGCTGTAAGAAAATATCCAACTAGAGATACCGTAAATCCTGGCTTTTATTTCAAATGACATAAAAAGAACAGCACCATTCCTACACAGTGGGCGCATCTACATGAGACAGTTGACTAACTAACTGCGCAGTCAACATCTCAGCATTTACACATGTGTCCCTATTAGGGTGCACAAAACTAATAAACTCTTCATCAGGGTAATACTTATAAATACAAATAATACCCTGCTGCATAGGGGTTTTTTGTGTGAAGCAGCGCATATGTAGATGCTGACCTGGCTGGCTGGGACATGAGGGTGCTGGCTGGGGCATGAGTGGGTGTCTGTCAGCTAGGCCCTGCCAACTAGCCCCTGCCAGCCCCTCTACAGCATATTGAGTGTGGTGAGAGCATCCTGGGCTAGCAGGCCGACCCCCAGTGCCTCTTGCTAGCCAGGGCCACTCCAACCCTGCTCAATGTGCTGTGGTCTGGGTGTACATGTAAACTGTGTGCCTCAGAGCTGCTCAGGAGCAATAAACTGCAGAGCAATAAGCTCCTCAGTTTATTGTTGTGAATTAATGGCATGTGTAGACATGCCCATTGTTACCATTATATCAATGTACAAAAGCAGCTAGCAAATGTCCAATATTGGGAAAAAGTGGCAGGTAAACACACTCAATCAAGCAGGCCGCAGAGGTCTTCTCTGCTTTTCTTTAAGTGTTCCTTTGATCTACCAGCATTATATTTGTCTTACCTGCAGTGAGGCAGCCAACTAACTCTTAATTTTTACTAATGCACCCCTCTTTCAGACCACCCCATGGGAGCAGCAATCTGGAACTTTTTTAAGTCCATGAAATCAGGCAAGATCTACCCTTCCTTTCCCTCTATGTTTAACAGCATGTCCCCCTCCCCTCTCCTTCCATTTGTGCCTTTCCCACCTACCACTGCCACTGTCTTCACTGTCTTTAGGTCCTTTAAGTCAGGGGAACTCCAGAGCAGCTTCTGCCCTGCTCCAGGTGGGGTATGCAGAATCCAGGCTTAGTTCAGGAAAATAGCAGCAGCAGCAAGCAATCGGTAGGTTCTCCTTCTTTGTCCACTCCTTTCAGTTCCCCACCAACCTGGGAGCAGGATCAATGAGAGGGAACCTGCCAACCACTGCCACTACTTCTGTTGTCCCCAGTTGAGCCCTGTTCCCTATGCAACCCAGCTAGAGTAGGACAGGAGTGGCTCTGGAGTTCCCCCAAACTCTGAGTCATCTGGGGACAGATGTAGCAGCAGGAGTTGGATGGGGGAATGGAAGAGAAGTGCTGCTGAGCATGGACAGAGGGTGTTGTGGGAGAGAGGTGGTGTAAATAGTTTGTGGTGGGGCGGGGGGGAACATGACACATCTGATTCAGGGACTTAAGAAACATCCCCAGATATTGCTCATGCAACCTGGTCTGTCCATCTCACTGAAGGGGAAGCTAGGATTGGAATTACATCCATCCCTGCATGTGGGTTGCTGCTTCCACTCCCTTTCTGAAATCCTGGATCCTCCTATGCAAACAGATTATAATTCATATGAGCCCTCACACTCAGACACTGTGCATATGCCAGAATTTTGTACAATGTTGGAAGATGATGATTGACGTCCTTCTCAGGGTAACATAGTAAAGGGTATCAATTAGATGGGATTATGGGGCACAATGTTAAAATAAGGGGGGTAGAGAAGGAAGTCTCTTCCATTGTTGGCCTTTCTTAAATATATACGTACATAGACAAAACTGGTCTTGGAAATGCAAAATAATGTACCTTATGGCCTGTGAACACCAATCCCACCACTGCAACCACTTGTACCAAACCCTGCAACCCCAGGAAATGGCACAGAAAGCCAAAAGGGAAGCTCCCACTTTTATATAGAAAATGCTAGGACTTAGGGTCACAAGCCAGTGGGCTTAGGATAAAGGAACAGGTACAGGTAAATAACATTAACATTAAGGTATATACATTTATGAACTAGGTAACAGGTAAACAGAAGTAATACCGTGTTGAATTCACTCAAGAACTGGTAATGGGTAATGAGGACTACTACCATGGTACATACACTCAAGAAACCTTAAACCCTTCCCACAACTCTGAAGGTGCTCCAAACCAGCCTGTGGTCCTGAGAGTGCTCAACCTGCCATCTGCACTTTTTTCACATCCAAATTCCACTGCTACAGCCTGCAGGCCTCACTCCATCACTCCTCCCGGATCTCCAGCCACACATTTCCCTCTGCTGTGTCTTGCATTCTGCCACTGCTTCCTTCTTCCCCTCCCTTTTGTCTTTCTGCCCCCAGTGTCTCCAGAGGATGTAGTCTACATGTAGTCTACATAGTTCTGCAAGACTGTCCCCTGCCAGGGACTCCTGGAAGTCGTAGTCCAAATGCAATCAGGCTGCTCCCCCTGCTGTTGCACATTCACAGTGCATTACATTACAGTGCATTACATTCAGTTCACAGAGTCTATTACAATCATATCCATATTATGAAATGGGTTGGTCACCTCACCTCCTGCTATAGTCAAGGAATTTAAATAAGTCCTATGGAGAAAATTATTCCACTCTCCACTGATGTGTCTTATTGTAAAAATTAGGTTTAAGTAGCATAATATGAAACATTCAGAAAAAAAAAAATTGCAAGTGTATCTCAGGGAATTTTTGGAGACAAACTATATATGGGCCTTGTTACACAATGATTTTGCAAAGTTCCTGGAGCTCTTATCCTCTGGATTGTCCACACACTAACACCTGATTAGGTCGCTCAAAATTACACTGCTCCAGGGCAAGATTATCTCAGATCTGTGCTACCTATTTCATGTTGTATTAAGCTGCAGCTATGCTAGGCTATGCCTTAGTGTAAACACCCTACATGCCCCCCTTCCCCACTAGCCTGGATTGGGCACACTGGTCCCCCTCCTTCCCAGCACCCTAGATTCCTGCTCACTTCCCTTCCATCTCACCCCCTGCCATAAGGCTACCTGGGCTGTCTTTCCAGGGGGGGACAGGCAAAGAAGGGTTAAACTATCTGCCCAGCTGCCATTACTGCTCTCTGAGCCAGAAGAGCATCAGGCAGGCAGTAGCAGAGGCTGGGAAGGAAAGTTAACCCTTCCCTGCCTGATCCCCTGGGACAGACAGTGTGGACAACCACAAATAATTTATGCCCCTGCAGAGGTAGGGAGGCAGGAGGTAGGAGGGAACCCTGAAGGGCAGGGGGGGAGCCAGAAATGGAAGGTGGGGTGGGGTGACTCTTACCTTTCAATCTTCTAGGCCCCTGTTGGTCTGAAGTGTGATGGCTCCAAACTCAAGCTGGCACTAACACTGATCAAAAGTTCATAGATTTTCACATTTTCAGGGTTAGAAGGGGCATCAGAAGTTCATTGAGTGCGACCTCCTGCCCTGGGCAGGAAACAGTGTTTATCTAGCTTCGTATTAAAGACTCTCAAGGTAGTGGAGAGCACCATCTCCCTTGGAAGCCTATTCCAGATTCTGGTAACCCTTACTGGAAAGAAGTTCTTCCTAATGTTTAGTCTCAATCTGCTCTCTGTCAGTTTGTGGCCATTGTTTCTAGATACTCCAGGGGGTGCCCTGGTAAACAGCATATCTCCTATTCCTTGCTGTCCTCCCCACCCTTTCCCCAACAAATCTGTAGACAGACACCAAATCCGCTCTCAGCTTTCTCTTATGGAGGCTGAGGAGATCTAGGTACCTCAACTTCTCCTCATGGTACCTATCCTGCAGGCCCCTGATCATATGAGTGGCCCTCCTCTGGACCTTCTCAAGGATACCTACATCCCTCTTGAAGCATGGTGCCCAAAACTGAATGCAATACTCCAGCTGAAGCCTTACCAGTGCCTCATAGAGGGGAAGTATCACCGCCCTAGCCCTGCTCATGATGCACCTGTTTATTTATGACATAGAGTGCAGTTAGATCTATTGATTGTTACATCACATTGCCGAAGCATGTTCATCTTTGAATCAACTATGACTCTGAGATCTCTTTCTGCTGCTGTGTTGATTAGAAAGTCATCCCTGAAGCTGTATGTGTGTTAGTGATTCCTTCTCACTAGGTCCAGTACTCTGCATTTATCCTTCTTAAACTGCATCCTATTTTGTTCTACCCACTTTCCAGCTTGTCTAATCTACCTAAATCCACTCCCTGCCCTCCAGTGTGTTTGTTTTTCCTCATAATTTAGTGTCAACCACAAATTTGGATAGTGTGTTCACTACGCCTTTGTCCAAATCACTCATGAAGATGTTGAACAGCATTGGCCCAAGGACCGAGCCCTGGGGGACTCCACTGCCCACAGCCTTCCAGGGCAATACTGACCCATCTACCACCACTCTCTGGGTGTGTCCTATTAGCCAATTTGCCACCTACCTAACTGTGATCGCCTAAGTCACAGAGCCGCTCAGTTTTTTTTATGGGAATGGGATGTGGCACTGTATCAAAGGCTTTTTTAAAATCCAGATATATGATATCCACCTTGACTCCTACAGATAAGTGGTTTGTGACCTAGTCATAAAAAGAAACAAGGTTTGTCAGGCATGATCTACCCGCTATGAATCCATTCTGGTTGCCTTTCGGCGTTACTTTTCCCGCTGGACTCACACGAATGTATTCCTTAATAATTTTTTTCAAGGGTTTTCCCAAGGTGAGACTAACCAGTCTATAGTTAACTGGTTACTTCCCCTTTTTGAAAATAGGGACCACATTGGCCATTTTCCAGTCCCCTGGGACGTGCCCTGAGCACCATAAGTGCTCAAACAGTTCTGCAAGTGGTTCTGCTATGACACTTGCCAATTTCTCCAGCACCCTTGGATGAAGATGTGCAGTGCAAGCATCTATATGTGCGTGTGTTGTTGTGCATTAAAGAAAAATGTAAATTGTAGACATTGACACTTTACTGGGGTGCTAATTAGGTACCTGCAGTAAATATCTCATGCAGATGCACCCAGGGGCTACTAAGTGAAAGGGTAACAGAATTTGGCCTTTGCATTGGTTTGAAAGAAGCATCCAGTCTCTAAATTGGTATCAACCAAATTAAAACTAAGGGCAAGTGACAAAGTGTAACTAACTTACCATTAGACATGTTAACTGTTTTTTTATTATTATTATTGTTTGCCACAAGAGTAGAAAACATGCCCCAATTTATTTCAAGAAAACATTTATTTTAACAAAACCCCTCTAAACTTAGTGAGTTTACAATGAAGCTTGACACACACACATACATAATGAATAATGATACTCAGCCAGACACATTTCTAAACAATAGGTATTATGTAAATGATACAGTCCCTGAGCACCTAGTCTGCTCATGAACTGACACAGAACTGAGAATAAGGTATTGAATGTTTATAGCAATGAAGTATAAGTCATTGCTTGTGCTGTTTCCAATAAAGCTAATGTTGTTAGCATTTTAGGTTACATTTTAATTACAAACAAACAAAAAAAACCCTTATCTTTTAAATGATATATGGATTTTTAATCAGAAGAGCTTTATATCAACGTTCTTCCTGGAATACTGTTGTCAAAATAGAGTTTATGTTGAATGGTATTACCTTACAGGCTTTATATTAAATGTACAAACAGAAAGATAATTAAAAGGAAGGATAACATTTCATTATAATTTCTTTCTGATAGTGGCTTACACAGCTCCTGGAGTTTTAATTAGTCTGTCTTGCACAGAAGCATGAGCTAATCATTTTATATGACTTACACTTTCTTCTTGAAATTTGCAATAACAACATTTCATCAGATGTGGAGAGGCCTAACTAATTAACGAAAGGAACAAGATGTACAAGTCTTAGGTCTTTCTCCAGAAGATATATTTTGGAGAGAAGTTCACTTGGTTTTCTGCAACAGTCATTTCAAGTCATTGGTACATACACAAGAACAGGACTGGCAGGCTTTCCTAAATAATAACAAAAAGGATTTATAAATGCTTCCAGAAATATTACACTGAATTTGGCCCAATTTGATCTACCAAGTCACGCTTTTTATTACTCACTGGGTTTTAGACAGCTGCAAGGAAATCTGTGAAAGTGTTCATTAATTGAGCAATATTTTCATAAATTTTGCCTCAGATGTTTTTCAGTTGAGTATGATTTATCAATTAATATTTGCAATTCCTCTTCATTTGGCACTTCTACATGAGATTCTGACAGCACAGTAGCTTAATACTACTGCACAGCACTGTTGTGTGGCAAAAACCATACTGAGCTGCTACTGCACAGTAGTGTAAAGCTACAGCACAGTAGCATCACTTAAAAGGTGTTCACCAGCACTATTGAGCAGAAACTCCAGTTACTGTGCTTTTATTTAGTATTTGCTCATACAAAGACTAAATAAATGCACAGTAACCACTGTGCAGTAGCATCGCATATAGATGCACATATTGTGTCTAAAAACCTCCAACTTTTAGCCCACAAGCAAAAATAGTTATATGCTTAGGTGATCAACCATAAAAATTCCATTAAAAAACTTCAGAGGTAAGTATTTTCCAGAAACCCAACAAGCTGAAAATAACCTATTTAAACTCTTTAATCAGCATGTACTGAAAAATCAAGATACTTGATGACCATCATAATTAGTTTATATGATGATTTATTAATTTAAAAAGGAGGCAATTTATTGTATAGAATTTATGCTGATTTAAAATCAAGTCACCCATTCCTTCTTTTGCACCTGATCCTTTTGCTTCCCTTTTACCTTGTTCCACAAAAATCAAAGTTTTCACTCATGGAAGGTAAGATCTAGTATACCATTCTGCCCACTTCCTCTTTTTTGGACACAAAAAGTACAGCGTAGACTTCTCTAGCTTGCTTACAGTTGAATGATAGGTGATCATTCCTGTTCCCGTTGGTACAACAAGGATAATAGTCTGCTCCATTGGTACAAATGCCTAAAAAGGCTAAAAAGTGATTTATTCAGGTAACAGCTACCAGTGTTGGCATAAAGAAAAATAAAAATTAAAACAAGAAAATGACACCTCCAATCAGAACAAAAAGAGAGGATTTAAGTGTGGATTGAATCTCTGTTCCTCATTCCAAATAAAATCAGTTATATGGTTGTACCACATCATGAAAAGCATATGGTAAATATTGTGAATCAAAGATTCACTTTCTCTTTCCTGATTCCCTCTTGCCCTGGCTGTGTGTGTAAGCATTGCTGTTGTCCTTGAAGGTACAGCTCACTCCCCTGGCCAGATAGTGGGGTGGTGGGTACAGTGGAAACACAGGAATCATCATTCTGCTCAGTGTCTGCCTTTTATTTGTGTCTTTTCTTACCACTTGCAAAAGATGGAAATGTGTGTATGGGTAGGGGAGGGGGCTGGAAAGGTTGCTCTTTCCCTCTGACATGAGCACAAACCCATCTTTACTCAAACCATATTACAGGATGGGCTAGATTATTATCCTTACTAACCCTTCTTCCTGCCAGCAGCAGTGTCAGAACTAGTAAAAGTCTAACCCTTTATGTCTTCTTGTCACTATTCTGGATCTGAAACATCTGCTAATTTATCTCTCCGGTTATTACAAAGACCAGTTATATGTTTGATTTTGTGAAATCAGGGCAGTTACAAAGAGCAACAAAACAGCACAAAGATGAAACATATTTTCACCTTTTTACTTTTTTGCTATTCTAATATGAAAGTATACATAATATTTGTAACATTTTGAAATGTAAAATAACAAATAGAGAAGCCAGGCACCAAGAAGGTTAGTAGTGGAAATCTTCACCTACATTGGTACAGTTGGCTTAAACCACTTCAAGTTCATTACAAATGAATATGCAAAAGCTTTGTCAGGTCATTAGGTCTTGTCTCACCCTAATTACTTCATCATGTCAGCTTCCAGTAGAGAGATGTCTTAACATTTTCTTTTTGTTTCTGTGATCTCAGAAGTGAATAGGGCTATAGTAGAGCTGAGGGAAATGTGCAAGCTTATTTAGTTTCTCATTCCATTTAGATTTTGGCCAGCTTCTATATAATTTATTATTATTGTTGTTCTTGCTGCCCTGTAGCTATGTAAAACCTGTTACTCATTTAAAAGCAGCGAGTAGTTGGGATCTGATTTTATGATTGAATGCATTAAGAAACTCAGCTTCATTAATATAATTAAAGAAATTTGGTTTATAGCTGTAAGGTATCTTTTTTTCTTTCTCTTATTGTTCTAAAACACTTCTTTTAGAAGATCATTCAATAAAAAATAAGGTATCATATGAGACAGTCATGCAAAAAAAAATCAGACTTTCAGATACTTATGATTATTTGTTTATATTTAATCAGGGCTTGACTAATTTTTCAACTTTTTTTTAACTTAAAATGGCAGCTTATCAAAACCCAAACATTTGGTAATCACATACCTGTTTTTGAGGTAATGGCAGGGAAGAAGAGTAAGCCTTCCTAGAACAGCAAATAGTCTGGTGGTCAGGACATTCACTTGCAGAGTAGAAAACATAGATTCAACTCACTGCTTTATCTTACTTATTCCGAACCCAGATTTCCCACATTATAGGAGGATTCCCTAACTATCAAGCTATTGACTAGTCTCTGCAGCTGGATGGTTTCTCATGAAAAACTTCCTATGATTTGGTTTTGTCCTGAAGCCTCATCATGGTATTGCTGTGATAACCCAAGAGCTCCTAATGGAAAGCATATAATTCTGCTATCCTGCATTTTCTGCCCTTTCAGTACACAAATACTTAATGACTGGATTTTGCTTCTGTAAATATATGTATCTTTATACCCATAAAGAAGATTTAATAGCTTAGTGCTACTTTCAAGTAAATAAACAGTCCTCTGAGAGCAATAGGAGGGGATTTTTTAGATGCAAAGAATATGCAATATAAAAATTATGCCTGTAGTTGATAGATTTCTAATGGAAAAAGTACAGACCTTGGCAGTAGTACAGTGATATATAGCAGCAGCAGAAGTAAAACAATTAGTTACTTCTCCACATGAGTGGAAGACAGTAATCCTAACAGAATATATTCTTGGTTTCTGATACATTATAAGCTTGCAGCTATATGACTTCAAGAGGAAGCAACAACACAGTAGAATCCTAAATTGCAAGAATTAGGTTGTTGGAAATGGTCACCTGAGAGAGTGCTTCGTGTTTTAGATTGAAATAATCTGCCTCCTTGACAATAGGCTTCATTGAGTCTGTTATAAATATACTTTGAATTATGGAAAATGAACAAAAAACTTTAATTATAGGTCATAAACATAAATTATATGTGACATTAATGATATAACTAGAAAAGCTGCTCAAAATTCCATTGCTAGTTTTTTAGCACTATTCACATGGCCTGGGGATCTATAAACTAATGAAAATTCAGCAATAGTCATTTAGATCACTGTATAATGTGGATGAATATGCTTCAGAAAAGATGTTTTCATATAAGGTTGTCTCTGTTTTTGTTACTAAAGTTTTATTTTTGTTCTCTTTTCATGTTTTGGCCAAGGTTTGACAACAACAAACAGCCATCTGTTCCTACATATATTATGACCATTGTTATGTAAAATCTTCTGTATGAAAAAAAAAACCCTTCAGCTTCAGAAATGCATTTTAACATTATTATTTCTTCCTTTGAATCATAAGAAAAAAACAGAAAGAAAATATAATATTCAAACAGTTGGCTTTCCTTCAGTATCTTTGAAGCCTTTGAAAACATGTTATTACTTTAATATTTTCTTCCTCAGTGTCTGTCTTCTTTTGCTTATAGATTTAATAAATAGAACATTAAGGCACAATTTTTTCTAATGGCTTTCAGGGTGGCTCATATTCTGTATGCATAGAGGTTTGCATGTGTAAATACTCACAATTTTTTTTTCTTTTGAAACTGATCATCTCACACATACAAGCCATTTCTTTGAGTATTACAGATGAAAAAATTGTTACCTCTGACTACAAGTAAAAGTGGATGTATACAAATATTCAGAAAACATGGCAAAAGACAGATCAAAGTTACACTTTTTTTTCTAAGCTGCCTAAGTTTAGATCTAGAATGCACCATACAGATGTTTGGCCCTGGCGGGAGGAGATACATAGGCAGCCTGTGCTGATGGAGGCTCATAGACAAGGGGTCCCCTGTGCATGCATCCCAATGTGCCTTGCAGGTTCTCCAGGCTACCAGAGATAAGCACAGCCATGTGCTTGGGCTATCTCTGATTGCACCCAACTGCTATTCCTCCCACTCTGCCGAGAAGCTTTCAGAAAAGATCCAGAGTGAATGACTTCTCTTGTTAATTGTACATTCATTAGTTTCCCTGCCTGCCTTCACCCTGCCATTGTGCCCCACTGCATATATCTAACCCCATAGACACAGGAGCTGCAACACTTGCTGCGTGACTCTCACCAGAGACTGTGGGACATCACATGTGCTCCTCTGGAGATGACAAAGCAGATGGTCATGATGGCATGCACCTACGTGCCACTAGCCAACAGACAGCTCTTTCACATGGAACCACTTGTCACACCCTAAAGTTTCCAAACATCCGGAACAAATGACTTCCATGTGGCTGCTGAGTCAGAGGCCATCAAGGGCACCACAGATTCCAGGGCGCTCTGCCACCACCTCCAGACCACTGAGAAGCATTTCTGGGCCCACATCAACCATAGTGACTGGTGAGAGCACATCATCTTGGGCATTTGAGACAATGAAGAGTTGCTTCAGAACTGTGAGGGTTTGGCCAGGATATAGGTGGTTGGGTCTGAGGATAGGCCCTGAAGGGCAATCAGGAACTCGCCTAGGTGGGGGAACAGGTTATCAGGATGTCAGGTTAAGGTCCGGATGAACAGAGTTGAGTATGCAGAACCAGGTTCCAGGAAAACAGAGAGGGAGATCCGAGAGATGTAGTCCAGAGTGGAAGCTAAAGTCAGTATTGGCACTGGGTTTATTATCCAGAAACCTTGTTCCTGATGGACCCAAACCCTCAGACTGACCAGAGCTTCTCCATTTGATCATAGGCAATTTTACTGTTACACAGTGAAAGCAGATAAGAATAATGCAGGTAAGGCAAACAAAATAACTTTCCCAATTTTATATCTACTAGTCCTAGGGCTGTCACATTGGGAAGGTAAATCTTTACAGTATGCGAGCTTCACCCTGTAGTTATCACTTGAATGTCAGTAGCCTGCAGCCTGGAGGTCAAGGGCCGAGGTCCCCCCTCCTACTCCAATAGGGTGGGTGAGACAGGCTGGTGTTGTGCCCTCTCTCCTTAGTGGCCTCAAATTCTTCTCCTTTGCTGCTCTGAAATCCCTCTTTTTGTATCCGTTTCCTCCTCTGGTGACTTCATTCCTGGGTACTACTGATTGGTTTCCCTGTGGTCATCATACTACCCACATTCTGTTCTGTCAGCGTATTCCTTTGTTTCCACAAACTTATCACATGAACACATCTTAATTTGGTCATTTACCAGTCTCCTAATTTGGTCCTTCCACCAAATCTGAAAATCCCAAGGACTCTGCAGTTGGGCACTGTAACCTCGCACCAATGCTGCAGAGTCCCTTATCTCTGTTATTGAACAGAGTGGTACATGTCTTCAGTTTCACAACCTGTGTGTCTACTGGCTTCAGACACAATGGGCCTTGAAGGAAACTTTGTCACAAACAGGCTTTTAAAACTGAATTAACCATTGCCATTGCTCTGGATCATTGTTGTAATGCATATCTACTTTACCTACAAGCCAATTCCCAAATGCAAATCTCTAAATATCATTTTCTAGCCATCATGCAGAAGCCAGGTGTTACGTCTCAGTTGTGTGTTCTTGGGCAACCCTGGCACAGGATGCAGTCTGTCTGACTCACAAAGGAATCACCCCCTCTCCCTCCCCTCCTCTACCTAAACAAAACTGATTCAGATGCAGGGAGAGACACACCTAAGACACTCCAGATAAGGGTGATAAGAGTGAAACAACTAGGTCTCATTTACATCCGAGATGGAACCAGATGACCATTCATTTACATGAGAGATGGAGAACAGAAAGCCTGAAGCAGAGACTGCAGTGAATTCTGGGACCAGAGAAGCAGGGGAGCACTGCATGATGGGGAATCTGTGCTCTAAATATTAACCAACCCATGTTCACACACACCCAGCTCAGCATTTATCAGACCAGTTCTAATCTGGATTTGCTAGGGACTTTTCCCCCCCAGACACACACACCCCTCTAAGTTTAATAGGCATCTCGGGCCGTACATTCCCCGGTCCCACTATGGGAGGCCTATTTAAACTTGATTGACTAAAACTCGGTTGCTGGGTTAGAGAATGCTGAGGCAAGAGACCGAGTCAGAGTGGGTACGGGCAACATTTGAACAATGGTTAAGGGTTCATCACAGCATCCAGCCTGCTGGAGCCCTAATCCCAGGTGTTGTCATACTTTTCCCGAGATGACTGGTGGGAATCCTCTCCACAAAAGGTTATGAGCACCCCAATAATTGTTTTAAGTATGTTAAAAGACTATGTAAAATCTGGAAAAGTCATGTTAAGCTGAGGCTTGTGCACAACAAGTAAAAATCCAAAATCCAGATGCTGCAAGCTATCTATTGTTCCTGAAGAAACCATGAGATATCCCATCAGTATATCTGCCATCCATAGGAATTTCAAGCTGGCTCCCAAGTATTTGGGTTACTCCCTAATCTTAAGTGTTTCCTGATTATCAACCAGTTTCCTGAGACGTTCCAAACCAGGTAACCCCTTGTCAATAGAAAAGACAATGATTTACACTACTGAGGGTGCTCCGAAGCAGCTGAACTGAGGGTATAAAAATCTGTAAGTGTGTGTGCTGCAAGAAGAAGAAGCAGGAGGAAAGAAGGAGAAGAAGAAAGAAGAAGAAAACTCCTGTGCTGACACCATCCCCTGTTGTTCTTGGGACGCTGGAAGAACAGATCGTCTCTCTCTTCAAGGATTGTACTACGGACTGTGCCTGTCAGCTTTACAGCCTGAGTACCTTGGACTAGGTGAGATCCCAGCACTCGCTTTCTCTCTCTCTCTTCTCTCTAGGCATAACCTTCTGAATCTGAACTGTATCAGTTAAGCTTGAGCTAAGTTTCCCCAAATACTTAGTGAAACCAGGGTAGTGTTGTCATTGTTTGTGTTTGTTTTTCTTTTGCATGTCTATTACTACTAGTACTATTATATATTTCATATGCTTAGCAATAAATAACTTTTATAGTCAAACTGGTAGTAATTGAGTATATTTTTCCTTCTCTGCTTCTCTTTCCTCCCATGCTCTGCAGCAATGCTTCTTTTACCTAAGCTAAAGATCCCTGTGAAGCCCCAAAATATTGTGGGGTCTGCTCATCAAGAAGCCAAAGATTGGGACGTGCTGAGTTTGAAACACATAAGGGGATCAGCTTGTACAGGCTGATTGACCCAGTTTGACTCAGACGTGCCCTTATGAACTGAATGCTGGCCCATGAGGGTGTCAGCTGGACACCCAGATGGATTCAGAGGGATTCTGTTCACCTGTGCGCTTGTGTCTGACTGCATTTTATTGTTGCTCTTATGAGCTGATTCTTGGCATATGAGGGTGTCAGCCTGTCCATGCTGATCAGCCCGGCCAGGTCAGGAGTGTCATGTTAATTTGTGTGTGTTTGTGTGTATGACTGATTTGGTGACTGGAGGAACCCAGTCCCATTGAGATTGAGTCCTGCAAGATAGCTCCACTGGGTGTGAGGGCTTGCAGAAGGGAGAAATACAGCTCCATATAGTAACACAAGCAGCACATTGACAGAATCACCAATATCCTAGAAACTATCCCTAATAAATGAGCACACCCCAAAGTAATGGGCAAATTTGGTAACACAGGAGAAACAAAGATCTGGGTGCTGACCTCCAGGGAAGATCCAAAAGTAGGGTCAGGAAAGCCAAAGTCAAGTTAGGAGCCAGGAGAACCAGAGAAAGCAGTGAACATAAAGTTTTCTGCAATTTACTAGAGCTTTTGTCAAGGTCTGCCTGAAGCCCGAGGCTGCAGGTATACTTAAAAAGGAATGAGTAGTGCTCTTAGCATCCAGTCCAGTTACAGAGAAGTGGACAGTCACACTAGCCTGGGATCAAGGTCAAATGTGGAACTCAAGAGCTTGGTCTGGCCAGACCTGACTTACTGGAGATCCTGACAAAAACTTCTGGATGTGCCAGACCACCTTTGTGGTCATCATCATGCAATTATTCCCCCACATTGAGCACTTGGACAATGGCATCAGGTAACCCCTCACTCCAGAGAAGTGGGTGAGCATCACTATCTGGAAGCTGTCCAACCCTGACAGCTTCCTCTTTGTCACCAAGCTCTTTGGCACGGACAAGTCCATGACTGGAGCATCCACCCAGGAGATGTGCCTGGCTATCCATTATGTTCAGGTCAAATGTTTCATTCACCTTGTCAACCCACAGGAGGTCATTGCTGGCTTTCACTTCCATGGGCTTCCCCAACTACATAGGAAAGCTCGTAGGGGTCATGAATGGCACTCACATACCTATCTTCTGCCACCCTCAAAGTGCCCAGGAGTTAATCAACCACAAAGGTGTATTTTCTGTCATCTTGCAGGGCATTCTTTATCACTGGGGCCAGCTCACTCACATCTTCAACTGATGGGTGTTCCAGAAATCTAGTCTTTCCAAGAAGATGGAGAACAGATACTATGTCCTGAGGTCCCAACACTGATGTTCATGGTGCCCATGTTCCACCCCTCATCATTGAGGACCTGGTCTATCCTCTCTTGCCCTGCCTTATGAAGTCCTACATGAGGCAACTAGACTACAAGAAGGAGCACTTCAACTACTGTCTGTGCAGGTGCCAAATGACTGTGGAGTGTGCCTTTAGGCACCTCTAGGCATACCAACAAGACTTGAGCATGTGCAATGACATGAAGAAATATATGCTACATTGCCACCTCCTGTGCCCTCTACAACAGGTGGTCAGAGCCTGCCCTGCTGGAGAGTCCATGCCCTGGCTTGCTGAACTTGCAGGGAGTCCAGGTCTGACAAGTCCTGGATGATTACCTCCTGGTCTGTGGAATCCAAGGGTGCTCCCCAGATAAGTAGTGATGGAGAACTTTGGAGCAGGGGAGTTGAATTGCTGAGTGCCCATGCCAAGAACCAGGTGACGGACCTCTTGCTCCAGGTTCCTCTGGTGCTGTAAGGTGGTCAGGGTCATCCACAACCCTGGCTGGCAGGTCATTTTCCTTTTAACTCCAACAGGCAAGCACTTGAGTGTGGGGGAATGTGGCACAAAGAAGAGATATGCCTCAGTTTAAAACCTGACCTTGTCAAAAATTGATCCTTCTTTTCATGCATGAACATAAGCAAACCTTGTGGGGAGGTCAGGGTGGGAGCTAGGGTGAACTAACTTGGATGGGTGATTAGGATCAGGAGCCAGTGTATATGGAGGGTGGAGAATTCCAGAGGCTCAGCACTTAATACAGAAACTCAGAGGGGGAGTGTGCTGCCTATCCCCCGCCCCACCCTGCTCTGCCCTGCCCCACCCCCAGCAGTCAGATATTGTCAAGGGAACCACAATAGGGGACTTAGATTCATAGATTCATAGATGCTAGGGTTGGAAGGGACCTCAACAGATCATCGAGTTTGACCTCCTGCCTAGGCAAGAAGGAGTGCTGGGGTCAGATGACCCCAACCAGATGCCTATGCAGTCTTCTCTTGAAGACCCCCAAAGTAGGGGAAAACACCATTTCCCTTGGAAGCCCATTCCAAATTTTGGCCATACTTACCGTGAAGAAGTTTTTACTGATCTCTAGCCAAAATCTACTCTACGTCAGTTTGTGATCATTGTTCCTTGTTACCCCAAGAGGCACCCTGGTGAACAGAGCATCTCTGATCCCTTGCTGCATTCCCCTAAATAATTTGTAGATGACGAGATCACCTCTCAGCCTTCTCTTGTGGAAGCCAAAGAGGTCCAGGTCCCTCAGTCTCTCCTCATAGGGCTTGTCCTGTAACCCCTAACCATACGAATGGCCCTCCTCTGGGCTCTCTCAAGTCTATCAACATCCTTCTTGAAGTATGGTACCCAAAACTGGATGCAGTACTCCAACTGCAATCTGACTAATGCCACATAGAGGAGAAGTATCACCTTGGTTCTATTTGTCATGCATCTGATGCTCCTCCCCACTGAACAAGAAGATCCAATTAGTGATAGATAGAGGGGGACAAGGCTGAGCTATTCAATGAGTTTTTTGCCTCAGTGTTCTTGAACAGGGATCAAGATAAGTCTCCTAATGGGTTCCTAGATGGGCATGAGAGGGACACCAGTCCACCAACTGTTGACACTGACTTGGTGCAGAGTTACTTGGCTGGACTGGATGTGTTTAAGTCAGCAGGCCCGGATAAGCTGCATCCGAGAGTACTGAAGGAATTGGCCAGAATTTTACTCCCTACATACCTAAAAAAATACTTTTTGTTGTCTTTAATTTGTGTTGCCAGCCTCAGCTCCATAGTTGCTTTGGCCTTTCTAACTGCCTCCCTGAAAGTGCAGCCCAAGTAGGTATACTCCTCCTTGGTAGCTTCCCCCTGCTTCCACCACCTATGTGCCTTCTTTTTTTTCCTTAGGCTCCCCTGCATTTCCCTGTCTAGCCCAGGGAATGTTTTGGCTCCTTTCTGCCTTTTCTCTTGTACTGGGACCATCTCCCTCTGTGCCTAAAGGATTGCTTCCTTTAGGAACAACCACCCTTCCTGGACTCCCATCCCAGATAGCTACCGATTTGGAGGTCCCCTATCATGTCATCTCCCGTTGCCAATACCAGATCCAGTATGGCATTCCCCCTAGTGGGACCATACACCTCCTGTGTCAGGTGGAGGTCCTGTACACAAGTTAGAAACCTGCGTGAGCGATGGGACCTTGCTGTCTGTGTCTCCCAGCAGATGTCCGGGTAGTTTAGGTCCCCCATGACTACCGCCTCTTTAGCTTTTATGGTCTCCGAGAGTTGCCTTAGGAGCCCCGCATCTATTTCTTCCCCTTGGTGTGGGGGTCTGTAGCAGATCCCAGCTGGAATGCCGATGACTGACTCCAGGATGCCACCATTGGGAACTGTCCTTGCCCTCCTGGACCTCCACCCCTCCACCTCTGGACCTGCTGAGCCAGCCAGGACTGGTGGCTGCACATTGTCCAGCACACCTGGGATGATGAACAGTAGCTAGAGGCATTCCACATGACCTGGACCTTCCTGAGCCTCCTGAAGCATCTATGCTTGCACCTGGAGTGGCAGGACATGAACATGAGGCAGCTGCAGACACCCAGCTGGCCATCACCCTGCAGTTGCCCATGCCCACCAGCGTCCACTACATGGGCTATTTCTTTGCCATGGGCAAGGTGACCACCTGGGAGGTCATCCTGAAGGATGCACTGGGGTACACAGTGCTCTGCATGCATGACCCCTAGAGGTGGTGGCCAGGATTCTCCCGGTGCATTGGGGCCCTGGATGGGTCATAGATTCATAGATGTTAGGGTCGGAAGGGACCTCAATAGATCATCAAGTCCAACCCCCTGCATAGGCAGGAAAGAGTGCTGGGTCTAGATGACCCCAGACAGATGCCTATCTAACCTCCTCTTGAAGACCCCCAGGCTAGGGGAGAGCACCACCTCCCTTGGGAGCCCGTTCCATACCTTGGCTACTCTAACTATGAAGAAGTTCTTCCTAATGTCCAGTCTAAATCTGCTCTCTGCTAGCTTATGGCCATTATTTCTTGTAACCCCCCCAGGGGTGCCTTGGTGAGTAAAGCCTCACCAATTCTCTTCCGTGCCCCCATGATGAACTTATAGGCAGCCACAAGGTCGCCTCTCAACCTTCTCTTGTGGAGGCTGAAGAGGTCCAGGTGCCCTAGTCTCTACTCATAGGGCTTGGCCTGCAAGCCCTTAACCATACATGTAGCCCTTCTCTGGACCCTCTCCAGGTGATCCACATCCCTCTTGAAGTGTGGCGCCCAAAATTGCAGACAGTATTCCAACTGTGGTCTGACCAGCACCCGATAGAGGGGAAGTATCACCTCCTTGGTTCTGTTCGTCATGCATCTGCTGATGCACGATAAAGTGCCATTAGCTTTTCTGATGACTTTGTCACACTGACGACTCATGTTCATCTTGGAGTCCACTAGGACTCCAAGAACCTTTTCCGCTTCCGTGCCTCCAAGCAGGTCATTTCCTAGGCAGTAGTTATGCTGGACATTTTTCCTCTCTAGGTGCAGCACTTTGCATTTCTCCTTGTTGAATTGCATTCTGTTGTTTTCTGCCCATATGTCCAACCTGTCCAGGTCTGCTTGTAGTTGTTCCCTGCCCTCCGGTGTGTCCACTTCTCCCCACAGTTTTGTGTCATTCACAAACTTGGACAGAGTACACTTCACTCCCTCGTCCAAGTCGCTGATGAAGACATTAAAGAGTATCAGTCCAAGGACCGAGCCCTGCGGGACCCCACTGCCCACACCCTTCCAGGTCAATACTGACCCATCCACTACCACTTTCTGGGTACGACCCTCTAGCCAATTCACCACCCACTGGACTGTGTAGTCATCCAAGTCACAGCTTCTTAACTTGTTCACCAGTATGGGGTGGGATACCGTATCAAAGGCCTTTCTGAAGTCTAAGTAAATGACGTCAACCCCTACTCCTGCGTCCAGGCATTTTGTAACCTGGTCATAAAAAGAGTCTAGATTAGTCAGGCATGATCTACCTACTATGAACCCGTGCTGGTTTCCCCTCAGCATATTTTTTCCTGCCGGGCTCTCACAAATGTGAACCTTGATAATTTTTTCAAAGACTTTGCCTAGGATGGAGGTGAGACTGACTGGCCTATAGTTCCCTGGGTCCTCCTTCCTCCCTTTTTTGAAAATGGGGACCACATTGGCCCTTTTGCAGTCCTCCGGGACCTGGCCCATGCACCACGAGTGTTCAAATATTCCCGCTAGTGGCTGCGCAATGACATCAGCCAGTGCCTTCAGTACCCTTGGAAGGAGCTCATCTGGGCCTGCCGACTTAAACGCATCCAGTTCCTCCAAGTGCCTCTGCACCATCTCAGAGTCTACGCTTAGTAGTCTGGCATCCTGCTGCTGCCTCTCTATAATCCCAGTGAGAGCCTTGTCTTGCCCCTCGCTTAGGAACACTGAGGCAAAGAACTCATTGAGGAGTTCAGCCTTGTCCCCCCTGTCCGTCACCAATTGCTTATGCCCATTTAGTAGAGGTCCTATTCTACCCTGGGCCTTCCCTTTACTCCCTATATATCTAAAGAACAATTTTTTGTTATCCTCTACTTGGGATGCCATCCTCAGCTCCATGGTAGCTTTGGCCTGTCTAACTGTCTCCCTACAAGCGCGAGCAGAGGAGGTATACTCCTCTTTGGTAATCTCTCCCTGAAGTGATGGGGTCCCACATCCCCATCACCTACCTGTCCCACAGAGACAGTACCCAGGGCCAGCAGGCCTGTAACATGGTCCTGGTCCCACTGCAGACAGCTCCAGCTCTGCACCCACATGGATCCCAGGTGAGTGGTGGCACTGGGCCCAGCCAGGAGAGCTGGTGGTAGGGGACCTGGGCGGGGGCCAGAGCAGCGGTTCCTGGTAGAAGTGGTGCTGGACCTCTGCCCAGGTCCATGAGGGGGTCTGCTGCTGGGTGGTGGGTGGCTGCTAGGGGTGGGGCAGGGCAGCAGGTGGCACAAAGGCAACTACCAGGGCTGGGATGGTGTCCAGCACCCAGATGTCCTCCTGTGTGCCCTGCACTGCCCTAGTCATGACTGTACCCTGCTCCCAGAAGGCCTCCATAGGGCTTGTGCTCCAGGGCTAGGAGGTGTACCCTGAACTCTCAATCTGCCTGGTACCATACCTCGTTACACCAGCATTGTACCTCCTTGTGCCAGTCCCTCTCATCCTCATGGGCAAGTACCTGTCCTGCAGGTTAATGTCCTCTGCCTGCCAAATCCATGTGTCCACTTGTCAGATCTCCACTGCTGTCCAGGCAGTCCAGGAGGAGGGTCTGATCCTTTATCCTCCTCCTGTGGAGCTGATGCATCCCCAGAGCTACAGCTGTGGGTAATGGTGACCCTGAGGTCACATCCTGATTGCCAACTGAGGCCTCTCCCCTGCCTGTAGCTGCAGGGCCTGCAGAGCCATGAGAAAGAAGCTGTTTGTGAAAGTTGGCAACATTTATCAGATAAAATTCTCTGCACCTGGAACTGTGCAGTGCCTTGTCTCAGATTGGGGGTTAGACATGCATGAGTGCCCAGGGATTATGGTAAGTCATGCAGGCAGCCTCTGGCTGAGCCCCCTATCCCCACTCACTCCCCTGGGTGGGCTAACAGGTGCTGGCTGCAGGCAGCCTTCCTCCCCCACCTCCTAAACAGGCCAGACCAGACCTGGCTCCAGGCTCCAGTCCCAAGCCTGTTCCCTCCCTACTCCTGCAGGTCTTCTGTGTTGCCACCAATCCCCCAGTCCCCAGTCTCAGGGGCCATGGGGCTCCTGCATGACTGGAATGAGGAGGCTTTCCAGGAAGACACCCAGGAGCCAGCTTCACCCCCTATGCTAGTGTTGTGACCCAAGCATGCCCCTGCTGCACATGCCCTGGACTCTGCATGAGGTGCTGTTTCTGCAGGCTGAGGGGTGGCCAACCCACTATGCCCTGCTAATGATGATCATCTTAATGCCCCAAATGAACCTGAACACCTGGTATGGGACCCTGAGCTTTGACAGTATGGGGACTAAGCCCAGGCTGCCCTGCAACTTACACTGCTGCCTGAAGGACAGCTGAGATGTGATACATAGCCTTGCCTTCTGCAGCTGAGGAGGACATTGTCACCAGCATCAACAAATTCCTTATCATTTGAGAGTCCTGTGCTGCCTAGCTGCTGGGGCATGGGCTGCTCAATAAAATTTTGCACTGTCTCCTGACTCCCTGTGTGCTGTCTGTGTGTTGGGAGGTGGGGACCTGGGGGCCAGGGGAGTGCTACCACACAGAGCAGGGGGGAAGGAGTGGGGGCCAGTGCCAGGGGCAGGAACCAGGGCAGGGAGGGTGCTTCCCCACAGTGCAGGCTTACCATGTGTGGGGATGACATGCCCAGAGGCTCTGGTCAATCCTGGCTGGCAGCAATAGTGTATAGCTCCTGGCAAACTTGTCAGGTGGAGGAGTGCAATGTGTGGGTGCCCAGCCAGGGGTCCCCCCCTCCCGGGGGTGGGGAGAATGGTGGGACAGACTGCTGTTGCCCCAAGGGGCCCTCCCCTAGTGACACTTTGCTCTGAGTGCTTGGCTGGAGTGGGGGCTCATTTAGGCTGCATGTGCTGCTGTACACAGTGTAGCCATAGCCTGGGTCCCAAGGCACAGGGATGGCTGTTAGTTACCGCATAAAGGGCATAGAATTTTGGACACTCCCCAACTGACTACCGTGGTTGGTGATGGTGATCTACTGTGTCTGCAAGGCCTTGACCTTTATGTGGCACTGCCATGCTGACCAGTCATGCCCACACTCCCACATCTTGCCTGGCAGCCCCTCATAATTGTGAGTATTGGAGCACCCACCCCATATGAACTTCCACTGCACCTCCATCTTACCCCACAGCACCATGAGGTTGCCAGTGTCATCCTGTGATCAGTTGAGACCCCAGGTGGCGGTGTTTGGTGTCAGTGATGACACCATCAGGGCTCCTGCACTGGTTCTCTGGGCCTCTGCATGACTATCCCTGTGCTGCTGGGCTGGGCAGCTGCCTGAAGCACCCAGCAAAGGGGCATGGCCTAGGACTATGAGCTGCATGATGAGGTGGTGCTCTGCAGCTCCTGCAGACCCTGGGCAAAGAGGGGTAAGTTGCAGGCACCTGGCTCTGGGCCTGGTGGCTAGGAGCTGGCTGCAGCTCAGCCTAGGTGCTGTCAGGCCTGGCAGCAAGCAGCCTGCAGCAGCTTGCAGTGATGGACAGCATGGGCCTGGTAGCTGCACAGCACTACAGTGCCAGGTAGTGGCACAGGACACAGACAGGCTGGCTCAGGGATCCCGTGGCCCGTGTTGGGGCAGCAGAGGCCAAGAGTCCCCCCAGGCTCCCTGCTGTTGTGTTCAACATGCCTGCAGGCTTTTAAAGGGTCTGGGGCTGTGGCTGACATAGAGGTGGCCCAGCAAGATGGAAAAAGAGGCTCCCAGCCCTGGGGCCCTAGGGGTGTATTGAGGTTGGCCCCCTAGTGGCAGAGCTGACTGGGAGGAAACCTGCTGCCAGTTCACGTCTACACATTCATTACTGTGCAATAAGTATTTGTGAGTAAATGTGCTACTTGCACTCGCAGGTCACAAATTTACTCATAAGTAGTGAAGTTTACTGCGCAGTAAGAGAGTGCACATGTAAACTACATGACTGTGCAGTAAAGCATCTTGTGTAGAAGCACCCTGCATCTACTACAAGCATCTAGCATGAGTCATTTTAACATCATATAAAATTCAAAGTATAACATACTGTTTTCTACAGACTAATTTCTTTAATCTTTAGAACTCATTTCGTTGATAGAAGTATACTGAGACCAATGTTACAGGTACTGCTGATATTTATTAATAAAAAATGCAGAGGTCTTATTACCAGTGCATAGGTTTATGCAAGCAGAAACATTCTGCATTTTAATTTTGAAGAATTATATATTTGTATAGAATAAGCCTAAAAGGAGACTAACTCCAAGTTTATGAAATTAATATTTTTGTCTACTTCTGTACATCTCAAAGACTTTTTAAAAAAATGTATTGTGTCTTGCAACACTGTCTGAGCTTTAACTAAAAAAAAATTGCCATGACAGTTTTCAAAGTTTTGGAGATGCCTCATATTGATTAATTACCCATCCAAGAAATATTAATCATGTCCTGTTATCAGTTTCTCCTTTTAGTTTTAGCTCAAGAACACTATAGTTTTATGGCTCTCCCATTTTATATGATGACATGCAAGTTATTTAACCTGAAATCTGACTATCGATTGAAGTGAATCTGAGTTAAATTTGACCCTTGCTATCAATTGATGGTTTAATGTCCTCACACAGATTACAACCATTTTAATATTTCAGTCAAATGTTCACTAAATGAACCATTTTAAAATCAGATGGATTTAACTGACTCTTTCTATTACTTTAATGCATTTTTTTTTTTTTAGCCAAGGTTATATATTACTAATTGCTTGACCTGAGACTGCCAACTGTATTATTATATACTGGAAGCATTTGGCTTTACTAAATTGGTTTCCAATTTTTTATAACACACACTTTTGGATGAAAATCACTAAAATCAAAATGCCAAGGGAAGCTTTAGTACACTTATGGAATATAAAGACATTCATTCATATCCAAATCTGTATTATCACCAGTGTCTTAATTATGGCAACTTGAAAAGATTCACTTTCAAGGCGTTTCTTCTTTTTTATTTTTTTCTTTAAGACTTCAATACCATATGGAACAGCAACAAGACACAACTACAAGACAAGAAATAGTCAAAATAAAGTTAAATTTCCTGTATTTATTTATTTTTTTTTATAAATCCTATTACTACTAAACTCTGGCCTTTTTTTTTTCAAGAATATAACCATATGGAGTTTTTGACAAATAGTACTTTTATGACTAATGCAGTAAGCTAGTTAGGCATTTGGTTTAAATTTTGCCAACAGTTTTAGCAAAAAAGAAAAAAAAGGAAAGTAATAATAATTCATTTCTTCAACATTTTCAGAAGGAAATGTCTTGACTTTGTTTGCAAAAGGCATCTGTATTTTGAATATATCCTAATTTTTAAATAAAATGAAATTATTCAGTTCAGCTAAATCAATGGTTTGAATTAGCTGAAAAATATTTTTTTTCTCTTCACCCTCTAGGCTAGGGAGAGACATTCAAAAAGCCTGAACCTGATTTGATTCAATCTTTGCAGGTTAGTTTAACCTGGCTAGGCTGAACTAGTTTGTAACCATACAGACATCCCCTCTGGACTGAGAAAATGCAGGCATATGCCCGCAGTAGTTCAGGCTTGCATCTGGGGGGAGAGGAGGAGGTGCTGGAGCATTCCTCCCTACCCTTCCATAGTGCTGAACTGAGGGTGGGCATGGCCAGGCCCCAGCAGGATGCTCTGATTAGTGAGGGGTTTCCCCCCTCCCCAACAGGGAGCCAGCACAAATTTACACAGCATTTAGTTACACAGCAGGTAGTTACACAGCATTTATCAGCCCATCAGCAAAACAAAAGCCTTTCTCATTAGTTCAAGATCTTCTTAAACTACTTTTCTCAAGGAAGGAAAGGAGGGACATTATCAGTTGACCCACTGATTAGCTCCAAAAGGCCCTAAGCGGACATTATCCTGTCTGCTTACACAGACACCTCTCAGCATTAGCTAGCATATCACATCCTGGCTACAGTCCATGCAGTGGGAGAGAGGAGGGAAGGATCACTGCTTCAGCAGTGAGGGGTGGGATTGGGGGGGGGGGGGAAGTGGAAACCCGGGCAGACCCTGCTGTGCCTGCTGTTTCTGCCAGAGCTCCAGTGAGGGAGTAGAGTGGAGGAGCTAGCTCTGATGTGGAGCTGAGAGCCCTGCCCAGGGCTGAAAAGCATCTGGGATGCTGGGGGACTCTGGTTTAACTTAAACCAGGAAGGGGTCTGGAACAGACATTGCATAAACTGGTTTGACCCAAATCAGTTAAGTTTGATACTACATTCAACCAGGTTTATCTCAAACCAGTTTCAGCCATTTTCAAATGGGTTTATGTGTACTGAATGTATGTTATGTTACAGGTTTAAACCATTTTCTGATCACTTAAACCAGTTTATGTCTGTCCTTGTCCCTATTGTGCAAAGGGAATTTAGTCTGTTCAAAGAAATTCTACCTCCCTTAAGAAGAAATCATGGATATGAGTAAAGCATTTAGATTTGTCTCTGCTGCTTCTTACACTAGCGCCATCATTTGCTCCTGCTTTCTCTTTCACCAGCATTTACTTGGTCAGGAGGCCAGACAGGAGGATGTAAAGAGGACATTCAGATAGTGAGTCAAGTAAGAGAAAGAAATGTGGGTGGTGAGAATAGGTTTCCTATGTTTTATTATATGATGGCAGAAGATCCTTAGATTCATTAATATTTCCCTGACCTGAAGTTCTTGTGGAACTTCACAGAAAGAATCAGGCAGTTATAACGAACCAACTGTCAGCACCACCTTCGTTGTGACCACACTATATAATGGTGTGGTAGAACACTGAGTTCCTCATACTTAGCTATTAGTCCAGAAGAAGGTGAAGTCCAACCTTTTGTACATCCAACCCTTTGTAACTGTATCCAGGATTTTTGGTTTGACTATACATGAGGGTTTTTTTTGTAAAATACAATAAGGGTGTCACATTATTCACAGATCTTCCCAAAGCCACTCATCCTAGCCTTCAAACAAGCACCGAACCTCGCCAACCTCATCACCAGAAGCAAACTTCCTCAAGCCCAGAACACACCAAAAGGATCCAGACCATGCCAGGACAAGCAATGCAAAACCTGCCAACACATCTCCACAACCCCCACAACACTACACCCCACAACAGAGCCATCAGCATCCCAGGATCTTACAGCTGCACCTCCAGAAATGTAATATACCTCATCCAATGCACCAAATGCCCTGATAGAAAATATGTAGGAGAGACCAAACAACAACTGCGCACCAGAATGAACGCACACCGGAAATCCATCAAAGACAGAAATACCCAATTACCGGTGGGGGCACATTTCTCACAGGAGGGCCACTCTCTCTCCAATCTCTCAGTCCTGATCCTCAAGGGAAATTTACACAACACTTCCCAGAGACGAGCCTATGAGCTCCATTTCATCAACCTCCTGGATACTAGAGATCATGGACTAAACATAGACATTGGATTTTTGATACATTATAATCTGCCTGGCAACTGACTCCCCAGCCCAGCCCAGCCCCTGGCTTGTTTACTTTTCATTGCATCCAGGAAGAGCACACACCAGCTGCTGACACTTCCTTAGCCTGACAAAGAGTTTTTGAACCCGAAAGCTTGCTTAATAAATATTCTCCAAATATTTGGGTTGGTCTAATAAAAGATATCAAATTCACCCAAGGAACCTTGTCTGCCTATGTCCTTAGACCAACACGGCTACAACCTAAACCCCTACAGTATTCACAGAATACTTGTAACATACTAGAAAAAGAGTAGAAGGTCTAAGAATACTTAAAGACATTTGTGCCTACTGTATACCCATACATTCTATATAATTTTAAAGTTTGCAATGTCTAGATTTCCACTAAGTTAAAAAAACCTGTGAATTTTTGCCCTTTTTGCTTTTTTAATAATTTAAGCATAACATAACTTCTCATGCTTCTACATATTTATTTCTAGGATTTAAGCAACTGCTTAACTTACTACCTATTAACATTTTTTAACTGTATTTTTTTGCATAAAACACATGCCTTTGCCCCAAAATCAGTGGGGGAAATCTGGGTTGTGTGTTATATGTGAGAAATATGGATTTCCACAGGTCTGGAAATTCAGCAATGGAGGAGTGCCAACTTTCTGGATCCCCGGGAAGCCCCATGGCTGGATGACATGGTCCTGCATGACATACTGGGCTGGTGAATGAAGTCTATGACAAGACCCAGTATATTGGATTGAAACAATGCATGGTGTCAGTCTGTGGCTAGACCTGGCATGCAGCCTTAGATCCAGCATGCAGTCCCACACCCCAGACCCATTTGGTATGTAGGGCTGGCAGCAGGCTCAGGAGTAGGTTTGACTAGCTAGTGCTACTTAGTTACTTCAAAGTATGTTGCCTATTAATGGAATTTGTTCTGATTTCATCAGAGTACCAGAAAATTGTATTTTAAAAGAAGACAACTTAATTCAGTGAGTCTATGGCTGTGATTCTTCCGAGAATACCATTCCCTTCAATTTAAATTCTGCGATGATTCCTTGCCCCCAAAATGGAGATGGTGGTTCTATAAATGAGGAAATAATTCACAAAATTACTGAATTAAAAGGAAAACAGTATTTGAGGTTATTGCATGGCTTCTTATTCTCCAACTGTGTTAAGAAAAAGAATACTTAAGCACAGTTAGTGTAGATAAATATAGTAATAAGGATAGCCAAACAAGTTTCTCAACTGTTTGTCACTAAGCAGTTTGCCTCCCCACAGACTCATGTTTAAGGTGAGAACAATGGTGATTCAGTTTCAAAATATGAATCCAAAAATTGGCATAATAAATGCCATAGCATGAGGTTTATTGTAGAAATACTTTATGACAACACTATAGACTTGACAACCTGAAAATGTAAACTGTGCACGGAAATTATGACGGAATATTACTGAACATGGAAGGCATTTATACCAAAACATGGCATTTTGTAAAATCCTCCAAAGGGGCTGTGAACTATAACACATACCATTTATCTCCTCTTATCTCCTCTTGATGACTTACAACATGATTGAACCTGATTATGTTTTTTTAACTTATGTATTTGTACATACTTCTGAAGCTACTCTGTGTCCAACAAGCGATTTCAAAAGTTAAGTGGCCAATTTCTTTACATTCATAACATCAGTTTTATCCTAGAACTAGTGAATTGCCCATCAAGAATGACAGTGGGAACAGATGGGACGGGGGGGGGGGGGAGTGAGGCCAGTGCCATGCCACAACCACCCTGCGCCACCACCACCCCTAAGGAGCAGGGCTGGGGGGGCGGGGCAAGGCCAGCGTTGCTGGGCTCACCCCCACCCCCTGTCCCCACTGTCATGGCAGCACTCTGTCCTCACCATCATTCTTGATGGACAATTTGCCCTGTGCACAGCTCTGGCTGGAGCCACACCCTGCCAGAAGGCATGTCTCCCAAGAGCATTATCGACAGACAGACAGACAAACTAAGCCATCTGTCTAATTTTATATATATAAAATGCTATGAATTTTGAAGCAAAGTACTGTTGATAGACCTCCCAGAAGTGGATGCACCATCCTTCAGCACTGCTGCAGTCGCTGATGTTCTGGTTGCTCTCCCCTGTGGGCACTGGGCTGCTACGTGGGAAGACCTACCACACTGGAAGCATGTGGTCTTCCCCAAGGAAAAATAAATCACAAGCCTCTGCCCATTGAGCATGAGGTTTGAGGAGTGAAGCAGAGACTGGGGGCCCTCCCTGAGGAGCATGAAGACCTGCCTCCAAAAGGACAGAACATGCTTCTGATCGTCAATCAATGAAATGGACTCATAGGTTGTGTCAGGTCAAGTGGCAAGGACATGAGTGTGGTAGACACAAGCCACCTATGTATACAGGGCTTTCCAGGGGAGCATGTAAAGACAAATCCCAACATCGCTATCAGGAGGCATGGGAAGAGTCAATAAGGTGCCAGGCCCACTGCCCAAATCATTATCTATGCCTGGGGAAATGGGCAGTGGTGGAAAGGGCTCTCCAAAGACATCTCCAACAGGGATGGCCCACCATGCTCTGAGGTAATCCTTGATGGCAGCCACTGCCTCCACTGGGAGGGTGGCCTGCACATCCCTCAAGAGACATGTCGTGCAGCAGACCGAATGCATGCCCAAATGGGCAGCCAGAGCTTCGGCTGACAGCCAGTTCATCTGGGCCATATTGAGAAGGTGGTCTAGCCAGACTACATAACTGGATGAGAGAGTCAGTGAGGCTATCAGACCCGAGGCTTGACAGCCTGTGCTGCAGGACTGGGTTGTAGACAAGTGGCATCTTCAGCAACTGCAAATATCAGACATCTGGCCTGGTGGAAGGCAGTCCTCCAGGCCTGTGCTAGGCTGTGGTAGAAGAGCAGGAGGGTGCCCCAATCTGGGACAGCAGGATCCAGAACAAAGAGTTCTCGGTAAAAGCTGAGGTTTCCTATCTGGTGCAGAAACACACAGGCCAGCTGCTGCCAGGGACAGTGATCTTCATAATAAAGGAGACCCTGGAGAGCCTGAAGGTGGAAATCAACCACTTTATTTACCAGGTCAACCAGGCCCTGGCCTCCCTCAGGTGTAGGCAGATAGAGAACAGCTCAGGCGATCCAATGGCATCCATCCCAGAAAAATGCCACCAGCAGTCTTTGAACCTGTTTGAGTAAATCCAGCAGAGGATCCAACACAGCATACCAGTGCCATAATGTTGTGGCTGCCAAATTGTTCACAAGGAGGACCCACCCATGGTAGGAGAGGTTGGGCAAACACCACTACCACCACGGCAGGCACACCTCCACCTCCTCACTGAGGCCTTCCCAATTCCAGGCTGGCAAGATTGATGGGCTGAGTAACATCCCCAGAAATGTGAGCGTTGCCAGATGAGTCTTCTGGGCAGGTTTGGGGGGGATGATTGGTCCACACACTGAGGAATAGGGCATTGCTCTTAGGCCAGTTAATGTGAGCTGAGGAAACATGCTTATAAGCATGCTGGTAATCAACCAGCGACTGGACATCATCCTGGATGCTGAGGAGAATGGTCACATCATCTGCTTATGCTGTCAGCCTAACTGGCAGACCTCCAACCAAATCAGAGGTCAATGGAAGAATGAGGCTGGTCAGGCACCATCGGAGTACATGAAGAAGAGGCTCAATGGCCAGAGTGTACAGCATCCCAAGAAGGGGCAGCCCTGGTCGATGCCCTTGTGAGCCAGGAAACAAGCACAGAGCATGCCGTTCACTTTCAAAAGATTAGAGATGTCTTGGTACAGTACCCGGAGCGGGGAGGTGAGGACCAGTCTGAAGCCAGAGGCCTCTAGGGTCTAAAAAGGTAGTGGTGGCTAACCCTATCAAAGGCTTTTTCCTGGTCCAAGGAGATGAACCCGATGTTCAGTCCAAAGAGGTCCGTAGCTGTCAACAGGTCACGAAGCAGGAAAAGATTGTCCTGGATGGTCCTGCCCCTCACTCAATAGCTCTATTCAGAACTGATGGCTGAGGCTATGGCAGTACACAGTTGATTGGCTAAGGCTTTGGCCAAAATCTTGTAGTTGGCACACAGAAGAGATACTGGCCGTCAGTTCTTAATGGAGCCAAAGTACCCTGTCTTTGGTAGCAGGGTGAGAACTGCCTGGAAACAGCTGACAGGCAGGATCTTATTAGCGAGGCTCTCATGAAATACATGCAAGAGGCAAAAGGGGTCCAGGCAAAGGAGGGTCCAGAAGGTTTTATAAAGCTTGGCAGGCAACCTGTCGAGACCTGGGGCTTTGCCCGCGGTGAAGCTGCCCACCGCAATTGTGATTTCCTCCAGGGACAGCTCTTACTCAAGTTCATCAGCTGACATTGGTCATAGCTTGTGAAGGCCATTGTGTAAAAGCTTAGAGGACTCTGGGCAAAGAGGTTCAGCTCCAAACAGCTCTTGACAGAAGGCTACAGCGTGATGGCAGAACTCAACAGGATCCGTGAGTATCTGGCCATCTGGCATCTTGAGATGTTCAAGGATTTTCTGCAGAGCCCGTCGCTTTTTACAAGTTGAAAAAGAACTGAGTCAAGGCATTGGCCTTTGCCAGCTCTAGGTAGCAGGCACAAATTCTCGCACCTTTGGCTGCACCCTCCACCAGCTCCTGCAGGTGCTTCTTCTGAAGCTTAAGGCTCTCATGTAGTCCTGTGTCTCCACCAGCATCATATAGAGCCACCTCCAGCTTTGCTACATCCTCTTCCAACCCTGGATATGGTGGCGGAGCTCATTCATTGCCAGCTGTGTGTACTGCTTGCAGAAAGGTCTGATCTGTGCCTTCCCCACATCCCACTGTTGCTTCCAGGAGAAAAAGTTGGTTCTTGCAGTCTCCCATGTCTTTCAGAAATAGGCAAAGCATTCACAGAAGTGAGCATCTTGCAGCAAGCTGGTGTTAAAACACCAGTAGAATGCCCAGGAACCTGCTCTGCCAAGGAGACTCAGCTTGCAGCAAATAAGACTGTGATTTGAGAGTCTGGATGGAATAATAATGCAGCTGCCATGCAGGACTGTCAGGCAATGCTTGGTGATGTACAAGCAGTCAAGATGTGCTATGGCAATCCCACCAGCAGTTACCTTTATCCAAGTGTACTCCCTTGCATCAACGTGTAAATGGCACCAGTCTACAAGGTCCCTTGCCTCCAAAGCTGTCTGCAGCTTCCAGGCTGAGGACGGATGGGGCTCTGGCCCATTCTGGTCATGCCGTTCATCAACCGGGCAATTAAAGTCCCCACCCAGGAGGAGAAGGTTGTCATCATCAGCTGCACTCCTCAGAAAGTCAGCCAGGGTCTCAAAGAAGGTTGTCCATTCTTGCCCAGCAGTGGGTGCAAAGATGTTAATTAGGAGGAGGTGATGTTGTGCTAACGTGATACGAGCAGTTAACAGGCAGCCAGGGATGGCCTCTTGGGTTACTGCTGAGTCAGGCATCAGCTGCAGCAATAAGAGGATTGTGACTCCTGCACTGAGAAAGGTGCCATGGCTCAGGAACATATGGCCCTTCTAGGCAGCATGCCAGTCAGTTTGACTACCTGCATCAGTATGATTTTCTTGCAGAAAGGTGACATTTAGCTTTTTCTGGTGCAGTAAACCAAAGAATGCTGTCTGCTTCACAGGGCCTCTGCAACCATTGGTGTTGAGTGAACCAAAGGTTGTGGCACCCATGCATGATGGGTACAGAGGTGTAGAAGAGGGGTACAGGCAAAGCCAAAGGAACAGACAGGAACAGCAGAGAGACATGCAGGCCAGGGGGGTGGGAACAGGTCTACAGCTTGCCAGCCAGTGCTGCTCACAACGAACACCTAACTTCACCCACAAGCTTGCTTAGTCAGAAACTATATTGCTGCATCCCCACAGTGTAATGCAGTGCTGCTTCTGCGCTCTTAGCAGACACCACAAATGTTTCAGGTTCTGGGAACAATTTATGCATATGCTGTGCAACCCTCTGGTGGTGCTTGGTCTGGTCAAGAAACTCAATAAGGCTTTCAACAGAGTAACAAACACAAGGAGTTTCCTCAGAAGCAAGAACATGTTCTTCCTCCAGGGTGGGGATGCTCCCTATTGAGGGGGGCACCTTAGCTGAATCAGAGGATGCTACCTCCTGAGGCAGGACTTCTGTTAACTCACCCTCACAGGCAGAATCAAAATCTGACCCCAAAGAGGAGGAGCTGTACACATCAGGCACTGAGAGCACTTGTCCCCTCACAAGGATCCTCAGCATCAGGCCCTGTGGGAGCAGCATCCTCCAAGGAAGCCTGGGGAGGGACATCAGTCCCTGATCTCTTGGTTGGGATGCTCTTGTGGGCCAGGCACTCTTGCTCCCAGAGCCGCTTGAGGCTCCCAGAGAGTCTAACCTCCACATCAGCCTCATCATCCTCAAGGAGCTGAGAGGTGGGAGCATGGCTGTCAGACTCCAGCACCACTTCCCTTACACCCAGGTCACCCCCCAGGGTCAGGGGGAGGGGATGCTGAGGAGGCAGGCAGAGATGGAGGGGCCTGCTCACTAACCTAAACTCCCCTTGAAATGGTGGGGAAGTCTTGAGGGGTCTTTTAGAAGACCCCCTTTTTTCTGGGACTTGTTCTTCCTAACAGGAAGGGCCAAATCCTCCCCTGAAGGGGGAGGAAAAGGGGGGGGGGAGGGGCACATCCACAACCACTTAGCTAGGTGACTTCAATGAAACAGAGAGTGATTGGGAGAAAGGCCCTTCCCCACCACCTGATGGGGCTGCTGCACCAGAGCTGAATGAACCACCATTGGGTGCAGCCTCAGGTGGTGCTGCCACATCTGGCTTTTTTTTCAGGCACCAGGTAGCCAGGTGAGACTTGCTGCCACACTAAAAGCATGAGGCATCCCCAGTGGAGAAGTAGACCTTGTAACAATGTCCATCAAACAGAAAGGACATAGTGTGGAATAAACCCCAACCCTCCCTATTGAGGAGCATAAACAGCTGCCTTTCAAAGGACAGGACATGCCAGAGCTCAGGAACCTTGCTGCCAAGCAGCAGTATATGGACTAGCCCTGTAACCATGTCATAAGGGCAGAGGTGGTTAGTGAGTCATCATCTGAGAGAAATAGAGGCACATTCAAGGCTGGTGTGCCTAGGGGCATTGAAAGGCAAAAAACACTACCGACAGACATACCTGCTACCACAACCTCATGCACTAAAGCAGGGGAGCTGAGGAAGATGATGGGGGCTGAACTCACCCGGGCAGCATAGAGGACATGTTTGCAGCCCATGAGTGCCCCCACAGCAGCAGCACACTCCTTGACTCCAGTGGAGGGAGGGGCATGAAGCCAGAGACCAAAGCTCTGGTCCAGAGGGGCTGAAGTGCCAGCAGTGAACTGCTAGGATCGGCCTTCATCTATTCCAGCAAAAAAGGGGTACACTCTGCAAGGAACCACAGTGGTGGAGGGATGACCACCCCTCTGCTGGCAGGGAACACAGAAGCTGGAAACAAACAAACACCAGGGGAGAGGAGAAAGGTAAGTAATGTAGCAGGGAAGGAAAGGGAAAATAATAAGCATCAGAAAAGTTGCAGGCAGAGGGAGGGAAAACTACCGGGGGTGGGGAGGGCAGAGGGTTACTGCAGCAGAAAGGGCTGAGAAAAGGGAAAAAAAGGCAGGAAAAAGTAACGAAAAGTGGGGGACTATAGTGGGAAAGGTGTCACACTGTCTAGGAGAGGGAAAACAAAACAGGGAGAAGCTTTCAGAGCTCTAAGCAAACACTCCTGTCAGTGGCTATATTGAAAGAAATGAAGAAAGAAAGAAAGACGAGGTGAAGCAGGAGAACAAATAAAAGAAACCTGAGCTGATTAACAGCATTATAAACTTGATCATGTGTTAAAACATATATTCCATGGGATCTTGTTCTTTATCATCAATACCTTTCTCCCAGAGTGAAATAGAATGCCATCTTTCCTCCAACCAGCAATTCTTAGGCCTGTACCATATAACTCTTTCCTAATATAGATACACTTGTATCAACCAGCCTTTAACATTTGTATCATATCCTCAGAAGGAAACAATATATCAGTCATCTAAAAAAACAATGCAGTTGCAGTTCTGTACCACTCTTGCTCTAGCTCCTGCCTTGTGGGATAGATTCTGCCTGCTGTCCTTTCCCAGGAAAAAAAATGATCCTAAGATTTTAGAGGGTAATCCCCAAAAATATTATGTATGCCAGTGTCAACCTAGATATCCTGAATAACATAGTTTGATGCTGCAAAGCCAGGCAGTAACCTCAAACTCTGTTTTCCTTTTAATTTAAATTAACCTTATTGTGACTCTAAATGGTTATCAGACCAAAGAAAAGACATGATACATTTACTAAGCAATGAAAGACATTGCCTTATACACCAAAGAACCTATTGTCAATACAGCTGGAGGGAGGGGGGAATTAGTGTGAACAGATTTATTAATTCTAAAGTCCATTCTCTGTATGATTGTGGGAGGAAGGTTAATTAGCTAATTTTTCTTAGGAAAACATAGATAAGTAGTTACAGAACATAATATTAACATTTAGTATATTTTCCCCTTAAGGTATCACCTAATTAAAATTTCCTCAGCCAAGTAGGTCCAGCATGAAACATTTGAGTCATAAAACTTAAATAAGACAGGAAGGAAAATAGAAATAGTTTAAAATGGGAAAAGAAGCTCTCTAAATGAAATAACTCTGCTATTAAGAAATACAGTCATTCTACCTAAAATCTTGCTAATTATGACAAATGTCAAGGTTTAGATATAATATTAAAGAGAGGATTTTTTATTTGTTTTTTTACTTAGCAATGCCCTTCTCAGTCTACTATGTATGTGATAGGTGGTATTAAATAAATTACTCAGTAAATATTGTCATTAATTAACTAATAATTTCTCAATCATATAATATTTAATTATTTTTACTGGAAGGCCTAATAAGCTCTAAGGGACTGATATTCTGGGAAGCTTCCAGCCAATGTTATGTAGCATTTCTGTCTTATGCTGTGTTGTTACTCACTGTCCTGTTGGAGATGGATTTGTCTGGAGGTTAGAAAAGACTTCTTTTTGACCACAGTTGACATATTGGCCATGTACATACATTCAAAAAAGATGTTCAAGAAGGAATTGATCAAGTAATGTAATTTTCTGTAAATAGCCTGGTTTAGATAGATAGTGAACAGTATACATGTTCACCCTTTGGGGAAGAGGAGGTGGGGGCATGCAGATTGCCTGCACTGGCCAAGGCCTGCAGGTTGTAGGGACTCCTGTACACCTCCCACCATACCCTGTGGGATCCATGGGCTGCTGGATACTGCCAAGCGCATCTGAGTACCCAGGCCATCCATGATTGGCTTTTGGGCATGGGCAAGCATGCCCACAACCCCTGCCATGTCACCACAGACCCTCCTCCATGCCCAGCCCTAGGCTTCCAGAAAAGTCCTAGAGTGAGCCCATGGCTTGCATGTGCTTTTGTGTCCCAGCCTGCCTGCACTCTGCGATGGTTTCCCACCACCCATGCCCAAGCAGGGAGACCCAGGAGCTGCAGCATGTCCTGCTTGGAACCCTGCATGACTCTCACTGGAAGCTGAGGGACATCATGCATGCCCATCTGAACATTGCCCAGCAGCCGGTCACCATGGGACACAGCTTTGTGCCTCTAAGCTAGCAGCTGGATGTCTCTTACACGTCCACCTATCACTCCCAGCAACTGCCATGTATCCTGTACTGGGCCACCTTTTATATGGATGATGAGTATGAGGCCACCCAGGATGCCATGGATGCCGGGGTGCTCTGGTACCACCTCTAGACCATCAAGCACTGGTTCTGGACCTGTGCCACTAGCAGTGCCTGCTGGGAGAAGGGTGTCCTGGACACGTGGGATGATGAAAACCTTAATGGTGCCATAGGATGTCAGCACATGGCCACCCAAGAGAACCCCTTCATGGTTAGTGCCCGTCAATGCTACTGCACAGTAGCAACTGTAGTGCTGCGAAGTGGCACATTGCTACTGCTCAGTAGTGTCTTGTGTAGATGCGGCCTATCTGAATTACTTCATTTATCCATAATACTGATCCTAAAAAGAACTGGAGATTTCCAAATTATTTTTAATGGAAGGGGTAATAAGCTCTAAGGAACTTCTCACTAACTAGTGAGAAGGAGATTTCCTTCTCACTAGTTACCCACCACCATTTTGTCATTTCAAATGCTGATAAGGTAATAAAAAGAAAAAAATTATTGTACTAACTAGTTACAAGATATATGGGAGATTGCTTCAACTAAAATCTAATATTGTAAAACAAAGAGCTCCTTTTTTTCAATATTTTATTACATTTCTATTTATAGCAAGCTTCTATTTAAAGTTCCTGCAAGTCCTCCCCCTTCCTCCATTAATACAAAATGGAGAATAAGACGTCCATTCTAAGCTCGCCCCATTTTACAGATTTTAACTTCCTTGGAGTCTTTTGAATGGTCTGTGATGACATCTTCTTCAAAGGGGTACAGTGGCTGAAAATTTTAGGTGTCTTGTATAGACCCAGAACTGTCAGTTAGGTCCTTGTTTTGGACTCTCACCAAGAGGCATATCTGCAAATGGGTAATGGTCAATCAGGTTTAAGATACAATAGTGACTGGATATGATGCTAATGGTATCATTGCATTGTGGCCTGTTGTCTAAAGGCAAGGATTTCTTAGGGTGATATCTTTTATTAGACCAACTATGTAGTTGGGAAAAAAGGTTAAACGAGCATTTGAACACTACACATTCTTCCTCAGGTTTGATCACATCTTTGTTGTCTAAATAGCATTTAACATTTTTCATCCAGAAAGCTACCTAAGGTTCAGTGGGGTTTTTTTGCTTCGTTGGTTGGTATTTTTTGTTCCTTATACCACATTTGAGATGGTACTCATAGGCTGTGTCTACACAAGATGCTGACTGTCCAGTTGTTACTGTTCAGCCATTTAGTACTTGCATACACAAGTTCTAAATGAGTGCACAGTACCTGGAGTTACTGTGCACTCACATTCCCACATGGCTTTTTTGGTGATGCTGAATGTGCAGTAGCTCATTATTACCTCACAGTAGCTTGTTACTACTGTGCAGTAGCATTGACTCACGCTTCATGCTACTGTGCATTAGCCGTCTTGTGTAAATGTGGCCAGCCACGACTATAAGCAGAGCTTTACCTGTCTCACCCGTCACCCTTCCTTAATGGCTGTTTGTTTATTTCCTGAAAATTTTCTATCTGGAGAATTAGATACTATTATGTTTTGAATCTAGAGGTTATGTATACCAAAGCTACAAATTTAATCTAATATTCACTTGGAGGCCAGACACCTCAGTGACCTTGAAGTAAAGTTCCTCATGCTTTGTCTTTCTTGTCTATTTAGTTTATAAGCTCTTTGGGGCAGGAACAGTATCATACTTTGTGTTTGTATAATATCTAAAGTAATACCTTAATTGTGGCTCTAAGAAACTACTGTGACTGAGGTAATAATATCCCCTAGTTCCTTAGGTATAAGAACCATTTCACTTGTCAGGTTTCTGAATTGAATTAAAATTGCAGAGCTGTATGCTTTATTGGGGGAGAGTGCATTTTTAAAAAAAAATAAAGTGTGGCTGTTTTGTAGAAGAGGCAAGGATGACTAAAATGCACTTTTAAAAATATTGTTTTACTTTAAATAATTGCTGAAGAGATTGCAACCTGTGTTTGGGTGACTGCTAGTCTTCAAAATCTGTACTAACTTTAATAGCATCAGTGTGCCAATGCATTTGAAAATCCTACTTTAGAACAGTAACTGTATTGCAAATGAATATTTTTCAGGTTATTACATTAAAAATCCCTTCTCTCTTATCTAATCACTCTAAACTTATAAGAGTGATACTGGAAAACAAATCCCAAAACAGTCTTTTAATCACCTTCCTGCACTTGTGCTCAAAAATCTGGACATAATTAAAAGCAAATTGTTTGTCTGAGAAAAGAGGCAGTTGGTGAGCATTTAAATACAGTAATTTGAGAAGTCATTACATTGCTGGTTGTAAATGAATCTTCGTAGTTAACTTTGGTAATGAATTAGGACACTGCATATGTAAAATCAGACACATTTTTATTCTCACTTGGAACTGGGAAAAACTGATTTGAGAGCTTCTGGATTGTAGTTTTGCAATGGAAATTATGAACCTGCTTATCATTATCCCAGGGGAAAATTGCATAAGTGTTTGGATTTATTTTTTCCTAGTAGTTTTGGAAGCATGGTACCTGATTCTCCTTTCACTTACACAAATATAAATCAGGACTAATTCAACTGATATCGGTAGAAATAGACCTAGTATAAACTTTATCTGAGAAAGAGAACCAAAACATTCCTATTTCTGATCCAGTCAAATTAAAATGATTTGGCAAAGTCAGAGACTAATGCCATGCATCTGGGAGTGGGTGAAGACATTCTAAACATAGTTCTTCTCTTGTCAGTGTAAAAAAGACAAATAACCATTAAATAAATGGGTGTTTTGGGTTGTTTTCTTTACCTTTTGTACTGTTTAGTGATTCCCCATGTCAAAAATCAGATAGCAGAGTCATATGACTGGATGGGAAGGGGAAGTCAGAGACTAGATAGCAGGTGGACTCTACAAACGCTTGCAGGTGTTCCCCTCCTGGGCCTGATGACCCTCATGCTCTGCCCTAGGAGGGCTTAATTAAGCAGCCTGCAGCCCTTTGCTCGTGGTTTACCTCCGTGTATGCCTTGGTGCAGTTTGCTGTTCTGTCTTCCCTCCCTGTGTGGGTTACCTTCCCAAGGTAGAGACCTCTAGCTCAATCTAGCAGTCTTTCTGCTTACTGGCAGCAAGTTCATTAGCAGCTAGCTTGCTTCCAAACTGCCAGCCCTCCCTAATCTCAGCTCAGCCTGCTGTAGTTTCCTCTTAAAGTAACAGGAGCTTCCTGGCTTCCTGTTACAGTTACACATTGAAAAATTAAGAAATAATTCAGTATTGATATATTGAATAACTGCTCCTTGTGTGAGCATCATTCATCTTCTGCACTGAATGAGGCAGGCACTTGTTGGAAAAATATAGCATGCAATCATATATACAAATACTGTACTATACTTAATATACACAAAGAGGCTGAATGAAAGTTGAACTAACCACTGTCATCCTGGATTTTTTTAACATTTAATGTCCTGACATTTTAACCAAATAATATTATTTTAATATTGTTTTTGTTTATAATATGTTATTCTGGGGGGAAGCCAAGTTTAACATGATTGCCTTACCTTTAAGGAGCAGGGACGTAGAGGCAAGCAACATTACACAATTATAAAATCAAGTTGAGAATTCATGGAGATGAGAATTAGCTCACTGAGACAGAAAAACTGTAGAAAGACTGCTGTAGGGGAGCACCTTCAGTAAACTCTGAAATGTTGAGATTAAAGGGGAAAGATTCTGGGGATAAAAATCCACCTTTGAAGCACAAGACTCTGGTCCCCATGTTATAAAACAAGGATTCTCAGCTGGGATGTCACAGCACCAGCACCCTGGTGTACCATGAGATCCTTTTAAAGGTGCCACAGGGTGCCCTGCAATATTAGTACTGTTGGGTATGCAAACACACAACTCACAAAACTCACAAAAGATTTAAATAAATATCCATAGTGTTAAAACATGCTGATCCTCTTTTAGTCATTTTGAGTTCCTTGAAACAAAAGAATTGCTCTATTATATCCCCATAATCAAGGAATGAGTTAAAGCTTGAAGCTGGCAGTTTCCAAGGGGTTTCTTGAGTTTAATGAGGTGTTAGTTAAGTATAAAAAGGTTGAGAACTGATGTTATAAGAAGACAGTGCCAATATCTTCCCCCAGCAGGCAATTTATTTTTTGTGTTTACAGTCATAATATCTCATTCCCTCCCCCCCCCCCCCCCCCCCCCCCGCTTCCACAGATTCTGTTCAGCTTCCATCTTAGTAGACACTTGATCAATTCTCAAATTGATCTCATTATTGGGTACAGGTGGTTGGCTCTTCTTAACTAACTTCTTTAGTTTGTCACATTGTTTATTGTGAGAGTCACATCCTGTACCTATTGGACATCTTTGCATAGTAACCTCTGAGGTTGCTGATTTAGTTAGCAAGATTTGACATAAGTTTCTCTATATAGTTTATCATGTCAGGAGTGTTGGTACCCCTTCCCTGTCTTTTTGGGAAAAAAATGTAATGGAGATACCCTAAACTTCAGTGTCATCTTTTTGGACAAATTTTTTTACACACTTCTCTCCCACAAGTATGTTACTCTTGTGACAGAGAATTGACATTTTGTTTGTGTTACTCGAGCAAAGCAGCCAAACAAAGCTGTTTGAGACCTCCTATTATACCCATTCTCCAATTCTCTAGAACAAATATCATTTATGTAAATCCTTTAGCTTATTTACTGTATTTTCTTATAAAACATTTTGGGTGCCTAACCATACCCAAATGGAATTTTGAAAAAATAATACCTCCCAAAATGTTAAATGTGTATAAATATGTGTTCTACTTTCATAGTGGCATCTCCCAGGACTTGACTGATGAATCAAGTAAGGAAAAATATTTGGTTTGTCCATCTTGTCGATATTTTTTTTTCCTTGATGGCAGGGGAAATTTTATTTAGTTCTTTGTCATATATGTATTCCAATCTTGCTTTCCAGTGAAATGAGCAGTGATTATAGATGTGGCAAAAATAAATGCCCTCTATCGAACATACTGATGCATCAATATGTTCAATAGAGGGCACTTATTTTTGGCACTTATCTAAAAAAGTGTGCTGGTTTTATTTATGGGAGATCAGCTAAGATTCATGTTAAATAACTCATTGCCATTGCCAAAAGAGATCTTTTCCCTAATAATCTCCTACCCAATTAATATAGAAGTTATTTATAGCTACAAATGCCTTATTTTGCTATTTTGCTAAATGAATACAAATCTGGGAGAAACATGTGGAGAGCTAGGATCCACAACAGAGATCCCGTTTAGTTGAGAGAAGCAGGGGGAAAACAAAAAGAATACAAACCTGGGAGATATGTCATGCTTGCAGGCATATTTTCTTCTGTCATTTCCTCTAGAAATGTGGAGTAAGGTCCAGGGCTAAATTGAAGGTACATGTCATAGTTGATTATCAAAGCTACTGTTGAGGGCAAGATCCTTGTGAAGGTAATGGAGGCAATCTGCACAGGTTGATCAGGAAATCATATGGCTATCACTTGAATAGGATGGTTTAGTCAGGGATGATGCTGGTTTGAGCAGGGTGTTGGACTAGATGGCATCCTGAGGTCCCTTCAACTCTACTTTTCTATTACTCGATCTTTCCAGCCAGCATTAGCAATTTAACCAGTAGCTCTCAGGTCTAGAGAAGATTTTTGTTTAAAGGCATTTGCATAGTACTGCATAACATGTTACAGAAAAGTATAAATAACGGTCATTGAGACACTGAAAAAATCTAACAAATGCCAGGGGTATTTTATATTCACACATCTAATTTACTTGGACAGTGAGGAAGCCATTAAGTCAAGACAAAATGGGCAACTCATATTTGTGGCCTAGGAAGAACTGCCCTGTTCCCCCAAACAAAGGAGGAATAATTCTGTTTATGTTGCATGGAAGAAACCATGTACTTGTCCCAGAAATCTCACTTCCCTGCAATAGTCTTATGAGAAGCTAAGCATGTGAACATGCATATTAAATTCAGTTTTGCAAGACATGATATATCTGACCTAGGAATGTCTGCCAATGGACAACAGTGTAGCAGGTATGAGTTTAAATAGGTTATAGGTTTAGATATATAACTACTATTCTTTGCTATCCCCAATCAAATGGTTTGGTGGAATATGTTATTGGAATAATAAACCATTTTCTTGTTTTCAGTTTCTTGGTGAAGAATGTGTACATTGTTAGCAATTGTTGCCAGAGAGAATTTGGGAAGACAAAGCAAAACAACAAGATCCAACCCCCACCCCAAACTCACTGAGATTTAAGGTTCCAGGAGCTGCCACTGCACAGGACACTGCGCATATCTATGATGGAAACAATAGTTACAGACAACAGTGGTGTCAACATAGGTAGCTGCACTGTCATTGGAGGCGTCCCCTTTGCCATATTCCAGAAGGGGAGGAAATAAAGGGGCATTGAGGCGGTTGTCTTGCTTTAGAAAGCTTCAGACAGGCAGCAACAAACAGGTTGAGACAGCTAAGATCCCAGAACACCATACAGCCAGAAGCAATGGATTTACTATCACCTGAAAACAATGGTGCTGATATTTCAGGGGAGACCTACTGTGTTATATTGGTGTTATATCAATGTTAATTGTTAAATATTATGCTTGGCTATGAAAAAATGTTATGAGGACTCAAAAGTATCTTGCATGAGCTAGTTGGACCTGTTTATTCTATAATGTAGAGTCATGTTATGCATTAATGATCAATAAACAGTTAGACATGGAATGAAGCAGACCACCATCAAACTCCTCAGAAGAAACTAATTGGTAAAAAAAAAAAAAAAAAAGAAATTCAGGGAGGTAGATGTACACTCTAGGCTTGTCTACACTACATATTTACTATCCCAGGAAGTAGAATCCTCAAATACATCATGTCATCCTACATTGGCTATTTCCTGAACTAGGTGCATTCACATGACTCTGGAAGTGCCTAAATTTGCTACATTCCCACAATCCTGTAGTTGGACTAATTAGTTTTGACTTTTAGCAGGGCTAATTAAACCACCCCTCACATTACGATGGGGGATCCCCTTCAAGGATGTACAACAGACAAACACTTCTTAGAGGTCCCCAATAATCATGGCTACTCTGTTCATTCTCTCAGAAGATATGGAGTATCAATACTATTTCTATGTGAGGTGAGTTTCTGAACTTGTAAATAATATAGTGAGTCTCGCAGAACATAGGCAACTAACTGGCTTGTCATATGCTTCATCATATGTTATGAATGGATTTCCAGAAAGAAAGGGTGTTAAATAGAAAGGAATGTAAATAGAAAGCAAAGGGACAGGGGGATGGGGTATTGTTGAGAGATGCAAAATATGGGTTGAATAGATCAATAGGGCAGCAGTTAACACATAGAGGGCTCTATGGCTGATCAGCTGCAGTTAATAGCTAATCTAGGTAATGGGATAAGAATTGAGAGTCTTTGGTTATGGCCCATTGAGACTATGCTTAACACAATCTCCAATTTTGTGCCGAGTTGTTTTTTAAAATTTTGTTGTTTAAAGACAACTACTCTGAGATTAGTGGGATGTCCAGGAAGGGTAAGTGATCTGCTATGGAGTCAATGTCAAATCAATATCCATTAGTTTTTTTACATAGGTTTTGCCCTGTCAAGCTAATGCAGATAACAATGGGGCACTGCAAGCAGGTAATGGTGTATGTGCCATTGGTAGGAGAGTATATGAATGAACCCCAGATGTTATGATATAAATTGTATAGTTCAGTGATGATGTTGCCTGTGTTGAGAGTGCAGAGCTCTCTTAACATGTGGGTCTGTGGCAAGGCCTGATGGCTTAGTGAGAAATTGAGTTTGGTAGTCTATTTCTGAGATTATACTTGTGTGTAAGTAGCATTTAAGTTAGTACCATTTTACTTTTGAAAATTATTTGGCAGTACAGGGGTAGGGAGTTAGGCTGAAAAAAACTTAGATCTTGGTGTCCCCTTTGGCTTTTCATAGAATGAATTACCCATATTACTAGCCTGCAAATTATGGGATAAGAGCATCCATCTTGACTATCTTTGTTCCATAGAGAGAAAAGTTATCTGAGGGCATGCTGAAACTTTGCACTAATAAAAAGCTACTGTCTTTTCATTAGTGCAAGAGTACAGAATTCTGTATCAGGAGTATAATTTTATATTTAATTCTACAGGATGGTATAAACATTCTATGGGAAAATAGTTTTGTATATTGCCATAGTTGTTTTTATGAACACTATTTAATTTCTCAGATTACTGTTTTCCTCTATATAATTTGCCATCAAACATGCAATGATTACAACAAAGAAAAAGATCAGAAATGCTAACAAAATCTGTTTCTGTAAAATAAAGATTGAAATATCATTATGATCACACACTATACATCTCCATCCATCTATCTAGATGGAATACAGCATATGCTATGTTGTAGATTA